>NC_090923.1:786320798-786926465 GCF_040938575.1 Ambystoma mexicanum | reverse complement strand
CCCCCTAGAGCAAACTTCACCAAACTTTGCGAAAAAATTCAAAGGGATGTTATGGTTCAAAGTAAAACCGAAAATCCCTTGACATTCGCTAGTTATAGTAAGCTAAGCAACCATAACTCGCGCCACCTACGTGCATTGCTTATACTAACATCCAGGACATCAAAGATGACATCACAAATCACATGTCTGGTTCCCTCTTTTTTCCTTTAGTGATATATGTTAGCCAGTAATACTTAGGAACAAAAAAAACTAAAAGTACTATATTTGTAGACTTACACTTCAAATATGCTCTTACAGTAATTCATTTGGGGCTCACTCTTAGCATATGAAACCTATACATATACATAGGGAGAATACGCACTTGAAAGATACCAATGCTTTCTGTGTGTGAAGACAATGGGCCTCATTACGGCCCTGGCGTTAAGGGTTTAACGGCGCCGTAAAAGGTGTCGGCGCCGTTAAACCCTTAACGCCTGATTATGCGGTCCCTTTGCGGGACCCGACCTTAACGGCTGGTTTTACCAGTCGTTAAAGTAGGGTGCCGCAAAGGGACCTTGGTGCTAAGTACAGTGCCGCAAATTGCGGCACCGTACTTAGCGCCTTCCCCATTCCCATTGAGCCCTGTGGGGCAAAAATGGAAATGGGGAAGGGCCCATGGTGAATGGGGAATTACTGCCCCGCCAACCCTGGAATGGGGCGGTAATTCCGCCATTTACCATGGCGGAGCCCGGCATGGACCATGGTGCTAATAGCACCATGGTTTAGCGCCAGGGTCGTAATGAGGCCCAATCAGTAAGGTTATTGACATTTTCTTATTGGTCTGCTGGTTTTTTTATTACTGTACTTTCTGTGGATATGCTCATACTTGTATTCACATTACTCTTTTTAGGGTGCAGTCACATCATGTGATAGTTTTTCATAGGGAAGTAGTGGGTTTGAAGCAGAACAATCATTTCTGTGCATAAACATAATCAGGTAGGTTATGAACAATTTCTGGGTCTACTGCTGCCTTTTTGCGTACTTCACTTTCACTGTATATACTCATTTTTGTATTTGTTGTTATGTCTTTGTGTTTTGTATGTAATAATGAAATTATATAGGAAGTGCTTTTCATGACCTATTTATAACATATTGCACAGTACACAAAACTCTAATAAGAAAGCATTTACCATTTCACTATTTAACATGGGAAGATTATGAATATTGCACCTTCATCATGTATGCTGCATACAATGCTTATGTCTATGCATGACTACATTATTGCACTGTAAAGAACTTCATAATAGAATGCTATTTATGTCAATGCATTGCTTAATGCACCACATAGCTCATGTCATCTATTCCAATGACCCTTGACAGTTCTTTTAGCAACATTATAATAAGACTCCCTTGTGCAGACTTTTCATGAAAAGTACATGCACATGTGATGTCATCAGTGATGTCATCAATGACATTTGTGATGGCACCTTTGATGTCCTGGGTGTTAGTCTTAGCAATGCACATAGGTGACGCGAGTTATGGTTGCTTAGCTTACCATAACTAGCGAATGTCAAGGGATTTTCGGTTTTACTTTGAACCATAACATCCCTTTAAAAAAGTTTTTTTTGCTCAACATATATATATATATATATATATGGCAGTGAACAAAAACAAAGAGGCTACCCATGTGATATCATCAGTGATGTCATCAATGACATTTGTGATGCCATCTTTCATGTCCTGGGTGTTAGTGTTAGCAGTGCACAGTGGGGCGGACAGGTATGGTTGCTTAGCCTACCATAACTGGCGAATTACAGGGGTTTTTCAGTTTTATTTTGAATCATAATGTCACGTTTGTAAAGTTCTTTTAGTGAATTGCACAGGTTTTTAGTAGGGCAACTTAACCATAACGTCCCCTTAACAAAGTTGTTTTTAGTGAATATATACACGGTTCTACGTGTGCCGGAGGACGCACGGACGATCGTCATAAGGTAGGTGTGTGTTCTAGCTTGCCTGTGTTTCTTATCCAACACGTGTATTTATTGTGCCCTGTTTCCCTCTCCACACCAGCTTTTTGTCCTTTAGTGACCGTCTTTGTGATTATAAGTCGGTACTCCGCTTTTGGCCTCTCCAGCTGGACTGTATTTTTGTTTAGTCTCTATTACAGCAGCCACAGTATGACAGACATGCAGAACGCCTGGGTAGCAGCCCGGCCACTTCAGGCTAAAGACTTATTCAGTGAACAACAGGAACTTGCAGTCACGTTGCCCAGCACTGGGGCTAATAAAAAGGCAATATAAATATTAGCAAGGAAGTGACTCTATTAAAGGAACTCGAGAAACTTCGGAGAAGGGAAATATCAAAGTGGTGGGAGGAGTATTCTCTCCAAAATTACTTGGACATTGGTAGGATACCACGAGGTTTACGCATTATGACTACTCCCTCTTTTGAGGATCAAGATCCGTTGATGCTCCAGGAATGGGGTGAAGCCAGCAAGGACTGTTCTGCCAAATTTTTGACAATCCTGGTAAAATATTCTAAATTGGACTGTGAGCTGGAACTCAAGGAATTGGTCAGAGTTGAGACTGAACTTACTAAAGTTCCTACAACAGAGGAAGGCAAGCAATTATGTGTCAAAATCAATGAAGGCTTAATCTCTTATGAAGATGAGATAAAACAACGCAAGCATAGGAAATTCCTCAGAGACAAATAGATTATGAGATGGGTCGTGTTTTCACCTTTGCTAAACGCTTTGATTCCCTCCGCAAAACCAATGCCACGCAGTCACCATTTGCGCAGTCTGGTGTTCCAGGTGCTGCCACATCCGAGTCGGATATTTCTGCTTCCGAAACTGATGAGCCTACACTAAAAATGCATTTTTTAGACAAAATGCGACTGCTGTGTCAGGATGGAAAAATCAAAAAAGAGGCAGGGGTCGTGGCAAAACAAGAGGAAAAGGAAGAGGACAGAAATCACAGGTAGGAAAGTCATCCGCCGAGGCCGACGTGGGAACTGGTTCAAAGGGGCAGCAACAGGGCAGATCAATGCGCTCTGGTGTAAAAAATCAATAACAGACAATATGAAGTGCTGCCAAATTATCAATCTTTCGTCCCATGTCCTTACCAAATCACAGACCTCGCTCCTATCTTTGGGTCTCAATTTTTGTCCCACTATGAACTATGACTATTTACAAGCCAAATCGATTTTGACACATTTTTGCGTAAAATCAAACTTAAGAAATTCTTTGCCACTAATATCACCACTGCCAAACATTTAACACCACGCACTGGTGGCACCGATCTTCTCATCTCAGACATTCCTTCACTTATGGATCTGGCATGCCTCGACGATGATAAATTTGACTCTACAAATGTTGATTTTTCTGATTTTGACATCAATCCAAACTGGGACATACGTACCAAACTCAAGAATAAATCAAGATTTAACCCACAATTTCCAGTAGGGGGATGTATCGAGGCATTCCATGACCTTTGTGTTAGTGATTTCCGAAGACTTCGTCAAAAAAACAGTATTACCAAGCAGAACCTCACTGCTGCACAGCGTCTGGCCATCAGTGAACTTCAACAGCTACCCAATATCGTCATCAAACCAGCCAATAAAGGCTCCAATTATCATCATTCAAGACAGAATAAAATATGTGGCAGAGGCAAATCGGCAATTGCATGATCGTCTGTGCTACATCAAGCTTCCTAAAGACCCTTTCGAAGAAATCAGAACAGAATTTACGGCTCTATGCACCAAGTGGGTAAGTGAAGACCTATTGGAGGATGACTTGATCAAATTCCTCATTCCTGCATGCTACACCATACCTACTATCTATTTTCTTCCCAAAACACATAAATCCCTTAACTATCCCCCAGGCAGGCCCATTGTCACCTTGTATGACTCACTATTGGAACATCTGGTCCAATTTATTGATGAAACACTTTTTCCATTTGTGTCAGTGTTGCCATCCTACCTGAGGGACACTAAGGATTTTTTACAACGTATTACTGATACACCCTGGGAAGAAGGTTTGCTTTTGGCCACACTTGATGTGGTCTCCTTATACACTTCTATCAATCACATTGTTGGTGTTAATGCATGCAAATATTATTTGGACACTCGCTCCCTTAACTATCTTTGACATAGCTCTATGATTTTGGATATGCTTCTGTTCTGCCTACATAACAATGTCTTTCTTTTCGAGGGGTCCTTCTTTCGGCAAGTTAGGGGGACTGTGATGGGAAGTACTTTGCACCTTCTTATGCTAATCTCACGATGGGGTGGTGGGAGGCTACTTTTGTATCTGACTTACTATCATCTAGTTTTCCAACACAGTTTGTTTCTTGGTGGCGGTATATTGATGATGTTTTTATTATTTGGAAGGGTACGGAAAGCGATTGGCTATCTTTTGTCAAAAGAATCAATGGCAATCAGGCCAATCTGAGCTTTACCGAATGTCACAGTCGTTCTGAGATTGTTTACCTGGATGTCGTTGTTATGTTGGATAGTTCAGGTATTCACACGGCACTCCACAAGAAACCCACTAATACTGGTCTGCCTCTTCATGCTAACAGCTGTCGTCACCCTTTATCATGCAAAAAATCCATTCCATGTGGTGAATTCATCTGGTATCGCCGTAACTGTACCAATATTGCCTGGTTTGATCATCACTGTACATTGACAGCTAGGGATTTTTTGAAACAAGGGTACGACAAGAGAACTATTGAAATGGCCTATATTCGGGCACGTGGAAAGTCTAGAGACAAACTTTTGTATGACATCAATCCGAAAACTATCACTAATGATGAACCCAGACTTATTATCTCATTCGATACCGCTTCCAACAACATTCGGAAAATTGTTGAAAAACACTGGCGTGTTCTTACTTTAGACAATGATCTTAGACCTATCCTGGCTAACCGTCCTACCATGACGTACAAAAGTGTGCTCTCCTTGTGAGACAAACTTGTGTCCAGCTTCTTAACTCCAGGTGGCAAAAACTTGTTGTCTACTACCTGGCTCCCAGAAGGGCAAATCTTGCGCACACGCCACTGTGCAGAAATCATTTGCACATCCAGTCACGAAAATTCAGCAGAAGATAAAATTCTCTATGAATTGTGAGACTACTTTTGTCGTGTATGTTCTCTCATGCCCTTGCATGAGATGGTACGTTGGGAGTACAACTTGCAAATTGAAACTGAGAATTTTGCAACATCTCAGAGCTATCAAGAACTCTGATCCAGCGTACCCAATGGCCAAACACTTCAAACTAGAACATAACAATGATTTGAAATTGTTAACTTTTTTTGCGGTGGCGCATGTACCTGCTCACCCCAGGGGTGGTGACCATGTCTTGAAATTGAGACAACTCGAAACCAGATTTATTCTGGATTTCGATACAAGCATCCCAAGGGTCACAATGTAGACGAGGAGCTGTACACTTACTTGGGCACAATAATAACCTTTTTTTTTTTTTGCCACTTTGATATTGTTCTCGTTCTCTGTCGTTTTTTCATTTTTCCCTTTTTTTGCTTGTCCACTCGGACTCTTATAATTTGTTCCTGGTTGGTTTCATTAGCTCTGGGATGATCATATTTTCTCTCTTTCTTTCTTTTGTTTGATTTAGCTGTACATTTTGCAATTTATGGGGAGAGGTATGTATATTATTCTTTTTCATATGTTGGGGTTTAATTGCGGTCCTGTTACTTCTGTTGTTTTTGCCTAGTGGGTTTTTGTTTTTTGCCTTTGGTAGTTGTTAGGCAGAAACCTGTGCAGTTCCCTTAGGGCCCACTGCAAAAGATTTAAGACTACTGGTGTTGGCAGTAAACCCACTTGGTAGCAGTCTGCACCACCCAGATTTACCTGGTAGCTGTGGCTGAGCAGTCAGACCTCCCTAAAGAGAGTTAGGCAGTATGCAAAGTATACTCAATAGGCACTCAGATACAATAATCCAAGCAAACACTGACCAGAGCTTTGGTATCAAAGTATATAATTATTTATTTAAAAACACACAGTTGAAACACTCCAGCACTCTTATTGTAAAATATTCTAAACACAGTTACTATTATGATATATACACCCCTTTTTCCCTATTAGATAAATCACAGTAAAACACCACTTATTTTCATACAGAGGTGAGCGCTTAACTAGATTGCACTCCAATAAGTTTGTGAGAAAGGGAGGGAAAAAGACAGAATATGGAAAGGTACACCACTCTAAGATTCAGGAACACTGTTAGCAAGGCAGGAGAGCAAAAAGTCACTGGTGAGCCAAAGTCCAAAGGCTGGGCCCACTCTTAGAGAGAGCAGAGCACAAATGCGCCCAAGATCACACAGTTACACTAGGCTTAGAAAGTCTTGCAGGGGGTTCAAAAAGAGTTTAGAGAGGCTTAAGAAAGTTTAGCCAGAGTGTCCCAGACTAACCCAGGTCCGAAAGCCGGGGGCTAAATCTACCCCGTACAGTCGGTAGCAAGGGAAGCCAGGCAGGACACGGTACCTTAAGTGGGAAGGATCCTCCAGCGGTGGCAGTTGTTCCTGGTAGTGGGTGCAAGTTGCATCGTCGTCCAGGGGAAGAGAAGATCTCGACTTGGAGGAAAGATGAAGGTCGTTGCACTACCAGGGCAGAAACCAGCCGCAGAGTTTTCTGGTTAAAGGTGGTACCTTTGTCTCGCGGTCGTGGTAAAATGTGGTATCCTGGTTGCTGGGGTGCTTGGCACAGGCAAGGCAGCTACGAGATACATCGGGAAAGTGAAAAAGACGGTGAAACTGGTTATCCCCACCAGTCAAAGGAAGAAGACTCTCCGGCGGGAGATCTCCTCTGTCGTTGGGAAAAGTGGTGAGGCAGTCCAGCAGGACTCCACCGGTGGTGGTGTCGTGGCAGGTCGGCTCAGCTTCTCCCTCGTCAGATTCTTTGGTCCTGTGGCGACTTCTGAAGTTCCAGTCCCCAAAGCCCTGCTCTTATGCAGCAAACCTCCATTCACTCAGCCTAGCTGTCACTCAAACATGCTAAGTGGTGAGCCGGCCGGCTCACCACTTGGGCCAATCAGGACGGAGTGCGACTTGAGTTGCCTAGGCAACTCAGTCCAGGGTGCCTAAATTCCCCTCCACCCCTCCTAAGTACCCCAGACACAGTGGCACCACTTTGGAGGGCTTCTGTGGAGAAGCCCGCCAAAAAGTGGAACAAAGGGCTCAACTTGGGTTGGAGTCACAGAAGAGAACATAAACGCCATTTTAGAATCAAGTTTTGGCAAAAAATACCAACCGGAGAAATAATATTAATTAAATAAACTGGCGGTATGTTCGAGGCTACCGTAAATAATTAAATAAAGATAGTAGCCTAAAACAATGGGAAATCCCATAGGAAAATATTTGCGGTTGAATATAAAAAGTAGTATCCACTGCCACCAGCCAAAACTCGAGCAGGGGGGACGGAGACGTGCCCCCTCGACTAACAGACCCTGGGGCAATCGAATTTCCCCAGCCAGTACGTCCACAATATGATGGTTGGTACTGGTTCTGTTCAGAATTTAAGACTAGTAAAGTCAATGGTGACTTTACATGCCCTGGGAGACAGTAGTCAGTCCCAGGGTATGGAGTCTATACTGGGGGGTCACTATGACACCCCTGTGTCACTGCACTGAGGGTGCTGTGTAACACACATCACAAAAACTCATGAAGCCCTATGGAGTAAAAGACCCCATAGCCCATTAAACACTTCTAGATCCAAAGAAACACACTCAAACCATGTCCAAGAGTGAGGGTAAAAGAGTCTCACTCTTGGCAGGAGAAAAAAATAAACCCCAAAAATCCAGCAAAGCTGCTGGGGGACTCACTAGGTTAGGAAATTCAGCCTAAACAGACAATTCTCCCTAACACTCGCCCCCACCCCCCAGACTAAGGGACAGGAGGATTTAATCCACTCCTGGATGAACCTCATAGCTCTAGTCGATGACATACATCCTAGACAGTCCATCAGCATTTTGATGGTGACACCCTGACCTGTGCTCAATGGTGAAATCAAACCCTTGCAGGCAGATTGACCATCTCAATAGTTCTGGATTTTCTCCCTTCATTTGCATTAACCATTTCAAGGGTTGGTGGTCAGTCTGAATGACAAAAGTAGAACCATACAAGTATGGCCTAAACTTCTTCAGTGCCCACACAATAGCAAAGCATTCTCTTTCTATTGTTGCCCACCTTGTCTCAGGATCCTTCAGCTTACGGCTGATGAAGCAAATGGGGTGCTCCCTACCCTTCTCATCCAGTTGGCTAAGGACTGCGCCTATACCTACACTGGAAGCATCAGTTTGTACAATGAAAGTTTGGTGGTAGTCAGGAGCTCTCAATACTGGAGCTTGGCAAAGAGCTTTCTAAAATTTTTAGGGAATTTTGGAGAGGAGATTACATTCAGTGGAGAAGCTATGGTCCCATAGTTCTCAATGAAATTCCTGTAGTACCCAGTGAGACCTAGGGAGGCTCTCACTTGGGTTTGAGTAGTAGGTGTTGTCCAATTTTGCACAGCTTCAATCTTGCTGAGCAAAGGCCTTATTTCTCCACCCCCTACCTCATGGCCTATCTGGCATTTACTTGTCTTGATAGTCAAATTGGCCTGTCCAAGAGCCTGCAAAACATGTCCTAGGTGGTTCACATGATCCTTCCAGGAGTGGCTGAAGACTGCAATGTCATCCAAGTATGCCATGCAGAAGTCCTCCATCCCAGCTAGAACTTGGTTTACCATCCTTTGGAATGTAGCAGGTGCATTTTTTAATCCAAAAGGCATGACCTTAAACTGGTACAAGCCAACTGGGGTGGAAAATGCAGTTTTCTCCTTGGCATGGTCTGTCAAGGCTATTTGCCATTAGCCTGACGTAAGGTCAAATGTGCTGAGGTACTTATCTACCAACTCATCTGTCCTTGGTAAAGGGTGGGCATCGGTCTTGGTGACTGCATTAAGAGCTCTATAGTCCACACAGAATCTCAAGTCTTTGGACCCTGCCTTTGGTACTAACACAACTGGGCTAGACCATGGACTAGTAGAGGGTTCTATTACCCCGAGGTCAAGCATCTTCTTGACCTCCCCCTTGATATGGGTTCTCACATTTACTGACATTCGGTATCCTCTGCTTTTGACTGGCAGACAGTCACCAGTGAGTATCTCGTGTTGTCCCCAAGGGGTCAAGCCTGGTGAGAGTGAGAACAGGGAGGCATACTGATTTAACATAGATTTGCACTCCTCTTGTTGCTCAGGTGTCAGATCTGAAGAGAGATTGACTCCTTCAATTTTTTCATCTAAAGGTACACCTCTGAGGAGATCAGGGAGAGACTCACTCTCTTCTTCCTCTGCTGCTGAAGCTAGAAGCAAGGCTCCTACTTCAGGTCTGGAGATGTACGCTTTCAGTCGGTTGGTGTGGAAGACTCTAGGAGCTTCCCTGGGTCTGCCCAGATCCACCAGATAGTTGACCTCTCCAAGTTTTCCCACAACTTTGAAGGGTCCCATCCATTTGTCTTGCAAGGCTCTCTGCCTTGTTGGGAGCATAACGAGAATTAGCTGGTCTTGAGTGAACTCAACCATCTTAGCCTTTTGATCATGCCAATGCTTGACCAAAGCTTGTCCAGCTTTCAGGTTATCACTAGCTTCTGCCATCATGTGTGACATTCTCCTTCGGAGACCTATCACATAGTCAGTCACTCTGACTGGCTTGAGGGAGGGAGCGCCTTCCAACCCCTCCTTAATCAGGGCCAATGGACCTCTGACCGGATGGCCATAGAGAAGTTCAAAGGGAGAATAACCTACTCCCTCCGGAGGGACTTCTCTATAAGCAAAGAGAAGACATGGCAGTAGAAGGTCCCACTTTCTTTTCAGGGGTTCCTCTAAAGCACCTATCATGCTCTTCATGGTTCTGTTAAATCTTTCTACCAGCCCATTGGTTTAGGGTGGTAGGCGGTTGAAAACTTGTAAGTAACTCCACAGGTTTTCCACATGGCTTTCATGTAGTGGGACATAAAGTTTGATCCCCTGTCGGATATTACTTCCTTAGGAAACCCAACCCTTTTAAAAAAAACCAAGGAGGGCCTTAGCCACAGCCGGAGCTGTAACAGTTCTCATAGGGATTGCCTCAGGGTATCTAGTAGCATGGTCTACTACAACAAGAATAAACCTGTTGCCTGAGGAGGTAGGGGGATCAAGGGGACCAACAATGTCAATCCCTACCCTCTCAAATGGGACTCCCACAACTGGGAGAGGCACTAATGGTGCCACATTCTTGGCGCCAACCTTACCAGAAGTTTGGCAGGTGTGGCAGCTCTTGCAGAACTTATCTACTTCGGCCCTCATTTTTGGCCAGTAGAAGTAGAGTGAGAGCATTTCCTTGGTCTTCTTGAAACTCAAGGGACCAGCCAAAGGAATCTCGTGGGCTAAGTGCAAGAACTGTTGTCTGTTTTCTTGAGGTACTACAAGGCGTTTGTAGTTTCCAGGTTCAGACTCAGTTGCTTCACTGTAGAAGAGGCCATCTTCCCAGTGCAACCTATACTTCCCAGGCTCTTGCCCATCAGCCTGAGCAGCTGCCTGTTGGCGGAGACCCTCCAGAGTTGGACATTCTCTTTGTCCCTTACGGAAAGCTGCCCTTCTGGGTCCACCTTCTGCCAGTAAAGACTGCAGCTCAGGATGGTCCTCAGGGTCAAGGTCTCCAATAAGTTCTTGGCCTCCCACTAGCTCTTCTTCAGAGTCTAGTTCAACCATACAGGGTTGTACCTCCCTCTCAGCCTCAGCTGGAGGTGGAGTTACAGGTGTAACTGTTGGAAGCACTGGAGTGCTTGCTGCGGACTTTTTCCTAGGAGTCTTGGGTTGCCCCTTTGCTCCTGATCTGGTAGTTACTGCAGTGAGTTGCTCCAGTGGTAATGGAGTGATCTCTGTCATCATCACCTGAGATAACCCTCGCAGGGTTTTCTCTCTTGCAGGTTTTGTGAGCTCCTGTAACCTTTTACTAGGTGGTCTGGGGGTATGTGACACAACTCCAAGAGCTTTCAGGTCATTACCCAACAGAACCCTACCTGGCACTTCACATTGTACACTGACAGGTATTTTTACAGCCATGTCATTACACTGGATGAGAACTGGTAACTGGGGACACATCTGCACAGGCCCTCCAGCTAACTTGGTGAGGCATTTGGGTGCCTTAGCAACATCCTCTGCCTTGAAAAAAGATTCATCCACCACAGTTATGCTGGCCCCAGTGTCTCTAATGGCAGGAGTCTCCTGACCATTTACCTGGACACTGTCTTTATAATACTCTTTAGTATTATCTGGGATAGAATTATACACATCTAAATTCTGTTGTTCCCACAACCCCAGAGAGACTAAAGAAACACTGGCTGAGACTCCAATGGGTTCATCAGCCAGCAGTAGAAAGTTTCCACTTGCCATTGGGAATTCCTTTTCTGGAGTGAAGGCTAAGGAGGCAAGTTGGATCCCTGAAGGTTTACCCTTGCATCTGGGATCTCCTTTCACATGGTCAGTAGAGCCACAAACAAAGCATTTCCCAAATGCCTTCTGGAATGGAGGCTTGTTCTGACCTCCCTCTGGTTTAGCACCAGAGGAGACACTATTCTGCTGGGTTTCCCTGGTGGCTTACCCTTCTGGTTTTGTTTGGGGCCCTCTTTGGAATTTGCAGTATTAGAATTCTCTTTGGAGTCCTTTTTAGGCTGTTTCCCCTCATCCTTTTTCTGAGTTACCCCAGAATCCTTGTGAGTGGCCCTGTTGGCAACCCACAAGTCAGCAGCCTTAGCTAGGTTTCGGGAATCTAATTCCTTTGAATCCGCCAAGTGCTGTCTGAGCTCAGGAGAGCAGGCATCATAAATTGACTCCAACATAAAAAGATTCTTCATACCTTCATAAGTGTTCACTTTGTAACCCTTAATCCATCCCTCTAAGTTTTTCAACCCTTCACTCACCCAGGTAGCCCAAGGGGTACCATCATGCTTTTTGAGGGTTCTAAACCTCTTAAGATACTGGGAAGGGGTCTTCCCAAACCTAGCTATCAAAGCTAGTTTCACACATTCTTACTCTTTCCTATCCTCCTCCCCCAACTCCATTACCACATCAGTTGCAACAGGGGGAAGCCTAGAGAACAACCAAGTGAGTAAGTCATTTCCTGTGATGTTCTGGAGCCCATGATTATATTCAAACAGAGACAACCAATCCAACACATCCAACTTAGGCTCATACATACCAACCAATTCTTTAGGCATCCGGGGTCTTTTAGGACTGGAACTTCTAGAGGAGCCAGAGAGAGAAGCATTTTCGACAGATAATTTCTTCATTTCTAGCTCATGCTTGAGCTCCATTTTACCTTAGCCTTAGTTCTTGATTCATTTCCTGATGTCTCTGCTCAGCCAGAGTATTCAGTCTCTTGAACTCTAGTTCACGTTTCATTTTCTCTAATTCGAGATATTGAGGACTTAGTGTGGGACTTGGCAAAGGTCCAGTAGGTACAGCAGGTAGAGGAGACAGAGGCCTAGGGGGGACAGTCACAGCAGCCTCACCCTCCTCTTCTGACTCTTCCTCAAGATTATCAACATTTGGATCAATATCAATTTCTATACTGTTATCTGCATTTTCTGGCATGGTAGGTTCCTCAGACCCATCATCCAGACTTTGGTTAGCTAACAACCTTTCTATTAACTCCATTTTCTTGCCTTTAGTCAGGAGGTTCTTATGCTTACACAATAGCAGTTTTTGTAGCAAGGGACTGACTCTTGACTATAAGTTTCCATAGTTGATATGTTAGAAAGATTACTTTTTCAGTGCTAAGCTTTGTGGTTAGTTGTACTAAGGTATCCTTAAGCACTCTAAAGTGTATACTCAATACAAATCCCACCGCTGTACACCAGTGTTAGGCAGAAACCTGAGCAGTTCCCTTAGGGACCACTGCAAAAGATTTAAGACTACAGGTGTTGGCAGTAAACCCACTTGGTAGCAGTCTGCACCACCCAGATTTACCTGGTAGCTGTGGCTGAGCAGTCAGACCTCCCTCAAGAGAGTTAGGCAGTATGCAAAGTATACTCAATAGGCACTGAAATACAATAATACAAGCAAACACTGACCAGAGCTTTGGTATCAAAGTATATAATTATTTATTTAAAAACACACAGTTGAAACACTCCAGCACTCTTATTGTAAAATATTCTAAACACAGTTACTATTATGATATATACACCCCTTTTTCCCTATCAGATAAGTCATAGTAAAACACCACTTATTTTCATACAGAGGTGAGCGCTTAACTAGATTGCACTCCAATAAGTTTGTGAGAAAGGGAGGGAAAAAGACAGAATATGGAAAGGTACACCACTCTAAGATTTAGGAACACTGTTAGCAAGGCAGGAGAGCAAGAAGTCACTGGTGAGCCAAAGTCCAAAGGCTGGGCCCACTCTTAGAGAGAGCAGAGCACAAATGCGACCAAGATCACACAGTTACACTAGGCTTAGAAAGTCTTGCAGGAGGTTCAAAAAGAGTTTAGAGAGGCTTAAGAAAGTTTAGCCAGGGTTTCCCAGACTAACCCAGGTTCGAAAGCCGGGGGCTAAATCTACCCCGTACAGTCGGTAGCAAGGGAAGCCAGGCAGGACCTTAAGTGGGAAGGATCCTCCAGCGGTGGCAGTTGTTCCTGGTAGTGGGTGCAAGTTGCGTCGTCGTCCAGGGGAAGAGAAGATCTCGACTTGGAGGAAAGATGAAGGTCGTTGCACTACCAGGGCAGAAACCAGCCGCAGAGTTTTCCGGTTAAAGGTGGTACCTTTGTCTCGCGGTCGTGGTAAAACGTGGTATCCTGGTTGCCGGGGTGCTTGGCACGGGCAAGGCAGCCACGAGATACGTCGGGAAAGCGAAAAAGACGGTGAAACTGGGTATCCCCACCAGTCAAAGGAAGAAGACTCTCCGGCGGGAGATCTCCTCTGTCATTGGGAAAAGTGGTGAGGCAGTCCAGCAGGGCTCCACCGGTGGTGGTGTCGTGTCAGGTCGGCTCAGCTTCTCCCTCATCAGATTCTTAGGTCCTGTGGCGACTTCTGAAGTTCCAGTCCCCAAAGCCCTGCTTTTATGCAGAAAAACCCCCATTCACTCAGCCTAGCTGTCACTCAAACATGCTAAGTGGTGAGCCGGCCGGCTAACCACTTGGTCCAATCAGGACGGAGTGCAACTTGAGTTGCCTAGGCAACTCAGTCCAGGGTGCCTAAATTCCCCTCCACCCCTCCTAAGTACCCCAGACACAGTGGCACCACTTTGGAGGGCTTCTGTGGAGAAGCCCGCCAAAAAGTGGAACAAAGGGCTCGACTTGGGTTGGAGTCACAGAAGAGAACACAAACGCCATTTTAGACTCAAGTTTTGGCAAAAAATACCAACCAGAGAATTAATATTAATTAAATAAACCGGCGGTATGTTCGAGGCTACCATAAATAATTAAATAAAGATAGTAGCCTAAAACAATGGGAAATCCCATAGGAAAATATTCGCGGTTGAATATAAAAAGTAGTATCCACTGCCACCAGCCAAAACTCGATCAGGGGGGACGGAGACGTGCCCCCTCGACTAACAGACACTGGGGCAATCGAATTGCCCCAGCCAGTACGTCCACAATATGATGGTTGGTACAGGTTCTGTTCAGAATTTAAGACTAGTAAAGTCAATGGTGACTTTACATGCCCTGGGAGACAGTAGTCAGTCCCAGGGTATGGAGTCTATACTGGGGGGTCACTATGACACCCCTGTGTCACTGCACTGAGGGTGCTGTGTAACACACATCACAAAAACACATGAAGCCATATGGAGTAAAATACCCCATAGCCCATTAAACACTTCTAGATCCAAAGAAACACACTCAAATCATGTCCAAGAGTGAGGGTAAAAGAGTCTCACTCTTGGCAGGAGAACAAAATAAACCCCAGAAAATCCAGCAAAGCTGCTGGGGGACTCACTAGGTTAGGAAATTCAGCCTAAACAGAGAATTCTCCCTAACAGTAGTTGGTCCTGCTTGTCCCAGCATTCGATTTATTTAATGCTATATCACCCCGGGCTTTCACTGTTATGTGTCTACCTTTATTGGCAATTCTGGCATTTGATTATTAGGAATGTTCCTGCTGCTCATGCACTTGCACTTTAGTATGGCTTTGCCATCATGAGGCTCAATAGACACATTGTTGTCTTGCTGCTATTCATGCACTTTATTTTGGAACATCACCTGCATTTGCACTTTGTATTACACATAATATATGCCCTTACTTGTTATCATAGCAATGACCATTTATTGTTTTAGCAGTCCACCTGGCTATGTAAATTGGATGATTTGGCGTATTACTATTCATTTTTGTACGGTTTTAATATTGTGTGATTGTTATCTTTTTACCAATTGATTGCCAATATGGGGTACTGTTTTTTATTATGCACAAATATATTGCAATCTTGAAGTGAATTTGGCTATGTATTTGCCCTCCCTCATGACTGTATATATCTGTCTGTACATATGGTAGCATGTTGGGGTTGTTGATTCCAACTTGATAATAATTATGCTTTAAAACATTTTTTGCGCATCTTAACACATTTGCAGATTTCATAGTGCACTTTGCACTCAATTTGCGGCTATATCCCTCAAACCTAATGTGGGTGTGTTTTAGCGCTTTTTACTATTGTAATAATATCTCTCATTGCACTCTACCCCTTTCCATCATGGCCGCCTGTTTTTGCTTCCACAGCTCTGGCCCATTGTATTAACTGACAGAATAATAGGAAATGTTTTACAATGTGTATTTTTACCAGCCCATTCTTCCTCCCCTCACGTGATCAAGCGCTCAGTGTAGCGCGAAACGCGTTGTCTGCAGGCTGTGCACCACGGCGTCCTGCCTCTGTCTGTCTTCATGTTGCTGCTTCTGTATTGTATGGTGTTTTGCACAATACTTGTTTCTTTTTGAAAAAATATTAAAGGCATCCGTAATTTCAACACAGTGGCCCTCATTACGACCCTTGCGGAAATCAACCGACCGGACCGCCATAGCGTAAATAGCGTTTCCGCCATTGCACGATGGAGCAAAGTGCGGCTCATTCCGACCCATCGGGCACGAGCACCACGCCATGGCGGAAGTGCAAAGTCCGCGATGGCGGAAATGACCCCAAAACGGCCCACACCGCCGCCGTACGGCGCCCTAGGTGCAATGCCGCCACCCATCTTAGCGGACACCGCAGTGAGCGCCAACCGGAAAGTACGGTGACCGTAAATATACGGAAACGGAAGTAAAAGCATGGTCCCGGAACGGGAAACATCCCGCCGTACACCTATAAAACCACAAATTCCACACAACCATCAAAAATACTACCCCGAGACACATCCCAACCCGTCATCCACCCTAGTGAAACCAAGAAAAATGGGAAAAGTAGCGAAGAAAGCGTGCGACCGCAAGCGGCAGGTCCACTTCTCCCGTGAGGAACTCACCGTGCTCACAGAGACCCTCCAGGAGAATGCTGCCGCCGTCTTCTCCACGCAAATGACCAGGACGGCACTTGCGAACAAGAAGGCCATATGGGCCCTGGTGGCACAGCGGGTAAGTGCGGTGGGGACCGCACCCCGCAACCCACAGCAATGCAGAAAGCGATGGGACGACCTGCGGATACGCGTCCGTAGCATACTTTCTGCCAACCGCAACATTGCCACAGCTACCGGGGGAGGATCGGAATCACCCATCAAGTTGACCCCCTGGGAAGAAATCTGTGCCTCCACCATTGGAATGGAGAGCATAGAGGGAGTCGGAGGGATGGAGAAAGGAGTGCAGACATCCGAAGATTCAGGTAGGTGTCCCAAATAAAACAATGCCAAAACCACAATGTCCAATCATGTGAAGTACCACGTGCCCACATAGTGCAACAGGAACACATGTCCAGGAGAACGTCCACATACATAGGCCTGATAGCACACTTTAAAACTCACATCAAATACATAAATAATTAAAAATCCTAAAAACACCCTCTACACGTGCAGCAGGCACACCCTAACTGCAGGCTGCCAAACAACTGCACCCTCACTCCACACACAAATGAAACCACCTCCAAGGCCCCGACCCAAATCACCCTCAGGTACCACCCCAATGCATGTGATACATTGCCATTCCAATTCCCACAGACCCATTAATAACGCTCGCCCTCCTTTACTCCACCACAGGGTCCGATCCAAACGACGAGCTCCAGGACACCCCTACCAGCACACCTGCAAAGAGGGCCAAGACCAACGGCCAAAGACCCTCCACCTCAGCTGCACGCATCAAGACACGGCAGCAGCACAAATCAAGTGGCAGCACAGAGGAGGGAACTCCAACAGGCACCCCAGCAGCCAGCATGCCCACAACAACACCACCACAAGTCCCCCCAATGGATGCCACAGTAGGCACTGCTTCTGGTGGCAGCAGCACCATAGGTGACACTGCATTAATGGCAGCATGCTCCGACACAGAAAACGGGGATGTCGAAGTTAGATCCATCCATGACCTGTCTCAATCCCCCTGTCTGTACCATCCCGTACACCATGAGGATACCACGCAGGGGCACCCACAAGACGACGACTGGCCATCCCCCACAAGCCCTGTGGCAAGGCAACATGAGGTGACCAGCCACTCTGTGACACCACCGCAAATGGCCATGGCCCAGCAGAGGCAACAGTCCCTCGACCAGGTAATCGTGCAACAGCAGCAACTGGCCACGCTCCTCAAGGACCATGCCGATGAATGTGGGGGCACTAAGGCAGACATAGAAACATCAACTGAGACACTTAGGGCAGAAATGGAGAGAAGTACAGAGACACTAAGGGCACAAATGGAGAGTAGCACCGAGAGCCTGAGAGTAGAAATGGAGAGAAGCACCGAGAGCCTGAGAGTACAAATGGAGAGAAGCACCGAGAGCCTGAGGGGGGAACTGCATGCGACGTCCAAAGACGTATGTGCCGAACTTGCCGCAGTGCGCCGTGTGCTCACTGAGCTCTCACAAACCCTTAGGGACATGCATGGACGTGAGCAGGCAGAGACATCATCCGTTGCAAGTTCCGTCCAGGGCAGCCCCCAACGTAGATCTGGGAGGAACCTGCGCTCCACAGGCAGGGGTGCCCCTGATACCCGCAGAGGGGGCTTGCAATAGCGACTGCCCAGTGACAATGAGCATCTTTGGACACTGGTGTTCGGGGGGGAGGTAGGAGGGTGGAGGGGGTGTGTTGGGCTCACTTGGGTGGCGGGTCGATAGGGTGTTTAACATGATATCACATATGCCATAAACAATGCACGATCATCCAATGAGATGTGTGGACATTGATCTTTGTGTACGAGGCCATTATAGGCGTACAGTCCATATTGTGCATGTTCCAGACACACACAGTGCCACGAGTCCCGTGTCCATGTATCAGCCACCAGGCGTGAGTGCTAGAAGCATGCATCTATGAGATGCTGACGAATGTCACGGCCCTCCTGTGCCTCGCAGACTCCTTGAGGTGCTGCCACATCCCCACCCTCATCATGACCATCATCAGGTGCTTGCAGTTCTGCGTCAGGGGGCATGGGCACATTTCTACGTACGCACATGTTGTGGAGCATGACACATGCCATGACCATCTTTGCAACCTTCACATGGCGGTACAGGAGTGCCCCGCCAGACCTGCTGAGGCAGCGGAAACGAGTCTTCAGTAGGCCGAATGCCTGTTCTATGACTACACGGGTACGTGAGTGGGCATGGTTGTAGTCCTCCTCATGCTGGTCCCGTGGGTTCCGGACTGGTGTGAGGAGCCATCTCTTCAGTGGATACCCGGCATCACCTGTATGTGGACAATAAAGGAATTTTGAGGAATGCCATTGCTACGTACGCACCCGCCCCTCCCCTTCCTGCCAGGTCATTGCCGCATCACATACCCCACATCATCATGCATGAAATGAGACTCACCGAGTAGCCAGGATCTGTTCCCTGCGTGTCGCTCCATGTAGCGTGGTATTGTAGAGTTCCTCAAGACCATAGAATCATGGGTTGATCCAGGAAATCGGGCACAACAATGTGTAATGATCCTGTTGGAGTCACACACCATTTGTACATTCAGAGAATGAAATTGTTTTCGGTTGCGGTACTGGGCCTCCATGGCATGTGGGACCACCAATTCCACATGGGTGCAGTCGATGGCACCAATGCAACCCGGTATGCCGGCAAGTGCATGGAATCCCACTTTTGTGTTGGTAATTTCCTGCTCCGAGCGTGGTAGAGAGATGTAGTCGTCTGCGTGCTGCAGGAGGGCATCGAGCACTTGCAATAGTGTCCGTGAGAACAGTGGCTGTGATATGCCATGCAACTGTCCGACTGTGTGCTGGTAGGTGCCTGTGGCCAGGAAGTGGAGTACAGACACCACCTTCAGTAGGGGTGGGATGGCGGTTGGGCTATCTATCATGCTGACAAGGTCAGCCTGTGTCATGTCCAAAATGGCGGTTATGGTGTCCCGGTCCAAACGGTAGAGGGTGTGGATCTGCTCATCAGTGAGGTTGAACGGATGTGCTCGGAGGCGTGGGATTGCGGGCTGCCTGCGTGGTGGTAGTGGCTGTGCTGGCGGCCCTTGCTGGCCCTGCCTTGCCCTCCTCCTCCTCCTGCGTCTCCGCCGTGCGGCCGGTTGTAGTTGGTGTTCGTCTTCTTCTTGAAGTTGGAGTACTTGCAGTGCTATCAGGTCCCCCAGGGCCAACATAGCTAGTCCTGCCGGTAGCATTTCGGAGTGGGTGTGGTTGTGGGAGGAGACTGGGTGTGCAATTTATGTGTTTTCAGGCTGTATGGCCTCCACCTGTGGTGATTCATTCCACCTGTGCAAGCTGCTCTCCCCTTTGGGCGAGCACGTCCCGCACACAACGCTGCAATTCGACGAATGGCATCTTGCTATTACAATCATGTATTTGTACCCGATGGCAGTGTAACATTGGTTGATATGTTCATTCGGCTATGGTCCCATTGTTTCACATGCTATCTTTGCAGTCGCGAACAGACTTGTGAAGGGTCAGTGGAACGTAGTACTCGAGTAACGGTGGACCCTCATGCAACACTGTACCGAGGTTGACCGACGGGCGGGGCGTCCCATTTGTGAGTGAAGGCAGTTGCCATTTTCACACACAGCCGCACTAGATGGATTAATTTGTGAATTCAAGCGGCCACAGATGCCTTTTCGACGTGATGTTGCAAATGAGGAATTCGAAGGGCGGCGCTTTCGGTTTTCAGCTAGCGGCGAGGAGATGCCCACAGGTCTGACTGCAAATATAACGTACTATTGTTCAATGTCCTTGGGACAGGGGCCATGGCAAGGATGCAATGATTGATATGAATAGTTTGGGATGCGCAATAGCGACGTGGGCGATGAGGCCGGACGTTCCCAAATACATGTTACTTCACAACACTGGAATTACGGGCTGGGGCACAGTGGATTTTGCAGGCTGCATAACGCACAGACTCAATGGAAATTTCACATGTTATGTGAGTATGGAAACAGGCGTTTTCATTACGGGATGAGGGAATGATGTATGGATGCATGGACAGATGATTTGATACAGAGTTTGCCATGTACAGGGCTTCTTGGAGTCTATCCGCCTCCCCTGCGCTATGTGATGCAGGGCTGCCATAGTGGGACCATTGTCTATCTGGCCTTGTTGAGCCCTCCCTGTCTCGACGCGCCTTCAGACACTTGTGTCTATGCACGTTACCAATCCCATCTGATGGATTCTGTTTTGACAGACGCATGCACAGGTACACTCGTTTGTGATAGTGTTTTCACCTCGATATAGATAGTTATGATTCGCAAGTGGTTTTTGGGTGGTGATGATCCTTTGGAGTGGGCTAGCATGCATATGGCTGTGGATTTGGTGTGATCATTGAAGTGAGTAATTCAGATGTAGTTCTGATGGCCATACTATTCTTTTTCATTTCATTTGGTTGACAGGTATCTCCTCCCCTTTTGCCACTGCCATCTGTATGCCACTCCTGCAGATGGATTTTACTCCCGACACCTGCTGCTTCGTGTTAATCAGTGGAGCAGCATTACGATCTTATGTGACGATCGCCAATGGGCCACATGCCCTTACGCAGTACTAGTGGCTAGGAGCAACATTTCGGCCTTTCAGCTGGACTAGTGCCTCCCTATTGGGACGGCCCTGCGGTTCTAGGCGCTTCCATGTTGCCTTTTCGTACGAGAATGTAGCCCCTGTGTACCATGAAGGAACAGGGCGTCACACAAGAAGTAGCTGGTCATTTATTGCAGATGCAGCCCACAATGGTGAAATGTATTTTGGAGTTCATGGCCTAATGGCTGTATGGGCTTGGAGAATTTGTTGTGCATTAAATTTCTATTCTGATATGAACCGTGTAGCGTTCTTCTTTGCAAGTGATGTGGCATTTTACTATTTGGGGAGCGATGTATTTTGAGGAGATCTGCATTGGGTTCCAGCTTCGGGGTATAGTTGCGTGGTACTGTGCTGGGCGCGTTTGGCTACGAAGCCCAGTGAGGTCAGGGATAAGGGCTGCCATTATGACTGTTTTGATGATGTCATGCTCAGGGCCGGGGGATTAGTTTTTGTGTGACAGATGCCGGTCAGCCAGTTGGATTGGTGGAATGATGTGATTATCGGAATATTGCTGGTCACAGGTGCCTGTGTTTGTGTGCGTTTCTTGGTGGGAGACTGGGGTCATGTCCATTTGTATAGCTTCTGTATTCGTGCCATCTGTGCCCTGCAGCTCCCATTGGGCCCTCTTGGAATTCATTTGTTCGTTGGCAGGCATGGATGACTAGTACATTTCACTGGTTGCATTGTGTGACTTCATTGCACCTACGGGGGGTTGTACAATGTGGCCAGGGAGTGGTGTACAGGCACTCAGTAGGGCCGTTTACGGTTGGTTCGCGATGCCGTACTTCTCACCATGGCGGAATGGTACTTTCCGCCGTGCTTGATGGCGTTAGGTGCATGTCCGCTAGGGTCAGAATTCGCGTACCGTTGCGCCATGGTGGTAATTACGGTTTGGCATGGCGCGCGCGCGCGTACTTGGTGCAGTTAGCGTTGGCGTTCACTACGGTGTCGCTAATGGCATCGTACTTTGCGGTGACGGGTCATGATCACACCGAGCGCTATTCGATGGCGGTATTGCATTTCCGCCATCGTTTTTCGATTTCCGCCAGGGTCGTAATGAGGCCCAGTGTCTTTTTTCGTGTTTTGTCTGGAATCTTGGAGCCTGTTACTAATGCCTGGCCCGCGGGAGTGCGGTTTGCCACTTCCTCCCTTTTTTCGATATATATATATATATATATATATATATATACATATATAAAAAAACACATGCCCCTACGCGGTTGTACGGTTGTAACACTTCAAAAAACCACCCAGTGGGCATGTACAAAAGCACCCCAGAACATAAGACCTAGCTATTTTAAAATGTCACCTGTATTGTTGCATAATTCAGCACATCATTAAAACAGAGGTGAAATCATTCCCCATGTGACAGACGTAAGGTTTGCAAAAAGCACTCACCCCACGGGTGGAAAAGAGTCACACGTTCAGCCTGAATGCTCAAGCTTCCTCAGACCTTTGTAATCCAAATGCGCCATTCACATCATGGAGTATAAAAAGAAGTGCAATTACAGAGCGTCCCCACTCGTGCCTCATCACGTGAATAGCGGTCATGTGATCGCATCAGGTAAGATGGTAGAAACATATTAAATATACTGACCTCCATATTGGAATGGTCAAGCACCTATGAATGAAATATATTATATGGAAAATTACATGAGTGTATCATACACAACTCCACTATATAATATGTATGGCTACCGCGATGATGGGACGATCTTAGAGACGCTCGAAATTACCCATTTAAAATTTTTTCATTTAAGATCAATCGATGTGTAACACAGACGCACAAATGTGCCTGTATGTCATAGACTGACTAAGAGCAGCTCAAATGGCCGCTATTAGCCATACGCCCCCTCATAGGGCAAGCGCTTCCAAACCTGGAGAAACGAGCCAAAAACAACAGTCATGTTATAAGTGGGCAAGTGCCCTAATGCTACAAAACATCTTTTTAGCACGTGATATATCAGAGGGCAAGTGCCATATTTCTGAGTGATGTTTAATATTATGTGTAAACTAAGGTCATGTTGAATCTCGCATGTAACATATATGCACAATCAATATAGGTATCAAAGAAAAACAATTCCGATCACTATACAAGTCCTATTAGCGTGCAAATAACAATTCCTATATCAAAAATACAGTACCAGAGAGTAGCAGCATTATTCATAAAAATGTGCAACTTGATAAATCACAGTACAAGAGTGTATGACTTATTCACAAAAGTGCAATGTGCATGGTATAAATCAGCCAATGCTAGATACTATACCCTTCTTAAAACAGATCAAGGAAACATCAATATGTAGACAAAGGATCATCTTGTAAATAGGGCTACTCCCAAGATATGTACAAATAGCAATTCATAACTCGTAAATATGGAGAGTATTTCAACAGTTACCTCATAATTGGAAAACGCATGTTTGTAGGAACACATATATTTCAGCATCTATGTTTAAACTGTTCAGTTTCAAGGTGTCAAACTTACATATGAGTGTGGCTTCTAATTGCCTCAATCACAATTCACGGTTGCCTAATCTTTTATTCGGTGGTATATGGGCCAACCCCGTGAAGGATAGAAATCTCACATCGCCATTATGTTTCTGTTGGAAATGGCTAGTGAGAAGATAGGTTAAATCTCCATTCTTAATGGCTCTGTAATGCTGGAGAATCTGCATCTTTAAAGGTCCTATCGTTGAGACTATGTAATGAATGCCACAGGCACATGTGATAACATAAACTACATATTTCGTAATGCAGGAAATTCTATGTTTGTATTTCCAACATTGGCCATTCACACTCCGAAAGGGGACCTTAGACACATGATTACACAATTTACAATGGGCACATTTATAGAACCCAATTCTACTATTGTGAGTCATCCTTATGTTTTCACCTGATCTAGTGACTACCATACTCGGAGACCACATAGTCATTTGATCTGCTCAGTCTATGACATACAGGCACATTTGTGCGTCTGTGTTACACATCGATTGATCTTAAATGAAAAAATTGTAAATGTGTAATTTTGAGCATCTCTAAGATCGTCCCATCTAGTAAAATCTCGCCGGCACATCGTAATCTTAAAGACGCGCAATTCCAGGCATTAGAAGCGTTGAAAAGTGACCATTCTATAGTTATACGTCCGTCTGATAAAGGCGGAGGAATTGTTGTAATGGATAGTGAAACATATGAACTGGAAGCCAAAAGACAATTGAATGACAGTACTAACTATACACCGATAGAGATGGAGATACTATTGGAAACCAAAACGCTATATCATGGAAAGTTAAAGGAGTGGTGTGATTCGGAGCTTATAGATCGGGATGAATATTTTTTTCTCAAAAATGCCCATCCAGTGACTCCTTTGATCTATTTTAACCCTAAGATCCATAAAAGTTTAATAGACCCTCCAGGTCGTCCCATTGTTTCTTCGATGGGCAGTTTGCTCGAAAATACATCCAAATATTTGGATTACTTCTTCCAACCGTTCGTTTTGAGTTTGAGCTCGTATATACGAGATACTGCAGATTTACTTGCTAAGCTAGAGAATATTAATTGGGAACCTGGATATTTTCTTGTCTCACTAGATGTAGTATCATTGTATACTTCCATTCAACATGCAGCAGGTATTAAATCATGCCATTCCTTTTTGGAAAGTAGATCAATCAGTTATCGACAGCATAATATTATGCTGTTGAGTAAGTTACAATTTTGTTTGGAGCACAATCATTTTCTCCATGAGGACCAGCTATACAGGCAGATACGAGGAACAGCAATGGGGTCGTTTATGGCCCCCACATATGCCAACCTGTATATGGGATGGTGGGAGACACATCAGGCGTGGACAGAAGAATTGAAACATTGGACCCAACACATAAAAATCTGGTATCGTTTCATAGATGATTTGTTTATTATTTGGGATGGGACTGAATTAGAGCTCACAGAATATGTGAACATACTTAATGATAACATACTTAATCTAGAATTAACAACAGTAATTAGTAAGCAGAATTTGGTATTTCTAGATGTCCAATTCCAGGTAGAAAATGAAAAACGTACATCTAAACTTTATAGGAAACCAACAAGTTCCAATTCAACTCTCCACGCCAAGAGTCATCACCCTAGAGCTTTAATAGACTCTATTCCCTATGAAGAATTTTTGAGAGCTAAAAGGGCCTGTAGCAACAACAGTGAATATGAGAGTGAAGCCAAAAACATCAGTCAGAAATTTATCAGACATGGTTATGGGAAAAATGTTATTTCCAAAAGCTACATGAAAGCAGAAATATCTACTAGAGAATCCCTTCTGTTTAGAAAAATGAAAGTGAATGATGATAAAATCAGGCTGATCACAGGGTTAACCACCAAGCTAAACAAATCAAAATGATCATGAATAAACATTGGAAGGTTCTGCTCATTGATCCTCATCTCAAAGTAGTTTTGGATGATGTTCCTAACATCACTTATCGTAAGGCTCCTACTCTTAAAACTATGTTGTCTCCGAGTATGGTAGTCACTAGATCAGGTGAGAACATAAGGATGACTCATATGAGTAGAACTGGCTTCTATAAATGTGCCCATTGTAAATTGTGTAATCATGTGTCTAAGGTCCCCTTTCGGAGTGTGAATGGCCAATGTTGGAAATACAAACATAGAATTTCCTGCATTACGAAATATGTAGTTTATGTGATCACATTTGCCTGTGGCCTTCATTACATAGGCTCAATGATAGGACCTTTAAAGATGCGGATTCTCCAGCATTACAGAGCCATTAAGAATGGAGATTTAACCTATCCTCTCACCAGCCATTTGCAAGAGAAACATAATGGCGATGTGAGATTTCTATCCTTCACGGGGTTGGCCCATATACCACTGAACAAAAGATTAGGCAACCGTGAATTGAGATTGAGGCAATTAGAAGCCACACGCATATGTAGTTTGACACCTTGAAACCTAATGGTTTAAACGTAGATGCTGAAATGTATGTGTTCCTACAAACATGAGTTTTCCAATTATGAGGTAACTGTTGAAATACTCTCCATATTTACGAGTTATGAATTGCTATTTGTACATATCTTGGGAGTAGCCCTATTTACAAGATGATCCTTTGTCTACATATTGCTGTCTCCTTGATCTGTTTTAATAAGGGTATAGTATCTAGCATTGGCTGATTTATACCATGCACATTGCACTTTTGTGAATAAGTCATACACTCTTGTACTGTGATTTATCAAGTTGCACATTTTTATGAATAATGCTGCTACTCTTTGGTACTGTATTTTTGATATAGGAATTGTTGTTTGCACGCTAATAGGACTTGTATAGTGACAGGAATTGTTTTTCTTTGATAACTATTTTGATTGTGCATATATGTTACATGCGAGATTCAACATGACCTTAGTTTACACATAATATTAAAACATCACTCAGAAATAGGGCACTTGCCCTCTGATATATCAAGTGCTAAAAAGATGTTTTGTAGCATTAGGGCACTTGCCCACTTATAACATGGCTGCTGTTTTCTGCTTGTTTCTCCAGGTTTGGAAGCGCTTGCCCTTTGAGGGGGCGTATGGCTAATAGCGGCCATTTGAGCTGCTCTTAGTCAGTCTATGACATACAGGCACATTTGTGTATCTGTGTTAGACATCGATTGATCTTAAATGAAACATTTTTAAATGTGTAATTTCGAACGTCTCTAAGATCGTCCCATCATCGCGGTAGCCACAAATATTATTTAGTGGAGTTGTGTATGATACACTCATGTAATTTTCCATAAAATATATTTCATTCATAGGTACTTGACCATTCCAATATGGAGGTCAGTATATTTAATATGTTTCTACCATCTTACCTGATGCAATCACATGACCGCTATTCACGTGATGAGGCACGAGTGGGGACGCTCTGTAATTACACTTCTTTTAAAACTCTATGATGGGAATGGCGCATTTGGATTACATAGGTCTGAGAAAGCCTGAGCATTCAGGCGAAACGCGTGACTCTTTTCCACCCGTGGGGTGAGTGCTTTTTGCAAACCTTACGTCTGTCACAGGGGGAATGATTTCACCTCTTTTTTAATGATGTGCTGTATTAGGCAACAATAAAGATGACATTTTAAAATAGCTAGGCCTTGTGTGCTGGGGTGCTTTTGTACATGCCCACTGGGTGGTTCTTTGAAGTGTTACAACAGCGTAGGGGCATGTGTTTTTTCTATGTTTAACGAATTTGGCTAAATTCGTTTCTCCAGCACCAGCCACTAAATGAGGGAGAGCGCCACCTTTTAGCTAAATTGGTTTACTCAAATATATATATATATATATATATATATATATATATATATATATATATATATATATATATATATATATATATCGAATTGGCGAGAGGAAATGGTGAACCGCACTCCCGCGAGCCAGGCGTTGAAAACGCACTCTGAAATTCCGGACAAAGCTCACAAAGACACTGCCTAGAATACAGGTGTCTTTATTGGTTTTTTTTAAAAGTAAAAATGCATTGTACAAAGTAATTTACAACACATGAGCAGTGACAGACAGACAGACAAAAGCAGGACGCCATGGTACACAGCCTGCAAAACAACGCGTTTTGCGCTAACTCAGCGCTTGATCACGTAAGGGGAGGAGGGATTAACCGGTACATATAAACATGAAAAAAGCAGTCCTCCAACTATGTCTGTGACATTGCAAAATAAAGGATATAAGAGGAAATTAAGGCGGCCATTATGGAAGGGAGTCAAAATGCATGGAAAGAAATAGTGCAGATAATACATACACTAGAGAAAACCCCTATCAAATCATAAACGAGAGAAAGGGAAGGACTGGACTGCCAACTAACTGCTCAGTGCAAAAATTAGTCAGTAGGTATGTTAAGAAATGTAACCTCAAATTGCAAGCACCTAATGATGTTACGACATAAAGCATGCAATCTTGTTATTAAATCAAATGTAGAAAAAATAAGTATACATAATTGATTAATCAAGCCGATATGATCACAAATATAGCAAAATTTGCATCAATAACAATATACATACATATAAAGCAGCCCACTCCCCCATATTAGCAATTCAATTGTATAAGAATAACAATTATTCAAAGTTAAAACCATCAAAACATATAATTGATAAAACCAGAACTACAATATGGATATTAAAACCGCAAAGATAATAATAGGACCTCATCATATATATCCACCAGTTGAACTGTTCCCATTCATAAAACATGGAGAAGCCAGACAGAATTTCAGCCGTGATGGTCAATAAGAACGGCTAATACAACACTACATGTCCGAAAGTGCAAGTGCAGAGGAGTTACCCAACTACAGTGCATAGATAGCAGCCAGACAACAGTGTGTCTATCCAACCTCAAAATAATGAGACTGTACTAAAGTGCAAGTGCATCAGCAGCAAGCAAACATTTTCAATGGTCCAATACCACTAACAAAAATGTTCAAGGACATGCAGTTTTTTTTTTAAAAAAAGGCCCCAAATGACCCCACGTAAATAGATCATAGAATAAGGCCGGCTAAACCAATGTGCAGGAATGAGCAAGAATCGCAGACACAAGGAAAACTGCATATAAGCCTCAAAGTGAGGAACACATAACATGATGTGTACCACTCCCCATATATTGCAAAATATAGAGCTAAATCATAAATCAAACGAAATAAGGAAAGGGATAAAAAATATAAATAGACTAGCCAGTCCAAACTGAAAAGAACCCCCATACAGGAACACAAGATCAAAGTCCAAAGTGGACATAAACGTGAAGGAACAAGAAGCTATAAAGAAGGGAAATCAGAACCAAAGTGGCAAAAGGAAAATCGCATATGTGTATGAAGAGCAGATAATCAAGCAAATGAAAATCAAAAATCAGAATGTCAAGTGCCCAGAAAAGTATACAACTCCTCATCAACATTATGTCCTTTTGGATACTTTGTATCAAGATCCAGTATAAATCTGGTTTCAAGTTGTCTCATTTTCAACACCCGGTTCCTTCCCCCATGATGCGGAGGTACATGTGCCACTGCAAAGAAAGTTAACATTTTCAAATTATTATCATGTTCAGATTTGAAGTGCTTAGCCATTGGGTATGCCGGGTCACAGTTCTTAATGGCTCTTAGATGTTGCAAAATTCTGAGTTTCAGTTTACATGTTGTACTTCCGACATACCATCTCGAGCAAGGGCATTAAAGCACATACACGACAAAAGTCGTGTCACAATTGATAGCAAATTTGATCTTTTGCTGAGTTTTCGTGACTGGATGAACAAATGATTTCTGTACTGTGACATGGGCACATGCTTTGCACTTCATACATTTAGTAAACCCCAATGGAGAAACTGGAAGCCATGTGGAAGAGGACTGATTCTTGCCACCTAGAAGTAGAAAACTAGACACAAGTTTATCTCTTAGGGACGTTACACGTTTGTATGTCAAAGTCGGGCGTTTGGCCAGAATAGGCCTCAAATCATTGTCTAAGGTGAGAACACGCCAGTGTTTTTCAATGATTTTTCGTATGTTATTAGAGGGAGTGTCGAATGAGAGAATGAATCTGGGGTCATCATTGGCAATGTTTTTAGAATTAGTATCACAGAGTAATCTGTCTCTGGACATTCCACACGCTCGAAGATAGGCCATTTCGATAGTTCTCTTATCGTACCCTGGTTTCAAAAAATCCCTAGCTGTCAATGCACATTGATGATCAAAACAGGCGATGTTTGAACAATTACGGCGATATCGGATAAATTCACCGTATGGAATGGACTTTTTGCATGATACCGGGTGACAGCTGTTGGCATGGAGGGGTAGGCCAGTATTTGTCGGTTTCTTATGAAGTGCCGTGTGAATACCTGAATTATCCATCATTACAATGACATCCAAATACACAATCTCAGACCGACTATGGCATTCAGTAAAGGCAAGATTGGCCTGATTACTATTGATGCCTTTAACAAACGACAACCAATCACTTTCCAAACCCTTCCAAATAATAAAAACATCATCAATATACCGCCACCAAGAAACAATCTGTGTTGGAAAACAAGATGATAGTAAGCCAGATAGAAAAGTAGCCTCCCACCACCCCATTGTGAGATTAGCATAAGATGGTGCAAAGGTACTTCCCATCGCAGTCCCCTCACTTGTCGAAAAAAGGACCCCTCAAACAGAAAAACGTCATTATGCAGGCAGAACAAAAGCATATCCAAAATCATAGAGCTGTGCCCAAGATAATTAAGAGAGCGAGTTTCCAAATAATATTTGCATGCATTAATCCCAACCGTGTGAGTGATAGACGTGTATAAGGAAACTACATCCAATGTGGCCAAAAGCAAACCTTCCTCCCAAGGTGTATTAGTCACATGTTGTAAAAAATCCTTAGTATCCCTCAGGTAGGATGGTAAAACTGATACGAATGGAAAAAGTGTTTCATCGATAAATTGGGCCAGATGTTCCAAAAGTGAGCCACACAAAGTAACAATAGGCATGCCTGGGGGATGAGTAAGGCATTTATGTGTTTTAGGGAGAAAGTAAATCGTGGGTATAGTATAGCATGCCAGAGTGAGGAATTTGATCAAATCATCCTCCAATAAAACTTCACTTGCCCACTTAGTACATAGAGCAATCAGATCTGTCCTTATTTCTTCAAAGGGGTCCTTTAACAACTTGGTGTAGCACAGACGGTCGTGTAATTGTGGATTTGCCTCTGTGACATATTTTGTATGGTCCTGAATGACAATATTAGAACCCTTATCAGCTGGTTTGATGACGATATTAGACAAATGCTGGAGTTCGCCAATGGCCGTGCGATGGGCCGTGGTAAGGTTCTGCTTGGTGGTACTTGTTTTTTGGCGGAGTCTTCTCAAATCTATTACACAGAGGTCATGGAATGCCTCGATACAACCCCCTACTGGGAATTGTGGGTTGAATCTTGATTTATTTTTAATCTTGGTGCGTATATCCCAGTTGGGATTGATGTCAAAGTCCAAAAAATCAACATTAGTAGAATCATATTTATCATCATCAAGGCATGCCAGATCCATGGGTGATGGAATATCTGAGATAAGAAGATCAGTGCCCCCAGTATGTGGTGTTGAATGCTTGGCAGTGATGTCAGTATTGGCAAAGAATTTCTTAAGCTTGATTTTACGCAGACATTTGTCAAAATCAATGCGTGCTTGTACATAATCATAATTCACAGTGGGACAGAAGTTAAGACCTAAAGACAGGAGCGAGGTCTGAGATTTAGTAAGGACATGGGACGAAAGGTTAATGGTTTGGCAACTCTGCATATTGTCCATTATTGATTTTTGACCCCAGAGCGCGTGGACCTGTCCTGTTGCTGCCCGTTTAAGCCAGTTCCCACGTCGGCCTTGGCGGATGGCTTTCCTGCCTTTGGTTTCTGTCCTCTTCCTCTTCCTCTTGGTTTGCCGCGACCCCTGCCCCTTTTCTGATTTTTCCCATCCTGGCACAGCAGTCGCATTTCCTCTAAAAAATTCATTTTAGGTATGGGCTCGTCGGTCTCAGATGCAGAAATGTCAGACTCTGATGTAACAGCAACTGGATCTGCAGACTAAGTAGATACTGACTGTATGAAATTAGTTTTGCGGAGGGAATCAAAACGTTTAGCAAAGGTAAAAACACGACCCATCTCATAGTCTGTTTTATCTCTGAGGAATTTTCTATGTTTTCATTGTTTAATGTCATCTTCATGAGCAATTAACGCTTCATCGATTTTGACACGTATTTGTTTGCCTTCCTCTGTTATGGGAACTTTAGTAAGTTTGGACTCCGTATTGCCCAAGTCTTTAAGTGCTTGTTCACGGTCCAGTTTAGCATATTTTACCAAAATGTTCAGAAATTTGGCAGAACAGTCCTTACTCGCTTCACCCCATTCCTGAAGCATCAGTGGATCTTGGTCCTCGAAAGAGGGAGTGGTCATAATACGTTGACCATGTGGTATTCTGCCAATATCCAAATAATTTTGAAGGGAATGCTCCTCCCACCACTTGGATATTTCCTTTCTTCAGAGTTTCTCAAATTCCTTCAATAAAATCACTTCCCTGCTATTATTAATATTAGCCTTTTTATTAGCCCCGCTAATGGGCAATAAGGCTACAGGTTCTTGTTGTTCACAGATTAAATTCTTAGCTTGAAGTAGCCGGGCTGCTACCCAGGCGTCCTGCATGTCTGTCATGCTGTGGCTGTGGTGATGAAAAACTATACAAAGATATATAAGGTCCAGCTGGAGAGGCCAGGTGGAGTGCCGACTCTAATAAATAGAAACGGTCAGCAAAGGACAAAAAGCTGGTGCGGAAAGGGATACAAAGCACAATAAATAAGCGTGTTGTGCAACGGAGACAAAAGCAAGCCGAAATGTAGACCTACCGTATGACGGCCATGCGTGCATCCTCCGGCACACGAAGTGTCGCCAGCTGGTAAGGCAGATGCGGCCGCGGTCTCCGATGCGTGCAGTAACTCCGGATCCTATCGGCAGCTTAGTCTGCCACCAGCGGCAGCAATCCCAATCTTAAAGCGATCGTTGAAATGGGACGCGCACACAATCACAGTCCTGGTGCAGGTTCAAACACGGAATGCTCCGTGTTGGACAAAAATGGAATTGGCGAGAGGAAATGGTGAACCGCACTCCCGCGGGCCAAGCGCTGAAAATGCACTCCGAAATTCCAGACAAAGCTCACAAAGACACTGGCTAAAATACAGGTGTCTTTAATGTTTTTTTAAAAAGTAAAAATGCATTGTACAAAGTAATTTACAACACATGAGCAGCGACAGACAGACAGACAAAAGCAGGACGCCATGGTACGCAGCCTGCAAAACAACGCGTTTCGCGCTAACTCAGCGCTTGATCACGTAAGGGGAGGAGGGATTAACCGGTACATATAAACATGAAAAAAGCAGTCCTCCAACTATGTCTGTGACATTGCAAAATAAAGGATATAAGAGGAAATGAAGGCGGCCATTATGGAAGGGAGTCAAAATGCATGGAAAGAAATAGTGCAGATAATATATACACTAGAGCAAACCCCTATCAAAACATAAAAGAGAGAAAGGGAAGGACTGGACTGCCAACTAACTGCTCAGTGCAAAAATTAGTCAGTAGGTATGTTAAGAAATGTAACCTCAAATTGCAAGCACCTAATGATGTTACGACATAAAGCATGCAATCTTGTTATTAAATCAAATGTAGAAAAAATAAGTATACATAATTGATGAATCAAGCCGATGTGATCACAAATATAGCAAAATTTGCATCAATAACAATATACATACATATAAAGCAGCCCTCTCCCCCATATTAGCAATTCAATGGTATAAGAATAATAATTATTCAAAGTTAAAACCATCAAAACATATAATTGATAAAACCAGAACCACAATATGGATATTAAAACCGCAAAGATAATAATAGAACCTCATCATATATATCCACCAGTTGAACTGTTCCCATTCATAAAACATGGAGAAGCCAGCCAGAATTTCAGCCGTGATGGTCAATAAGAACGGCTAATACAACACTACATGTCCGAAAGTGCAAGTGCAGAGGAGTTACCCAACTACAGTGCATAGATAGCAGCCAGACAACAGTGTGTCTATCCAACCTCAAAATAATGAGGCTGTACTAAAATGCAAGTGCATCAGCAGCAAGCAAACATTTTCAATGGTCCAATACCACTAACAGAAATGTTCAAGGACATGCAGTTTTTTTTTTTTAAAAAGGCCCCAAATGACCCCACGTAAATAGATCATAGAATAAGGCTGGCAAAACCAATGTACAGGAATGAGGAAGAATCGCAGACACAAGGAAAACTGCATATAAGCCTCAAAGTGAGGAACACATAACATGATGTGTACCACTCCCCATATATTGCAAAATATAGAGCTAAATCATAAATCAAACGAAATAAGGAAAGGGATAAAAAATATAAACAGACTAGCCAGTCCAAACTGAAAAGAACCCCCATACAGGAACACAAGATCAAAGTCCAATATATATATATATACAAGTATTTACTATTGTTGGCTTGCGACAATGCTTATACCAAGGACTCTCTAGAGGGATCTGCGCTGTAGAACTGCTGAGGCATTGCTTTCAGGATTGCTCGGGGTAACTGGGTGAAGGCCACTTAGGTGCCATTTTCTTATCTCGTCCACGTATACCAGTTTGGACAATGGAATCTTATTCTTGGATGGAAGTGCGTCAGGTGGCAGCAGCTCTATGCTTCTCACCTGAGGAGGTGGACACCGGACATCGTCAGACCAGAGTAACTGGCCCGGAAGCAGAAGATCACATGACGAGAAACAGGATGGAATCGGATGATACACTATGGGGATACACATAAAGGGCTATTGTTATTTCTTGGGGGAGGGAAAGGTGAAATGTAAGTGAGGCATATTGTAAAGAGCCAGAACACGCGGCGATATAAGGGGAAGGCAAATTGGAGGCGGGTTGGGTTAGTTTTGGTGGTGGGCTAATGGGGTGCTGTCTGTTTAGGTGATTTGCAAACCAGCAACGATGGGCGCCTTGCTTTGTCCATTTATAATGTGGCTCATGAATCCTTTTTGTTTTGCTTTACTTTGATAGTATCTTCTCATATTCTTCATGCCCATCCCGGTAAACTCTCTTCCTTGCTCTTTTTGTTCGACCTCAGTGCTGCATTTGACACTGTTGCTTACTCCACTTTACTTTTGACTCTCTCTTCAATTGGGTTTTCTGTTACTCTTTTAAAGTGGTTTTCTTTTTATTTTAATAATTTCTTTTTCTGCTTCCTGGAAGAGTTTAACTTCTCAACATTTTTCTCTTTTTCATGGTGTGTCCCTCAGGGGTGCGCTTTAGGTCCTGTCGTATTCAGGCTTTATACCTCCTCACTGTTTTCCCCAATCACTGACTTTGGGTTAAAGGTTCATCTGTATGCTGATGACACCTAGATCCTTCTTTCCGTTCCTTTGTTCAATGACACTATTGACTCTTTCAAGAACAATATGTACTTTCCATTCTGTAGCAAACAGCTGGCCCACATGCGAGACCTGAAAATACCTGGACCATGAGCCAAACGATTAAATCATCCCAGACATTCTGGCATGGTTATCAATGGTAGCTCATGAGAAAGAGTTGCAAAATTGTACATTTGCATTCCGTTATCCAACTTTGCTGATTGTTTTTTGCTATTGATTGCAACATCTCTTCATGCTCGCTGCCAAGTGCTGCCAAGTGTTGCCAATGATTGCTTCATTCGAAATTTGCAAAGCTCATAACACATGTAGAGCCGCACTTCAGACTGTCAAACTGGACGAGTCTACTTCACTGAGAGTTTCACAGCACCAATCCACTGAATATAAGGTAAGATGGGTTGGGAGCGGAACTGCAGAGACATATTTAAGGAGAGCAAAAGGGGCAAGTGCCCTGGGCCCCCACCTTGGGGAAGGGAGCCTACATGGCTGACTGAAGGAAGTCAGTGTCCATCTTTTTACAAAACTAAAATAACGCATACCAGGATATTTTATCGTGCACTGCTGGGGCATCAAACCTGCCGCAAGGCTCTGGCTGACAAGTACATTCAGCTTGTATCAATTATATCAATTAATTGTATAATGTTTTTTGTGTTCATCATAGTACCCACAGTTTGTCCGTTCATGATAGCACAACTCCTATAGTACTTTCACCATTCTTTCCAGAATATATAGATCATGTGCCATACTGACAGTTCAATACATTTTGCGTGCCATGATTTCTCAGAATATAGCTCAGTTTGTTAAGCACTTGTTAGAGATTTGTGTTAATATGCCAGTTCACAGTACCAAATTCCAGCAGGACCGGCTCTCCCTTTCCTATGTCTGAGGTGGATAAACTTGCAGGTATATATACTTTTTCGATAGTAACACTTACTGTGTGCTAGACAGGAATGTAACTGCACCAGTTGGTGCTAGCTGTAAAAACGAACATAGCATCAGTCTCGTGTAAGTATAGTGCTTTGTTCCTCCAAATGCGGGTTGTTAAAAGTGTCAGTCACCCCCTCCCAAGACCCAATGAGGAGCATACATTGTTACTAGGGAGAGGTGATTAGGTAGTTAAATTTGAGACATTGGAACTAAAGTGTTGAGGCTTATACCCCGGTTTTGCGAGCGGACGATACAGTGATCCCAGACAAAGCATCTTATTTCACCCTGTAGCACTGTTCTGTCGTCTATAAAATGTTTTGCCTTCTCAATTTCTGGTGGTGTTGTATAGGCTGTTGCTGGATCTTTATTTTCATGTAGGCCCTTCGGTGGAAAGGGTTCCAGACAAAATAGAGCTGATAAAATGTTACAAGCCTCTGTTGAGCAGATGTTCATATGGAAGAAAAGACTGCTTTCTTATCAATTCCGAAGGTATATAACAACTTATGTAACAGTCCCCAAATATGTGTGTTGGGTGCATGCTAAGCTTTGAAATACAATCGAAAATCCCAGATGAAACCATTTAATGGTAATGGTAATGTTTATTTATAAAGCGCCTATACACACGCAGTTTTTCAAAGTGCTCAAAAAGGGTGGGCACACAGAGAAAAAACAAAAGTCGATCAGAGCCCTTGAAATTCTGAGTTGATAACGGTCTGCACAGGCAGAGTAAGTGACAAAGATATATTTAACAGTTGAGATAAAGCAAATACGCCTCACAGCGATTCTGCGTTTAGGTTTCTTTCAGTGCACATTAAGGGGTGAAGACGAGGGAGAACAGACAGACGATCTTCAGGCAGAGATGCATTCAGAGCGTGCAAGTGCAAGACGGTCAAGGGGGGGGTCCAAGTGCACTCAGTCAGTAGAGACTGTGATAAGTGCAGAGAGAGAAGCTCTCTTGGGTTTATTCAGAAGTGCAGGGAGGGGGATGGGGTGCAGGGCCTTTAGGCAAGTGCAAAGAGGACTGGCGCGGGTGGCAGGCACCTGTGAGACTATGAGGTACACCAGACGGCCTGTCAGCAAAGCTGTATGGAAGAGAAGGGAGAGATGGAAAGAGCAGAGAGCTAGGTTAGCAGGATAGGGGGAGAGAGAAGGAGGAGGAGAAGAGGAAGGTCTTGAGGAGTTTCCGGAACCTAAGAAGATCAGGCTCAAGACGGAGGGTTGCAGGGAGGCTATTCCAAATATCTGCTTGGAGAACCGGCTCACTCACAGAAAGTTGGACGTAGATGAGGGGAGGGCTCGAGAGGAACAGTATTTACGTAGGCATTGTTGCAGGTAAATAGGTCCCAGGCCCCAGAAAATCTTGTGGACAATGCAGAGGGTCTTGAATGTTTCCTTGCAGCTACTGGGATCCAGTGAAGTGATTTCAGCACCAGAGAGATGCAGTCCCAATGCGTGAGGCCAAGGATAAAGCTCGCGGTTCTGTTGTGGGTGAGTTCCTGAGGGCGCAATGCAAAAGCAGGGAGGTTGAGAAAGAGGCTGTTGCAGTAGTTCAGCCTAGAGAGAACCAGGGCTCTGGAGACAGTGAGACACTGGGGGAAAGTGAGAAAAAGTAGAGTGTCTCTGAGGAGGTCTAGTTGATAGATGTTTTTGAGATGTCTGAAATGTGAGAGGAGAAGGAGAGAGTGGAGTCATTTTGGCTTCACAGGTGGGGGTGGGTGCGGGGCCAAGAGAGGCCAGCCAGAGTGAAAGTGGGAAAGCGGGAGCAGGGGTCTCAATGTGAAGGATCTCAGTTTTACTGGCATTGAGGCAGAGGTTGTTTGCAGCACACCATCACTGTATACCGGACAGACAGTCCTATATGAGGAACAGGAACGGCTGAGGGTAGCCTGAAGGATAGTTACGTGTGATCCGCATAACACTGGAAATTTGAGGTGAAAGTAGCGATCACACGTGCCAAGGTAGCCATACAGACGTTGGAGAACCAGGGGGATAAATTTGATCACCGCAGGTTGAGAGCGTGATAGTCGAGAGAAAGGCGCCAAGTTCCACCTGGGATGGGTGGTCAGAGAGAAAGAGGTTAATCACGCCAGAACCTGACCTGTGATTCCCAGGGTGTCACAGTTCACATCAATTAACATATCATTGCAATGCTGTTTACCTGCGTTTGTTATAGTGAAAATCAAGCTAGATTAATTGTCCTTTTGCACCATGCTTCTATAAAATATTGTTTTTAAATGTTGTCATGTTAGGTTAGTATGTTTATTTTTTATTTATTTATTGTATTTGGTTATACGCCCAAACCCTGGGGTATCACGGCCTAGTTTCCAAGGATACTTACATGCTTACAGGTTACGAGAATACTTACATAATAAAAGGTTACAGAAGATCTTAATAGTGTCTTGGTTACATAAGTAGCTAACATTAGGCAGTAGCAGAATAAGTAAGACACAGGTTATAATGTGCAAGTTAAAGAACAATATTAGCATACAAGCATTAACATTTGGTGATGACATGTAGAGGTTTAAGCTACAGGTCAGAGGATCTGGGCTGGGAGTCAGGATGGTAAGGCAATGGATCAAGTGGGGTATCTATCAGGTGGCTAGTATTTGTTAAAGAGCCAGGTCTTTAGCAGTTTCTTAAACTGTTGGAAGGAAGGCTCATTACCGATGTTGGGTCGGAGGGAGTTCCAGATTCTAGGGTCTGCTACAGGGAAGCTGGAGTTGCCTGTTCTGGTGTTATTGAACCGGGGAGGAGCAGGTGTGTGTTGGAATTGGATCTGAGTGTTCTGTTGGTTATTTTGCATGTGAGGCAGTGGTTGAGGTAGGTAGGTGCCTGTGAGGTGATACATTTGCAACTGATTTTAAGTGTTTTATGTAATATTCTTGCTTGTATGGGTAGCCAGTGGGCCTCTCTCTGTACTGTGATTTGTGATCCCTCTTGCCAAGAGCTGCTCTCAAGGCCTTGTTCGGTAGTAGTTGCATTTTATTTAGGTTTTTCTTTGAGGTCCCTATTAAGAGTATGCTACAATAATCAATCTTGGCCAAGATGAGGGCTAGTGTGATGCAGTTTTGGGGTGTGAGGAAAGGTCGATTTAGTGCGATGAGTTTGGCACTATATGAGGTGGATGATGCAAGTGCATTAATGTGTTTTCCCATGGTGAGGCTGGAGTCGAGGTAAACCCCTAGGGTTTTGACTTGGTGTGAAATGGTGATAGGGGTGCCATCTATGACTATGGCTGTGTAATCCAAGGGTAGTTTGCTAAAATAGGCAGGTGCGCCTACTATGAGAATCTCTGTTTTTTCAACATTTAGACATAGGCTGTTGGTCACCATCCAGTTCCGGATCAGAGACTAGATTCTGTTGACACAGATAGTGTCTTGTTCCATATTACCTGTAATGGGGATGAGTATCTGCATATCGTCCGCAAAGTTGGTGTAATTTACTCCCATGGCATCAAGGGCAGCGAACAGTAGCTTAGTGTAAGCATTATATAGCGTCGGGGAGAGGCATGATCCCTGTCCGGACGTCCATTGGTACTGTTATGGGATCAGTTGCTTCATTTCCGATGGCTACTCTGGATGTGCGGTCTGACAAGAAAGATTTCATCCAGGAGGTTGCTTCCTTGGAAAAAGTGGAAATTGTTAGCTAGGGTTAAGCATAGTTTGCTGTGGTCCACTAAATCAAATGCCGCAGAAAGGTCAAGTAGTATAAGGATGCATAGATTCCCTGTGTCTCTGATGGTGTTCTTCTGTTTTTTTAAGTCCAATAGGGCTGTCTCTGTACTATGCCTAGGGCAGAAGCCTGATTGCCTGTCTCCTAGCAGGTGGTTATTTTTGAGGTGGGATTGGACTTGGGTATAGGCAATTTTGTCGATAACTTTAAGGAGAAAGGGAACTTTGTTGATTAGTTGTAGTTGGTGGGGATGGTGGGGTCAAAGGTGGGTTTCTTAAGAAGGGGTGTTACCCAGGCTTCTTTGACGTTGGTGGGGATGTGGTTGGCGCTGAACGAGGCATCGATGAAGTTAGTGATGGTGGGTGCTAGTGCGGGGGCACACTCCTTGACTAGTTTTGCAGGCAACTATTGTTTTTGCAATTGGAGGGTTTGAGGGAGGCTATGGTTTTAAGCACCAGGGTAGTGGTCTCTGTTGTGAAATGAAAATGTGGTATGCTTGCTTAATGGTGGTAAGCTCCACTGTGTGTGTTAGAAGTTTTCTTTGTAGGTCAATTTTGTTTTGAAGCATGTTTACTTTAAATGCTAGTACGTCCTGAATAGTGGTGCATCATGCTTTGCTTGCGATCGCTGTGCTGGGAGGTGGGATGGGTGTTTCTAATTCTCTGATAATTGAGAATAGTTCTTTGCTATCAGAAGCAGCATTTGTGATGCGTTGGTTAAGGGAGTTGGCTTTATGGGGGATCACTGCAAGTTTGTAGGTTTTGGAAATAGCAAGGAGTTTATTTTTTGGCTTCACTGGTGGTTTTTTTTCTGTAAAGGTGCTCTAGGGATCTTTTTTCCTTCTAAGTTCGATGAGATCGCTGTTAAAACAGTTATTGCTGCGTTTGGGCTTAGGAAGTTTAATTCTGAGCGGGGCTACTTCATCTATAGCTGTTTTCAGACAAGTGTGATAGTGCAGTGAAATACTATCAGGGTTGGCAACATCTGGAAGTTGTGCATTAAGTAATTGTTCAGGATGGGCACCAAGATTGTAGGGGTGAGCTTATGTGTGTTTCTCATTAGTACAGGGATGGGGGAGTTGTGATAGGGACTGGGCCGTTGGGCGTGGGTATGTTAAATCGAATTAATAGTTGATCACGAGTGACTGATGAGTGATGATGATGTGATTTGTTTATTTTCCAAGTCAGTTCTTAAAACAAAATGGTATTATTTTAATTCATAAAGTGAAAAATTCACAAATAATTGCACCTTGCTTTATCATAGGAACTGGGAAATAATGTGATAAAATCCAGAAATTCCAGTTTGGGCTGCAATCTCAGCTTCACCTCTTAACTTAGATTTATGATCCTGGCAAACTCATGTTATCTTGTTTTTCTTAAACTGCCAAAATTGCCATTCTGCAAAATTTTGAAAATTGTCAGCCCTTAAGAGTCATAGTTCTAAGGGTATGCTCTTCGAAACAGTCTTGCTCATGGTTAAACTGACTATAGTGTTGCATTGTAGTAGTGATCTTTGCGATATTGTACACTACAAAGTCATTTTTTCCCTTTGCTGACTAATAGCACTGCCAATTGAAAACCATAGCTTCTAATTTATATCCACAATCTATCTAATTTGTGTACCTGCTTGAGCACTTTAACATCTAGTGGATTGTTAATCTGAGTCCTCTATCTATGCTGGGACATGTACCCCTTTTTCATACGGCTACTTATCTGTGTCCTGCATTGAACGATATCTTTCTCGTGGCTGCTATTTTTAAAATGTGCCCTGTACCTATGCTTGAACACAAGTACTGGACGGAAAATATTGTCCTTCAAATGCTGCTTGTTTATTATTATGATTCCAGCATATTTTCATTGCTGCAGGAAAGAATATCAAACTGTGGGTTGCGATTGCGATGAGGGGGGAGACGGTGTCAGAGATAATGGATCCTGTAATTTCTCTGGTTAAGAGGGGCCTCTAAAATAAATATCTGTCCCCGGACACTAAAATTCGTTAAGATGGTCCTATGCGGAAGAACGCAGTAAGCTTATAGAATGTATTTTTGTATACATGTTAGAAGGGACCATTTTAAGTGAGGGCTATTGCTTCTGGTTTGCTGGTTTAGTGTGGTTTCTGAATGCATTTCCTATATGATTCAGTCATCTATTTCACAATTGGAGACTTTCATTGCATGAAGTTTAAATATGTGTTATATACGCATATACGTATTCTTTGGAGAATTCTGTTTTCATTAATTCATTCATTGTTTTTACATTTCGTATAGATTTATTTGCTTATTTACTTCAATTTTTATAAACTCTATAGTCCTAATGCCTTCTAGCAATTTCAATTTTAAATGTTTCTGACCCTAGCATTGTTTAAGCTTTCCTTTGCTTTGTTTATGGTGGTTTATGCTTAATTTAAAATAAAAGTATTTTCGTACTAATGCCAGGATTGCTCACTGTGAGGAATTGCCATCTGGCAAGGCGGCAAAGGCCAAGCTTTTTTGATTCTTATTAATACATAAAATGATGCAGGTGATTTCTTCTCCAAGGGTGTAATCTGCTAACCAGATCCCCCCTTTGTCGCATCTCCATGCCAAATGCATACTGTACTTGAGCCCTGCAGCAACAGTAGCCTGATCCGCAGCACCCGCTCTGCTCATGGCACAGAGCAGGTTCATAAGTCACAAGATGCCCTCTGGACCGCCACAGTGACAGAAAAGACACTGCCACACAGGGGCGACATTTAAGATATGTCCCCTGTAAGCAAACAATTATGATCATGAGTACCCCATGATGGTGGCAGGGTACTGTCTATGAATAAGCTATGCATGAGTTTAGGCATAGTACATGGCATTACTTATGATCATAGCTGCCACTTCCCAATTGATATCGCACATGTGTCTGCTATTGTGAATGAGCTCTTCAGTGAAAGGGAATGTGTATTGGGGTAAGAGGGGCCAATACCGCCACACTAAAGGAGGGAAACCCAGAGGACCCAGACAGCTGGCCTGGGCTGAGGTCTCAATGGAGCACACCCATCCAGGTGGAGTAACTTCACAGCAAGGTTCTGCATGTCTCAGTATGAGGGAAGGGGCAGGAGTAGAATAGGCAGAAGTGCTCTGAACACTGAAAGAAGCCTTTCACCATCTTGTTTCTCAATGTCTTTTTTTCTCTTTCCTGTCTCCTCCACTTCCACTGGAGCAAAGCAATTTTGGTGGGATATTAACAGTGCAAGGTCCACTCCTGCCAGGAGCAGGGGTTGGTCCCCTAAAGCAGGCTATGCTTAGACCAATCACTTGAGGACATGTGCCTTTAAAGAAGAGGTCTCACACACCTTTAAGAGAATTCACTCAGTTCCTCATGGATACTTTAAGGCCGAAGAGACGTTCTGAACATTCTCACCTGGAATTCCTTTGGGACAGTTGCACTGTCCAAAGCCCTCAGCATGTGGTGAAGAAGGAGCCGTCCAAGACAGAAGGAAGCTCCGTCCCATAACCACTCCCGTAGAACATCAGGAGTGACCAGTGCCATGGACCAGGACCATCCACTCTGCAAAAGATCTTCTGTGCCAGAAGACCAGAACCCGAACTGGAACATCCAGTCCTCAAGTCCTTTGCAAAGGCCTCACAGCAACCGGAGGGCCAAACAACCCAAAGCTCCCTGTTCTATCGCACCAAACTGGTCACTCCATGTACCCACATCCTGAACAATAGGGATGGCACTGGTATATGCGTTCCTTCAACCAGCTGAACAATTGCACTGCATCTAAACCAGCTCAACACTGCATTGTGTTCTAGCAAAGCATGTCACCTGCTAGGTCCGAAGAGACTTCCCAAGGCCGGAACCAAAATGGAATCTCTGGAGGGTCCTGCCCAACTCTAACTGGGGGTTTCAGCACGGCTTGGCCTAGCTAGCCCAAGAACTGCTGCCTTAATGATCGCATATTGACGCACTCACGGTTACCATTTTGACCACTGTCGCCTGCCAACTCAAACCGCTGGAGCGTCATTCCCCGACCTCTCCCATCATCTAAAACCTGACTTGGCCTGGCCAACTGCAAAGCATTCTTGGACTGCCCTGATCTTAAACACTTGAATCGTTGCCATTCAATTAAACAGAGGGCCTGCATTCACCCCTTCTCGATGCCCGCATGCTACGAGGACGTCCGCGATCCTACATGCCCAAACTGAGCCTGATCAGCTTGCATCATGGTTAGACACTAGATCTGGTGTTTCAGCCCACTAAGAACTGAATCCATGTACTGAACTTCCCCCACAGTCCACTGGGACCCAACAGACAGGTTAGGCCATGATCGCTCCTGTTTTTTGCAAGTTATCTTTTTATGGTAGTACCTTACCTACTACCCGTGGAACTACACTCAAAGTGCTACTTTCTTCAGTTTGTTCCATCGTCTGTCTTTCTTGTGAGGTGGGTTTTTGTATAATAATTTCTTTTCTTTCTAAATGCAGATAGTGAGTCTTATTAAAATGTTTATATTTTTTATAGAACCTTGATGTTTAAAAAAAACTTTATTTATAAGATGGTCAGGACATATAGCATATTGCATTTCATGATCACCATATTACGTGTAAATGTTTTAGTCCCTCCCACAGATTTTCAGATTCATGCACAGTTCTACATAGTCCTCAAGAGTAATTCGCGGCCACAAGTTCAAATTAGGCAAGAAAAGTTCTGAATGGTGACCAAATGTCTTTAGGTCAGCTAGTGGGGAAAAAGTGTGGACAAAACCTTCTTCACATTCATTTACATATATCATGTCCTTAATCCAACAGTTCAGGCTAGGTGCAGTTCTGGATTTCCAGCATTTAAGTATGTTTCTTTTTGCCACAGCGAAGGCCACATTGAACAACCTGCATGTTTTTATGGGGGCCTTCCCGATGTCTCCAAGTAGGTATTTAATAGGAGCAAGAGGAATGGGGATATACAGGATGTCATTTACAGTATTGGCCACCCCCACCCCCTGAATTCAAGTATGAGAAGGCATGCCCAATACATATGGAAAGAGTCTGCATTTTCGGCCGGGCACTTAGGGCAGCTAGGTGATACATCAGAGGAGAATCTCGCCATTCTCATGGGAGTAAGGTATAAATGGTTCAGGATTTTGAATTGAATCAATCTCAAGTTTGCAGTGATTGACACTGATTTGGTGAGCTGGATGCATTAAGCCCATTGTATTTCATCAATAGATAAGTCTAAGTCCCATTCCCATATACATTTCATGGAGTTATGAGAGGGGGTATGAGTTTGTATCATTTTATACAATCTGGAGGTTCCACAGCCAAAACCCTTGGGCACCATGATGGCAAGGATAAATGGGTGTGTCAATGGTTCATCCGGAAAGGAGGGCTACCAACTCTGAAATGCTGAACTCATCCTATGGTACTGAAGGGCCATGAGAGGGTCCGAGGCCGAGCCTAGCCAAGAAGTCCGCCAGCCACACGAACCTCCTATCCGGAAACATGTCTCTCAAAGTTAACTGGCCATGGGGATCCCAAGCATTCTTAATGGACGGGTCATATGTGGGAGCTATCCCAGCAAAACACTGCAGGGGCAAAGCCCGGTTATAATAATAATATGTTTATTGTGATTTAGTGCATAATTTGAACGTTACACAAAATTAAACATATAAAATGCAATTAAATAAAATAAGATAGGAGAAAATGGGGGCTCTAGAATAGAACACTCCTGTGCTAAGCTCTGTATTAGGTCTGATGGTCTCGTATTGATCTATGCAAGGTCACAGGTGGGGAAAGGTGAACCCAACACCTTTGTATTGAATTGTATTGCAGCAAGTTAGTTTTATTGCATCTTGTGACTACAAAGATTTCCCGCTGAATGTGGCATATGAATGTGTATTTCTTTAATATTCATAAAGTAGACACTTTGGGCATCATTACGAGTCTGGCGGTAACCTGCCGGTTTTTCCGGCTCGATTACTGCCGGACTCGTATTACCATTCGCCTCCATGATTCCTGGAATTACCGGGGCATTACAACCCCGGTGACCCGGGAATTCCGGAGGTGGAATTCGGTAAATCCCCATTCCCATTGAGTCCAATAGGACTCAATGGGAATGGGGACCATGGAAACACTGCCACCATCTTGTGATGGTGCCGGTGTTTCCACGTCCGGCTGCAGGCGGGCGGTGTTACACCTGCCAGGTCAGACCTGGCGGGAATGACACCTCCGCCTGCAGGACTCCAAATCACCCGGTATGGAAACAACGGTGGAGGCGGGTTTAATGCCACCGTTATTTCCATACCGGGGGACTTGTAATGAAGCCCATGTTCTAAAGAGTGGTCACCTGACACGTGTTTCGATCCCGAAGGTTCTTTCTCAAGGCAATGAGGTAATGTAGCTTGTGGAGTATCGAAAGAAACTGGTATCATAAAGAGCCGTGTGGCAGGACGTTCAATTGTTGACCTCATGGAATTTCATGGCTGTTGCCCTGCGTACGCCAAAACTGCAGCAAATGAAATTCATAAAATACATAAAACATAAGTGATCATATAGCTTCCATTCAATACTGTGATTCATCAAGTAAGTTGTCAAGAGAAGGATGCAAAGTAAAATATGTTCAGAGCAATAGAAGGCAATATGGGAATGGATTCACAACCTTCTAGCTGGTAATAGGAGGAAATGTCATGGTAATCAATACAAACATTAATACTAGCATTAAGGCCCAGTGGTACCCCGGGTAGGGGGATGTTAGGCAGAATCATATGCAGTACCCTTTGGGAACACCACACACAATTAAGACTACAAGTGCAAGTACAAATTCACCTCCGGTACAAGCCTGTGCTACACAGTAAAGTGGTAACGATGGCTGTGCAGAAGTTACACAAAGGACAGCAATTGCTATGGTTCAAACACACACTGAATCAAGGTTTCTGAGTAAAAGAATATACATTTATTTACACCATCATTTGTAAAACAGTTCACTAAAATAAAGTAGCATAACATCACAATCTTAATATACTACACAATACCCAATCAATTCTGGACAAGTTAAGCGTAAAATGAAGTGTGAGCAAAATGGCAGTCCAGCAATTTAAAAAGGGAGAGAAAGACAAGGTTATACAAAATCAAACAGCACCAACAAGTCAGTAGGCAGGGCAATCTAGAAAAGGCTTACTACAACTAGGATTCAAATCAATGGCCTGGGCCAATGTTAATGGTCCAGAGTCTTTGCAGAGGATCACACAGTAGTTTGCGGTTAAGTCTCTGCCAAGAGTTTGAAATGAAATTGGTCGAAGGAAAAGGTATTTAAAAGAGCAGAGAAGGACAAGCCCTCAGATTGGTGAAAGATTTAAAACACTTTCACCGCGGTCAGACGGAACGAACAACCGTGTTTGAACAGTACCTTAGAAGAAGAAGAATGCTGTAGCTGAGGCAGAAGTTCCTGGCAGACCCTGCAGGCTCATGGTTCTTGAAGCGACTGTTGGACTGACACGAAGGAGGAAGACTTGAAGGTCCCAGGGCCCAGGGAAGAAACCAGCCTCAGAGCAAGGCAACAAATAAAAGGTGCGCCTCTTAAAACCCAAACAAAGTCTGGTCCTCCTGGCTATCCGGTCCACTGCAGCGGTGCACAGCAAATTCGACCAGAGTTGGGAGGCCTTGCTTGGTGTTTGGCAAACTGGTTGGTCCACCAGCTCAAGGGAAGAAGATTCCTTGCAGATCTTCTCTGTTGAAGTTTAGGAGATTTGGAACTGCAGCAGGGCTCACCGGGAGGTTCAGTAGTTGCAGCAGTCCTCTTCCTTCAGCTTCTCTTCGGTTCTCTCGATCCAGTAGCGACTCTGCTTTCCAAGTCCCAGAGACCTGCTTTTTATGCAGTTTTCCCCCATTCACACAGCCTGGCTGTCAATCACACAGCAGGGTGGCTGTCCTGGCTGGACAGTCACCTAGCCAATCAAACAAGAGAGCTACTTGGGTCAGCCTAAAACCCTCCCTCGCATCCTGTCTACCTAGACTCTCAGGCGCCTAAGGAGGCCTTCTGTGCAGAAGCCCACCAAAGAACAGCGTACAAAGGAACCAAACCTGGTTTGGCACGCAGAATAAAACACAGAAAAGACCTTTACAAAAAGAAATGGCGAATAGACCCAGCAAGAACCAAATAAAGGTAAATTGGGTCCAGCGGATTTAAGTTTGAGGCTACTAACATAGCCTAAAACTGTACTAAGGGTATTTTCATAGACCACAGTAGGAAAAATATGGTAGATACCAATGGCCACCAGCCAAATCTTAAAGAAAGGGGAACAAAATAATGTTCCATGAGAGATAGACAAAAAAGGGGTAACTATTTACCCTTTCCAGTACTCTATATAAGATAGTTTGTACTGGGTCTGTGAATTTAAAAAGACTAATAAAGTCAATGGCATTTCTCATGTTCTGGAAAAAAGTAGTCAGTCCCTGAAAATGGTGTTTAAAGTGGGAAGTCTGAAAAAGACAACCCTCTGTCACTGCAATGAAGGCGCCGTGTGGCGAACAGTAAAACATGATGCCTATGGAGTAGGTGAGGCTCCACAGTCTATGAACACACACATGTAAAACACAAAACAAAACACATGTAAAAGTGGGAAGAAAGGCTCACACTCTTACCAGGTGAAAAACATAAATCCTAGAAATCTAGCAAAGCTGCTGAGGGACACAGTAGGTAAGGGAAATTAGCCATTCTAGAGAATTCTCCCTAACAGGGGAACAGCACCCTTGATCAGGCAGGAGAGTTTTGACATGCTGCCATACACTACTTAAAGCAAGTTGCACAGTAATGATATCAGAATTCAAACAATAGTCCCAGAAGCAATCCACAGTAATGGCCTAGTAGCTGCGGACAAATCTACCCAGCATGCACATATATAAAGGCCCCAGCTTGTCAGATTGTGTGAGTTCATGTCTAGCAGATTCCAGTTTTCCTACTATACCACAGATACGGCAATACCTGCCTTCTAGTGCTACCTTTGTGTGGGGGCCCAAAACAGCCATTACCGATAGTTGATTTATATGAAGTTTCAGTAAGAACTGTCTTATATCCGGGGTAAGACACAAAATCAGGTATGGCTGGATTTTCCTGTATCGGTGTACTACATGCAATACTGCCTCATACCCTTTTAGTTTTGACAGATGTATGTAATTCCCGCACCAGTCCCATCTATTAAGTTTGTGCTCAAACGATTTTTTCAAGTGCACATACGATCTGTCTGTCTTGTGGGCAAAAGAGCAATCGATCTCCAAGAAAAATGTTTTGATCAGGGACTTATAATTGAGACTTTCCAGGACCCTCTCAGAATCGTGATTATGTGCAACCAATGCAAGTAGTTTACAAGCTGGGTCAGCAAAGGATTAAAAAAAAAAATACCCCCCAGTCCGGAGGGCCATGCCCCTTAGTGATGTTAGTCCTAGCTCCAGGCGGAGGAATTCCATTGAACAAGAGCGTCCCAGTCCCAGTACTGCACGCCAGTAATGACCTTCGAGCCTGTTCAGCCAAGTTGGATCTTGGATAGCCAATGCCTCAAGGCCATAGAGGATGACTGGGACAAAACACTGCTGGTAAAGCTTAAGAATCTCAGCCATGCTGTATGCCGTGTGTCCTTTGGCAAACTTACATGCTTGAAGAGTGAGGAGCTTAGCTCACCTCTTTTTATGGGCTATTATCAGCACCTAGTCTGCCCGGACGTGAAACTCCAGGCCTAAATAGGTGTAGGATAGAGAATAATCTATATTACCAATTAAGGTATCTATCCTAGTCCGACTGACCTTATTTCTGGTGATCAAAATGATGCTGTTTTTTTTCAAATTAACGGTCAAACCTAATTGAGAGGCGTACGTGGCCAATTCATTAAGCAGGTTCTTTATCCCCGAGATGGTCCGATCGAATAATACCAAATCGTCGGTATATAACAAGCCAACAATAGGAGTATCGCCTATCTTCGGGGGTAATTAGATTTTGCAGACATGCAGGGAAGAAGATCAGCAATGTATAGATTATACAGTGTAGGGGCCGCCACACACCCTTGATTAACAACTAGGATTATGTGGATGGGGTCAGAAACTTCCCCCTCATTATTCAGTCTGACGCTAGCTAAGTTGTTACTGTGTAAGAGAACCGAAATATGTAGTAGCCAGTTTTTACAGTTCAGAGCTCTAAACTTAGCCCATAAGGTCTCCCGATTAACATGGTTGAATGCACTTCTGAAGTCAACAAAGGCTATGTAGAGTGTGGTCTCCTTTCTACTGTGCATGGTGTGAATCAGTTGTTCAAGGACTCTGATGCTGTGAGTGGTGCCTGAGCCTGGTTCCCTAAGCACTAGTGACGTGAACATTTTCCGGTAACGTCTAACATGGACAATAGTGGATAGTTAGCCACGTTGCTCCGGTCCCCCCTTTTATGCACCAGGATAAGAACTGACCGTTGCCATGAAGACGGTATAGTACAGGATCTATAAACTCGGGAGAAGAGAGTTAACTAAACTTTGCACCAATTACTCCCTCTTTTTTTAACACAAAATTTGCCAGCCCATTCGGGCCCAGAGCGTTAGATGACTTAAGTATCAATGTAGCATTCATCACAATCCTGTGGCTCAACGCTAAAGGCTAAGCCTCAAAAGGGGGGGGCTACTGTAGGTGAGTAAGGCTTGTCCGTGTGGAATTTGGTGATATGTGCATGACCCATTGATCCCCCGATATGGGGTTCAATATTCTCGTCGTCTGTTCAGACCTTGCTTTTGCTAACAAGTTCAACATTTTGCTGATCATTACCCACACAGAATTCTGCCAGGCAGATCTTTGCTGACACAGCTGATAATGTCTCAACCAAGAACGGAATTTCCACTTAATAACTCTTACACTGTGATCATTCTAGGGGCAGCACCAGGATTGATGACAAGCACCCTAAAAGCTCTGATCGCACGGCGCATTTTAAGATTCTGATCACAAATCTTAATGTCATAATTATTACTTCCCCACCTGATTTCCACATTATGCTAGGAGAAGTCTTACCCTTAAAGACTGAGCGGGTTATCTGTTGAATCCACCATTCAATTGCCTCAGGGGTTTTACCCCATAAAGTATTACCCACCGTGAAGCCTAAAGGGAAAGCAATGGAACACATCCCCTCAATGTTTTTCTGTGTCCATTGAATTCTATTCCCAGAGTGATTGGGAATCACCTCTCTACACACACTGTTCCCTTCACTCCCCCTGGTCATACCAATTGACAGAATAAGAGTTGCATGATCATTGTAGTCATGAAGGGAAACCTAAAACTGGATAACTTGATCCAATAAACACTCAGGCACTGCCATATAGTCCAGAGTTGCAGATTAGTTACCCACCAACCACGACACCTGGCCAGGTTGGTCCCCAGTGGTGCAACCATTTAATATGGTACAATTCCATTATTTCAAGAAGTCCAACCACTGCCTTCAATTATCATTGGACATGCCTGTTGTCATGACACAGTAATCATGCACATTTCCATATGACCCACAGCCCTCTGTTTCCACACATTTTGCATTCCAGTCACCACAGAGAATCACTGGAGTGCCCTCTGTGGGTGCGTGCCATAGGGCAAGTATGGTGTCAAATTCATCACATATGGACTCCGTGGAGTGGTTACCAGGAGGATCATAAATGTTAACTGTCAATATTTTCTTCTAACGCCCCCATCCCTCAGGAGGAGATATTTCGACAGCCAATATGTTACCTCTTGATTTTCCCTGATGAACAGTCCTTGAGTTGAGACAATTTTTGAACACCAATCAATAGGCCCCCTGAAGGTCAACAACACTCTCCCTTGGTAGCCTGGGACTGAAATATAACATACCTGTCAAACTCTAGCTCAAAGGTAACCCAAGTCTCTTGGAGAATACAAATTTCAGCGGACAAAAGCAATTCTCGAGACCCGCCCTTGTTAAGCCAATGGGTAAACCCCCTTGTGTTCCAGCTTAGAATAGTGTTATTTCACTCAGTCAGCTTCTTTTGCGGGATCATTCTCTTCAACTATTCTCATCCTTGATCATCACTAAACTTGACTAATGACTGGGAATTCTTTTGTTGAGGAATAGCAGTCGCTCAGAGGCAATTGCACTTAGTGCAGCATGCAGGGTTTCCTTCCTCCAGAAGCAGTACATCCAAGGAGTAACCCAAGTGAACAAGGGAAGACTGGTGGTGGTGTATGAGCGTCACTGTTTCAGGTAAACAGCATCTTTGTTATTTTTCCCCCCTAGTAACGCAATGGTTCAATAGAATTGAAGTCACCCGAATTCAGGATCCGTAGAGATGGAATCTTACAGAACAATCCCATAAGGGATGAGCGATTTAGGTGTTGTCTACTTGTAGAAGTGTCTTGATGAGAAAAAACTTACCATTTCTTCTTCAGAGTAACAATGGGAGCTTTCCTGGGACTAGCGTATTGACCACAATCTGGACACTCAGATTGAGATACTTTAGCTTTCTCATGACCTTTGGCCAGATTTGTAGAGGGATCTGTGCTCCCTTTAAATGGAGAGACTTGCAGTTCTTGCAATGATTGATCTTTATCCGGGGCCTCCTGTATTAACCAGCTTGTCACGGTGCCCACTGTCTAACAGACCTTCTTTTACAATGTCAACTTTTCCGTTGCTTCTTTGAGGCCTTATTGTTGCCTGGTCCCAATGTTGAATTTAGTGGTGGTGCTTCTACCAGAGAATTCTCCACCAGCGGGGGTAATCTAAGTTTAGGCTGGTTGGAGGCATTTAGGTGCAGTCTTTTTGCAAGTCTAAGCTGTCTCCTTGAGGGGTAAAACATCGGCAACTTCATCTCAGGGCCACCACAAATTAATGGGATGTTCTTGGGTGCCCTAACCTCTTTATTAATGACAGGGAGCTTACGAGGCAATCCTTTCATATTTTGTTTTTCAGGTTTTTGGGTTACTTCGTCCCGCAGGTCTATGATAGGCAATACTTCTGCTGATTCAGGGTGTGTTAGTAGTCAGTGCATTACTGCTATAGTCACCCGCCTGTGCTTTCAAAGTTTCAGCAGAATTTTGACAGCAAAATGTAACACTCCGGTACTTTGTGCAGTAGTACCCTTTGTATTGTGGGTGCTAAAGTCTTCTTGCACGAAGCCAGAGAGTGCAGATGCTGATTCGTATAGCATGTTAGGGCTAGCAGATAGGCATGTATTGTTTAGTGAAGGCACCTGGAACCTGCTAGCAGATGGCTGAATGGCTTGGCGGGGAGCCACAACGATAGGTCATCTGGGCACTAAACAATCCCACCCTCCAGAATGGGCAGCCATCGGCTCATCCTGCGCCCGATTAGTGTCCATGCAGGATTCAGCACTTGCCGGAACTAGTCCCCCCACAAGGCCAGAGCGGCCCGATTATTCCATGTCCTGAGCCGCGGTGGGAAGTTGCCTTGCAGGGCAAAGCATAATTGTAACAATGAATCATTGTCCAGGTCCAGCGGGTGATAACTGTTTTCAGCCTTTAATGGATTTTGAATATATTCAGCGTTTTCCAAAGCCACCCCCCCCGGCAGGCGACTTAATTGGAAAATATGCAGCAAATGGGCCTTTTTGCGCCAGCTGCACTCCCTTTGAGCCACCCCCATTACACTCTCCTGGGTCGTGGGGCTCCAATGTAACGGGGCAGGCTCTGGTCTGCTTTCCTGAATGGAATCCATAAGGTTTCTTAGAGCAGGAGACTGCTACCTTACTGCGGCTCTGTACTTTTCCAGGCATACCCACGCTCACCAACCTGGTCAAACAGGACTAGTGAGAATGGAGGAAGAGGGACTGGGGACAGAGGGGGGAGGAAAGAGATAAGGTCAGTTAATATGGCTGCAGCGTGCAAAGGCCAAGAGCTACCAAAGGATGGAACTTTGGCTAAGGTCACCAGCCAGGAGGTCTTATTCCGCCAACAAGTGCTACAGACTTGACAGTTTCTCCAGAAATAATGCTGAATTCCAAGCCTTTTAAATATTCGGTACCATCCGTTCACTGTAGTCCTAACCAGGTCAAAAGAGCTGGAGTACACATAGGGCCTAATTCACAGATCGTTTTACAATGGGGTTTTGCCATTATAAAATGCTTCTGTGAATTAGGCCCATAGTGTTCAGTAAATAAGACTGAACAGAGATCAGTGGGAGAGGTGGCATGGCTCTCCACCCAGAGGTGGGCAGGTTGTCAGAGTCAAAGAACCAATACCCTGGATATTGGGCCTGAGCAGCCATTTTATAGAGCTCAAAGTCTGTTGCTGAAAGGCCCCAGTGTCATACTATTAAGTCATTTTCAACCAGCTCATTCTAACCGCCCGTTTGTTCCAGACGAATGAGGAAGTCATGGAGTGTAATTTGGAAAAGAAGGCCATACTGGTCCATATATGTAGATTGCTAAACAGATATAATAGTTTAGGCAGGACAATCATTTTTAACAATGATATCTGTCCATAAATTGATACTGGAATGTTATTCCACAGTTTAAGTTTGGCTTCCAGCTGATGCAAGTATGGTTCCTAATTAGTGGCATACAGTGACTGACCGTGTCTGGATACAGCCATGCCTAGATAGCGGACAGATGTAGGGAACCAGCAGAAGCCAATGAAGTCACTTAGTTGTGTCGTGTCGGTTGTAAGCGGTACCAGATCAGATTTGGTATTATTTATTCTGTAGCCAGAATATACAGAAAATTCATGTACATCTCTCAATGTACAACATCTATTGTGGAGGGCCATTAATCCTAACCCCTTTATTCAAATGTTTGAACCAAATTAGTGCATCTTAGAATTCAATTATAATGACAAATAATATGGGGGTGAGGGGACACCCCTGTCGAGTGCCGCTGCATATGGGGAACTTAGTCTAAAGGGTATGATTGGTCTGGACCACACCACTGGGATCGGTATAGAGAAGTTGAATGTAGCCCATAAATTGTGGACCAGACCCAATACATTTAAGAATTGCGAACATGTATTGCCATGAAACCGCAATGAATGCTTTCTCAGCATCCAATAATGCCGCCACAACTTTGGTCTTGGGGTATAATTGAGCAATAATGGCAAACCGTCTACGTGGGTTCAATTAGGTAGATCTGGCAGGTATAAATCCTGATTGATTGGAATGTACCAGGTGGGTCATAAGGGTAGTAGGTGGTTTGAAATGACTCCGAACTAATTAAGGAGAGCGGCCGATGTGAGGAAACTTCCTGCGGGGGCCTATTGGGCTTGAGTAGAACAGAGATGACCACTTCTCGAAGTGATGGGGGATCGGTCCCTGTCGCAAGAGCCTCATTCCACATTGCGAGGACTTTAGGGGCGAGTTCCAATGCCTAGCATTTGTATAGGTCAATCCCAAAGCCACACGGCCCAGGAGCATTCCCAGAGAGTAGGTCTTTTATTGCAAATACAATCTCGTTAGTAGTCAAGGGAGCTTCCAGGGCAACATTCGACTCGGCTGGCAACAAGGGAAGTGTGATAGCAGATAAATAATTGGTGAGATCACATTCAGAAACATTTTCAATGTTGGCATACAGTGAAGAGTAACACTCAGTAAACACATTAATTGTATTTTCACCCAACAAACCTCGCCATGTTGGACACAAACACTAGTAATTGGCTGTCTAAAGTTTTTAATTTTTATCAGTCTGGCTAGAGATTTACTGGTCTTAACCCCCTCGCCATATCTTCTCTCACTGCTACGATTAGTAACATACAGAATCTCTCGGTCGGCAAGTTTGTAAAACGTTATTAAGTTGTGTGTGAATTTAATTTGATTCCTCGGGTGACAGGGCATATATATTTTCCATTGTGCATAGTCGAGATTCAGTCATCTGGAGGTTGTGGCAGATAATGCGTAGGGAACCCTGTGTCTTATAAATCATCTGACCCCGTAGCCAAACCTTAAAGGTCTCCCATACTGCGGACAGAGAACTCACTGTGCCCGCATTGCGTTAAAAGAAATCTGTCAACTCATCCTCAATGGGTCCACCACCGTGGCATCTCGCAGAAAGGCTGGGGCATTCTCCAGAGCAGGGGACTCTTAGCTAATTGTATCGGTTGAATATAAAGCAGCACAGAAGAGTGATCTGAAATTAAGCAAGGAAAAATAGAGCATTCAGTAGTGAATGGGATCCAGTCAGGTGTAACCAACCAAAAGTCAATGTGTGATACTAAATTATGAACGGATGAGTAGAAAGTGAATTCCTCTCCACAGGGATGTAACTTCTGGGCAATGATCGTGCAAAGAGGATCTCCTGGTTTAGAGCCCTTTCCACCAGTAATTGTGTAGAAAATTGTGCCTCTAGAAACAAGGAGCTTAGCATGTCCTCAATTAATAATTCCATGGGGACATTTAGTGGTTTCTCCATCATGCCCACCACCCTAATGTTACTGCAGCGCGAAAGCGATTGCAGGTCATTGCACTTCACGCAGAAAGCTTTAAGTTCTTTCTTAATGTGCTCAATGTCCTTCCCGTGTGTAATGACCGTGTCTTTGAGGTTCCCTACACGATTCTCGGCCTGTGTGATGTGGCCACTCTCTTTCTCAGGTTTTTCTTTTAGTGAGTTAACGGTAGAGCCAATATCATCTATCTTAGTGTTTACTGGTGCGAAACCCGCCTGCATCACAGACAAATAGGGGTCCATGGCCATGTCTGTGGAAGTGTTGTTGCTGAGGGCCAGGTCTTGTGACCTGGTGGGATCCGTCGTCAGGTCGGGGCATGTTAGTAAAGGTGTCTTTGGGGCTCTTTTTACTGCCTTTGGCGCCTCCTCTCGTCATTTCTTGCAGGGTCTCTCCAAATAGCAATCGATTGGCAAGGATTTGTAAGGCACAGTGCAGTTGGGGCTTACACTGCTGCTAGCAAGTGGGGCCAATAGGAACCCCTAGCCCGGTGGGAAATGTGGCTGCAGGGATTAGCAGCAGTAAATTGCTGGTGTCCGGCCTGTGCTTGGAAGCTATAGTGTGCCCAATATGTTGCTTTTCCGGCAGTCCAGAAAGAGAAGTATGTGTAAAAAAACAAGCGGAGGAACCTGCCTTCACTCCATTGCCGTTGTGTCTGTGTTCTGCCCAGGGCCGCAGGCCGCGTATTATGGTGGCACTCTGCCAGTTGTTGGGGGCTCAACAAGCCTCGGAGTGGGCCGATGCGCAGCTGGGATTGGCATCGGTGAAGGTGGCAAGTGTAATTCAGCAGGGCAGGCGGGTCCAACAGGGGACTGCTCCAATGCTGCAGGCAGTTCTGAGTTCAGACGCTTCCCCAGTGCAGGTTTCAGGCATACGTCTGTGGTGTCAGCAGCACACATGCAGAGCTGATTCCGGACACGCCGAAGGACAGGCTAGCAAGGCCACAATAGGAATCTAAGCGATTCTCACCACAAAATGTACGGCGTATGGTGCCAGGAGTCGCTCCACTAATGCTATAAGTATTCCAGAGTCCAGTAGTGTGGATGTCTCTCATATTCAGGTCCTTGGAAAGTAGGATAATTTGATGAGGATATTTGTGGATGGGGAGCTGACAGGCTAAGCTGTCATTCCAGTTGATGCTCAGCAGCGCCCCCCTATAACCTTGATTTGACATTTCCTTTATTTTGGACTGTGATAGTGTGTTCTTTCGGTCACTACTGGTTCACTTTCACACCCCTCTTAAGAATATAGCCTTCTCTCAGGTGGTGTCAAAGGAGGTTTATCTCTTGATTGTCCCTGTTTTACCTTTATGATTGTATTGTGTTTTGGTTTGTAGAAGTGTGAGGGCTGGGTCAGCCATTATACCCCTACTCATCCTTGTACTCCAGGCAGAATTCAATCCAATCCAAAGGCAATAACGGCTCTCCATCCACTCCAAGAAAAGGGCCCAAATCCAGGCTTGCATTTCTGATGCATCCAACAACACGACTGATCTCTTTTAAATCTGCAAGGAACTAGCCAACCCTTCCGCAGTCTCATACTCACCTTTTCCCTCCCAGGCCTTCTGCAACATACTGGCCACACACTTGACTGCAAAAACTCAGGACATCCTGAGCACCCTTGCATCCTTCTCCCCCTTCCTTTTACCACCCCCTGACTCTTATGAGATCCCATTCCCACTCTGTCTTTCCTCCTTCTCTCCTATCACACCTGATGAGGTCACCAAAGTTGTCCGCCTCATGAAGTTCTCCTCCAAACAGGTCTCTCCCTGTTCCCCCAGAACCATTAAGGCAAATATTGTCTCTCTTGCCACTGCACTTGCTGATTTCTGCAACCACTCTTTTGCTACTGGAACTTTCCCCTCCTTTTTCAAGCACTCCCTTGTGTGCCCCCTCCTGAAAAGACCTTCTGCAGACATGTCTTGTCCTGCCAACTACTGCCCCATATCTATCACCCTGTTCCTTGGGAGCCTCTTGGACAAGCTGGTCTTCCCCCAACTGACCTAGCACCTTGTACTTGTTGGTTGCCTACACAACCATCAATCTGGATTCTGAGCATCCAGAGGCATGGGAACTGCTCATCTGCAACACCAGTGAGTGACTGCTTGCATCTCTTGACTCAAACTCTCCAGATGTTCTCATTCTACTTGATCTCTCCTCTACATTTCATATGGTCAACCACTCAATCCTCATAAAATGGCTCCACGATACCCTAAGTATCTCAGAGCGGGCACTGCACTGGCTGACCTCCTTCCTCAATTACCATCCGTTCCAGGTTATTTTGGGCTCTTTCTCCTACCCCACCTCTATCTCAACAGGCGGCATCCCCCTGGGCTCCATCCTTTCTCCCTGGCTTTTTAACACCTACCTTGCTCCACTTGCACACCTCATTTCTACCTTCTCCCCCAACTTCCAGTGTTATGCACTTAACACACAACTCTTCTTCAAACTTCCCTCTAACCCTCTCCATACTTCCTCCATCATTCCTGATTACCTATTTGCCACCCAGTCCTGGTGTACTTCTAATGATACCTGCCTCAATGCCAGCAAGATGAAGATCCTTCCTATTTGGACTCCAGCTCCCTCTTTCTTCCCCTCACTCTCGCCATCTTCTATGGGATCGCCCCTGCTCCTTTACCTGAAGCCAAAAACCTTGGAGTCATCTTTGACTGTATAAGTGCCTAACAAGCAAACAATAAACAAACAAACAACAAGACTCCTCTCTTTCCTTCCTCCCTCACATTCAGGACCTTGCCAGGAAGGCCTAATTTCAACTCCACCTTCTCAAAGCAATTCTTCCTTTCATCGCTTTCCCCCAGAGGCTCAATGTCTCTAGAGCTCTGGAGACATTGAGCCTCTTCTTCTCTATGACCCCTCCAGGTAATCTAATCCAGAATAGGACTGCAAGAATTATCATTGGCCTCAAGACCAAGCACTGCATCTCTCCAGCCCTAAAATCTCTCCACTGGCTCCCAGTTTGCTATCTACAACTGGCTCTCACTAAACACTCTCCCTCCAGATCTTTACGTTCCTTAAGCACCAGCTCTCTGTGAGTCAAGTGCTTCCGTAAACAGCAAGCTAGTGGCTGATCTCTTTCCTCTGCAGCCTCCATGAGATGGAGCCCCCCTTCCTCTTTGTCTTGAGCGGGACCTCCTCAAATTCCAGAAGCTCCTCGAGACTTCCTTTTAAACCCCTACTTCCCTTCCTCCCTCCCCTGTTAAACCCTGCAGTTGCTGAGATTGGTGACCAGGGCCCTTATGTGTCCTCCTGCGTCCTGGCCTCCTACACCCAATTGCATTCAGTCTCTGGCCGCACCCAGCACTTGCCTTGGCACTCACTGGCCTGTGCCATCACAGGCCTGCACTTACTTATTTATTGGCAGATTAGCACTCTCACCTAGTCACTTAACAGCTGCTCACTCCATAGCATCTCCTTCTTGGGCATACATTGCACTAACCCCCACACTCTCATCCCTTCTCTCTCTTTGCACTTGCATGTTCTGAATGCTCACAAGCCCTAGTAGGTCCACCTCTATCTTTCTTTGTTTTATTGGATTTTCCTTCCCATGTTCCCTCTCTTTTGCTCTGTAGACACTCCGAAAGATAATTTCCTTGATATAAAAGTGCCTTACAAATGCACAAGAGAATAAAATTAAAATAAATAAATCACTCTACCCATATATACAATCACATTTTTACTATATAGAATATTCCACATTGAAAAATGATCCTGCCAAAATCCCCAAATCATTTCCTTTGATGCATTCACCTGATTTAAAATTGTTTCTCTTCATTGTCAGTAAATAGTAGAATACCATAATATTTCTGTATTCTCCTCCTGCAAACTGACAGCTGATAAAGAAGAGAAAATGTGCTTGTATGTTCAGTTTTGTTGTTTTAAAAAAAGGTGCTTTTAAAATAAACCATGCACAACATAGCATTATTATTCATTGATTAACATTAATACAATAATATTTTTTACACACATGCACAGACAGACTGCACACACTCACAGCTGCACACACGCACACATACACCCAAACATATGTCCTCAGAAAGAGTTATAGAAAATGATTTTGCAATTCTGAAATCCCCTACCACTCACAAACTTAATCACATATTCACAAGATCTATGAGATTCACTATGTCACCATTTCTACACTAAACAAATAAATAAGACTCAGCACCCAAAAATAGAGCAATCATCTTGCAGATTTAGTCATTAGCCCGAGATGGGATCATGTCATTCCCTAACGGAAACTCACAAAGGGACGTTATGGTTTAGGTGCACTAATAAAAACCTATCAACTTCAGTGAAAACACTTTGTTAAAGGGATGTTAAGCAAAATAAAATACAAATTCAAAAAACACAAAAAAGGGTTCATTTAGGAGCCATCTTTCACAGTTAAATCTTTCACAATCTTTTAATTGTTTTTTGTTAAAAAATGGTGGCTCTTTAAAGAACCTTTTTTCTTTTTGGCTTTTACATATTTTTTAAGTCTGGTTTTACATACAATTATTCTACAGAACTTAATTATTTTTTCTAACTTTCACAAAAATGCTTCTAATTATTTTATCTGTTTCCTTTTTCCAACTACTAAAAACACTTGAATCCATATTCTGTATGTTCACTAAAACTGCTTGAATGCATTTTTTACATTTTCAAGAAAAATCTGATTGCCCACATCTGTGAGATGCACTTAAACTCTTCAAAACATTTTGACAATGATGTCATCCCAACATCCCACAAAAAACAGATACAACTTTATTCACATTGTGCCTTGCATTCTCAATTGGTGGACAAAATAAATTCAAAAACACCCACATTTGTCTCTGAGCTATCTGTGAAACAATAATGTTTGAATGTGGGACAAAATTCATCAACTTTCCAAATGTATCCTTCATTGCAAATTGTAATGAAATTCCAGTAAAATAGCCCAAACTGTTGCCTCCATAGTGCACTAAAATGATGTCAGAAAGCTTCAAGTTAACCATATTCTCACAAAATGGGAGGAATACCGCCCACTTCAGGCATTGAACTCCAAACAATGAAAGTGGAAATTCATCAAATCCAAGATTGTCAGGCAATCCAGAGTGCTGAGAATACACCTTCAGCCAATGGATGGACGAATCTCCCATAATCCAGACAGTTTGCTTCCTCAAAGCCACACCCTCGGCCATCTTCACTGCACACAACAAAGATAACTCTTGCTACTCAGTCTTCCTGCATACCACACACCACACTTAGGAAACCTGTTTGGCTGATCTCCGATTGTCTGTGGACATCCATCACTGTCTATGGTCTCTGCAGTACCCTTTCCATGACAGGCGTCCTCTAAAGACCCAGATGGGATGTGCGGTGTCCGTGCACCACAGATATGTCTGTGGACAGCATGTCCAATTGAAGGGCTGGGGAGGTTTACACTCAATTTAAACAATTTATTGTACAATGGTGACTCTCAAAATAATCTATTCTTTGTTTTTTTTTGTTTTTCAATTTTGTTCTTCTCATTTTTATATCCTACACCTACTTACAAATGCTCCCCTATGCACTCCACATTTTCCCATTTAAGTTGTTCACATGAACCTTTTGAAAGCATTTTTAACATTCAAAAGAAAAATGTCATTGCAAACATTATCTAAATCCACTCCATTGCTCCAAAAAGTATTTACATCATCCAGCATGATATTTTAATTTGTAAAATATGCCATGCCTAAGCCATTCAAAAACAACATACCCCTTTATTCACATGGTGCCTAGCTTTTAATTTGTACACAAAACATTTGGATTAATTTCAGAAACAATATTTGCTTATGCAAATAGTTCCATTAAGCTTTGGAAAATATCCTTTAATGCAACCAGCAAAGATACTGCAAAATAATTATATCTGGACATTAAAATTGAGCTATACTCTAACAAGATGATAATAAACTCCTCAAGTTTAGCACAGAAAATGTAAACCACCAAACCTCTACTGCGTGAAATGCAATATTAGCAGAGATTCCACAAGATTAATTACAACCTTTCAAAGAATTCATCCAACAATCTCCCACCATCCACACATTCATATTCTTCCTAGCAATAGCCACAGTCATATTCCCTGCAGACAAAAAACAAAACACCTTATATGATATGATTATTTATATAGCGCCTATTCACAAGTGTTTCAAAGCGCTTCAAGGCAAGGGAGGGGACAAGGGAAAATACAATGACATTCTTACAGGCCACGAACAGTAAGGATGTGAAATTAACTATCGTACTCGGCCTGACGACATTTCAGATAGTGCAAGAGCTAAGACATAGATAAGGGAGGGAGGGGGAGAGTGGGAAGGAAATGGAAACAGACAGGCGACTAACGTACTAGGCCTGATGACATTTCTGGTAGAGCCAGAGAAAAACAAAAGGTGAGGGAGAGAGGTGCAGAAAGGGAGGGGAGGAACGAAACATGCGACTATCGTACTAGGCCTGACAAGGTTTCAGATAGTGCTGGAGGGAGGGGGGACAGTAAGGGGATGGGGGAGCGACAGGTGAGGTTGCTGTCATAATATCATATCATAATAGGTCCAGGGACAATTCTGATAAAGTAAGTGCAGAGAAGAAAGTAAGGGGAGAAGGGGAGGAGATAGGAAAAGGGAGAAAGGAAGAGGAGGAGAGAACAGAGAGTAAGCAGTCAAAAAGAGTGGAGAAGCAAGAGGGGAGGGCAAATACAACTGCAGAAGTCAGTAGTAACACAATGTTTCAAGCCAGGATACAAGATGAAGATGGGAACAGCATGATTCAGGGTCACCATGAGTACAAGATGCAAAGAAAGTCCAGCATGAGAGTTGAGAAAGGGTGACGCACCGTGAATCAATGAAGTCCATAAAAGTAAAATCCAGCATTGGCCACAAGACAGTGATGGTGAAACCAGAATGTAGCAGGACGGACTCCTGTGTGTGGGAAGGGTGTGCACAAGGGAACAACACAGGGCGACCAGATAGGGTGGGGATGACCTGTGGGGACAAAGGGTGTAAACACATGTTGGTGCATGCTTACCTGCTGACTTAGCAGGGGTTCGGGCCCTGGATACTCCTGGTCCGAACAGGAATTGCCCTTTTCTTTGACTGCCCTTGCCTTTGGACGCCCGGGCGAGAGACACCCTTGATCTAAGAGTTAAGAGCAGGAAGGAAGAGGCAGGGCTAAGAAGGTGGGTGGTGCTTAGGCCAGGTGACCTAGATCCACTTACACCTGCTCCCCAGCGGCAAAGGAAAAGAGGCTGGAGGGCTCCTTAAGTAGGGAACAGAGTGGCAAGCAGGAAGGCACCAGGTGGGCGGGGATTGCTAAGTGGTGAAAAATGGCAGCAAGCAGGAAGGCACTAGGTGGGCGGGGCTTGCTAAGTGGTGAAAAAGGGTGGCAAGCAGGAAGGCACCAGTTGGGAGGGGCTTGCTAAGTGGTGAAAAAGGGTGGCAAGCAGGAAGGCACCAGGTGGGTGGGGCTTGCTAAGTGGTGAAAAGGGGCTGCAACCAGGAAGGCACCAGGTGGGCGGGGCTTAGGCCAGCTGACCTAGATCCACTTACACCTGCTCCCCAGCTGCAAAGGAAAAGAGGCTGGAGGGCACCTTAAGTAGGGAAAAGAGCGGCAAGCAGGAAGGCACCAGGTGGGTGCGGCTTGCTAAGTGGTGAAAAAGGGTAGCAAGCAGGAAGGCACTAGGTGGGCAGGGCTTGCTAAGTGGTGAAAAAGGGTGGCAAGCAGGAAGGCACAAGGTGGGAGGGGCTTGCTAAGTGGTGAAAAAGGGTGGCAAGCAGGAAGGCACCATGTGGGTGGAGCTTGCTAAGTGGTGAAAAGGGCGGCAACCAGGAAGGTACCAGGTGGGCGGGGCTCAGGCCAGGTGACCTAGATCCACTTACACCTGCTCCCCAGCTGCAAAAGAAAAGAGGGTGGAGGGCGCCTTAAGTAGGGAAAGGAGCGGCAACCAGGAAGGCACCAGGTGGGCGGGTCTTAGGCCAGGTGATCTAGATCCACTTACACCTGCTCCCCAGCTGCAAAGGAAAAGAGGCTGGAGGGCTCCTTAAGTAGGGAAAAGAACGGCAAGCAGGAAAGCACCAGGTGGGCGGGTCTTCCTAAGTGGTGAAAAAGGGCAGCAAGCAGGAAGGCACCAGGTAGGCGGGGCTTTCTAAGTGGTGAAAAAGGGCGACAAGCAGGAAGGCACCAGGTGGGCGGGGCTTGTTAAGTGGTAAAAAAGGGTAGCAACCAGGAAGGCACAAGGTGGGCATGGCTTAGGCCAGGTGACCTAGATCCACTTGCACCAGCTCCCCATATGCAAAGGAAAAGTGGCTGGAGGGCTCCTTAAGTAGGGAAAAGAGCGGCAAGCAGGAAGGCACCAGGTGGGTGGGGATTGCTAAGTGGTGAAAAAGGGCGGCAAGCAGGAAGGCACCAGGTAGGCAGACTTGCTAAGTGGTGAAAAAGGGCGGCAAGCATGAAGGCACTGGGTGGGAGGGGCTTGCTAACTGGTGAAAAAGTGCGGCAAGCAGGGAGGCACCAGGAGGGGGGGGCTTGCTAAGTGGTGAAAAAGGGCGGCAACCAGGAAGACACAAGGTAGGCGGGGCTTAGGCCAGGTGACCTAAATCCACTTACACCTGTTCCCCAGCTGCAAAGGAAAAGAGGCTGGAGGGCTCCTTAAGTAGGGAAAAGAGCGGCAAGCAGGAAGGCACCAGGTAGGTGGGGCTTGCTAAGTGGTGAAAAAGGGTGGTAAGCAGGAAGGCACCAGGTGGGCACGGCTTAGGCCAGGTGACCTAGATCCACTTACACCTGCTCCCCAGCTGCAAAGGAAAAGAGGCTGGAGGGCTCCTTAAGTAGGGAAAAGAGCGGCAAGCAGGAAGGTACCAGGTGGGTGGGGCTTGCTAAGTGGTGAAAAGTGGTGGCAAGCCGGAAGGCAGCAGGTGGGCGGGGCTTGCTAAGTGGTGAAAAAGGGCAGCAAGCAGGAAGGCACCAGGTGGGAGGGCTTGCTAATTGGTGAAAAAGGGCAGCAAGCAGGAAGGCACCAGGTGGGCGGGGCTTGCTGAGTGGTGAAAAAAGGTGGTAACCAGGAAGGCACCAGGTGGGTGGGGCTTAGGTCAGGTGACCTAGATCCACTTACACCTGCTCCCCAGCTGCAACCTGGAAGACCTGCTACTCTGTCTTCCAGTAAACCACAACGAGAACACCACAGTGGCTAATCCCCACAGTCACCTTTCCATGCCAAGCATCCCCAAAGACTCATATCTGGCACGTGCCATCTGTGGACTACTGCAGTGTCCGTAGATGCCCTAACACAGGGCAGCCCTTTTACCCATTTTACTTTTAGGTTTGTAACACTCCCTCATTGGCTGCTTTTTAAACAGTCACACATCCATCCACAAATCACATTAAAAAACTCTTCATCTAACCGTGTCATCTCAGTTCAACACTTAAGATGTACTCTTAAACTCACAGTGTACATGTCTCCTGTTACTCACAACCACCTGCATCAAATACTACTGTAAACATCTCCACGATTTCTATTTACAGATTCAACAACATCTGCATGTAAGAAGACATAGTATTATATGATTTGATATGATATGATATGGCATTATAACACACCTATTCACAAGTGTCTCAAAGCCCCATATAATGCGAAATGTACAATATGCTTATATTTAAAAAAATATTTTTCAGCTCTTTTACAAATGTATATTTACAGGGTTCCTGCCACCCTGTAATACACATTTCAATAAGCATATTCTCTTTTTTTACCACTCTATAGCAAATACCATTTATTGCAGCATTCAGTACCTCCTCACATCAAGTGGCAGTTTAGGATAATTTTCATGAAAGCAAAAAAAAAGCATATGTGCATTTATAGCAGCACTGTGTGTAACTTTTTTTGTAAAGGAAAGGAAAAGCAGTTTGAAAAGATGTGTATAACATGTTTAAATGGCACTTGGTGTGTGGATGTTTATTATGTTGGCAGTACATTCATACTGGACAACATGAATGATTCCAATCTATAGGTGCTTATCCAGTCTTTTTTGTTCTCTACATTCTGTAACTAGTAATACCACTTCTCCCATTACACAACTCGGACTTCAAGTCCCAGAATGCATTCAAAAGTACACCATTTATATAAAATGAAAAATGTAAAATGCTGTGTATTTAAAAAAGCATTTTTAGCAGCATTTTCATGAAAGTTAAAAAATTAATGTATACATTTACAACCTCGCTGTGTATTACATTTTTGTAAAATAATTAAAAACAAAGCAAGTGATGTGTCCAACATTTTAAGTGTCACTTAGTATGTGGAAGTGTAATAACTTGGGAGCACATGCATACTTGCTAACATTACCTTGATAACATTACCCATTCCAGTCTGTGTGTGCTCATCCAGTGCTACATGTTCTCTGCATTCTGGGACTTGAAGTCCAACCTTTCTAATGAAGAAGTGCAACTACAACTCCCACAATACAAAGCCAAAAAACAACACTTAATAGGCACCTATATATTGGAATGTATCATATTGGCTAGTATAGATGTACTGCCAACATGTCAAACTTCCATAAAACAAGTGCCACTTAAAAATGTTCTACACATCTTTTCCACCTGCTTTTCTTTTCTTTTACAATAAAGGTTACACATAGTGCTGCTATAAATCCACATATGCATTTTTTTTTACTTTTGTGCAAATGGTCCTAAAAAGAAACATGTTTCAACGCTCAGCATTTTGCATTTTGTCTTAAATTAAAATGTCACACTTTCCAACCTCATTCATTACAAATCTTATACTGCCACCATTCTCCACCTGCTCACACGTGTGTATACCAAAGTGTCTATATACAACAATTCACCTTACATATAAAGTACTCTTCTTTCCTAACCTCTACTATAAGACACAAAACACTGCTGCAACAATAATCTACCATTGCATTACCACTGGGACACAGTTTCCCTATTCTTTAAAAACACTGAAACACAGGCTACAACACATTACAAATAAATTCCACCACAAACACAGTACTTCTTTCATTAAAATCAGTAGCACTAAAATAATCTACACATGCACCTTTTTCTTACACACATTTTTGTCTGGTTCCTTCTAATGTCCAAAACAACACTACTTATACTCCAATTGTTTTAACAACATCGTTAAAATACTTTAGTACACCATCCACAACACAACTTTATTAACTATTTTTCCCAACAACTCCTCCTACCTTCATAAATGAAAACCTCTGTTACTAAAAGTACTTGACCATTACCATATATACCCACTAACTTTCTTTTACAATTACAGGAAAGAAGAACATTCCTGAAGACTGCTACCAAAAAAGAACACTCTTCACATCCTAATTAAGTACATTAATATAGCATGCATCTCTCTATTATTGTAACAATGTACTTTCACTATTTGATAGCCTAGAGTATTCTTTTCAAATCAACAACATTGATTTCACTCTTATTCATATTGCAACATTGACACTCTTTCTATTCACATCTAAACACCATCATTATAACACCCACTGTTTCCTCAAAACATCATAATGTCCCTACTTATTCATTCACACAACCACTCTTACTTTTTAACCCAAGTCATCACACCTGTACACACTCATACTCTTACAACCTTCCCACCCACAACTATAATCAGACTACACACTCACACAGCACTCTATTCATCTTTACAATCACACCCACACACCCATGCACAATACATGCATATACATTTCACAACTTTCCAATCCAAATGTGCTCTTTTTCCGACCGACACAACAGAATGCCTACTAAAATGCAACTCAATGGTGTATTAACAAATGACAAACAGATTTGGCAACAACTAGTCAACTTAAAGTTGGACAAGCCCTACAATATCTGAAAGTAAACAATGAATACTAGAGCGATATAAACATAGAGGAAAACATGAGAGAAACCACCCACATAATACAAGATTCACCAGCAACTGGCCAATTTGAACGTGTATATCCTATTATTGCAGCCAAAGTTTTGTACAAGTATACAATTCACCAACTACATTTCAAGGACACCGCAGAAGATGCATTAGAAACAAATCAAATGCATCACGCCAAAGGATCCCCAATGAACATAATGGAGAAAATGTGTAAAAGCATGTTCTTTTCCTCTACTATTTCTGACAGGAAAAGGAGGAAGATATGATGAAAGATCCACACAAATAGCTGCATTATAATATCACTCTTTATGAATGTATTCTGAAGACCCCAGATTCAGACAAAATGTAAAATAGATTTCTCACCTCCTGTCTGAAAGTGAACTAGCAACTCTATGTTATGGAGTTGGACACACATTAAAAACAGGCTCTCAATTTTTAAAAATGTGCGCTTTCCAACTGCTTCAAAAGATAAAAGTCAAAGATTATGTTTTGCAGTTACATATCACAAATCTCTTGGAAAACATGCATGGTACAAAGGAATACTGGTGCTGATGTACGTTGTGTGCTAAGGAACCTAGGCCCACCTTCATGGTTTGTTACGTATGGGATGTACAATTCTTATGCACTGCAAACCAAAATAAAGAGGGAATAGATATAAAAACACCAGGAGAACTCTGTTCTCTTGATACTGTCAATTTATCAAGGTACTTTCACCATAGCTTTATTGCCATGATGCATTTAATAAGCATTAAAACTTCCTATCGAGCTGGAGAAATGGAACACTTCTTTTGGAGAAAAAAATTTCAATACAGAGGAGCACCACACATCCCCATGCTTTTGTGGATAAAAGATGCTGCCAAGTATGGCCATGACAGTGATGCCACCATTTTACAGTTTATTGAAAAATACATTACCTGCGATTTCCCTTGAGAAACCACACATAGTGACCTATGTACACAAGTCCCACACTTCCAAAAACATAAGTGTGGCAAATACTGCCAACATAGTTATAACACAAAGGTAAATACTATACCAAATGTCGTTTTGGCTTCCCTAGACCAGTTTGTGCAAAAGGACAAGTACACAGCTTGATGTTTTCTGTTAGACACAATGTAAAAGGCAAATTACCTAAAACACATACTGCATTAAAAGGGACAAAGCATCATAGCATCCAAGTATTTCAAATATTACAATGCAATCATTGCCCTTTTCTGGAATACAAACATAGACATGCAATACAATTCTTCTGCAGATGCATGATATGTCACAACCTATCTCACCCATGCTGATAAACAGAGGTAAAAGACCTCTGGGATAACATACCGTCTGAAATAACACCGTCAGAAAAATTGTACAGCTTCGGTATAAAATTGCTCTCCCCTAGATAATGCAGGAGCTATGAAGCTGTCGACCGTTTAACAGGTACAGCCTTGTATGGCAAATCTGAACATATTGTCTGGCTAAACTATGGTCCAGCTTCATCCAGAAAAAGAGTGTTAAAATCCTACCAAGAGATAGAAACAATAGCCACAAATGATCCCAACAGCCAGAACAATTTAAAACTGTTTAATTGATACAGACTACCCAAACAGAAGTACTTCTTTGGAAAACATGTGCTGTACCACATAGCCCAAAAATACTCCTACAAAAACTATGTAACTCCAGATGAGACAACTGGCAAATATTCAGTTTCAACTTGTGAAGGAAGCCTAGTGAAACTTACCAAACCCAGCATAATTAATCATATAAAGTAATAATTTAAATCTCTGCAACATAGAGAACTTTATTGCATGGCCCTACTAAACTTTTTAAAACATGGAGAAAAGAAGAATAATTATTAGGGGACCATGACTCATTTCAAGCTGCACTCAATGCAAATTAAAGCAGTATAACCAATGTCAATTTCAAACAATACAAACAAATGTTAGACAATGAACATCAAGAAGAGGAAGACATTGAAGCTCTATTAGATAAAGATACTCCTGAGGGCAGTCAACCTTCCCTTAAAGGTAGCCAAGAACAACTTGGAGGACAACTCATTCTAAATGAAGCAGAAATAGCCATGACTGAGGTAGAAGAAACTACCATGTATCAATATAAACCAGCTGAAGACTCACCATTTATCTAGAAGTCACTGAGGAAATTAAACATGGGTTTAAAAAATTAAATTATAACTTGTAGCTGTACAAATTATAAACCTCTGCTCCTGTATGTAAGTGGTGAAGTTGGTTCTGGTAGCATTTCATAATTAAAATAATCAGCACATTTATACAAGACTTAACAAACAACAACCATTCAGCTGTTGTAACAGCCCCCACAGGTTTATCTGCCTACAACATAGGAGGTGTAACTATACACCTCCTACTGCTCCTCCTAGCAGAACACCCAAACGTATTAGAATACTACAAATTATCAGCAGAAGCTGCTATTGAAGTACGCAGAATTCTGAAACAAATACAAGTGCTCCTAATAGATGAAGTAAGCATGATTTCCAAACTCATGTTAGCTTAATTCATCTCAGAATGCAAAAAGTCCTAAAAACCGACTACAAAGAACTGTTTGGAGGAAAACATGTTAATGTTTTCATAGACCCCCTACAGTTAACACCAGTAAAAGGTCAACCTATTTTCAAAACATTAGGACACAAACAATGCCATAACACACTTGGCAGCATTGGAAATGTAAATCTCTGGCAAAAGTTTTGCAACAGAGAACTAACTCAAAATATGCTTAAGTCTGCGGATCTCACCTATGCTAACATTTTAAAAAGCATCAGGGCTGATCTGCTTACTAAAGATTCAAACTCCATCTTAAAAACAAGACTAATCCATGAGCTGTATGGACAAAGCACATTCCCCCCCCTGATGTCATGGAACAAATAACTCAACAAAATTTGTATTGAAATAATCATCCTATACATGTTGTTAACAATATCCCTTATGGAGAAATTCTAAGGGTCAAGAGAAACTGTACCACCAATGAGGAATTCACAAAACATGTATCTCGGACAATGGACAACTTTAAGGCAAGAGGATACAGTCAGGATCTCATCACCAAGAGTTATCATAAAACTTTCATAAGAACTAGAGTGCATCTTTTACAAGACACAAGACAGTCCTTAGCAACAGATAGTGCACAACACAAAATATGTTTCATCACAACATATAGCACAAATAATCAGATCATTAAAAAGATTCTAGCCAAAAGCTGGAATATTCTGAAAACAGATTCAGATCTTGATACAATATTGGATGATCATCCCACCATCACCTTCCGTAAAGCCAAAAGTTTAAAAGACAAACTCAGCCCATCTTATTTCCAGATAAAAAAAAATCAAAAGAAAAGATAACATCAACAATGTGGCTAACACCACAATTACGTGGAAATTACCAATGTGGCCAATACACAATGTGCAAATTTTCGGATAATGGAAAAACAACTATCTCAAAACCCAATGGCACACAAGAAATCATCCAGCAATTGATCAACTGTAACAGTAAAAATGTAATTTATGGAATAACATGTCCATTCAATCCCGCCTATGTAGGAAGTATAATCAGATCACTCAAAAGAAGAATTGGAGAACATATCAGAGCGATCCAAAATCAAGACTTAACATCACCAATAGCGATGCACTTTCAGAAAGTCCACACCAAAGAACAACTCAGCGAGCTAAGTTTCTTTGGTATTGAAAAGCTAAGCTGCCCCCACCAGAGGTGGTAATTCAGAACACATCTTAAGAAAGCGAGAAGCCAAATCGATTTGTAATTTGGATACTTGCCATTCAGGCCTTAATTCTGATCAGGAGCTATTTTATTTTTTATGAATTTTTTTAATTATTTTTTTTATGATTTTCAGAAAGCAACAGTATAATTACCATTTTCATTTTGATCTGACTATCTAATCCTAATTGCAAAATGCACAACAGCAAAATTGTTTATGTTCAATGTTCATGTCACCAATACTGATGTATCTTGCTCCCATGCTAATGATATATGATTTACAGGCCGATTCATGGAATTAATGTGCGCTGAAATTTTCAGCGCAAGCGTGCAAAAGCGTGCAAAAGAGTGTGAATCGCAGTGCCAGTGCAAAAATCGCAGCGAAACCTGCGCACAGCGATTCATGGAAGTCCGTGCGCATGTAAATCCCAGGATGTGCGCCAAAATTCTGCGTGGCGCACGCTGGCGCACACGTCTCCAAACAGCGTGCGCTACGCGCGCAGCAAAATCACACATAGCGCGGCGCACACAACAAAAGTAGGAGGAACAGAGGGTGTGACACGCGGAATGGGGAACAACGCGTGAAAATGTGGGCGTCACGGGGGAAGTACAGGAGGCAAATGCGCGGAACGCCCACACGCAGGTTAAAAAAACGTATTCATGGATTCGAACGGGGCTAACGCGTGCGCCAAAAAAGACGCGCTAATCCGGAAGCACGTACGCCAGCAGGAAGCAGGCGTACGTGGACCCGCGCAGCATAAAAGTGCGCGCAAACAACAAACAAGCTCAGACGCCAGGATGAATATACCATTCCTAGCAGCAGTGGTCCTGGGATACCGCAGGAGGAGGAGGATAGTCAGGCCCAGAATTTTCACACCCAGAACCAGCCTTTTTGGGATGCCTGATGACCAGGTGTATGGGAGGTACAGGTTTCCACCTCACATAATACTCGACCTGGTGAGTGAGTGGGAGGATGACCTCACATCACCCACTCTGTGCTCCCAAGCACTCAGCCCCCTGGAGAAGGTCCTCAATGTACTGCACTTCTTGGCCACTGGATCATTTCAGCGGACAAGTGCTATAGTGGGGGGGGGGTGTCACAGGCCACACAGTCACGCTGCCTACACCAGGTCTTGGCCATCATGACTGCACGCCCATCAGTCCGCAGGCACATATACCTGCCCAGAACACATGCAGAAAGGCAGGCTGCCGTCCAGGATTTCTACGGGGTGGCACAATTCCCCAAAGTCCTAGGTGCCATTGATTGCACCCATGTGGCTCTACGTCCCCCCAGGGCATCACAGCACATCTATAGAAACCGCAAGCACTGGCATTCCATCAACGTCCAGGTAGTATGTGATGCCAAGGGAATCATCACCTCAGTATATGACAACTATCCAGGGTCCACCCACAACAGTTTTATTTACAGAATGTCAACCCTGAACCGGGACGTAGAAGCTGGGCGCTATGGCGATACATGGCTGCTCGGTGAGTATAAATGCCACAGCACATGCATGCATGTCAGATACTGAGTAATGTCACAACCCCACTAATGATACTCATCACCACCTCCCCAGGGGACAGTGCCTACCCTCTGAGCACCCACATGATGACGCCAATTCGGAACCCCACCACGCCACCCGAGGTAAAATACAACACAGCCCACATTGCAACCCGGGGCATAGTGGAGCGCACATTCGGAGTGCTCAAGTCACGCTTTCGCTCCCTTGACCATTCTGGCGGGAGCTGTTATACGCTCTTCCAGTAGTGTGCAGGATCATAGTGGCAGCATGTGTCCTGCACAACGTTGCAACACGCCGGGGCCTGCCCGTGGACATGGTGGTGCCCCCACATCCCCAACCACATGCACGGCTGCTGCGCATGGGAGGGGAAAGGGCGTGGGGTGAGGCAGCCCGTACGCAGCTGGTGGCTAATTACTTCACCTAAAATCACACCCCTGTGGAGTGCACACAGCCCTGGCACATACCATCTGACAATCAATGATGATGACATAAGGGACAGTCAACTGCCACAACCATACCAGCCTGAGATTGGTCACCTGGAAGTGTTACATTGTGTGCATCCCTACCTACACAAACACCACCAATGCTGTGTCATCAAAAGACACACTTCTATGCTGCTAAATTCATTACCCCCTTGCAAAATACAACATGACAACAGTGCCATGTCACCCAACCCCTCCCCAGCACCCAACACACCATGGCATGTCATGCTACGTGAGAGCAAACAAAGCAATCCCCAAAACATGACACAAGTGTCACAAAGTACAGTGTCCCTAATGGAAACTGACCACACACAATATGCTCCCAGTAATGTAGAACTAAGAACACACATTGTCAGTCTAGAAATACGGATACCTCTACTTTGAGACCGCAAACGCATTTTGGTGGCCGTGGGCCAACCGTCTCATGCACGATATGACAGAATATAGGTTTTCGAGTTTGCCAATGAACGACCATTTTGATGTAACAAGAATCGCCATTTTGTTTTCTAACCATTGCTCATTGCTTTCTGTTCCTATTGCTTCGCAGTATAGTTTCCGCTTACACTGCTCGACTGTGAAACATTGTTGTCTGTATGTGAAAAGGACAAGGCCGCAGGGCCGTGAGGATAACAAGAGTTCGCTGAAACACAAACGTAGGCAGCGCCAGGAAGAATGCCCGGCTCCCTCCCGAATGTAGCCTTGAAGCAGAGCTGCAGGGCATTTAATCATTTCACAGCTGCCAGCCAGTCTCGTTATATGGTAGAATATGTTAGAATAATATCGCTAAAGGCTTGAATTATGCTTTTCTTACAGCCCCCCCTTTGCTGAGCCCGCTAGAGCATGTTGTTTCCCAGGACGCGAATAACACCTGATAGATAGCAAGGTCCGGAATGCAACTCCCCCCCGTATGTAGTTCCCTTCCAAGAACAGAAGCGCCGTGTTCTATTCAATAACCGAAAGATGCCTTCGCACTCTTCGCACAAATTGAAAATTGTTACTAGAATAGATGTTTGAAGGTGTCAAAGTGGTCGGAGATGTCCATCATCACACCAAGTTCAAGGAACCCAATAAAGGGGGGGTGTTAAACATGTCATAGCTGATTGTTTGATATGCATTTTGTATATATGTAACTGATGTACGTAATTCACTCTCTTGCGTCCCTCGAGGTCTAGAGATACACGTCGCGGGGCGTGAGACCGAGTTGGCCAACTGAGACTTTTGCTTTGCAATAAAACCCTAGCTTTGGGAATACAACCTCGTGTCTCGCATCTCTATCGTGTGTGGTGACCCGCCTTGTTTCCATAGACGTCTGGGTCCCCTAGGGGCCCCTTTCAACATGACCAAATACTTACCAACAATACAATGCAGCTACACAACCTCAAACATAGCATAAGCATGACAGTACTAAGTTAAAGTAGTGGTAGTCTTACAACCTGATTATGGCAGCACATCGACCACTTCCAACTGTACAGTGCTGCTGCCACGCAAATGTGTAAGTGCACTGCTTACAACATGAACTCCATCTCCAAAGTAGACGGCCTTGTGAAGACATGAGGAATGAACCTGCAAATTAGGAGGAAGACATGGATGCACAAGCACATATCAATACACCATGCAGTGTACAATACAACAACAATATCCACTAGGAATGTATACACAGTATTGACTACAGACTGCCCACACAGCTCATGGGAATCCAACGTCACTGTGTAAGTCACTGTCACTTGGGCACACCCTTTGCAAGCCCATGGAAACGGGAAGCAGGAGGGGTGTGTGTCTCACGAACCCAAGCATCTAACCCAAACTCAAGACAAGCCTGCATGGGCCCAGCCGGAATACAGTGGATGCCCACGGGAGCCACACAAGGCAACACACTGTAAAAAAAAATAAAAAATAAAAAATAAAAAAATAAAAAATAAAAAATGGCCATGTGGGGGCCAGGGGGATGGGAGGCCACCCAGGAGGTCTGAGGACAGGGTGCGCACCAACAGCCACCTGTGTGGATGTTGGGAAAAAAAACACCTCCATGGGCTCATGGCCTGCACGGCTATGCCAATGTGGGAGAACTGCTGCTGTCGCTCTCATCACCCTCTGCTGCTGCCACAGGAGGTGGTGGTGCTATGGGAGGCAGCCCACGCCAAGCCCTGGTATGGCCCTCCATGGCAGCAAGCATGCGGGTGTGGAAGGTCTCGTTCTGGAGGATTATAGTGCAGAGATCCCCATGCACCACCTGACGTGATGCCCGGATCTCCTCCCGAGTAGCCTGCGTCTCAGCTGAGAGCGAACGTTTGAGCCGCTCCAGCTGCTGTTCTGTCCTCACATTAGTGGAAGCCTCAAGGTCAACAAGAGTCTCCCTGAGGTTATGGAGTTCTACCCTCAGGGCTTCCCTGTGGCCCTGGGACTCTATTGATATCGATTGGCGTAGAGTCTCCAGTGCCGCCCGTCTGTCCCTGTTGGACGCCAACATGTCCTCCCTGTGTCATTGGCAAATGGAGTCTGGATTGTTCCCATGCGGTATTGCCTGGTGGCGTACGGCCACCGCATCGGCGGGCACCACACCTGTTTGGGGCAAGGCGATCTGCGCCTTGCTGTGCCGGCACTGCCTGAGGCTGCAGGACTGCATTCCCCCTCTGATCTGCTGGCCCAGGAACAGGATCAGATGTTGTGGAGTGTGACCCTGCATCCATAACCGCCAAAGGTGGACTTACCAACACTGACATCCCCATAGAGGGTTCTACCCCTGGTGCAGGTGGGTTGGACAGAACAGAATCCCTGCCAGAAACACTTACCTGCGACGGCACATAGGTCTCATCATCTGAATCAGCACCTGAATAGAGGTCTGGGGAGGTGCACCCAGAGACACCCCTGGACAGAATGGTCTGCAGCAAGATTAGTGCTCTAACAAGGCTGTCTGTGACCGCTGGGAGAAGATGACGGGTCATGCAATGCACAGGCAGCCCAAAATCAAAAATGAACGTGCACGCAACACCTCGTAGACCACGTGCGTGAAAAAATGAACCTGCACTATGCTGTGGCACCCAGAAACACAAAACTAAGCGTACGCGTAATACACGCAGCCTACAATGACCTCTGAAGGGGAACGCGGCACACGGGGCAAGCACAGTTGCTAAGTGCGCACGGAACTCACCGTCTGCCTGGAAAAAGAACGTGAAAAATACACGCATGTGCGTGTTGGGAACACTCCCGGCAAAAGAAGAATTGTACGCTGTCTGATGAGACAGGACAAAAGGAGAAGTGAACTCTGTTTGAGGAAACACCCCAACAAAAATTCAGAAAAGAGCTATCAGAGGTAACAGGGAGTACGAACTAGAAATGCTGTGAAGTAATCTCGTGTGAACTGACAAGAAATACAGCTGTCACCCACTCGCTCTCCACGAAAAGCACATACAAGGAAATGGCGTCCTACATGTAGCTTTTAAACCGGCACACATGGACACGTCAGATACGCGTGTACGCGGGCGCTTTCCTCCAATTACACGCGATGACACTTGGACATGCAGTTTTTCCACGTGTGCTCTGTCATCACGCGCTATGAGGGAAACGCCCGCGCGCGTAATGTAACTTATGCGCTTATGCGCTATGGGCCTTTGGTCCAATTAAATCGCGTGCGTGTGTTGACGCGCTTATGCGCTAAGGCCCTTTCCTCGAATTACACACTGACGTGCAATTTTTTCACGTGCCAAATCACTCCGTATCAAGCTGGCCACGCGAAAACACACAGAAGACCACGCTCCTGCCCAGAAGGCCGAATTACTGCCCCCCAGAGCCCCGAGCATGCTCCCACCTGCCATCTGCTGATGCCTGACTGCCTGATGCCCACGTGCCCTGCCATTTGCTGCCTGCACGTCAGCCAGGGGTGTAGTTGCTGTGACCACCCTGCTGGAACCGAAGACTTCCGACTGGGATTCCATGGCTCCACAGCCCAGCCCCAGGACCCAGTTGCCTACCCACTCCTGCTTCTGGGGTTGCCATGTCCAGCACAACACCATCTGGCAGCACTGGCAAACCCCAGCCAGAGAGGCAGAGGGCCACCAGCTTCACTGCCACCGAAGTTGGTGTCCTGGTGGAGCAAGTCCTGGGGCAGTATGATGCCCTCTTTGGAAGTTCGCGCGCCGACAATGAAGGACGGACCAGGATCTGGATGGACATCGTGACTGCCATCAACGCGGAGGGGGTGGCAGTCCACGCCTTACATCATGTCAAGAAGCGCTGGGAGGACTTCAGGTCCAGGACCCTCAACAAGGCCCGGCGCCTCGCTAAGGCAGCGGATGCCAAGGGGTGCCGGGGCCAGCTGTCGAACCATCAAATGAGGGTCCTGGAACGCATATGCCCAGCGCTCTACGTCCAGATCCTTGAGAGGCAGACCCGTCTGGAGTCGAGCAATAAGTGTACATGCATGTTGATAGTACGCTGTGGGTGTCGTGGTGTGCCAGTAGTGTGCAGGTTGCACATGTGTTTATGTAGGGCCATGTAGGGATGTGTATGAACATGGGCGTGAGGCTGCCACATGTGACTCCTCTCAGTTGTGAGACACATTGATGGTGTATGTGTTGGTAAGCATGCTGGGCAAATGCAGGTGTGGGAGCACACATGTTTGAATTTCTGTCTATGTACATTGGCATGGTTGTGGCATGGATGGTGGTTCATAATGCATGTATCTAGACTGTGTACATGTGCATGTATGTGTATCTGACAAGTGTGCAACTGTGATGCAACATGGATGCACGTGACACTGATATGTAGAAGGATGAATGGCAGATGTGACATGTATGGCGATCTCATCACTGCAACAGTTGGAGGAGATGTAGACATGCATGTAAGTGTGGTGGCGTGTGTGCATGTCTAGTGCACTCCTTGTGTTTCATGTGATGTCAGGGTCACCTTTGGCTGTTCATGCTGTTGTATGTGTATGGATGGTGCTGCCTGGTGCAATATTGCTGTTGAAATGTTCATGCGTGTGAGTTAAAATGACAAGTGTCTCATGGAGTGTAATGCCGTGTCTGAAGTTAAACATTGCCACTCATGTGCAACTGTCATGTGTGTATCAGTCCATTGTACAGTGCCCTGATGCCTGTGTTTTATCTCTCCCTGTCTGCAGCATCAACTGAAGAAGAGGGCGGAGAGGGTGCTGTGGAGCACAGCGGCAGGGATCGTCCCGCCAGCCGGAGACGCAAGGCCCGGCTCCCCTCCCAGATTGTCATCTCGTCGGGGAGTGAGGAGTCTGGTGCCGCATCCCAGGCCGCAGCTGCCGAGGGTAGGTCCAAGAGGCGGAGGTTGGAGGTGGACTCCTCGGCAGCAGAAGGGGCAGCTGAGACCCCACAGGGTCCGACCGAGGAAGATGGCATGAAGTCATCCAGGTTGGTGGGGGGTTTGGTGGAGGAGGAGGCCGTGGAAGGGGCACACACGGGGTCTGGAGGTGGGGATTCCACTGGTGCTAGTGGTGCAGTGCAGGACCAGGGACAGGAGGCAGCACAGGCCGCCGCGGAGGTGCCTGTGTGTAATCCTGTCCCTGATCCTGTCACTGCATCATCTGGCACCAGCAGGGATGCCTACGTCCAGACCCGTTTTCAGGGAGGGGATGAGCGCACAACAACTGGCCTTCCTCTCCCTGCGGATGTGGCTATCCGGGACCGTGTTGAGCCTGTCCTGGCTGGGATAGCGTTGTGTCAACGGGGCATGCGAGGTGACGTGCAGTTTTTTCGTGAAGAGACTGCACGTCATCTCGGGGGCCTCTTTGACTGCGTTGACCTGCTGGGACGGGTCATGTATCACCTGGGTACCCTGTGGAGCTGCCTCTGACCCTGCGGCCAGGCTGGTGGAGGACACATCCCTGCCACAGTCGGGAGTCGGACGTCCAGCAGGGGTGGCCACCTCAACAGCTGCACCCCAGCCAGAGGAGGATGTGCTGGCAGCAAGAGCCAGGGCACAAGCAGAGGCACAGCAGCAGCAGCAACAAGGTGGGAGCCATCATGGCTCGGGGCATTCGACATCAGAGGGGCAGGCATCGGCCAGAGGGCAGGAGGACCCAGGACTGGAAGTGTCTTCCGTGTGGCAGCGGTTAGGCCATGCTATAGATGCGGAGCGGCAGCGGGCAGAAGAGGCACGACTCACGATGGTCAGGGCGGATGTTGAAGGCCCTGAGGCGGGCCGAGTGCCTCGAGGCAATTCGCAGGGATTTGGAGGAGAGCATGTCGTCGTCACTGCGAACCCTCGGGGCCATGGAAGAGGACCGCCTCCAGGACATTGAGCAGGAGTTCGATGATGCCTTGGCCCGGGACATCCAAAAGTGAGCCGTCGGACTAGCCCGCTGCCCTTGTAAATAGTTTTTAGAGTTAGGTTTCCTTTTCATTTTCTTTTTATTTGTGGTCAATGGACAATGCCAAAAAAATTTGTATATAGTTATTTTTAGAGGGTGTTAGGTAGGTTTCATTTGTTTGGTTGGGATCATTTACATCCTTGCACAATGGTTGTATATAGTTTCATCATGTATTCATTTTTTTTTTTTTGTTGCATTATGGACATGGAGCAATGGATTTATTTTTTCCGGACAATGGATTGTAAATAGTTGGACTATGGATTGTTTTCTATTTTTTTTTATTATGAACATGAAGCAATGGAGATTTTTTTTACATTTCCTTTGGATTTGCATTGTTGGAGGGTGACTTTGGACTGTTTTTCTTTCTAGTTTTTTTGGATTGGTTATCATTTTCATTCAATCATCTTTTTCACATGCTTTTAATTTCATGTTTCATATTTTGGTATGCTTTCATTTCATTTTTGATTTTATGTACATAATACATTTTCATTTTTTAGTTCCATGTGTGGGATTCGCTCATTGGGTTGATGCATGTGAAAATGTGGGTTTACACAAGCAATGCCAACCAGGGTATGTGTGTGATGGACATGTGTTGATGTACATAATTTACTTTTGGTTTGTGTCATGAGATTGGCATTTCAATGCTGGGGGGTGGGGGTGCAGGGGGACATGAGTGGGGGCCTGCTGGCAGGTGCCCCTCAGTGCTGGGGGGTGGGGGTGCAAGGGGACATGAGTGGGGGCCTGCGGGCAGGTGCACCTCAGTCCTGGGGGGTGGGAGTGCAGGGGGACATGAGTGAGACATGAGTGGGGGCCTGCTAGAAGGTGCTCCTGAGTGCTGGGGGGTGCGGGTGCAGGGGGACATGAGTGGGAAATGAGTGGGGGCCTGTTGGCAGGTGCCCCTCAGTGCTGGGGGGTGGGGGTGCTGGGGGACATGAGTGGGACATGAGTGGGGGCCTGCTGGCAGGTGCCCCACAGTGCTGGGGGTAGGGGTGCAAGGGGACATGAGTGGGGGCCTGCTGGCAGGTGCCCCTCAGTGCTGGGGTGTGGGGGTGCAAGGGGACATGAGTTGGTGATCAGTAGTGCAAGGTGACATGTGGCTTGGCTGGGGGGCATGCCCATGGTGGATGGGCTGCCTGCGGGACATGACCAGGGGTGCAGGGTAGTCCCCTGTGGTGCGGGCTGCCTGCAGGGGCCGTGGAGGGTGTAGAGGGAACACCTGGGAGGACCCACACTGCCAATTCATGTGTAGGACTCCGCGTGCACCCCCGAAATTCACGTACCCCGCTCTGACAGCAAAATCGCGTGTGAAACTTCCCACGCACCCCAGGAATACACTTACCCGGCTCGCACAGGGCCCTTTCGCGTGTAAAACTTCACACGAACACCAGTAATACACATACCCCGCTTGCACAGGGCCAATATTCCTGGGGTTCGAGCAGGGTAGGTGTATTACTGGGGTTTGCGGGAAGTCTCACACGCGATTTCAGCAGGGTACGTGTATTTCGGGGGTGCACAGGAAGTTTCACACGCGAAAGGGCCTGTGTGAGTGGGGTATGTGTATTCCTGGGGTTCGCGGGAAGTCTCACACGCGATTTCAGCAGGGTACGTGTATTTCGGGGGTGCACGGGGAGTTCTACACGTGAATTGGCAGTGTGGGTCCTCCCAGGTGTTCCCTCTACACCCTCCACGGCCCCTGCAGGTAGCCCACACCACAGGGGACTACCCTGCACCCCTGGTCATGTCCCGCAGGCAGCCCATCCACCATGGGCATGCCCCCCCAGCCAAGCCACATGTCAGCTTGCACTACTGATCACCACGTGATGACCCCCTGGACCCCCACCCCCCAGCAGTACAGGGCACCTGCCAGCAGGCCACCACTCATGTCCCACTCATGTCCCCCTGCACCCCCAACCCCAGCAGTGCAGGGCACCTGCCAGCAGGCCCCCACTCATGTCCCACTCATGTCCCCCTGCACCCCCACCCCCAGCAGTGCAGGGCACCTGCCAGCAGGCCCCCACTCATGTCCCCCTGCACCCCCACCCCCAGCAGAGCAGGGCACCTGCCAGCATGCCCCTAATCATGTCCCCTTGCACCCCCACCCTCCAGCAGTGCAGGGCACCTGCCAGCAGGTCCCCACTCATGTCCCACGCATGTCCCTTTGCAACCCACCCCCCAGCAGTGCAGGGCACCTGCCAGCAGGCCCCCACTCATGTCCCACTCATGTCCCCTTGCACCCCCAGCCCCCAGCAGCGCAGGGCACCTGCCAGCAGGCCCCCACTAATGTCCCTTTGCACCCCACCCCCCAGCAGTGCAGGGCACCTGCCAGCAGGCCACCACTCATGTCCCACTCATGTCCCCCTGCACCCCCACCCCCAGCAGTGCAGGGCACCTGCCAGCAGGCCCCCACTCATGTACCACTCATGTCCCCCTGCACCCCCACCCCAGCAGTGCAGGGCACCTGCCAGCAGGCCCCCACTCATGTCCCCCTGCACCCCCACCCCCCAGCAGTGCAGGGCACCTGCCAGCAGGCCCCCATTCATGTCCCCTTGCACCCCCACCCCCCAGCAGTGCAGGGCACCTGCCAGCAGGCCCCACTCATGTCCCACTAATGTACCTTTGCACCCCCACCCCCCAGCAGTGCAGGGCACCTGCCAGCAGGCCCCCACTCATGTCCCCCGGCACCCCCATCCCCCAGCAGTGCAGGGCACCTGCCAGCAGGCCCCCACTCATGTCCCCTTGCCCCCCCACCCCCCAGCAGTGAGGGCACCTGCCAGCAGGCCCCCACTCATGTCACTCATGTCCCCCTGCACCCCCACCCCAGCAGTGCAGGGCACCTGCCAGCAGGCCCCCACTCATGTCCCCCTGCACCCCCAGCCCCAGCAGTGCAGGGCACCTGCCAGCAGGCCCCCACTCATGTCCCACTCATGTCGCCCTGCACCCCCACCCCCAGCAGTGCAGGGCACCTGCCAGCAGGCCCTCACTCATGTCCCCCTGCACCCCCACTCCCCAGCAGTGCCGGGCACCTGCCAGCAGGCCCCCACTCATGTCCCATTGCACCCCCACCCCCCAGCAGTGCAGGGCACCTGCCAGTAGGCCCCCACTCATGTCCCACTCATGTCCCGCTGCCCCCAGGTCATGACGATCCTCAATCATGGCCCTTATGGCCAGCCTCCCCAGCCCAAAGACCTAACCAAGTATTGCATCCACCTACATAGAAAAGGCAATTACATGATACAACCCCAATGGCAAGTATGTAAATGAACACATGTCCGTCACACACACACAATAGGTGCAAGTGAATGTGAAAACCCATATCATGACATGCATGAAACCAATGAGATAATACCACACATCGAAGTATGAAGAAAAAAATGTATTAAACACAACATGAATGTAATCTAAATCCAACACACAACAAAGGGAATAATAAAAGAAAAGCTGCATGTCCGTAAAAGAATAAAAAACAAGAAATCATAATCCAACGAAATCCAAAAGAAATGGTGTCCAAAGTCACAGTCCAACAAAGCAAATCTAAGGGAAAAAAGAAAGTGAAAACCATTGCTCCATGGTGAAAATCAAAAAAAAGAGAACAATCCACTGGTGAACTATGTACAGATGAACAATCCAGGGTCCATGAGCCCAACTGATGAAATGAAACCTATCAAAAATACTACCTAATAAAAAGCTATATACAAAAACGTGGTACATTGTCCAAGCGCAACCAAAATAAAGAAAAAACAAAAGGAAACCTAACACTATCTAACAATATACAATGGCAGCGGGCTTGTCCAGCGGCTCACTCTGTGGTGTCCCGGGCCAGGGCATCATCGAACTCCATGTCTATTTGCCGTAGGCGGGCCTCTGTCCTGGCCCGAGGTCTCGCAGGGAGGCACTCATGGCCTGTTTCAACTCCCTGCGAGTTGCCTCAAGGCACTCTGCCCGCCTCAAAAGCCGATGCATGGAGAACTCCGCCCTGACCATGGTGAGCGTGCCTCTTCCGCCCGCCGTCGCTCCGCACCTATCTGCTGGCCCAACCGGTGCCACACGGAAGACACTCCCATTCCTGGGTCCTCCTGCCCTCTGGCTGATGCCTGCCCCTCCGATGTTGATGGCCCCGAGCCATCATTGCTCCCACCTAGACCCTGCTCCTGCTGCTGCTGTCCATGTGCCGTGTCTGATGGTGCCTGCACATCCTCCATCAGCTGGATTCCAGTTGTGGTGTCCACCCCTGCTGGGCAGCCGACTCCCGACTGTGGCAGGGTTGTGAGCTCCTCCAAGCTGGCTGTGTTGGTCGGGCCAGGTCCACAGGGGGCCCTGGTGGAATCTGGCCCGGAAGACGGTGTGGCGAACGACTGGCGCATAGTCTCCACAAAGGAGGAGAGGTCCGCCAGAGTGCGCGACACATGTAGGAACCCACCAACCAGGACGAAGCCCATACGTTCATGGGACCCCTCGTCCACAGGTAGTGGAGAGGCAGATGACATGGCACTCTCCCCTACCTGCGGACGGGCCTGGGATGGGGCCTCCCTGCTGGTGCATGGTGGTGCAGTCACAGGGTCAGGGACAGCGACATGCACAGGCCCCTCCGCGGTGACCTGTGCTGCCTCTTGACCCTGGCCCTGGACTGCACCACTTGCACCAGTGGTACTACCCCCACAAGGCCCCACGTGCGGCTCGGTAGCGGGCTCCTCCTCCTCTGTGGAGACCACCAACCTGGATGTCTCCACACCGTCTTCTGACATTGGAAGCCCCTGTGGGTTCTCAACCAGCCCTTCCACCACAGCCGTTGTGGCAGACGCAGCACCAGCCCCCTCGCTCCCGGATGATGGTACTTCCTGGGAGGGTGGCTGGGCCTTGCGTCGCCGCCCAGTGGAGGCATCCCCGCCGCTTGGCTCCACAGCGCCATCTCTGCCCTCTTCTTCACTTGACGCTGCGTAGAGGGAGACATAGAACACAAGCATCAGGGTACAGTACAAAATACCCTAGACAGGAAGCAATAAAACATGAGTGGCACTGTCAAATGTCACTTCCATCCTGTCATTCCACAACACATGGGTGAATGCACACAACACACATGCAGAAACAGTCCTGGCGCCTGCAATCAACATCAACATCCATGTAGAAGGGCCCCTGTAAACCAAGATGTTGCCTTCAAAGCCACCTGCATCCATGGCATTTCAAAGTCACACACACACTTCTCAGACACCCACACACACATGTGCACCATACATGTACATGACATCAGCACCCATTCCTCACCCCCCCTTCATGTCCAGGAACAGAGACAGCCATGCTTTCATGTGTGCATTCCGCATAGAGCTCCCCATGTTGCATTAAAACACATGCACCAACCATGTGGTTCACACATAACTGGTCTCACATGCATGACCATGATGTCTCTGCACACACACATCCATACATGGCCTATGTCACACATACAGGCAAACATCAGACTACCAGCACACTGCAACCTGCCCTGTCTCACACAGCAATGCTTGGCCACTTACCGCTCAACTCCAGACGGGTCTACCTCCGAAGGATCTGGGCGTGGAGCGCTGGGCCTACGCATTCCAGGACCCTCATCTGGATGTTACTAATGCGTGCCCGCCCCCCTCCGCGAGGCGCCGGGCCTTGTGGAGGGTCCTGGACCTGAAGTCCTCCCAGCGCTTCTTGACGTGCTTGATGTTGCTGGTTGCCACCCCCTCCACGTTGATGGCAACCACTACGTCATCACAGATCATCTCCTGTCCTTCCTTGTTGGCGCGTGATGTTCTGAAGAGGGCATCATAATGCCCCAGGACATGCTCCACCAGGACACCAATTTCGGTGGCAGTGAAGCTGGTGGGCCTCTGCCACTCTGGCTGGGGTTGCCAGTGGTGAAAGATGGAGATGTGCCCGACATGGCAACCCCAGAGGCAGGAGTGGGTGGGCAACTGGGTCCTGGGGCTGGGCTTTGGAGTGATGGTATCCCAGTCGGGAGTCTTCTGTTCCAGCAGGGGTGGACACAGCAACTGGACCCCTGCAGATGGCTGATGTGCAGGCACCAAATAGCAGGGCACGTGGGCAGCAGACAGTCAGGCAGCAGCAGAAGGCAGGTGGGAGCGTGCTCGAGGCTCTGGGTGGCAGGAAAATGGCCTTCAGGGCAGGAGCGTGGTCTTCCGTGTGTGTATGCGTGGCCAGCTTGATACGGAGTGATTTGGCACGTGAAAAAATTGCACGTCAGTGTGTAATTCGAGGAAAGGCCCTTAGCGCATAAGTGGGTCAGCACACGTACGCGATTTCTTTGGACCAAAGGCCCTTAGCGCGTAAGCACGTCTGTGACGTATCGCGCATAGGCGTTGCCCTTTCGCGTGTAAAACTTCACGCGAACCCCAGGAATACACGTACCCCACTTGCACAGGGCCCTTTCGCGTGTAAAATTTCACGCGGAGCCCAGGAACACACGTACCCCACTCGCACAGGCCCTTGCACGTGTGAAACTTCCCACGCACCCCTGTAATACACGTACCCTGCTGAAATTGCGTGTGAGACTTCCCGTGAACCCCAGTTATACACGTACCCCACTTGCACAGGCCCTTTCGCATGTGAAACTTCCCGCGAACCCCGTAATACACGTACCCTGCTCCAATCGCGTGTGAAACTTCCCGCGAACCCCAGTAATACACGTACCCCGCTCGCACAGGGCCTATTGCGTATGAAACTTCCTGTGAACCCCAGTTATTCACATACCCCACTCGCACAGGCCCTTCGCGTGTGAAACTTCCCGCGCACCCCCGAAATACACATACCCTGATCCAATTGCGTGTGAGACTTCCCTTGAACCCCTTAATACACGTACCCTGCTCCAATCACGTGTGAAACTTCCCGCGAACCCCAGTTATACACGAACCCCACTCGCACAGGCCCTTTCACGTCCGTGTGAAACTTCCCGCGAACCCCAGTAATACACGTACCCCGCTTGCACAGGGCCTATCGCGTGTGAAACTTCCAGCAAACCCCAGTTATACACATACCCCACTCGCACAGGCCCTTTTGCGTGTGAAACTTCCCGCGCACCCCCAAAATACACGTAACCGGATCCAATCACGTGTGAAACTTCCCACGCACCCCCGTAATACACGTACCCTGCTGAAATTGCATGTGAGACTTCCCGTGAACCCCAGTTATACACATACCCCACTTGCACAGGCCCTTTCGCGTGTGAAACTTCCCGCGAACCCCGTAATACACGTACCCTGCTCCAATCGCGTGTGAAACTTCCCGCGAACCCCAGTAATACACGTACCCCGCTCGCACAGGGCCTATTGCGTATGAAACTTCCCGTGAACCCCAGTTATTCACATACCCCACTCGCACAGGCCCTTCGCGTGTGAAACTTCCCGCGCACCCCCGAAATACACCTACCCTGATCCAATTGCGTGTGAGACTTCCCTTGAACCCCCTTAATACACGTACCCTGCTCCAATCGCGTGTGAAACTTCCCGCGAACCCCAGTTATACACGAACCCCACTCGCACAGGCCCTTTCACGTCCGTGTGAAACTTCCCGCGAACCCCAGTAATACACCTACCCCGCTTGCACAGGGCCTATCGCGTGTGAAACTTCCAGCAAACCCCAGTTACACACATACCCCTCTCGCACAGGCCCTTTCACGTGTGAAACTTCCCGCGCACCCCGGAAATACACGTAACCGGATCCAATCACGTGTGAGACTTCCCGTGAACCCCCGTAATACACGTACCCTGCTCCAATCGCATGTGAGACTTCCCGCGAACCTCCGTAATACACGTACCCTGCTCCAATTACGTGTGAAACTGCCCGAGAACCCCAGTTATACACATACCCCACTCGCACAGGCCCTTTCACGTGTGAAACTTCCCACGAACCCCGTAATACACGTACCCTGCTCCAATTGCATGTGAAACTTCACGCAAACCCCAGTTATACACGTACCCCACTCGCACAGGCCCTTTCGCGTGTGAAACTTCACGCGAACCCCAGTAATACACCTTCCCCGCTTGGCGTTTGCTGTTTAGCAGCCCTGTAAACTGGTCCAGGGTTTGCGCAGCCCTTTGCGCTGGATTTGGGATTTTGATGGCTTTTCCTTGTGCGAGGGCATTCTTGGGGGCGTAACTGGCGCTGCTGCAGAGTCGCTGCGCCACTCTGCACCACGGCTGGTTTTGGAGGCTAAAATCCATGAATACGCTGTGCGCTGAAATCGATTTTAGCGCACGCAGCTGGCGCAGACATTCGCAAACGCACACTGTGCGCCAGCCGCATGCGCCATTTGTGCGCGAAATTCTATGAATTACCCCCATGTGTAAGAAGTTGAGCAGGCATATCATTCAATTTACATAAATTGGGCAATTATGACCATTTGGATGAGCATTTAAGTAAATCTCAAATAAGTATGGAATTTGCCTGAGGCAGGGACAGAGCAGACTTAAGGATCCTCATATATTAATCATTTGAGCTACAAACCTTGTAGATATTCCCAGGCGCAAAATTAAAATATAATCATTTTTGGCATAAAAATGTTTTTGGGACAAACTATTCCCATTCAAAAATGGCCAACGTGAGTGTGACATCACTGCATTGCCGTACGCGACGACGTCATCATGCATTACTTAAAGCAGCCATTTTTTAGAAAATTATGGCAATCGGACCGCAAGACTAGCGCTGCATAAACAGCATCCTGCACAAGACCAGGTGAGCTTTAATATGTTGGCTATTACAGACATACTTAGTAAACTTTCAGCAACTTAAGTTCCATAGAGACTGATGACATTCAAGCATAGTACTAATTTCACACAAACACACGTGTTTTATTACAGGAACACCATATGCAACCCTTACCAAGGCTCTCGACACTTTACTTTTCAATCTGAAAACACAACACATAAATGCCAGAAGATACTTATCAGTAAGTACAAACCTGAATCAGGAAATTGTAATCCAATTGTAGGTATACAGTAAAAATGTCGAAAAACATAATTCAAATGCAAAAATGTGGAAAAAAATAATGCAGAAAAAAAATTCAAATGTGTTTTTTTTATTTATATTTTTTTGGGGTTTAGCTAATAAAAATACATTGTAATTTTTTTTAAAAACGGGTGGTTGGGGGGGACCCCCCATTAAAAATAACAAAATCATTTTTTTCGGCATTTTTTTTTGACATTATTTTATTAGAAAAAATATGTCATTCGACATATTAACTATAAACCCCAAGTTGTGGACCATGCGTACAAGCGCATGGTCCACAACTTTGTTCTGCCTCTTGTTTCTAGGGAGAAATCCACACATGCAGTAAAAAAGGAATTCATCATTTGAAAACCTAGACATGTTGTAAGAGAACTCATTTTTTTTAATTGCACGCGTAAGCGCAACAATACATCCGAAAAACCGCTGATAATAAAAGCAGGGAAACACATGTTGAGGGTAGACACAAGAAATCAAGTACTATCAGTGAATTTAAACTGAATTTCAATTTCTTCTTTTCATTTTCAATATATAATGTCTCACAAAGAAAATCTGTAAGAATCAACAGTTTTTTCAAGAGGAACTAATCACAATAAAATAATTAAATTGTGGACACACCAGGGAGTACACTATATTATTTAAGGAAAAGCGCAAATCAGTGCAATTGATCAATTAAAGCATATTATGGCCCAGGCCAGCTTCTGAGCAAAGTCCAGGGTGCCGCTTACCTTCTAATACAAATACTAGAAATTGGAGAGCGCTGGTACTGGTAATAGGCTGGAAATCAAATATAAATCAATGTCCTTAATGCCAACCCTTGCAAGCTGTAGTCAATTCAACAATACAATGTTGGAAAGGGTAATGCAACCCAAACTGCATATCAGCTCCATAGACAAACTAGAAGTGTTCGCTATGACACTCCCTATGTGTCAACAAGCAACAGCACCGCTAAACAGTTTAGAAAAAGTATACCCTTTGTGTCTAAACAGCAGAGTAATTCTAAAACGTAACCTTGACGTAGAACAAGTATTAGTCAATGGAGCAATTGGTACAGTTGTTGGCTTCCAAACATATCGACATAACAACAACATTCAATTTGTCAACATCCACTTTGACAAACTTGCAGAAGTTAAAAAAATAGGCAGCACAATAGCATAGTTCCTTCTTTTCAAAGACATGTACATACGCAGAGAACAATTCTGTCTTGCATATGCTGTCACTATTCACAAATTGCAAGGACTAATCCTAGATCATGCATTGATTGACATTGACAGCACAGCCTTTAAAGAAGGTCTGAGTTACATAGCACTTTCACATTTACATACACTTAAAGGTCTATTTCTAGTCAGCTTTGATGCATGCAAAGTCAATGTTGACATTCCTTGCATCGTGGCATAGAACAGGTTATGTGCACACTACACCCAACCTCGATATGTACCCTGTACCTCAAAAATCAAAACCTTTAAAAAGAAAAGTAATACAAACATAACCCATCTCCCAACAATACTGCTAAAGAAACAAAGAACAACTGCTACTCCATCCAACAATACAACACAACTGCCTAATAGAAACACAACTGCCCATCCATCAGAAGACAAAAAGACAAATGTCTCTTCTCAAAAACAACTACAGGCCCATCAAATGACACAGAGACACAACTCTCTGGTCCATTTAAATTCAGCAACACAACTGGAGTAAATTGTTATGCAAATGTGAAATCAATCTACTCTTCCAATTGCTACCAATTGTTCACAATATTTTCTTGAACGGCTCAGACCAGTTGTGTTTGCAAATGCTCGTCCTTCATAGAAATGCCACAAATAATCCTGACAACACTTACATTGTCTCAGGCATAAGGCAAGAATTGGACTACTGTACAGGAACGGTAAAATTCACCATAAACACACAGGAAGATTCACAAGAATTTCTAATGTTTTTACTACAAGTTCTAGAAATCAAAAACATCCCAATTAATGACATACACGTGGAAACAAACATGCACTATCTGCAACCATGTTTCACAAGAGCACATCCCTAATGAATGATTTGTGTATGTATCCATACCAATTGTGAATCTATTCCATTTCACTAGCTTCTGCAGAATGCAAAGTATGTCATATTATGCCCTTTTTGTAGTTCAGACAATTGTTCCAGCATACAAATAAACTCACACAGCCAATATGTTGTACAATGCAGATGGTACCAAAAACAACTGTAAGCTTACTAGCTTAACACACGGCCAAGTATCTCTTGGCAAGAAACGTTCACAACATTGGGCATGATCAATTACACTGGTGTCACAACCACTGCAGGCCTGTATACTGCATATGTCAAAAAATGAAGTGGTTGGTTTTAATGTAATGACACTTCTGTTGCTCTAAAACATAGGTTACCAGCAAATCTAACCAATGATTTCTTAATATTCCTTAAACCCAAAATTAGTCACTGAACTCTAGCAGAAATAAACAGTTAGAATACCCCAACCGGTAGCTAACTACATCCATAATACTTCAATTGTACTTTTAAAAGGCAAAATAGTTAGAATATGTCAGCAGGTATCTAACTACTTCAAAAATACCCTTTCAAATAACCCATCACAGTTCTTGTTACTATAATACTTTATACAATACTTTATATAAAATCCAATATTATTAAAATACACTGAATATTACCACCAAACATGACAAATTGCTACTTAATATTCCTTCACCCCAAATATACTCACTAAACTATAGTATAATAAACAGAAAACGCCAACTGGTATCTAACTACATCTAAAATGCCACAATAGTAATTTTAAAACCCAAACCAGTTAGAATACGCCAACAGGTATCTAACTACTTCTAAAATACCCTTCATTACAATACGCTTTACATATTCCATCACAGTTATTATTGCCCAATGACCCAATGATAATTTAAAGTCAATAAAACAACAGGGTACCACCCACTAATGTTATATCAAACATAGTACATATTTCTAAGGGTCAAAAAGTACATCCAAATGTAAAATTGTGTGCAATTAAAGCTCTACAACTATCCTTAAAATATTGTTCTGTGTTTGTTTCACAGAAAAAGAACCAGAGATTCTACCTTTATTACCGTCTGCAACAAAGTAACCCTACCAAATATAATCCTATTTGTTATCTTCACAAAGAAATAAAAACGAATTCCATAAGCACTATCCTCAATTGTACTACATTCATAAATACTATATACACTTCAATGTTATCATTTCACCATATTACAATTAATGTATACTCCCCCTACTGTACCTATAATTACTTTAAACATATTACTATAGTGTTTGTGGGCCAATGGCCATGTCCCCAAGAATCTGGCCACTGGCCACAACCACCACAATATAATTAAACCACATAACAAGTACATACAATACACCTTCAAATAACAAGACTCACCCAGAACACCCCTGCCATCCAAATGATGTCCACGGATACTAAAATTGACCACAGGCCCGTCAGCACCTGAAAACCCTGTTTTCACCTATACAAAAAGCTCCATGTCAACTGTATTCCACTCCCCCACCCTTTCCAAGCCCTCTTTCAGCCACCAAATAACCCCAAATGTGTATTCCAATCTGTTCACTGCGCTGTCCACGGTCACTGGCGATGTCTGTGGACTTGGCGGCACCTGCATGGAGTTTTTTCACCTATAAATCCAGCTCCATATAAACTTTATTCCACTCCCCCAAACTTTCTAGAATCTCTTTCGGCCACCAAATAACCTCAAATGTGTTTTCCAGACTTTTTTCCTCACTGCCTGGTCGGCTGTCGGAGGCGATGTCTGCGGATTCAACATGGCGACCATTTCCAAATATATGACGCAGCTCACGTTTTTCAACATCCAATCATCGGGGGCATTTCATGTCTGCAGACCTCATGCCGTTCTATGCTTGGTCAAGGGGCATCCACGGACCCCGTATCAGGCCATGAGTCGACAGACTGGTCCCAGATAGCACTATTTTTTCTTACCTATTTTTGGCAATTATTTTTAAAAAACTACTGGACGGATTTACACTAAATTCACAAAATCAAGCTGTCGGGAACAAGCCCCACTCCTGCTGCAAATTTGGTGCATATCCGTCCAACGGTCTGGACTGTAGGCGCACGCAAACATTTTTTCCAATTGAGTCTATCAGGATTTTAACACATTTTGGGATCCCCTATAATTATGCTCCCACTTGACGAAACCACACCTGACTTGGGAAAATCATTCTGAGGGGGCCATATACTTTTCTTGCAAGGTTTAGTGAGGATTTGTTTGGGGGGGCATAGTTATGAGCAACTCAAAAAGTGCTCTTCCTAAGGGTTGAGCAACTTAACCCTAACTATAGGGCCGCTACCGCAGGCCCTGTAATATACATGTTTATATATACATATATAATTTGTAAAAGAATCTTCACACAATTCATTACATCAATTTCACTATAAGCATTTTATAGCAATATGAACACAATATTGCAAACCAACAAATGGTGAGTTGAGGTTACCATGATATTTGATTTTAATAAAATGAATTTTTAATTCATTGATAAAGTTTATTATGATGTTATCATAATGTTATTACTTATGTTTGTACACTTTAAGTTTTTGTTGGTTTAAACGTACCGCTTTTGTAAATGAGTTTTTTTTTCAAGTCATTTCAACTTTTTTATGGTTATGTGATGGTTTTTGATTTGTGCTGTACACATGCTCCATGTGCTTTCACATTGTGTATATAAGCTGTACATTCATTATGAGTGTGTGTAATGTACATACTCTACATGTGAACCTCTTTGCTCAGCCTAAAACCCTTCTCCATCACTAGCAGGTTGTGCAGAATGTGGTTGCCCATCTGGCTATGGGGTTGCCTAAATGTGCTTGAACCTCTAGGGTCCTTCGGAAGCTGCACCTACTACCATTTTGCAGTAGTATTCCATTTAAAATCCTTTGCTTGGTCCACTGGGCTCTTCGTGGTCTTAGAACTGGTTTTCTTTGCCAGAAAACCAAGCAATATTGTCTATCTCAGAATCTTTGGTCTGTGGGTCAATTCTTGCTCCAGGATCAGCATTTTTTGGAAAGCAACAGTTTGGGTTAAAGCTTTCTCTGTGGCTGCTCCTGTGCTACGGAATTTCCTTGCCCTGTCCCTTCGGAAGATTGAGGATCGTCTACACTTACGAAAGACCTTGAAAACTTTTTTATCAAAAATCAGTAATTTTTGGGGCACTGTTGAGGGGCTCTCTTTCTCTTCTTTTTTACTGGTTGTCAGGCTCCCTTCCTTTTGGTCAATGGCCCTCTGCTTAGTGCTAGGATTCCTTTGGGCCATTGTTGCACTTTACAAGTTGGTTTTACATAACATAGCATGTCCACAGACATCTACACGTGGATGACAATGAACAATCACAATTTGAATCCGGACAAAACTGAAATAATGTTCTCACCTCCAGAAGGCAATGCAACCAATCAACAACTGGACTGGCTGCCAGCCCTGGGAATCCAACCGGAAACTTCAAGTGTGATCAATAACCCAGGAATACTCATTGACAATGGACTATCCCTGGAACTGCAAGTCAACGCTATCACAAAGAAGTGTTTCTATCTGCTGAGACTCCTCAGGGGGTGTCTGCCGTACCTCTCTTTTAAACACAGGACCCTTACAATCATATCCCTGATATTGATAAGAATCAACTACGCGAACAGTCTCTACTTAGGAATGACTGAAAGACTCACCAAAATACTTCAACATGTCCAGAACTCTGCAGCGAGGATACTGCTGGACTAAATAGAAGAGACCATATCACGCCAGCCCTGAAAAGCCTACATTGGTTACCAGTATAAATATATTGCCCATAAATCCCTACAAAGACAAGGAGACGGATATCTCCAGGCCAAGATCAGCCGATACAAACCAAGAAGAGACTTAAGATCAAGCAACAACCTCCAAATAGCAACAAAATAATATGAAAAAAGAACATTCTGAGGAACTGCATTCTCTGCTTAATTGGTAACCTATGGAAAACAATACCCAAGGAAATTAGAACCACAGAAGGCCACGTAACCTTCAGTAAATGACTAAAAACATGGTAATTCAACTGCCAATGACCGACTCAAAGGGACAATAGCAGCAAAAGAAAAGAGGACCAAAGGAAATGCACAAAGGGACATTAACACAGATAAGGGACAATAGCAGATAAATCAAAGTGGCCTATTATGCCCCACCGCCCTCACCCACCCCCACCTCCGAGCCATGCCCTGCAGCTAGAGAGATCAGAGAAGAATAGTCATGCCCCACAAAGACAGATCAGTGAAAGACACCCCATGGGGAACATTGAGACATTCTGGAAAGACTGGCCATGTAACACATTAAATTTGAAGAATGTAAACTAACCATGCGTCACTCCAGATAGTTAGGGTTGTTCAGTCACACATCACTTACTGAAGGCTTGTGAAAAACAGCCATGCATCATTTTAGCTGCCAATCTTACGGATTGGTATGATTTGATAGTGGCATAATTATTTGCGGCGGATTTGACCATAGTCAATTTTGCTGCAAACACAATTTTGCCATAGGCAAAATAATACCAATACATCCCGCCCTCCCTCCCCCCAACACATCCCCGTATAAACGCCAATACATTCCCATCTCCCTCCTGCCCATACAGCCCCATCTGCCTCCCCCCACTTACCTTTCACCGCCCACTTTCCATCTGACCCTGTGGCGTCAGTTCTGTCCCTGCAATGCCGCACGGTCCCTTACTCTGTTTTTTATTTTATTTGATTTTTAAGTCCCTCTTTTCCAATGTCCCGGATGCGAGGGGTAAGGGGGCGACCTGCAACCCCATTCCATTATCCCTTTATTCGCTATAATGGAACCGTATGGCCCATTTGCCCACATTTTTGGTTGTACGGTCATTTCATACAGCCTAAATTCGGTCAAATGGCCCATACGGTCAAAAATATTTGGTCAATTGGCCAATACCAATCTTACAAGCCGAAGCACAATTATACTGAAAATTCTTGCTGATTAACTAGAGACTGATTGGGTTCAACCAATCCATTGCAATCAGAGGAACCAATGGACGAAGATAGCCCCCTAAGTTAGGAGAGGTGGTGGGGATGGCCAGCGGACTGCAGCTCAGAGTGTTGGAGGGTACCACTGAGCAGCAACCGGATGAATGCTGAGGACATATTTCTGGAAGCACCGTCGAGATTAACCAATGTACTAATCAATCCATCCCACTCTTGCTCCTCCAACACAATCCACAACCACTAAACACGACTAGGGGCTAGCCAAACTACACATACACAGACCAAGAATTGATTAACTTTCACACTCAACAAACCTCAGAGACACTGAACCTTATGTGATGAATCTGGCAATGGGTCTCTCCTTATGTGGCCAGGGAAGGGCAGCCGCTACGTGATCCTGATCCTGGGGGTGTCTGCCCGAGGGAAGACCATGTGGAGGGAGACAATCCTAATGGGAGTAAAGTGGAAATGCAGTATTTCTGCCAATCAAGGGACCCAAAACGTCCTTCTTATGACCCTAAGAACAATCCCTCCCCTAAAAATCTCATAAGTTGTTCTCATCTTACCAATCCCCTAAAAAGTACTGGGACATTGAATTATAAGAGTCACATCAAAGAAGAGCAGTTTCCCAGTACTGGGATGAGGAAGAGGAGTGAAGGAGCAATGATGATCACTCCCCATGAGAACCGTTGTCAGCGGTTTGGTCTTTCCCCAAAAACTGAGACGAAGAAGAGGCGTGGAGCAAGGATGATCACTCCCCATGATAACTACTCTCAGAAGTCTAGTCCTTCCCCAAACCCTTTTGGCCAGAGGCAACATAAAAGTAAGGAAACACTCAGGAAGAGTGAGAGAGGCCTTCCCTGGAGGACCTGGCTGCAGGAATCCTGTGTTTCAGGGTGAAATGGCTTTGGACTGTTGTGCCAGAAGAAGGAAGGGGGAACCCTTGCATCCTAACTGCCTGTGGGAAACTGGAAAGCACTGGAAGAGCCAAGGAGATCAACCTGCTCCCTTCAGAAAGAAAGGCAACCCCTAGGCATCAGCAGAGTGCCATAGCCCAACAAAACTGCAGACTCCCTCACTGAGGAGGTAACCAGGGAGAGTTTGTTTACTTGCTCAGATGGGGTGACGCCGGTTGAAGTTTATGGTGGCTAATGCTGTTGGCGAGAGAACAGTCTGCCTCACCGTGAGGCTCCGTGAGGCTCAAGTTCCCAAACATGTGTAACAGAGCCACACAACTCCGAGAAGAGGAAGAAGCAAAGTACTGCGTGAAAGGGGCATGCTGCAGAGACACCAGGAGACAGGAAGAGACTCCTGGGCATTCACGAACTGCAGAAATAGACCCTGACCTGTGAGAGCTCAAACAGATCTGGTGTGCTGAAGTGTAGCCATGGGATACAAAAGGACGCCAAGAAAGCAGTTACGAAGGAAAAGCAGGAAGATTACCTTCACTAAGTAAACGCAAACAAGCTTGAAATGTTACCTAATTGTAAGAAGGGAAAGTGAATTGAAACCAAAGCTCTAACCAATATGTGAATGCATATAATGCAAATATATGGAAACGCAGAAATGAATGATATATGAAGAGGATATTTGATCCAACCAGGTAGTTGCGACTGTGTAAAAGATATCCAGTTGGAAGTAAAGATAACACAAGAACTAGCCAGCCGGCTGTGCTGGTTTAAGAACTTGGGAACAAAACCCTGGCAGGGGAGTGCACCAGGTATCCCGACCACAGATAAAAGGAAAGACAATCAGTTTGAAGATAACTTTTGTTGACCCATGTGAATGTCAAGAACTGTTATTTATAACTGAAGAAAGTGATGAAGAATCCAGGAGAAGGGAAGGACCCTCTGGAGCAAGGATACACATTCTTGATTTATTTATTTGTGTGGGAGTTTTTTTCTTTCTTTTGACCATTTACAAAGCACTCGAGGCCATAGACGTTATACCTTTTACTTTAGAATTCATTTGTTTAGAATGTGAGGGTCAGAATAGTACTTTGGACACAGGACAGTTTTGTTTTATACATTCTGACACTGACAGATCCTTACTTGTGAGTTTAGGTAGGGAAACGCTGCTAGTGCACGGTCAGCAAGGCCTTTACCCAACCCCTTTTACTTTCTAATAAAAGTGTTTAGCCAAAATCATGTCTAAGTTGTGTCTGAGTATCATTCCTGACTCCTCACAATTTCATCCCACGAACTCCATGCCATACCACCTCTACTTTTTCCAATTCAAGATTATGGGAGATACCAAGAAGCTCTGCATATCTGCACCCAATGAATCCACAAATCTCCTATCATTCAAACAGTTTTCTTGTTCAGGTTCATGCTTTCAGCAATTCAAGCAAGAAATGAAGTAGTTCACTTGCAACCCTGTCCTCCTCTGCAGTTCAACTCCTCGTCCAGAAAGAAAAAGCCTGATTAGCTGAGCCGCCCGATGCGGAAAACTGCGAAGTCTGCTGCCTCTACAGTCCTCTTTCCATGCAGTACATAATGAAAGTGACCGGATGCCACGTGAAAGGATGCAGGGTGATATACCATCATCCATGACTTGTAAGGGAGACAACTAATTTTCCATCATCATTTTTTTTCTTCTATGTGAGGTAAGAAGATTTAACAATGATAGAGACTCTATAGGTTGACTTGAATCCATTAGTGACCATGCTATACTCTCACTAAAAGTGAAACTTGGGTACAGTACGGTGGTAAACAGAAGAATGTTGGGTGAAATGGAGGTTTCCAAAGGAAAATATTGGCTAGGGAGGATAGGTTGCAACATAGAGGCAATTACGCACGTTGCTAGTAGTTATGATAATATGGCAAAAGGTGTGTTGCATACCCTAACCTCTGATGAAATAGTGAGGCGGGTTAAAACACTGACTGAGAAATTAATGACTATTGGAAATTTCAAGGTGGGAGCTCATAGGAATCTCTATAGAGGGGGTACGATAAAGTAATAGCTAGAAGAAAGCAAGAGATTAGGCAAGCAATACATAAAATTAGAGTGTCCACTGTGAACCCTCTAGTGGCAGCCCCCAAGTGAGTAGGGTGAGGAACGGATACAGGAACTGGGTCAAAAGATACAAAATGTCCCAAAATAACTTAAAATGTTAACTCATGTATGCTATACTTAATGTGGAGATTGTAAGAAATTGTGGAGACTATTTAGAGGATGTAAGAAAGCGGGGAGAGACCAATCTATATATATATTTGTGAAAGTATGTTTGTATGTTTGGGGGTGGCTCCAGCCCCATAACAGTTGGTGGGCTGACATTTTGGCCCAAGGTCGGCATACCTGTCTGGGGTGTACCGGTGATAGTGACATTTCACCAATCTCACACATTTGCCCTGCACACGAGGGGTTCGGCCCTGTGCCATCAGTATATGCAATTCCAGAAGTTAGGACACAAAGTTGGCATACCAGTCTGGGGTGTACTGGCCATAGTGAAATTTGACCAACCCCATCCATTCACCCTGCACAGGGGTGGAGCGGTGTCTGGCCCTGTGCCATCAGAGTAGGCGATTTCGTGAGATTGCTGATTTTGGTGATTTTTCAATAATAGGAAGTTATGAATCAATAAAACACAAACAATGTTATAGCAGACACCAACATGCATGTCAGCTACAGACACAGGGAATGCCGGGTAGCACCTTTATTTGATAAATATAATAGAAGAAGGGGTTTGGGTGATGTATGTGATGGGTAAATTTGGTAGAATCATCAGAAACTTGCCCTAAGGGAATAGTGGACACAAGTTTTGATTACAATGAGATTTTGAAAGTAATACAGAAATTATAATATTCCATCCCCCTCACCATGATGGTATGGCAAACCTGGACTGCTTGGATTATATCTTGCTGCGACGTTTTAAGGCGATGGCTGAAAGAGGTAAGATCCAAGAGTCATGGAAGATGTCCCACATTGTCCCTATCTTTAAAAAGTGTAATAGGGAAGACCATGGAAACTAGTGATTATTATCACTTCTGGATGCCTCAAGTAAAGTGTATTCGACATTAGTTCTTCGAGATGTTAGGTGGTGGGTAGAGCAAGCTGATGCCCTGAGTGTCTTTCAGACAGGTTTTAGGCATGGCCTTTCCACTTCATACAATATTTTTGTTTTGAATACTTTAATCAGCCAAGCTAGAAGGACAGATAGTTTACTGATATATGCGGTCTTCAAAGATTTCACCTCTGCTTTTGACATGGTTAATAGAGGAAAGGTGTGGGCATAGATAGAAAAGCTGAACATATCAAAAAGACTGTTGCATATGATTAAGTTGCTTCATACAGGAACAATGGCCAGGGTAATACTAAACAGCCTTGGTGACTTCACAGAGAAAATGTTACTAAATAAAGGAGTTAAGCAAAGCTGTGTTTTGGCATCTGTGTTATTTAATCTCTATTTGTCAGATTTGAAAGGGGCCTTACAATGATTAATAATTCCCCTCCAAAATTAGGAAAGATGTACATCCCAAGACTAGCATGCACAGATGAGGGGTCATTGCTGATGAGACCCTGGTAGGACTGAAAAGAAGCTTTGAGGGGGTCTTGAGGTATGCGAGAAATAATGACCTGGTAGTCCAAATGAGTAAGACCAAGTTTATATATTTTAATCAGAAAATAGCTATTAGGAAGTTTATATGTACTAGTCAGTGTAATATCGAGAGAGTACCCAATTATGTGTATGTGGGTGTGGATATCATGGTCAATCAGAGAGGTATGGAACTTAAGCAATGGAAAAGAGCAAAGGCATTGGCCATGATGGCCATGATTAAGGCCTATGCCACTGAGTGGTAACAGCCTGTTAGGGATAATACAGGTTTGCAAGCAGAAACTTGTGGCAATGATACTGTATGCTCTTGAGGATGGGACTAAAGTACATGATAAATGGTTGAAGCAATTAGAACGCATGATCTGGCATAGAGTTTTGGGTTTATCACAGTCTACACCGGTGGAAGCTATTCAGATAGAACTGGGTGCCCTGTCTTTATTCTCTTTAATGAATTTAAATATAGGGAAGTTATACATTAAGACTATGACAGCTGAAGGTAATTCCATCTTAACCATTTTAAAGATTACCATTAATGGATGAGCTGTCAGCCATTAATGGCTTTTAAGCGCTTAAATGAGGACTTTTTCATGCAGATTGCTTGGACCCCATTATGGGAGAATTCTCAAGGGGGCTTATCAAATGAGCTAATGAAGCATGTAAAGCTATGGGATTGGGCCAGTAACCATGATTATGTACAGTGACTAAAGAGTCTGTGTGCATATGTGAGGCTACCTTCTGCTTTCTTCAAACCACAGATATATTTATGCCACTTCTGTTGTCCTAAAGTTAGGAGACTTTTTATGATGATGCGATTTAACAAGTTTAAGGTTCTTGAAGTTGGTGGTGCCTGGAGGAGGATACCGTAGAAGAATCGGTACTGTAGAATTTATAAATGTGAAGCCTCCTTGGAAACTATAAGAAATGTCCTTAGGGGTTGTTGGCTGATGACTCAAATCTATGCAGGAAAATATGGGCACCTGGTGAATTACATTAATAAAATAGAATCGGAGGAGTTCTGGTACTGATGTGCGGTGGAAGAGAGGCTTTGTTTGGCAGTTATAAGAGTATCGACTGAAGTTGAAAATAAATGAACGGAATTGAATGTGGTATGAATAGTAGGGTGAATCTACGAGCTATTTACGGTGAAACTGAAAAGAGAAAACGCGCAATACATGTTGGGTTTTCGGGTTAATTTCAGTATCTATGATTAAGTTGTTCTGATAATAATGCAAAACCTTTTCTGTATTTTAGGAAATGTATACTTTGAAAATGTGTATATTTTAAAGAAATGCATTTTATTTATGCAATTTCTAGTGTACATAGCATCTTTCTCTTTTTGTATGTATGAAAAGTTATTTGTACTGAAACACACAATAAAAAAAATATTTTTATGCTGTGATTTAGAGCCTCCTCTATCACAAACTGCAGTGCAAACTTTCACATATTTCTATTTTTAGATTCAAAAGAATCCACATTCAACAATCTACATTGAACAACAACGAATGTGTTTTGTTGCAAAAAATGTTTCACTGTGACACCTGTCCAAATACCTAATTAGTGCTTTAAAAACTATTTCTCCATATATAGTAACTCACAAGTGCTCCTAGTTCTATCACTCCACAATTCCATAGTTACCAACATGACCCATTCCAATCTTTAGATCCTTATCCAAAAATGTTACTCTCTCCATTCTAGGACATGTACTTCTGTATGTTACAAACTATGTAATTCAATAATGAAAAGTATTTGAATTATCAAATAACAGAAAAACAAATATTGGCACCATCTTTTAAAAGGTTGCCTACCTTATCTGCAAAGTGTAGCAGACCTTTAGATTGCTCAACCTTTCCTTTAACATCACTTCATCTACTTTCTATGCTACAACACACACTCCAGTGCAATCCCCACCCCAATAGCTCATTACTACTTTAAAAGTACTTCTGCTTCCATAGTTAATTCCATCTCCTGCTACTTTTACCAAGAAATAATTCCATAATTAAAAAATACCTTAATTAGCAATGTACAGTACAGTACAACACATAGATATTGCCACCTTCTTTTCATCAAGGATTAGCAATGTTAAAAGTTTGTACTTTTGAGTATGCATGGAAACTGCATATGTCAATCACTGCCATAGTTGTATTAACTAGCACTTGGTGGCAGCAGGTGCAAAATGGTGCAAGCCCTGGTTTACAGCACCGATGTAGTCATTGGGCCTCATTACAAGGTTGGTGGTGCAGGAGAAAAGTGGCTTTAATTCCATTACTACCAGTTTGCCAGTGAGGTGGCCTGATTTACCTCCAACCCAGAGCTGGAGGTAACTCAGGCACCCCATCAGCAACAAACAGCTGGTCTTACCAATGCCAGTAATAACGACAATCCCCTGATGGAGTCCTATGGCACTCCATTGAATGGGAATTTAAATGCCCTTACCGGCACCTGTAATCAACATTCAATACACTCTCTCACAGAGTACCTTGTAGAAACTCTGGCCCCCCCTCAAAGCCACATCGTATACAGACGACATCCTCCCAGCATCCATCAAGACCCTCCCTACCGAAGCTCACTTTCCCTACCTGGAGATCATCAACAGCTCCCTAACTCAAGGCACCCATCGACCCTAGAGACAGGACAAATGATCCCTCTAATAAAGAAACCCACTCTGGATTCTGACAACCTAGGTAACTATCGCCCCATCAACCATTTTCCCTTACTAGGTAGGATCACCTAGTAAGGGAAGACATCCCTTACTAGGTTGATGTGTTGCAGCAACTGCAGCAACACATCAACACCAATTATGCCCCCCAAACCTACCAATTCAGATTCAGACTCAGAAGCAGCACAGAGATGGCAAACATACAGGTGGTCAACAATGCCCTCAACACCCTTGACGATGGCCACCCCTGCCTCCTGGTTCTACTTGACCTTTCAGCTGCTTTTGACACAGTAGACCACCAGACACTCGCAGAGAAACCCTACATCAGCACATGGGGATCAGCGGCCTAGTCCTACGCTGGTTCAAGTCCTACCTTGCCAAACGCCAGCAGTTTTTTTCAGGTGGACTCCACTAGATCGCCAGTGCTACGCATCACCTATGGAGTCACACTGGGTTGCATCCTCCCCCAGTAATCTTCAGTCTATACAGAAAGCCACCTGGAGCCTCCCTAGCCACACACAACATCCACATCCACCAATATGCTAATGCCACACAGCTATAACTCATGATTGACTCCATCAAGGACATCCACAGGCTCAAAACCTGTCTCTCGCTGATCCAATCTTGGATGTTCAGTGCATACTTGAAGCACAACCCCCCGCCCCAAGACTGAATTCCTACTCCTCACCAACAATATGAACACCTAGACAAACATGCATGTCTATCAACCATGAACCTTGAGGGATTCGCACAATCAAGGTCACCTCCTGCGTCAAGTCCCTCGGGTTCCATATTGACAAGCACCTCTCCTTCTCCTTCAAGACACAGATAGCTAAGAAAACTCATCCAGCTTGGTATCAGCTCTCCCTCCTGCAGAAAGTAAAGCCCTTCCTCCCTCCGAACAGCTTTAGATCTGCCATTCAAGCACCGGTCCTATCCTACCTGGATGGACGTAATGCCCATCTCAAAAGCCTTCCATTGTCCTCCCTTGAGCACAGGGGTGTTGCTATGTCTGGAAAAGATCAGGGGCTAAACTAATGTCGGGACTGGCGGGACTCTGGGCTATTTAGCCTTTTGGTTGTAGCCCCTGAGCTTCTATCCGGGGCTTTAACCAAAAGGCCCAGGGCTATAGTCCCCTCAGCCCACTTCTATCAACGCCTCTGCTTGAGCCCCTGAGAAATGCCCTACACTTGACTGCACGCCTCATCAAGGATCTACACAGATACAACCACATTACCCCGATCCTCATCGACCTTCACTGGCTCCCACTGCACGCACACATCACCTTCAATTCTTGCTGCATCATCTATAAGGCAGTCACCCTCAAGTCACCAAGCTATCTCATGGAGAAACTCAGCATCTCCGGCAGACAGAGCACCACCAGAGGCCAATACACATGCAGACTTGAAATCTGCTGCTGCAAAAAGGAAGGGACCAGGAAAGAAGCTTTGTCTGCCTAAGCCCCAAGACTATGGAACCTCCTCCCCATCAGCATAAGACTTTTTGCCACGCTCTAACAATTCAGAAAAGAACTCAAGACCCACCTCTTCAAGGAGTCTCTACTCCGCAACACCTAGGCCATTATGTCGTCCTCCGCACCACATGACTTTCTAAACTCCATCAGCCCCTCTCCTCCTTACCATCCAGTACAGCTGTACCCTGCCTCTGCGTCCCTCTATATCCAACCCAAACTGTATATCTGTTCTATGTTACCTCTGAAATGTGCTCCGTTATGCATCTGCACTGTTGTATATGTCTGTAAAGCACTCTGTTGCTCCTCAAAGCCAAGTCCGCTCTCAATAAATACTTTAATATAAATAATAATAATAATAATAATAATAATAATAATAATAATAATACTAATGATAATAACATACTATCCTGTGTATTATCCTAAAATATCCTTTCATACTATACACTATTCTATTACACACTACCTCATTCCATTCCAGCAATCACACTATTTTCCATTACATCACAAAATTCCTCCTTATTGAATAACACCACCACTCACTTGTTCAATAAAACCACAAATCTGCAAACCATACCATTCCAAATACGTTATCACACAATCCCCTTCATTTGCATATACTTCTTCCACACCCACTTCTAAATTGCAATCTATCATTACCCACCACCCCACAGTTCTACAACCTCTCACTCTACTAACCATTTCTACCACACCTGTCATATATACAGCTCCTGCCTCATGCTGCCTTTTCTCTGCAATGGAGGAGATCCTGTTTCCTCTCTCTTCTCTTTTTCTCACTCTATATTATTATGATGTCACCTTTTCTCTCATCGGAGGAAATCCCTCTGCCCACCTCTTTGTATAGAAAACCACTATATATTGCAACTTGGTCTTTTACATTCCACACGCTCACAATCACCTCACTCCATACACCCACTCTACTCTCATGTTTTTTTCCCACAAAGGTACACTTACATCTGTGAGTTTTCCCAAGCTCCTCTGATACAGGGTCCCATCGACAGCCTGCACAACTGGGAAGAGCAACCTGCCCAATGAGCAGGCATGCTATTTGGCAACACAGCACCTGTTAGTCTCTCCAAGTCGTGCACGGGTGTCTGGTCATTGCAGATGGGCACCGATCCCAGGATGCATGGCTGGAACACACTCAACCTCACAGAGTCTGGAATCACATCCGGGTCACCAATTTGTAAAGAGAATAGCAACCAAAAACCAGAACGAGAAAAACAATCCAAGAGATCAAATCATCAATGTACCTCTTTGCAAGGTTAAACAGGGTTTATTACATGCAGAAAGTCTGAGACAGTCCCATAGAACTGAACTGACATGAAGCTTGTCACTTCCCAAAGGTTGCAGGGTATATAGTGGGAAACCGCGAAATCTGAATACACAGGCTACAATGTTATCCCACTACCCTCATTGGCTACCACCTATAGACCATGCTAATGCCCCCCTATAGTCCCTGGACCGATTGGCTACACTTAATCTAAACCCATGGTCCAAATGCGTTGTTTGTTGAATGTCCTCGGAGGAACCAAAGTCCAAAATATGAACAAATTGGGAGGAGCTAATATGTGTGTGTGCATTTCAGCCATTAAAGTAATGAAAGGGTGGCCAAGACCCTGCTAGGCAGCCATGTCTGAATGGCATGTGGATGGGCAGAAGGGAGCCATAATATAAACTAAGCCCGAGGGTTTGTGTTTACGTGGATAGAAAATTATGTGAGTAGCTAAAGTGCAATTTTGTTCATGAAAGGTAGCTTTATTCTTATGGTAGAGGTGTTGTGCAATAGTGTTTGTGTTGTTTCTGATTGCAGAGGTGTGTGGGAGTGAGGCTGTGCCTTCTGTTAAGTTATGAAGGTGCAGGGTGCGAGAGATATCTGTACAAACATCATCTACCCCTTGTATTCCGTCTATGTACAGAGAGCAGTGTCTATCTCACATACGATCTAAATGCAAAAAATATATAATAGATAAATATCACCCGCTGAGTGGATCTTAGAGTGATACATAACCATCCCCAGGTCCTTCAAGTGTGACAAATTCCCACACTGCATGTTTAGTTGCATCGGCAAAGGGCACTATCATGTGATTTAGAGTTACATACATTGCCGTTTTACAAATGAAGATTTAAATGTAACTAATTGTCCTCCAGGTTGATCCACTTGCTTGACCTAAGGTATGTTAAAGTGCGATGCATTGCCCACTACCAGAGCCCATTTAAGTTCAATACCTGGCGCACTCTCAGGATTCTAATCATGTGAAAGTTACTGGATACCTTCTTGAGACCTCTGTAAGGAGATGGCTGGCTCAAGGGGGGGTTTGATGGAGCAGCTCTCAGTAAATAAATGAGAGACGAGACAAGGTAGCTAAAAGGGATACAGGTTGGAGGGAGTGTGCTTGCGGGAGGGTCTGACTCCTAATGGAGCGAGTGTAAGCGAGGGTTGCGAGGGGCACAAGCTGGGGTTCAGGATGCTGGAGGGAACAGCCAGGTTTGGAGGGCTTTCCTAAAAGCCAGGTGATCCTCTATGAGATGGAGAGTGAGGGGAGGGAGTTCCAGAAGGTGGGTGAAAGGACGGAGAAGAAGGCTCCTCCTAGTCTCAATAACTTGAACGGGGGGACTACCAGGAGGGGTGCAGAACCTGATCTGAGGATTCGGGTGCAGTGGTAGCATGTGAGTGTATTTTGGAAGAATTCAGAGCCTTTCTTATGAATGGCACAGTGGGTAATGCAGATGGCTTTGAAGGAGGCCTGTCGGCGGATGAGACGTCAGTGAAGTACCCTGAGTGCAGGGGAGATGTGTTCCCTGGGAAAGATTGTGAGGAGAAGACTTGCTGCAGAGTTTTGGATCCATTCGAGCTCTCTGAGTTGGGAAGCAGGCGTGCCTAGATAGAGGGTTTTTATAGTAGTCTAGGTGCGAAAGGATGATGGCCATGATTGCAGAGACTCTATGGGGTAGGAAAAATATGGGAACATCTGCTTGAGAATACAGAGGTGGAAGGTGCATGATCTGGAGACTGCATTGATGTGGCTGGACAGGGTCATGTGCGAGCTAAATGTGCATCCTAGGTTTTTTAATGAGGGGGATGCAATGGGTGTGAGTCCTAAGGAAAGCAGCCACGGGGTAAGTTGGGGAAAAAGAGCTGTTTTGCTGCAGATTATGATTTTCCTTTTTCCAGGGTTGAGGAGGAGGAGGTGGTTGTTCGTCATCCAGCGGTCAATGTCTGAAAGGCAAGATGCCATATCTGGGTGGGTTCAAGATGGGGAGCTAGGAATTTTGAGGATTATCTGAGTGTCAAAGGAGTAGTTGTAAGAGGTGAGATTGTGGAAGCAGATGAGTGGGGGAGGGGCAAAAGGGAGAGGTTAAGAGGAGGGGGGAGAGGAAGGCTCCATGATGAACTCTGTGGGGGACTGGGCCGGGCAAAGAGGAGAAAAGATGAAAAAAGATAAGATGATTTTTGGAGTAGTCAGAGAGGAAAGAGGAGATCCATCTACGGACTGAATCCCTGATGCATAGGTCAAAAGACTGTCTTCATGAGGATCGAGTGGTTGATCATGTTGAAAGTGACAGAGAGGTCAAATAGGATGAGTGCGGAACAGTCCTCAGAGTCTGCTGTTCTTTTCAGATTGTCCCAGATTGAGACAAGGAAGATTCAGTTCAATGGAAGGGTCTGAAGTCATACTAGGTTGGGTCAAGAAGGCCGTGGGATTCTGCGAAGGAGCTCACCTTGGAATAAACCATGCAATCTAGTAGTTTGGCTATGAAGTGATTTTTAGAAATGGGGTGTTAATTGGAGGTGAGGAGGGGGTGAAGACAGGGCTTTTTTAGTAGCGGTTTGACGTGAGAGGTTTTGTATGCTGTTAGGACGATCCCAGATGTTAGTGAGTGGCTGATTATTGATATAGCAAGGGTAACTGTGCAGGTGGAGGAAATAATGTTTTTGAGGAGGGCTGGGGCAAGTAACTCCCAGGGATCCTGATGGGTGACTATTAAAGAGAACCCTTAAGAACGCAGGGTGGGAGATTGCAGAGAAGGAGTTTTATTTTGGGCAGAGGAGCCGGTCTGCCAATGGTGATCCAGGCGATGGGTGGCGGTTTTGAGGGATTTGAGGGAAGGGCAAAACCTCCTGGGGGAAGGACCTGTGCGGTAGGAGGGAGGTCTTGTGGGAGTAACGGAGTATAGCACATCAGAGAGCCATTGGTCGAAATGGCCTGGGGAAGGAGTTCCTCCTTGGAGGGGGAAATTGGGAACGGGGGCGAGTAGGGAGGAGGATACATCCGGGGAGATAGTTACCTTGTTCCAGAGTGGGATCCTGGAGGTGTCAGTGTCTGGGTGTGGGTAGTGGGCGAGGGGGGGAGTTAGAGTCAGAGCTGAGAAAAAAATAGCAGAGTGACCAGTCTAAAGGAGGGGGCGGGTGAGAGGGGATGAGATCAGGTTGGACGAGCGGAACACTTCATCTAGGGTGTGGCCAGCAATGTGTTTGAGGCCTGATATGAGTTGGGTCATTTTGAGGGCTTCCAAGTTGTCAATGAGTTGACGGGTCATGGGGTTCGAGGGGGTGTTGAACCAGATGTTCAGATCACATAGAAGGATAAGGGTGGCATGAGAGAACATGATGGCTGCTAGAGAGTCACTTAGAGAGTCTCCAAAAGTTATGTTATAGCCTAGGGGTCTGTACAGGAGGAGGATGCAGAGGTGGAATTTGACAAGCAGGGATTCATAGTCATCACTGCAGGGTTGTTTCTCGATGTGTAAGGGTGTGAGGTAACGTTTGTGGAGGATGGCTAATCCACCTGCACTGCTGGCTCTGTTGTGTGTGATCAGGGAGAAGCCTGGTTGAAGTACAATGGGGGAGTCAACAGAGAACCATGTTTTGGTGATGAAGAAGATGTCTCGGCTTTCGTTGGAGGTAAGGTTAAAAATCATGTATTTGTTTCTTGCGTCTGATCTGGCATTGATGAGGATTCCAGAGAGATGGTTTGGGGGGCAGTGTCCTGGGCAGGGGGGAGTGTGGGCTTGTGGACAGAGATGCTGCGGGTAGGGAAGCTGGGAAAGGGTGGGGTAAGATGAAGGAGAACAAGGGTGAGCCAGTGAGTGTGTGTGTGAGCGGGAAGGGACAAGGGGTGTGTGGTTTCGGTTGAGGGGACATTGGGAGGGAACACAGGGGGTGTTGCCAGCGTATAGAGGGTGTGGTAGAACGGTACCACTGGATTGGACATCTGAAAAATAAGTATTGGAGTGTTGTTCTTTTGGTTTGATACTGTAATGAAATGATCTAAAGAGACTAGTACTCCTGGTTTGGATTTACTTTAAACCATTAGAGCAGTAATTATCAGAAAATACAGGGTTATGTCATGTATATTGTATACTGTGCAAAGCTATCATTAATGGTGCTGAAGACTTGGTTGGGGTGTTAGGGTATTGTGTCCAAATTGTGTATTTTTGAGGAAATGGCAAAATCGTGTAGGGAGGGATGAAGTGATTATGTGTTTAAAGAAATAGGGCAACTTTGGCTTTGAAATGTAGGTATGAGGGCAGATTAATGTTTGTGGAATTATTGCGACATGTATATTTACCAAAGTAGATTACATTTTGTAGTGCAGTTAATATTCTACTAGTAAGATTGTTTTTGAATGAAGTTTTTCAGTTACTATTTAGTAGTTGTGTGTGGGTTTGTGGATACTAATTTGTGCTTGGTATTACTGATCTTTAGTAAACCTTGGAAGGCTGATTTAGCGATTAGGTAGCTTGCCTGTAAAGATAAGCAGACTTTAAAAGAAGAATGTGTAAGGAAACAGGGATAAGTGCAGAAGGGATGTAGTTGCATTATGTTCATTTATTATGAATATTCTTCAAGTATATTTTTTTTATTAATTGTATTTACTTCAATTAATTTTGTAATTGTAAGTTAATAGTATTGCTTTTCTTACCACTTCTACATTCCCTGAAACCATATACAATATTCAGCTGCTTTTTAGCAGATGCCCTACCTCTTAATTATTGATAGTACAGGGATTGGTTTGATTCTTGAATCTTTTGTTTGTTTCGTGATGACCATAATATACAATTCCCAATTAGCAGTCGGTATGATTTTTTGTGTTTTCACAAATGCCTTCATTGTATCAAGTTGCTCCGATAGCTTTAATTTCATCTGCTAATACCAATTAATAGTCATGTATTTCTTCTCTTTAAGCATTTATTATAAAGCGTTTTTCTTGTGCATTTGATCACAATTGCTTATATTGAGAGCTGATAATGACAATTGCTTGCTTGTGTTTTTTTACGGTTTCCTGTATTACTGCCATCTGCTAAGTATGTTTGTTATTGATTTTAGTTAGTGGTAAGTTTTAACTTCATTTATTTATAAGTATGGCGAGAAATATGAAGTTTATAGGTGGATTTATAAAGTGGTTTAGATGTATGGAGAGGGAAACAATCAGAGAAAGAAAGGTTAAAAAGAAACAGGAAAGAGGCAGAAAAGGCAAAAGGGAGAGATTTGGGGGCTTGAGACAAGCAAAGATAAATTAAAAGTTGTTGATGGGATTGTGATGAATGGAGAATGGTCAGAAAAAAGAGAGAAAGATGTTATATATAGACAAATTAAGTGAGACTGACGAGAGAGATAGGGACGGGGAGCAAGTAAGAGAGCAAGTAAGAGAAAGATTAGTAGAAATAGGCAAAGAGAAATAAAATTAATCTATAGTGATTGCAAAAAATAGATGCTTTTACATTTTTAATATATTATTTTTAGAAACTGAAGAGAACAGGCTACATTAATTAATTTCAATGAGTTTAAAGGCATTTAGCTCAAACATAAAGGTTATACTTAGACCTACCTTTGCCTCAATTTAAGATAAACAAAAGCAAATACCTAAAAAACGGCAGGAAATGAACACAAGAATGTTGCTGTGTAGCAGATATAAAAAACAAGAAAGGTAATGATAGTTTAAGTAAAATAGAAAACACGATATGTAAGAGATGTTATAAACAAAGGTCTGAAAGAGCAGCTAGATGAAGAGGAGCAAGATTAATGGGAAAGAGACAAGGAAAGAGTGCAAGAGTGAAGAGGGAGGGAAGAGAATACAGGGAGTGGGGACAGAAGTGAGACAAGAGAAGATAATAAGTAGCTGATATGAAGAGAGAACGGAGAGAAGGGGAAATAGAGGGGAGATCAGGAAATTGATGGAATGGATATAAGACATTGGGGAATGTGTATATAGTGAGGAGAACGTGAAAGATATAGAAAGAGATAAAGAGAAGTGAGATATCATACCCCAAAAAAAACACAGGATTTCTTTCTTTAAAATCAGCAGGACTAAAGTAACCTACAAGCATGGTGACAAATTAATGGCCAGGCACCACGGCTTCCATAGCCTCATGTGCCTGGATGATCCGGGTTTGCCTGGATGATTCGGGTTTGCCTGGATGCAAGTGGTGGATGTGCCGGATCAACAAAGGCACCTTGATGTAAGATTCAGGTTCCCATGAAATTTCAGAAGTTGGGTATCCTTTCCATCGTACCAAACACTGGAGGCACCCCTTGGAATATCTCAAGTCGCATATGCGGGGAAACCGGAAAATTCTTCTTGCTCTCCTGTCGGTAAGGATTTGTGCTTCTTCTTTTGTCTGGGAAAGGGGTCTGGTACAAAAGGACGTTAAAATGGGGAATGGAAAACAGGTTGTATCCTGCTTAAGGAAGGTGGTAACTTAAGCCTGAAAGCCACTGGATTGATGAATCTTGGTGAGAGCTTGGAGGGTCGAACCCATCTGGGCAGATATTTAGTCAATAATCAAACCTTAGATCTGATCTCCCAGCTGGGTAGAGGTCTTCTGTGTAAGTCTGCTTGCTTCTTGTACTCCTTCCTTCTGTTTATCCGACTTTCGTATGCGTCTATATGAGCTTGTGAGATGTCAGCCAACAGGGAATCTATAGAAGGGACTGTCAAAGAGGGAAATGCTGTGTTGGGCAAGAACCATGGATGTAAACCATATGTACAGTAAAAAGGGCTCATAACGGTCACGGTGTCTAGGTCCACCCAACCATCCTGTTAAGAATTATTAAAACAGCTGAGATACTGCTCCATGGTGTAATTAAGTCTCTCCATCTACCCAATACTCTCAGGGTGGTACGTGTATTCGGGGGGTGCATGTGGACTTTTACACGCAATAGGTCTGGCGCGAGTGGGGTATGTGTATTCCGGGGGTGCGCGTGGAGTTTCACACGCAATTTGGCAGTGTGGGCCCTCCCAGGTGTGACCCCCCCTACCCATGCCCTGCAGGCAGCCCACACCAAAGGGGACTACCCTACACCCCTGGGCATGCTGCACAGGCATCCCATGACCCCAGACCATTCCCCACAGGCAGCCCATCCACCCTGGGCATGCCCCATAGACAGCCCACGACCCCAGACCATGACCCACAGGCAGCCCATCCACCCTGGGCATGCCCCGCAGGCAGCCCATGACCCCAGACCATGACCCGCAGGCAGCCGAATGGCACCATGCACTCGGGAGCCCCGACACATGTTCCCGACCCCACCCCCAGTGACGGGCACCTGCCAGCAGGCCCCGACACATGTCCTCCACCCCACCCCCATTGACGCCAACATGCCAGCAGGCCCTGACACATGTGCCCCACCCCACCGCCAGTGACAGCAACCTGCCAGCAGGCCCCGACACATATCCCCCTCCCCACCCTAAGTGACGGCAACCTGCCAGCAGGCCCCGACACATGTCCCCCACCCCAATTGACAGCAACCTGCCAGCAGGCCCCGACACATATCCCCCACCCCCATTGACGGAACCTGCCAGCAGGTCCCGACGCATGTCCCCCACCACTCCCCCATTGATGGCAACCTGCCAACAGGCCCGGAAACATGCCTCCCACCCACCCCCATTGACGGCATCCTGCCAGCAGACCCTGACACATGGCCCACCAAACACCATGTCATAACAAAACAGACCCATGGCCCTAATGCCAACCCAAATCTCCCCGCCCCCCAGTACAAGCACACAACCATACACTGCTCCCACTCCCAAATTACCCATGCCATGAGAGTCTGAAAAGAACCAGCACAGCCATGAATAAATGTACACAGAGCCACAGAGTGGCAACACATGACTGAGGCAATGCTCATAGAGACATGCACAAAACCAATGAGAGTATACAGCACCACCAATGAAGATATATGAAATGTATTAAAAAACATAAAAAATGACATAATGAAAAACACACATTCAAATGATGAACTAATGAAAGCGATACCAAAAATAAAGTAAAATCCAATGAAAAATAAAAATCGACGACATGAAAACTGAAAAGTGGTCCATCGCCAAAGTCCATATAAAGTCAATAAAAAACAAAAAGCACAAAAAACTGTTTGGTACTATTTACACTGAAAGTCAGAAGGGTTCATGATCCCAAAACAAAAGGAAACCTACCAAAAACCTATAAAATATAGAACTATATACAAAAAAGTGGAGCAAAGTCTGTGAACTGCAAATAAAAATATGAACCAAATGAAACCTAAGCCTAAATAACTATATACAAAGGCGGCGGGCTAGTCCGACGGCTCACTTTTTGATGTTCCAGGCCAGGGCATCATCGAACTCCACGTCGATGTTCCAGAGGTGGGCCTCTTCCCTGGCCTCGAGGTCTCGCAGGGATGCAGCCATGGAATCCCTCAACTCCCTGCGAGTTTCCTCGAGGCCCTCCGCCCGCCTCAAAGCCTGGTGCATGGAGTTCTCCACCCTGACCATCCTGAGCCATGCCCTCTCCACCCGCCACCTCTCTGCATCTATTTGCCGGCCCAACCGCTGCCACACGGAAGACACTCCCAGTCCAGGGTCCTCCTGCCCCTCGGCCAATGCCTGGTGTTGATGGCCCGAGCCATGATGCCTCCCACGCTGAGCTTGCTGCTGCCTCCAACGCAACTCCCTCTGCCACCACGACGGCCTCCGGGCTGATGGAATCCCCCAGCGCCATCGTGCACGTGCCCTGCCCGATGATGCTGGCACATCCTCCATCTGCTGGGGTCCAGATGGTGGGGTGGCCACCCCTGTTGGACCTCCGACTCCCGACTGTGGCAGGGATGGGATCTCCACCAGGCTGGCTGTGTTGTTTGGGGCAGGTCCACAGGGGGCCCTTGTGGCATCTGGGCCGGGAGACGGCATGGAGAACGACTGGCATATAGTGTGCACAGAGGAGGAGAGGGCCGCAAGAGTGGCCGACACCTGGAGGAAACCCCCGACCATGGTCCCTCCCAACAGGGCCACGTTGGCACACATCTCTTCATGATGACGTGCGTGGTCCCCCCAGGAAGCATGCACATCATCACGAATGTCACGTGTGCACAACGCAACACCAATCAGGATGGACTCAATCCTGTCACGGGTCCCCTCGTCCGCAGGTAGGGGAGTGCCAGATGACGTGGACCTCCCCCCTACCTTTGGACGGGCCTGCGACGGGGCATCCCTGCTGGTGCATGGTGATGCAGTCACAGTGTCAAGGACAGTTACATGCACAGGCCCCTCTGCGGCGACGTGTGAAGCCTCCTGCCCCTGGACTGCACCACTTGCACCAGTGGTACCACCCCCACCAGGCCCCATTTGCGGCTCTGTAGAGGCCTCCTCCTCCTCCGTACACACCACCAACCTGGGTGGCTCTGCACCGTCTTCCGCCATCACAGGCCCCAGTGGGGGCGCACCCACCCCTTTCGCTGCAGCAGTAGTGGCGGACGCGGCACCAGTCCCCTCGCTCCCAGATGATGGAATTTTCCTGGGAGGGTGACTGGGCCTTGCGTCTCCGGCCGGTGGAGGCATCCATGCCACTTTCCTCCACAGCGCCGTCTCCGCCCTCTTCTTCACTCGCCGCTGTGTAATCAGAGACATTGAACACAAGCATCAGGGTACTGTACAATAGTCCCCTAGACAGAAAGCAATGGCACATGAGTGGCACTGTCAAACGTCACTTCCATCATGTCCCTCCACAACGCATGGGTCAGTGCAGGAAACACACATGCAGGAACAGGCATGGCACATGCAACAAACATTTGCATCCATGTCCAAGGCAGCGTAGAAACATCCAATGGTGGGCTGAAACTCACATGCATCATGGGACATGCTGATAACATGCATACACATCACCGGAGGGTCATGCATCTGGCCCGTATACCCATCGACACGGTGGTTACAAGGATGACTAGGCTGTATCAGTGAATCAACACATCGTCCATGATACACCATCCATGTGGGTCACGCCTGACTGGACTCACATGCAGCACCATCATGTGCCTGCACACACACATCCATACCTGACCCATGTCAACCATACAGCTAAGTAGCTAACTACCACCACACTGCAACATGCACGATTTTAAACGTCACTGTATGGGCACTTACCGCTCGACTCCAGACGGGCCTGCATCATGAGGATCTGGTGGTGAAGCACTGGGCGAATGCGCTCCAGGACCCTCATCCGCTGGGTGGTAAGCTGGACCCGGCGCTCCACTGCATCCGCTGCCTCCAAGAGGAGCCGGGCCTTCTTGTGGGTCCTGGACTTGTAGTCCTCCCAGTGCTTCTGGACGTATTTGATGTTGCGGGGTGCCACCCCCTCCGCGTAGTTGGCACCCACTATGTCCTTCCAGATCCTCTTCCGTCCTTCCTTGTCGGCGCGCGATGCGGTGAAGAGGGCATCATAATGCCCCAGAACTTGCTCCACCAGGATACCAACTTCCTTTTCAGTGAAGCTGGTAGCCCTCTGCCTCTCTGCTGGGGGGTTGCCACTGGTGCAGGATGGTGTTGTGTCAAACATGGCAATCACCGAGGCAGGTGTGGGTGGGCAAATGGGTCCTGGGGTTGGGCTGTGGAGTGATGGAACACCAGTCGGGAGTCTTCTGTTCCAGCAGGGGTGGTCACAGCAACTGGAACCCTGCAGAGGCAGATGTGCAGGCACCAAATGGCAGGGCACGGTGGCAGCAGGTAGGCAGGCAGCAGCAGATGGCTCGTGGAAGGCTTCTCGGGGCTCTGGGGGCAGTAATTCCGTCTTCTGGGCAGGAGCATGGTCTTCCGTGTGTTGTCGCATGGCCAGCTTGATACGGAGTGATTTGGCACATGAAAAACAGCACGTTTGCGTGAATTCCAGGGACAGGCCCTTAGTGAGTAAGCACGTAGGTGACGTAACGTGCGTGCGGGCGTTTCAGTCAGCATGGGTTAAAGGTCTCACGTGGGTTTCCATCGCTCTGTACATGCTTTTCGTGGATAGTGGTGCGTGTGTTTTCCAGATGGGGTTCACACGCGATTACTTCACAGTTGCTACAGTGCGTACTTCTTCTTTTGGCAGGGTTGTTGCCTACGCGTTCTTCTTCTACACGCAAGGAGACGGTGAGTCGGGCACATTATTTTTCCCACTCTGGGTGTCCCTGTTTGTTGCATACCCCTTTTTTTTGGTCATACTAGCTCGCGTGTTGATCACATATGCATTCTCTGTGCTCCTGGCTGCCACAGAGTACTGCATGTTTTTTCTTTACATGCACGTGGGCTACAGGGGTCGAGTATCTCTTTTTTGGGATGCCTGAGTGTTGCGTGACCCATCATTTTTCGTAAGGGGCCACAGGTAGCCTTGCATGAGCAGAGGGGTGCTGTTTGCATCACATACCTTGCCCCCCTCACCCAAGTTGCCCAGGACAATTGTTGTTTGCAGCTTCCATTGGTACTAGTACATCTTTGCCATGGTTGGGAGGCAACAAAAGGTGAGGGGCACCTCAGTTGGGCGGCCTCCACGTGCCCTTTCCCCTCCCATGCGCAGTGCCTGTGTGTGTGGTTGGGGATGTGGGAGCACCGCCATGTCCACCGGTACGCCCTGCCGTGTTGCAACATTGTGCAGGACACATGCTGCCACAATGATCCTGCACACTACTCAGGGTGCATAGAGTAGCTGCCCACCAGAACGGTCAAGGGAGCATAAGCGTGACTTGAGCACTCCAAATGTGCGGTCCACTATGGCCCAGGTTGCAATATGGGCTGCGTTGTATCTTACCTGGGATGGGGTAGTGGGGTTCTGTATTGGCGTCATCATGTGGGTGCTCAGCGTGTAGGCACTGTCCCCTGGCGAGGTGATAATGGTTGTCATTAGTTTGGTTTGTGTATTTGTCTGTGTGTGACATACCTGCATGTGCACAGGCATTTGTACTCACCAATGAGCCATGTGTCGCCATGCTTCACAGCTTCAAGGCCCGGCTCAGGGCAGACATTCTGTATATGAGACTGTCAAGGGAGGACCGATGATAGTTAGCATAGACAGAGGTGATGATCCCCTGTGCATCGCATACAACCTGCACGTTGATGGAATGCCAGTGGATATTCTCCATGGCCCTAGGTGGAGATAGGGCCACATGGGTGAAATCTAGGGCACTGAGCACTATGGGGAAGTGTGCCACCCTGTATAAGTCTTGGACCATGGCCTGCCTTTCTGAGGGCGTTCTGGGCATGTATAGGTACATGCGGATTGAGGGTCACGCAGTCATGATTGCAAACACCTGGTGTAGGCAGCGTGACTGCGTGGGCTGTGAGACCCCCACCCACTATGGTAGTGGTCTGCTGAAATGACCCATTGGCCAAGAAATGCAGTACATTGAGCACCCTTTCCAAGGGGCTCAGTGTTTGGGAGCACAAGGTGGGTCATGTTTGGTCATCCTCCCACTCCTGGACCAGGTCTAGGATGATATGAGGTGGAAACATATGCCTGCCATAGACCTGGTCATCAGGCATCACAAAAAGGCTGGTCCTGGGCAGAAAAAATGCAGGGCCTGGCTATTCTCCTCCTCCTGCGGTGTCCCATGAGCAGTGCTATGAGAAATGGGACATTCATCAAAGCTCTATATACGTGTTTGTTGTTTGTGTGCACTTTTATACTGCGCGGGGACGCTTCCGCCTGCCTTCGTGTGGCAGATGTGTTTAGGCCTGTGTGTGTCTTTTGGCGTGCGCAGGTTTCCCGTATTCGATTCCATGAATACGTGTTGTTTGTGCGCATGTGGGCATTCCGTGTATTTCCCAGCAGTACTTCCCCAGTTACGTCTTCTTTTTCATGCGTTGTTCCCCATTCCGCGTGCTCCGCCCCCTTTTTGGTCTGGATGTTGCAGTGACATGTGCGGCCGTGTGCGCCACCCGCGGCTTTGGCGCACATCCCGGGGAAAACACACGCAGGGCCTTTCATGATTCGCACATATGCGCTTCCTTTTTTACGCTTGCGCCCACTTGCGCCACAAATTTTGGTGCACATTTGTTCCATGAATCGCCCCCAAATATATTTTGACATGTCGTCAAATGTTACATTTTTATACATTTGTCTATCACATTACAGTGGACGACGAATGAGTAATATTGTACATATTATTTTAGATGCATTTGTGTATTTATTTTCTATTTATTTTCTTTTGAAGTACTTTAGTAAGTATATACATGTGTAGGAGGCATTTTGATGTTGTATTGTCTTGGTATTTTGAACTGTGAGTTTGTTGAATATTGGTCCTTTATAGAAAGTATGTTCAAAATGGTTAGATGAAGGGTACAGCTATGTACAATATTGTATGATCACTGCATTACAATTGTAATGCTTAAAAATGTTGTAATGCTCTGTTAGTATGCATGTGGTCTATTATTGAGAGATACTTAGGTGTGCATTGTGTTATTAAGTACGGATGCTGTAGGTAGGACAGGCCAAATGTTCTCTTTCCCTCTGACTCTTCTTCTGACTCCTCTGGCCATGGGTTTCCCCTTATGCCTAGGCTTTCCCTTAGGCTTGACTAAGGCAGCCTGATTCCAAGACCAAGTGCTTGAAGGATCTGGTGAGTGTCTCTCAGTTCCCAAGTCTTGAAGACTTATCTCACCCAGAACTCTTCTAAGAACAGCTCTCCTAACATTGACAGACGCACTGACCAGTTCTCCATTCACAGCTCTACTGACAGGTACTAGTGGAACATTGAGCTAGGGTGTAGAGGAGGAGTCAAGTACTCCAACCCTAAGCTCTGCCCCATGCTGCCTCTATGTTGGGAGCCAGAAATTGCAAAAGTGCAGTGCCAGTAAGGATGCCTGTACCACAGAAAATCATGGAAACAAGGTATCCATTGAGAAAACCTTATATGCATTCACAAATAAATAATGGCCTCTTGGACAATGTCCCAAAAGAAGTGTGAAAATGAGTGAAAGAGAAGACTGGTGCAGTCATGAGTATCAGAAGATGACGCACCTAGAAAAAATGCATGAGACAGAAAAATATAGACATTCTATAAGCTCCTAAGAGGAGATGGTAAAGATGAGCAACATTTCAGGCTCGAGATGAAGATGCTCATGCTACAGAAACACTGAAGAACGTGTAAATCAGTTTACACTTGTACAGACGCAGTAACGCAAGTACACAAAGTGATCGTAAGGCTGGCTGCATGGTGAATAGTTTTGTGGCGATGAGCCAATGTATAATGCATAGGAATATACAGAACCTGGATATTCCACAGTGCACTTTAAGCAAGGCTGAACCCCATGATCGGAAAAAGCTTTTCAGTGTGGCGCAGTTGGAAAATGACTGATGGCGAAAGAGAAATTCAAGAAAGGCTTGGCTGGCCCAGCACCAAGAAGACAAGGCCACTGTGAGCCTGGGTGTCCATGCAGTAGTTATAATGAACGTGAGAAAGAACCAAACTTCTGTTTGAGGTGGAATGGAAAAACACTAAAGGCGTCAAGAGTTCATCATTTAATAGAATTAAATGTTGCAAAAGTCTTGACAATGCGGTCTACCAGACATATGGTCAGATCAAAATAGACATTGGGTCGAGCTACACCGAAACCAAGAAGATACTCCCTTTATTTCTCAGGCACAGAGAGTCTCTACAAGGCCAAGTTCAAAGCCTAATTGAATGGCAGTCTGCAAGATTGATGATAGATGGGAGGCTAATTGGAAGGGGAGGCATGATCACACCAATCTTCCATTCACCTGCTATGGTAGCCTGCGTGCTGCCAGCGTGTGGAATATAATGTACAGAAGGGTACAAAGGTCCCAAACCAATGGTAGGGGCCATGTATCAAAGAGCCCTATAGTGTGTATAACCAATAAAGTGTTGAGTATTAGTATGACACGAAAGATGATTTGCACTTGGGATGGGCTTAGTTGCCCATCTGACAGTAGAGACCCAATTACTTCCTCTGTCAGTATTGAATGTATACTTAGATGTTACCCGTAATCCTATGACATCCCCAAGTAGGTTTTTGTAGCTTGCCATGTAGTGTGATGTCACTTATGATGGGTTTTTACTATATAACTGTGTTTTTTCATGTAACACGTTGAGAGAAATCGAGCAAACGTCTGTTTATGTTGGTTGTAACTCCCTGTTTTAGACAATTGCAAATAAAACAGCACCCAGTTTTGCCAACTTCCTGAGTCAGTTTGATTATTGATGTTTAAGTAAATTCTGCATCTCCATCCAACTCAAACTAATCCTATCTCCTCTTAAAGGGCCCTAGGTCACTGGGTTCACGTGATAGCAGAGGATGGTTCGAGGTCTGTCGACCCAGTAGGCTTTTAAGGGTCTCAGAATATCAGATGTCCTCCACCATTTAGCTGGAGGACCGCAAGGCTTCCTGTGGATAGCGGCCACAACAGAATCTTGCAAGAAAATGAAGCAAGTGTGACGGGTCTCAGAATTCCCCTCCCGGTTTCTACAGGCAGCTGAGTGGACTGAAGGCTAAGGTGGCTGGTTAAGGAGGAGATGATCCTGAGGGTCAGGAGCTGAAAAGCGAATGGTGAGTAGATTGAAAGAGCTGTGAAAGCATAGTTGTGTATTAAGTGGGGAAAGTGATAATGGGGAAAGAGTAACAGAGGGTTGTTTGGGAATTTTGAGTTAATGACGAAGAACGTCTAGTAGAAGTACTTGGTTGTGGACAAGGAGCGATCCATACAAGATAAGCTCAGAATCCTACATCAAGGACATCTAGAAGGAGTTGTTTTATATATAGGAGACAAACGGATAGATATGTTAAATAGAACAACTCACACTCCGATCAGAGTCATTATTAGGGGAGAGAATAGCCACGAGAGACATTGGCGGAAGTATATGTGGGCCAGCTAGTTTATCTGTCTGTTTGTATATTTGTATGTATTATATGTGATAAAGAAATTATGAAATATCGAAGAGTGACAACATATAGATTGTGGTAAAAGGCTGAGAAAAGATTATTTATTAAGTTGACAAAAGTATTGTGCGAATAGGTAGACGGAAGTAAAGTGAGACATAGAGGATTGGAGCTGCGACGATTGGTGCATGCTCATATTGTATTATTTTTCTGAAAAGTATTTTCTGTGTAAAATGACAGTACATATTGACAGTCAACTTTGACTTTTTCATGATGGAAGATATCACTCCACTCATGCACCTGTGCAAACAGCTGTCAAATCACGCACCCAAGCTTAAACAATATAGTGAAGAATGGGTAAAGGGCACGGCAGATAAAATGTTCATGCCATGACCATAAGTGGGATCACAGGTAAAAGCAGTTTTGCAACACATGACCACATACCTGCACGCAACGTACACGGGCAAGAAGTTAGAAAAAAGATTAGCTAACCTAGAACTATGGAAAATGTACTAGGAGGAATGGGAAGACACACCTCCTGAAGACTGGATGCTTAACCAGTGTAAAGAGGGGGGTGTCGAGCCTTCTGCTCCCAACATTGCGGCAGAAGAAAATGATGACAGTACGAAAGATGAAGGAGTATATCCATTAAGAGAGCTTAAGGTAACGGCAGGATATAGTAATCCAATGCATGAACCGCCTGCGTATAGCAGTGCCGAAAGTCCAGAAAATAATCCAGAAAGGGATTTGATCTCTAAAGTCCCACAGGAAAAAGAGAGAAATGTACGACCGACTATGACTTTAGATATAGAACAGGAAATTAAGAGATGGAAAGGAGAAAAAAGACTAAGCGGAAGAGATAGCACTCATACAGAACGAATGAATGGGCCATCAGATGTTGCTCAAACTAGATGGGAAGAGCATTGAGGAAGTACGGCAAGGGGAAGATCAAGACAAGCAAGATAAAAAAGACAGGTATTGAGAAAAATGATTGAAAGAAAACGATTCTAAAAAGAAAAGTGTATTAAGACGAGAGAAACTGCATCAGGAAGAGAAGTTAAGAAAAGAGGAAAGAGTGGGAGAACAAAGAAAATATGAGAACAGGCAGAGAACAATCAAAGAATGAGACAGGCTAGAAAAGAAGAGAGAAGAAGAGGAAGTACAGAAATTGAGAGAGAAAAGAATGCAAAGACGCAGGGAGGAAGAGGTGCATAGGGCAAATGAGAGGAGAGACGCAAAAAGACAGGAGGAAGAGAGGGACTTAGAGACAAAGCAAAGTGCCAAATGGCATTTGATGAGGAGATGGAACAAAAAAGAAGACAGAGAGCATGCCACATTGATCACATTGAAAAAGAACTAAGAGAGCCAAATCCAGTAGTAGCATAGGAAGACGTAGAGGAGTTCTTCCGATCACAAAAAAAACCGATGCCAGGACCCTCCAGGGTAAATCTAGACAAGGATTTTGAGATAGGAGATATAGGAGATCAAATTGACAAGGTTTATTGAGAGATGAGGACAAAAGGTAAAATAAAAAATAAAGGGAAAGATGATTGATTTGAGATTTCCCAGTCAAGAGGTAAGGAGGGAAGCTTGTTTAGTTTCGAGCACATAGCTTTATCTTTTGACGGGCTGACTCTAAAGAGAGACAAGAAAGAGGACAGCCACACAAGTTGGGGACAAGACATGTCAAGTGAAGACAGGGAAACCTTCTGCGGGGAGGAGGTAGCTGGTGAATGCGGTTCCGAGGGATGTTTTCTGACAGATAAAGAGGTTAGATGAGTCAGATCTGGACCAACCTAAACCAAGGACGCCAGAGCTTGTGGCGCGGGCAGGTCAAACTAAAGGGTGATCCCATAGTGTAAGAGGGTACTCACCACCATACGTGAGCAGATTAAGATCATTGCCAGGAAGAAGGTGATCAGGAACCATTGTCCCTACTATGGATAGGCAGACGATGGAAGCCAATTGTGATATTGGGATTTCACAGTTACCCTTGTTAGAAAAAGTAGGGGCCAGACCACAGTTTATTCCATGGCCCCAAGTGGACAAGGATAATTTAAGGTGCAAGCTCCCGAGTTTAACTTCCGGTGTCAGAAAATGGATTCATGAATTAGAATAAATGACAGGAGGAAACACGTTAGCTATAGGGGACATTAAGGTTCTTCTAGCAGCTATCCTTGGGGAGAGGGCTGATGACATTTGGAGGAGAGCAGGATTTGCAAGTGTCACAGCCCAGAACACAGCACACAATGGCGCATCATTCAATAATTGTAGAGCGGCAGTCTGGAAAACGCTCTGAGTGCAATATCCTGATACGTCAGATATGGGAGTTATAATGGCATGTAAGATGCAGGAAGGGGAAGATACACTTGCTTACATTCAACATTTTTAAGAGCAGTGTTATTTGGAAACTCGAGAGCCATGGGGAAAATCTATACCTGTATTTTATCATATATTAGGCCAGTAGTTGCCAGACCAGGTACAGAGACAGCTCAAGAAGCTAGTGGGTATGGAAGCAAAACCATGTCCAGAAATATGGCTGACCATCAAGCATCATTGCCAATTGATGTAAGAGAAAAATCAAAAGAGAGAGGATTCTAGGAAGCTTGAGGAAGCTAAGTTAGTACAAAAGAAGCTGTAAAGTTATGCTACAGAAGGGTTGGTGCTGACTATTGGAGAAGGGCCAGGATCACAGAACGTATCAGCTACGCCGCAGGTGAATAACCAACGTCAGTTTGATCAAGGAGGGAACGGATTTATGCTGAGAGGCAGAGGTGGCATCTGCAGAAGAGGAGGCTTTCAGAGTAATCAAGAAAGTTTTCAGAATAACCAAGGAGGTAATCAAAGCATGCAGGAAGGGCAGGTTAGAAGATTCCCGCCTGTATGTTGGACATGTGGAATGACAGGGCGCATCGCGCAAACATGTGGGAGCCAAGGGTATGTACAGAATGGGCAATTCTCAAGAAGGGGGGGACAGCTTATCCTCCAGCATATAGCCCACAAAGCACAGGAACGGGTTTGCCCAAGATCAGACAGTGTATCAAACACAGGTACCGCCAGCACAGCAGGCTTTGCAACCACAGCAAGCACCATTGAATCCGCCACAAGGGCAATCACAGCACACACCCATGTAGATACAGCATGGTACACATGTGAATGTTGTGAGGTTATATAAGTCCTTCCTTTTTGTTGATTTAATTATATTATATCCCCACTGAGCAGGAGGGATCAACACCGTAGTGTGGGGCTAATCCCCTGTTGAAATGTATGCATAGTTTGTTCAACAGCAGGAATCCATTATTTACATGTGGGGCAATTTATCATGGCATTTACAGTACAAATAGCCATGCGAGGAGTGCCGCTAGAACCAGAAGTCTTTCACTATGGGGTATGTATTTTGTTAACATGGCTACCTGGTTTAGTAGGCAAGCTTATGAGAATTCTTGTTCAGGCCACAGATTCCCATGGACAAAGAGAGGGGACAGGTCATTCCCTTACAGTTACAGGCAGCTGTAGTGCGAGGGGAGTTGGCGATGCTTGAAGGATTTGATGATAACGGTAGACGATGGAGAACAGTGATTGCTATTGGGGAAGGATATCGATTCTGACGTCAATCACAAGGATTTGTTTAGAGGCGACCCGGCAGATGACAAAATAGTGTTTGAGATGAGCATTACATATTGGATTAGGACAGAGAGAAGAGAGATCCCACAGAAGATGATGATAGTGCAAAAGTGCCCTGCATTTTTTAACGAGGGTATGAAAAAGTGCTGATTTCATTATGGACTATGGGCCCCTATGACATAGGCCTGTTGAAGGGGGTGGGAGAAGTTAAGATTAAGCTGAAGTCAGAATCAATTTTACCTCGAGCAAGACAGTACCCTACATCTCGAGAGGCAGATGAGGGAATTTTTAAGACTATATCAGGCTTGATGGATCAAGGCATCTTAGTGACGTCAGAGTCACCATGCAATACCGGAGTGTACCCTATCAAAAAATCAAAAAGGGGGTCATGGCATTTAATACAGGACATGAGGCTGATTAACCAGATTGGAGAGGCAGAGTTTCCTCTAGTTCAAAATCCAGCGATGATAATATGTAGTATCCGGGTTGAGGCACGATATTTCAAGGTGACTGACTTGAAAAATGTGTTTTTCTCAATCCCCTTGCATAAAGACTCCCACGATCTTAAGTCGTTTACGTTCTGTCAGACTAAGCTGAAAAGCACACGTTTGCCCCAGGGGTACTGTGAGTCTCCATCGATTTTCAATAGGGTCCTGCAGATGGACCTAAGCAATATTGATTTGCCAAGTGTTGTGCTGCAATACGTATATGGTATTTTGGTCTGAAGCACATCGGAAGAAGAGTGCAGACAAGACTCGATTCAGCTAGTGATTATTCTAGCAGAGAAAACATATAAGGCAGACAAAGAGAAATTACAGTACTGCCAAGAAGAGGTGTTGTATATAGGGCAGTTAATCTCACACAAAGGAAAGAAGGTTACACCTGAAAGAGCTGAGGCAATTTTGAAAACAGCAAAATTGCACACAATAAAGCAAATGCAACAGTATTTAGGATTGTGCAACTATATCAGAGCGTGGGTATTTGATTATAGTTTTTACACAAGACCATTGTTGCAAGCCCTGAAAAAGGCAGAGGTGAATCCGGAAAACATTGAATAGACTGAGGAAATGGAGGAGGGGTTTGATGAATTAGAAAAGGCTATATGCACAGTGCCAGTTTTGGGAATCCACAATTATTCTGAGGAGCTATTTTTATTCTCACACATAGATGGAACAGTTATGACAGCAGTACTCATGCAGAGAACTACATTGGGGTAAAAACCCCTAACATATTTCAGTGGGATTTTGGACCCAGTAATGAGGAGTCACTTCCCTTGCGAACAATCCTTGACAGCCGCCACGTTTTTGCTATTGAGAAATCTGCAACCATAGTAATGGGGTGTTCCATGACGTTATTTGTCAAGCTTGCTTTGTTTGCTGTTTTGGAGAAATCGAAATGTACACTAATGTCCCAAAGAGCTTCTGCTTATGAGGTGGCCATATCAAATCCGTCGATCAAAATAGTCTGGTGTAAAATGTTGAACCCTGCCACGTTGATAGCTGAACCACTGGAGAGGATGAAGAAGTGCATGATTGCTCGAATTATGAGGAATTCTATGACAATATCCAAACTGATGGCGAAAGGCATTCAGGTGCTGCTGTAGTAAAGCACAAGGCAAATGGGGAATTTGAAGTAGTGGCGAGTGCAAGACTACGTCTCACTTTTCAGCACAGGCTGTAATATTAGCGCTGATTGTCGCGCTCGAGAAACACACAGACCAGGAAGTAACAGTGTACAGTAACTATGCTTATCTGACGTCAACTCCCAGTAGCCATTGCAATAGTCAAGTGCGCAGCACACACTAAGAGGACAGAATTTATTTCATGCAGAAACCAAGCCATGGACGAAGAGGCAAAAAGGGTTGCAAAGTCATCTGACATAATGAATTTTGATACGCCTGATGTAAAAGAGAAAATTATTTTTATGATGATTTTGAATGAAAATTTTAATCACTTATCGAAAACGCAACTAATGGACATTCAGGGTGAAGCCCCACAGGAAGAGAAAGATCTGTGGAGACAGAGGGGGTGTTCTTTATCCCCTTCCATGGCACTGTGGTGACAAGAGAGCACTGGTAAAACAGTGATGCCTCTAGCCTTATTGAAGGTGGCGTTAGAACAGCTACACTACCCTGCGCATGTCACTATGGAGAGCCTTGCAGCAACAATTGCAGAGGACTGGTTCATACCAAACCTGCTAGAACACGTTGCTTTTTATGTAGTAAATGCTGGGCACACACTGCAAACAGTCAGAGGAGTAATTCCTCAACCAAATGGTCCTTTTCAGCATTTACATATTGACCATGTTGACATGGTACAGGTCTGTAACGGATACAGGCATATGATAGTGGAGGTGCGCCCCTTCTCTAGGTGAATTGAGGCCGGTCCATGCACGCACCCAGACACCACTTGCGCTGCAAAGTCTTTAGTCCGAGAAGTATTTCCTAGATGGAGAATATGTGAGGTGCTGAGATTAGATAATGGCTACCATTTTGTGAATGAGGTTTTTGAACAAATACGCTTATTATTGAACATTTAACACAGGTTTTCTTCTGCTTATCACCCACAAGCAAATGAGATATGTGAAAGACTCAACGGTCTGCTCAAAGAGAGAATAGCCACATTGAAGCTAACACTGAAAAAGGGGTGGCTGCATTGCCTGCCATTTGCATTATATGTATTAAGAAATCAGCCTGGCTCAGACCACCACATCACACCCCATGAACTAGTTACAGGGAGGCAAATGAGAATGCCTCTAACTCCTCCATCAAAGACTAGGAGTGATGACCAGGCAACTGCAGAATTGTTAGGTGATGAGCTACGCATGTACTTAACATGTATGACGGCTAGTATCTCTGTCATTTCAGATCAAGTCAAGCGGATGGGGTGTTGTCTCAGAACAAAGATGAAGACCATACAGCAACCACAATTCAAGAATGACCTGTACTGAGACTTTTTCCTGGAGATCAAGTACTGATCAGAAACTTTACACAAAAGTGGCATGAGCCCCGTTTTAATAGCTCTTTCATAGTAGAGGACATTACTCCATCAGCAGTTAAGGTACTAGGGTGACGAGCTTGGATACACCAAGGTGAGGTGAAAGTCTACGCTGGAGATGCCGCATCACCTCCAACCCATTCGGAATCAAGTAAAGGAGAAGAAGTTCAGCACATGCAGACTAGATCGATGATGAGGAAAAAGGACACAGAGACTGTCTAGTAGTAGACAGATAAAGAGTACATTGGACTGTGGCTCCCTCAAGACACTCTTTGTACCTGTTAATCAAGGAGTGATAAAGCTATGTGTTCTTGAGTCACAGGGGCTTTGCTGACATTGGACTGTGGAGTGCGGAAGTAAGCAAAACATGCCAGATCTTGACTTTGTGTTTGATGACTGGAAGAGGGAGCAGTTCCCGGATTCAATTCTCACTGAGTTTCTCTTTGGAGGTGCCTATGGTTCTTACCAATGCTCATGTATACAGACTATGTCTTGCTGTCTTCATATTTATACTCAGAATTTACCCTGCTCTTGATGGGAAGAGCACAAACATAAGTGTTTTTCTACAGGATCCTAAGAATGGCCCACCTATTAGATGTTTACTGGCAGCAATAATGAAACAGATTAGCGCATCTTAATGGAGGTAATAATGGAGGTAATAATGGAGCATCTTAATGGAGCACCTGAGCATCTTAATGGAGGTACAGATGGTCCTGTCTAACGATGATGCCCACAAACTAGTTTCTATGATCTTCCACTATTTGCTTCTAGTTCGTCCTTACCTTGTTTGGCGAGACACCAACACTTTTGGGATCATGCGAGATCCTGTAAACCATCCAGCAATCAGCCAGTTACTTGTGGAAATCGTTGAGCATATTAAACAGCTACTGGAGCATTTGACGAGTTTGCCTGAATAAAAAGAGTTGTTCCTTCCTTAAAAAGTAATCACAGGCAAACATGTTTTCCATAGAGCATGTTGCAGGTCTAGACAGAGAGCCGAGTCAACGACGAGTGGAGAGGCGTTGATGGTGGAGCCTCATGTATTGGTGTATAATATATGTCTGCTCTACGTTTATCATTGGTTTTCTGATTCTGCTAATTCACACTGTATATTTCATCGGTACCAAGAAAGCAGTGGACCCTTTGATTCTTCCCACTCCAGTTACCTTGGCAGAACTAGTCATTTTGAGAAAGCCAAGGCCTTATATAATTGTCCCTACTCCAGAAGCTCATGCAGAGGTACCTATACAGGTGACAAAAGACCCAAAGCTTCCCTTTGGAGGGAGATCTCTTTTTTATTTGTGGTCATTATAGGGAGAATCATTTGACAAGAACGAAACAGAGACCTAAGAGAAGTGCAAGGGAGGATGATCATGAATTGAATGATTATTTGGATAGTACAGTGCATTTGGGGAACATGTGGTATCAGCACACGAAAGAGGTAGGAAAGAGAACCTTGGAGGAGGATTGCTATGTATGTGCACTCCTGCCTCATGCCATGGGGAAGTCTAAGATATTCATAGCTATTGAAATAGATTTTCATAAAGCTCATTGCCTTACTCACCATGCACTCACAGAATTGTCAGCACCTGATGAAGATGACTATGTGCAAGATAGAAAGACTAGAGCAAGAGAACACACCAGAAATCATGTGAAAAGATATGAACAGCCTGGTATGAAGGGAGGAGGAATCAAATGCAAAATCAACAGAAGACTCAATTGTCAGGGAAAAACTGATAAAGACGTTCGAAGATGCAAAGTAAGAGACCAGATGCAGATCTGGGGAACAGTGCTTTCTCCAGATGGATGTGAAGAAGGTGTGGTTATATGTAAAGCACATGCAATGCAGGGATCACACAAATCAACTGTAGAAAATGCAGAACGATTGTGCAAACCTTTATGGCCAAAGATTGCAAAACTTCTGACATGGGTCGAAGACAGAGGAGGTCCATTGCAGATAGTGCCTTTGGCTAGGGCAGAACTATGATTCAGAAACAATGGCACATGAACAGTTTCCCCATAACAGATGCACGAAAGACAGTGTAGTGAAGCTTCGGGCTTCACAGCACTGTAAAAGTACAGGTCAGGATAAAAAATACAAGTAAAATAAATAATGATGGAAGGAAAGGTACAGTAAAGAAAAATCTTTCCTAACCCACCGTGAGGAGGGAATTGAATCTGAATATCTGACCGACCTGTTTTCTGAGGAAGGAGTAAAGTCCGGACAAGGAAGCTGAGCCATGTACAGGAGAGATGGACTCCATTGCCAAGTCCCAGTGATGTTACACAGACTTCACGCAACAGCCACATGCAACATACTGAAAAAAGGGGTAAAATAGAAAGATAGAGACAGAGAGAATAAAAATGAGAGATTTCCATAAAAGTTATGGAAATTTAGAAGGAAATAAAATGACTGCTTTTTAAAATACTATATATTATAAAATGTGTTTTATAAAAATATATTAGTGGGCCTGTGGTTGCTCAACTCATAGAAAGAGCCTTTATTGGACAGCTTATAATTTTGCCCCGCCCTGGATAAATCTTCTCCAAACTTTGCAGAAAAAGTATATGGCCCCTCGGAATGATTCTGTGAAGTTTGGTGCGGTTCGTCAAGGGAGGGCAAAGTTGCAGGGTGGTCCCAAAATGTGTGGAAATTCTCATAGATGCAATGGAAAAAAAATGTTGCTCACACATGCAGCCTAAACCGCTGAACGGATTTTCACCAAATTTGCTCGAGGAGCGGCAGCTTTGTCTCAAATGGGAGCTTTGGTGTAAATCTGCCCAGTAGTTTTTGAAAAAAACAGCCTAAAAGTAGGTCCAAAAAAATTTGAGATATCTGGGTTCGATCTGCGGACTCACTTCCCTATTCAGTCCGTGGACATCCTCCTTGACCAATCAAGGTCTGGCATGATGTCCGCGGACATCGGACATGCCCACTGACTGGATGGTGAAAAGCGCAAGTTGCATCATATTTTTCAGAACAGTCACCATGTTGGATCCACAGACAGCAGCTGCTGTCCGCGGATAGTGCGGTGGGGAAAAAGTCAGGAAAACGCATTAGGGCCTGGAAAGGCTAGGATGATATGGGACTGTTTTCTAGGTGAAAAAAGTGGGTGCAGCTGCCGCTCTTTCCACGGTTACTGTGTGGTCCACAGACAGCGCTGAGAACGAACACTTTGGAAAACACATTTGGGGTTATTCAATGGCTGAAAGAAGGCATGGAAAGGGTAGGGCACTGTGTCAGTCTAGAAAAATGGATACATCTACTTTGTGACCGCAAACGTATTTTGGTGGCCGTGGGCCAACCGTCTCATGCACAATATGACAGAATATAGGTTTTCGTGTTTGCCAATGAATGGCCATTTTGATGTAACAAGAATCGCCATTTTGTTTTCTAACCATTGCTCATTGCTTTCTGTTCCTATTGCTTCCCAGTATATTTTCCGCTTACACTGCTCGACTGTAAAACATTGTTGTCTGTATGTGAAAAGGACAAGGCCGCAGGGCCGATAGGATAACAAGAGTTCATTGAAACACAAACGTAGGCAGCGCCAGAAAGAATGCTCGGCTCCCTCCCAAATGTAGCCTTGAAGCAGAGCTGCAGGGCATTTAATAATTTTGCAGCTGCCAGCCAGTCTCGTTATATGGTAGAATATGTTAGAATAATACCGCTAAAGGCTTGAATTATGCTTTTCTTACGGCCCCCCTTTGCTGAGCCCGCTAGAGCGTGTCAGCTCCCAGGACACGAATAGCACCTAATAGATAGCAAGGTCCGGAATGCAACTCTTCCCCCCCCGTATGAAGCTCGCTTCCAAGAACAGAAGCGCTATGTTCTATTCAACAACTGAAAGATGCCTTCACACTCACAAATTGCAAATTGTTACTAGAATAGATGTTTGCAGGTGTTATAGTTGTCGGAGGTGTCCATCATCACACCAAGTTCAAAGAAACCCAATAAAAGGGGGGGTGTTAAACATGTCATAGCTGATTGTTTGATATGCATTTTGTATATATGTAACTGATGTATGTAATTCACTCTCTTGCGTCCCTCGAGGTCTAGAGATACACGTCGCGGGGCGTGAGACCGAGTTGGCCAACTGAGACTTTTGCTTTGCAATAAACCCTAACTTTGGGAATACAACCTCGTGTCTGGAATATCTATCGTGTGTGGTGACTCGACTTGTTTCCATAGACGTCAGGGTCCCCTGGGGCCCCTTTCAAGATGGCGCCCGAATAGGGACCCTCCCCCACTTGTTCCATCGCATAACGTTGTAATTGAGTAAGTCGGAGAACGGCGAGGACGGGACGATTGAGCCGGGATCAAGAGGTGTTCGGGGGGGCGCCCTGTAAAAGTGATGAGAGACTCCTTTGCAGATCTGCACACATCTGATCCCTGATCGACGTGCCTGGCTAGAGAACAAGGAGGCGAGGGTCCCGAAACGAGGCGGAAGCCATGAAACGCAGACATGACGTCCTTTGGTGCGTCAGTATACAGACGACTTGATTTATCAGGTGAGTCATTCCCCGATTCAAAGTAATCCTGATATTGGTTGAGAGTTGACTTTGCAAAATCAAACGCCCTAGGTAAGGTTGATTAACCAGGGGGAAGGTTGAAACATGCCTTGGGTATTGTCCACCTTAGCGGGGTTTTTCCGCTGTGGTAGACAATCTTTGGAAGATGGCCAAATTGTACCACCTGGAGGAACGCCAGCGTATGAGATGTATGTGAAGTATGGAGTGGGTGCGATAATATTCTGTGAGACTTGGCATAGGCAAACCAGAAAGCAACAAGACCATCAGTGGCCAATTAATGGTAGTTTTGAGATAGCGAGGATAGACAACCTGGAAAGGGTGTTGATAAGAAAGAAAGCGCGTCCTGCAGCATTTGAGACTATTAAAGACTGGAGAAAGGAAGCAATGCTCCGATTTAAAAGCAGAGCGAAGCATGCGCGCAGGCATAAGTCGAAAGGTGAAGTAGCGGACGAGAAGGAAGAGGAGGAGTGGACTGAGAGTCTAAGAAGGGCAGGTAGGCGAGACCAGTTGAATATAGAAAAGATATATCCACAACGGGAATTACATATAGCAGATGAATTAATAGAAAATATATTGACCCATACAAAACAAGGCCCAAGATCAGAAGTAAGACCAGACACGTCAGTAACTATTGCCCAGACCCGCCCGTAGACCAAGCTCCCCCTCCGGTAGCTCAAGCCCTCCCACAGCCACAGACCGCGTGCGTAACACTTCCCATTAGCCAACCAGGCCCACAACAGACACTCCATGTTCCCATTGTCCCATCCGCACCTCCCGCCTCAGACACAGACTCGGTACCGTCCGTTCCTCCCAGGGTTGAAGTTGACACCATGGGGGCAAGAGGCGGGACTGACCAATGGGGATGCACAAGGGTAACTCGCAGCGCAATCAGCAAAGAAAGGAAGGTGGAATTGCAGCAACAGGCAGAGATCTATATAGACGGGAATGATGGGACGTCAGCATTGGCTTCGATGTATGACTTCCGAAGGAGCAATGAAAGACAGGTAGTGTTGGAATGCATGGGTGAATATTTGGTCGAGAAATGGAAACAGTTAATTGGGAAATTACCACTGCAGCGGTTGTTAGATTTGAATGCATTAGCACGCTGTAGGGAGAGGGATGAAGAAGTGAGAGAACATGTATATGGACTTTTTGAACTCAAAGATGAATTAGATAATGATTATTCCGAAATTTTTGCTACACCTGGGTACAGGAGTAGGGATATCGGGAGAAATAGGAAGAAAACTGTAGAGCCATCTATACAACGACGACATTCAATGTCGTCAGTGCAAAGGGGCGACAAATTAAAAGTATGTATACGAGAAGCGTTTAGATGGATGTCGGATCCCAGTATTCCCACAATGGAGATACACAAGATATTTGATGAATATTCCATGCCCATGAAAAGAAAAGCACTACAGTCGATGGCTGAACATTTATTAGACAAAGATATAAAAAACGATAAGGCCAGCCCACCCGAAATAATGGCAGTATATAGAAGAGCACTAGAGCGAGGGACAGGAGAAACAGCCATATCGTTGGATCTGGGAATATTGTTACATCTAAGAGAGGGGGGGGGACGGTACGTGGGGCATTTCCTATGAGAGAGGTCCCACCTACCTTTGTGCCCAAAGTGGAGGTTCCCGCAGTGGGCGGTGCAGCGGCGCAGGTAACACCAGCCCATTACACCGCCCAATATGTGCATGTCCCCTTTTCCAGACAGGAGGTGAACAAGATAAAGCAGACGATTCCTGATATAAGAAAGAATCCTGCAGGGTTTTACAAGGAAGTAGAGTCCTGCCTACAATCATCCGTGCTTACCATGGGTGATATAGACCTAATATTCCCAGTGATCCTGCCAGCAGACATATGGAAACAAATAAGGAAGGTAGATGACACAACGGCCTTTGGCGCCACATGGGCGGACTTGATAATAGAAGACAGGAATAAAGCGGTTGGAGGGACACCAGGAGTGAATCTGGTGGCATTACCAGCACGCATAGTGCAGAAGTTAAAAGAAATTGTCCCAGAGAAAAGAATTCAATGGGACAAATTGACTGCATGTGTACAGGGCAAGGATGAGTTGGCTACAGATTATTTTAATAGATTTGCAGAAGTATTCACAGACTTCAGTGGGCAGGTGTGGGCTTGGAAGCGGGAAAGAGGTTATTTGTTGACAAATATGTGAGGGGTTAAAACTTCCAATTCAGGATCTAATAATGACATCAGAGAGTGCATGGCAAGCAAAAACGTTGGGCGAAGTATTACATATGGCCCAATATTATGAGCACAGAGTGACTGCGGGAAAAGAAAAGGAAGAGAGGGATAGGGTAAATCTGAAAACACGGGTATCAATGCAGCAAGTAGTAGGACATAATAGAGGGCGAGGGAACGCACAAGGAAGGAGTAATTCGAATATGCATGGGGGAACAGTGGGACCGAATCAGTGTGCGTATTGTAAGGAGGAAGGACATTGGCGAGCGCAATGTCCGCATCTACAGAATAGAAATGGGTCTGGTCAGAGGAGACAGCATAGAGGACACCCAGGAGCGAATGGACCAAATAGGAATAGTATGCAGCAGCATCACAATAACGGAGGTAATCAAAACCAAGGCCAAAACCAAAATGCCCCAAACCAGAGTCAGGGACAGCAAAATCAACAGTATGGAAACCAGAGTGGGGGAAATAGAGGGAAGAGTGGGAACGTTTTCGATACACAGCCAAACACGTATTACAGTAACAGCAATTATTACACATCGGACGATGTGTTATTTCTCCAATAGGACAGCCCAGGACAGGGGTCGGAACCAGTGTCTATTCCCGTGAATCAGAGAGGACCCTACGTAGAAATGAGAGTCGGGAATGAGGAGCACCGCTTTCTTGTAGATACAGGAGCACAGAAGTGTTCAATAGACCACCACTTGGTTCCGGATATACCACTGTCAGGGCAAAAGAATGTTTCTGTAGGGTTTGCAGGTACACCAGTCATAAACCCAGTGTCCCAACCAGTCCCAGTTACTATAGGACCATTCACTGAACACTGTCCTTTCCTTTTAACAGAAAATTGTGGGGAGAATTTGTTAGGATTAAATTTGTTGAAGAAACTAGGTTCCGTTATACATTGCACGGCAGACGGGGTGTTTCTAACGATTTGGCCACACGATGCCCCTGTGTCAGAATTCATGTCTGAAGCGTTACCAGGGGAACTAAGTAAAGTACCAACCTGTATATGGGCAATGCATGACAATGATGTAGGATGTTTAAAGATAGAGCCAGTAAAGATCATCTTAAAAGAAGGTGTTACCCTACCGCGAATACCCCAATACAGAATTTCGGCTGAAGGTGAGAAAGGATTGACGAGTATTGTTACAGATTTGGTGAAATTAGGGGTAATCGAGGAAATTAAAGGCAGTACATGCAACAGCCCAATCCTTCCGGTTTATAAAAAAGGAAGCAATGAGGTACCATACCGTTTCATAATTGATTTGCGCGCATTGAATAAGGTAGTAGATCCACAATTTCCTCTAGTGCCAGATGTCACTACAATATTGGCAATGATACCTGTTTCAGCAGAATATTTTAGTGTAGTGGATTTGAAAAACGCGTTCTTCAGTATTCCAGTGGACAAGGACAGCAGATATTTATTCGCGTTCACATTAGGAGGACAATCATTCACATTCACGCGGATTCCGCAAGGTTACACAGAAAGTCCAAGTATTTACAGTAGAGCATTAAAAGAGTAGCTAGACATGCTGGAATTACCTGTGGGTTGTGTACTGTTGCAATACATAGACGATCTATTGCTAGCTGCAGATACAGAGGAGATTTCTAAAGAAAGCACTGTATTACTACTGTCACACCTAGCGGCACATGGCCATAAAGCTAGTTTGAAGAAATTTCAATATAATCGAAAGGAGGTGGCCTATTTGGGCTACCTACTTTCGAAAGGAGGGAGAAGACTAATGCCAGAACGCAAAGAAAGTATTTCTTGTATGCCTATTCCAAAGACACAAAAAGGAGTCAGAGCCATAATAGGCATGGCTTCATATTGCCGACAATGGATTGGTAATTTTGCGTTAATTGTGAAGCCATTGGTGAATTTAACTAGAAAGGATGCGGTTATGCCTTTGCAGTGGAATGAGGAATGTCAGAAAGCATTTGATGGATTGAAAACTGCATTATGCTCGGCTCCAGTTTTGGGTACGCCAAACTATGAGAACATTTTTAGCCTATTTGTGTGTGAAAGTGAAGAATGTGCATTGGCGGTTTTGACACAGGAACAAGGTGGAAGAAATAGGCCGTGCGGCTATTTTTCTTCTGCGCTGGACCCTGTAGTGCGCGCACTACCACAATGTTTGCGATCTGTCGCGGCGGCTGCTGTGTCAATGAAACAAACGGAAGGGATGGTATTGGGGCACACTTTAATTTTGATGGTGCCACATGCCATAGACGTTCTATTAAATAGGACACAGACGCAACACCTCACCTCTGCTAGATTGACAAGATATGAGATTATCTTGTTCGCGCCCCATATCCAAATTATGAGGTGTAGCGCTTAGAATCCTGCAGAATTAATGCCACCAACCATAAAAGAAATTGGGAATAATGAATCACCCCCCCACGATTGCTTAATGGTCACTGAGGAAGAAGCCAAGGGGAGAGTTGATTTAAGTGATATCCCACAGAAAGAGCCAGATGGAGAGTTATTTTGTGATGACTCATGTTTTAAATTACCAGATGGCACGACAACTGCCGCATATGCTATCACTACCCTAGAGAGCGTTGTAGAAAGCAAAAGAATTCCCTATAATTCAGCACGCGCCGCAGAGATAATAGCATTAATCAGAGCCTGTGAGATTTCTGAAAATTTGAATGTAAATATATATACTGATAGTCAGTATGCTTTTGGAGTGGTTCATAACTTTGGTCGACTCTGGGCTGAGAGAGGGTTTTTGACATCACATGGCGCCAGTATTCAACATGGCCCTTTGATTGTACGAGTGCTGTCTGCACTCACGTTTCCAAAGCGCCTAGCAATAGTGAAATGCGAGGCACATAAAAAAGTAACATGCAAAGTAGGAGAGGGAAACGCGTTTGCAGAAAGAATTGCGAAACAAACTGCCACTGATTTGAATACCAAAATGATGACGGTTCAGACTGAGGAAGTACCCTGTATGATAGAAAATGGCATTGCCACTGTCAAAGAAATGCAGGCCGAAGCTACGGCTGATGAAATACAGGAGTGGGCAGAGGGATCTGCTGAGTTGGATCTGGAGGGTTGTTGGGTGGACAAGGGAACTAGAAACTGGATGTTGACAAATTTGCACGTGACTGCAATGGTCACAATGGCCCACAGCCCTACGCACATCTGTGCGAAAAAAATAATACAGCACCTTTCTACAGTTTGGCAGAATGTAAACATAAAAAAGAATGCAGAGAGGTTGGTGCAGAACTGTATCACGTGTTTGCAACACAATGTAGGGAAGGGAACAGTGACTCCAACAGGCAGTTTTGGCCCGCCCTCTATGCCATTTGAGGTGATCCATTTTGATTTCATAGAAATGGAGAGGTGACAAAACTTAAAATACGTCTTGGTGGTGATCTGTGCATTCAGTAAGTGGGTGGAGGCATATCCCTTGAAGGACTGCACAGCAATGAGCACGGCAAAAGTAATGTTAAAGGAGTACTTTTCCAGATTTGGCTTGCCCCGTCTCCTATGGTCTGATAATGGACCACATTTTGCATTTTGTGGGTGCAGTGGTATTACAGATATGTGCTGGTCTTCAGATTGATAAGAGATTCCATAGTTCGAGGCATCAGAGTTCTGCCGGTCTTGTGGAGAGGCACAACAGAATTCTTAAATCAAAGATTAGCAAGATTTGTGCGGGGAGCAAGCTGAGTTGGGTGGATGCATTACCAATAGCACTATTATGTATCCGTACGTCTGTACAGGCTAAAACTGGGCTCTCCCCGTACGAGATCGTGATGGGGAGGCCGGAAAATGTATGGTGCGCACCACAGCCAAAATGACTTAGTGAGATAGAACATCCTGTGCTTAGTACTTATTGTGGCCTTTTAATGCAGAAATTGCGTTTGATTCATCAGCAGATGCAGGTGGCATTACCAGTGAGATAAACCGGTCCGGGGCACGCGCTGGAGCCAGGCGACTGGGTGCTGCTAAAGAATTTTGAAAGAAAGTCATCATTAGCACCCAGGTGGCGCGGGCCCTATCAAGTACTCTTGGCGACGCAGACGGCAATACGGGTGGATGGAAGGAAGTCGTGGATCCATCCCACCCATGCCAAAGAGATTCCAACTGCACTGAAAGACTTGCCCGACACTGACGACCGGAAAGAGACAGCGGTCCCAGAAACGAAAGAAACTGTTGCCAGTAAGCAGCCACTTAATCTGCCAAAACGAGAAGTGAAACTCGAAACAAAGCCTGAGACGATTGCCAAAGAGGGGGAAGGGCAAAGAGTGCCCCGACGTTGCCCAGCAGAATCGACATCACTGCTGGCCGACACGAAATCTGCCTTGCAAATACCAGCAGAAACAAATCGTGTACCCCTTTGGCGCCCACCAGCACTTGCCAGCACGCCAAAGAACGGATCTACATCATTGGCGCAGCACACACCAGCACCTGCAGTAGCGCCACAGGCTGACTTTGAGCCTGAATCTGGAAGTGCACCGGCACTGTTCACGGATCACACGATACCAGGAGTGAGGCGATACAACTTTACGGCCTCGTAAGACAAAGTGATCCGCAGTTCTTTTTGTGTTTATGTCAACCTCTGGTTCAGCTCATGGACGGAGAAGGAGCTAGAGGTGTAGAGGAGAGAAGCGTGAGAATTGTGCAAGTCGGACAATTAAAGACTCGCTGTTCCTCGGTGCGATCATAAAAAGTACATGTCAGGAATCAGAGCAGACAAGCTGGGCGCACATGGAACTATGGCAAATGAGATAACTGATTAAAAGTACATGTGTCAGGAACCAGAGCGGACAAGCTGGGCGCACATGATACTAATGCGATAAGATAACTGATCAAAGGTCCTCTGAGCAGTATAAGAAAGGACAAGTGATCTCGCCTAAAAACGAATAATCGAATCCAGGCTAAAAAAAGGACAGGCAGAACTGAACTGTGACAATTCAGTTGAACTTATTGACATCAGAGCAAGCGTGACGAAGAGAGATATACACGACGAACTGTGATAAGGAAGAAGAAGGACGACGAGAAACATGCCGGGACCGGTTCCAGCCTCCTCCTGCACCACCACTACCGCTGAGAATGAGTCAATTATAAAGACTGTAAGCTTAAGAAAAACGCATAGTAAAACGAATTGTATGCTGGCACTGACAATAATAATGTGCTTTATGAGTGTGGTAGCACCAATATCGACAGCCCTAATATTATGGTGGGTGGAAACAATACACCCATTAGAAATGTTTTTACCAATAATTAATATATCCACTACTGAAAGCCCGGTTCAGGTGATCACTTATACCCTGCCCCCAATGGAATAAAGAGACAGGGAAGGTTTTGGAAATTATACTTTGCTATTAATCATGAACATGACATATGCCATTCTGAAGAAAACAAATTGCTGGGTATGTGCCCATTTACCACAGCATGCTGGGAAAGGAATAGGGTGGTATGTGCAGCCACTACCATTAAGTTCTGCATGTAGTGCATCTTTAGGTGCAATGTTCTATGGGAAATGGAATGAGAGTAATACGGGTCAATTAGACAGAACCAACATGAATGAGTTTGAGGAGATAATAATGAAGCCTGTGGGTTGTTCCATTTTCCATAAAGCACAAGCCCAGGAGGAAAAGTACACGAAAGATAACACGACAAAATAGACGAGATAGATTGTCCCCACCAGAAAAAACATCTGTAATGACGTTTCGTGTAAGAACAGAAGGGGACAAATATGCAATCCCCCCATCTTACACGGTAAATTACAGCCCAAGAACTGTCCCTTTTTGTCTAAAAAAGAAAGGCTCTTTTTCAGTCTGAACATATACTGGTTGCATGAATACAGTGGTATTAAAATGGGAAATAGAACCAGTAGATGTAGGTGATCCAGTTTATTTTATATGTGGAGAGAAAGCATATCCTTTCCTTGGTTACCTAGGACTACTGTTCCCAGGAGTATTCCTCTTAGAAACAGCAGCCATGGCCAAATTATGCAGAAAGGACTGACGAGGGTGTTTTGATAGCAACTGATGTAGAAAATCATTAATTCCATTCTTAGGGCAGATAGTGAACTCTTATAATATAAGGCAACTGTCCAGAATCCTAAAGAATACAATAAACACAACAACAGATATACTATTTAACATGACGTTGGAAGAAAGAGGAATCAGGTTAATGACGCTGCAAAATAGAATGGCTCTCGATGTGATCCTGGTTGATCGTGGGGGAATTTGCAAAATAGTGGGATCAGCGTGTTGCGTTTATTTCGATGACTATTCCCCCACGATCTTTGAAGCAATAAAGAAAATGCACATCCTAAGCTCTGAACTCCCTACTGGAGAAGGGAGTTGGGGAATAGGATCTTGGTTTTGGGGAATACTACGTTCCTGGGGATGGAAGTTGATCTCAATATTAGTAGTGGTGTTTGGAATATTCCTAACGTGCTGTTGTATACATTGTCTACCCATAGTTTGCGCTGAGGTAACTGAGGGATGTACGGACGGATGTATGCATATGATGACAAAGAAAAAACGACCTCATGGTCGAACTGACCCAGATCCAAATGAGATGAGAGCAGTAAAAGAGTTGATGGCAATAGATATTGATGAAGACGATGATGTTTACGATAGCATGCAAAATTCAGACATAAGTACTTCAGACTCATCATCATTAGAGGAGGTTTCAATAAATAGATAGGATGTTTGGCATATGGCCAAAGGAGGGTTTGTCAGTCTAAAAAAATGGATAGCTCTACTTTGTGACCGCAAACGTATTTTGGTGGCCGTGGGCCAACCGTCTCATACACGATATGACAGAATATAGGTTTTCGAGTTTGCCAATGAACGGCCATTTTGATGTAACAAGAATCACCATTTTGTTTCCTAACCATTGCTCATTGCTTTCTGTTCCTATTGCTTCACAATATATTTTCCGCTTACACTGCTCGACTGTAGAACATTGGTGTCTGTATGTGAAAAGGACAAGGCCGCAGGGCCGAGAGGATAACAAGAGTTTGTTGAAACACAAACGTAGGCAGCGCCAGGAAGAATGCCCGGCTCCCTCCCGAATGTAGCCTTGAAGCATAGCTGCAGGGCATTTAATCATTTCGCAGCTGCCAGCCAGTCCCGTTATATGGTAGAATATGTTAGAATAATACAGCTAAAGGCTTGAATTATGCTTTTCTTACGGCCCCCCTTTGCTGAGCCCGCTAGAGCGTGTCGGCTCCCAGGACACGAATAGCACCTGATAGATAGCAAGGTCCGGAATGCAACTCTTCCCCCCGTTTGAAGCTCGCTTCCAAGAACAGAAGCGCTATGTTCAATTCAACAACTGAAAGATGCCTTCGCACTCACAAATTGGAAATTGTTATAGAATAGATGTTTGAAGGTGTCATAGTTGTTGGAGGTGTCCATCATCACACCAAGTTCAAAGAAACCCAATAAAAGGGAGGTGTTAAACATGTCATAGCTGATTGTTTGATATGCATTTTGTATATATGTAACTGATGTACGTAATTTACTCTCTTGCGTCCCTCGAGGTCTAGAGATACACGTCGCGGGGCGTGAGACTGAGTTGGCCAACTGAGACTTTTGCTTTGCAATAAACCCTAGCTTTGGGAATACAACCTCGTATCTGGCTTATCTATCGTGTGTGGTGACTCGCCTTCTTTTCATAGACATCAGGGTCCCTAGGGGCCCCTTTCAAGTGGAATCAAGTTGATATGGAGTTTTTTTATAGGTGAAAAAGCATTTGCAGGTGCCACTGAGTCACGTTCAATATTGGTGTCACGGACAACATTTAAATTGGTGGCAGCGGTTCAGAGCTAGTTTTGTTATTTGAACGTGTATTGTACGTACTTGTTATATGGACTAATTATATTGTGGTGTTTGTAGCTATTGGCCACACACACTATAGAAATATCTGTATAGTAATTGCAGCTAATGTACGGAGTGCATACAGTATTGGTAATATGGTGGAATTATATAATTGAACTGTATTTGGTATTTATTATTGAAGTACATTTGAGGATAGTGCTTATTTGTTTATACTTACTATGTTTACTTAGTTGTATATCGTAATTAATATGGAATCTCTGGTTCTTTTTCTGTGAAAATAACAGTCTAATGTATTAAGCAGGATAGTTGAAAACCTTTAATTGCATACAATTTTACATATAAATTGTTTTTTTTACCCTCATAAATGGTACATTCTGTGTACTATGTTTGGTACAATATTAGTAGTGTATGATTCACCGTTGTTGTATTAACATTAAATATTCTTTGGGACATTGGGAAAAAGAAATCCATGGAGGATTAAAAAAAATTGTATTATAATTATGTGACTGTAAATCTGATAGTATGTTTGTTTGAAGTGTGTTGTGATTGTATGTTTAAAGTAGTCAGATGCCTGTTGGCGTATTCTAATTATCTTGACTTTTAAAAGTCCTAGGGCCTCATTACACGGTAGGCGGTAAGGGTTTACCGGTACCGGTAAATCCTTAGCGCCTTACTACGAGGTCTCTTTGCGGGTTGGGGAATTTAACGGCTGCTTTTTGCAGGCGTTAAAAACCAACCCGCAAAGGGACCAGTGGAGCTAATTACGGTACCGCAATTTGCGGTACCGTAATTAGCGCCGTCCCCATTCCCATGGAGCCCTATGGGGCAAAAATGGGAATGGGGAAGGGCAATGGTGGAAGGGGAATTACCGCCCGGCCAACCTTGGAATGGGGCGGTAATTCCCATTTCCACCAAGGTAGTGCCGATATTTTGCTGGCATGAACCATGGCGCTAATAGCGCCATGGTTCTCCGCCTACCGTGTAATGAGGCCCCTAGTGTTATATTATGGATGTAATTAGATACCTGTTGGCATATTCTAACTGTTGATTGTGCTACAGTTTAGTGAGTCAATTTGGGATGAAGGAATACTGAGGAGGCATTTGTTAGAATTACTGGTAACCTTTGTTTTGGAGTAACAGAGGTGTTGGTACATTCAGTCCAACCACTTATTTTTTTGACATATGCAGTATAGTGTCCTGAAGTGGTTGTGGCACCAGTTTGGTATATTATGCCTACTGTTGTGAAGGTTTTCTTGCCGAGAGATACTTGGCTGTTTGTAAAGATAGTAAGCTTACAGTTATTTTTATTACCATCTGCATTGTACCTTAGAAGCAATAGTATGACATTTTGGCTTTGTGAGTTAATGTGTATGCGGGAACGATTATCTGAATTGCAAAAAGTGCATAACATGCCATGTTTTGCATTCTGCAGAAGGTGGTGAAATGGAATGGATTCACAATTTGGTATGGATGCATATACAAATGATTCATTAGGGATGTGCTCTTGTGAAACATGGTTGCATAGAGTACATGTATGTTTCCACATGTATGAAAACTGGAAGATTTCATTATAGGGAAGTTTTTGTTTTCCAGTACTTGTAGTAAGTACATTGGGTATTCTTGAGGATCTCTCTGCGTGAGTATGGTAGGTTTTGCTATTCCTGCACACTAGTCCAATTTGTGCCTTATGTCGGAGACACTGTAAGTGCTGTCAGGATTATTTGTGGCATTTCTTTGAAGGATGAACATTTGCAACACAACTGGTCTGAGCTGGATAAATAAAAGTTGTGAGCAATAGGTGCCAATTGAAACAGAAGATTGCTACATTTGCACAGCAATTTACTCCAGTTGTGTTGCTGAATTTAAATTGACCAGAGAGCTGTCTTCCTGCATCATTTGATGGGCCTGATGATTTGTTTGGAGAAGAGATATTTGTGTCTTTGTCTTTTGATGGACGTGCAGTTGAGTTTGTCGTAGACAGTTTTGTGGTTGTATTGTTTAATGGAGAAGCAGTTGGTCATTGTTTCTTTAGCAGTATTGTTGGGCAATCTGTTATAGGTTCTGTTTGTATAAGTTTTCTTTTTAAAGGTTTCCTTTTTAGAGGTACAGGGTACATATCTAGATGCTGTGTACATTGCACGGGGCCTGTTGTATTCTAGGATGCAAGGAATGTCAGCGTGGACTTTGTTTGCCTGAAAGTTAACTAGGAATATACCATTGAGTGTACAGAGATGTGAAAGTGCAACATAACACATAACATCTTAAAAGACTGTGCTGCCAATGTCAATCAAAACATGATCTGGGGTCAGACCTTGTGATTTGTGAATAGTGACAGCATATGCAAGAAACATGGAGAATTGTTCTCTGCATACATAGATGTCTTTGAAAAGTAGGCAACATGCTGTTTTGCAGGTTTTTTTTTACTTCTGCAAGTTTGCCAAAGCAGATGTTGAAAAATTGAATGTTGTTGTAATGTGGATATGTTAGGAAGCCAATAACCGTACCAATTGCTTCATTGACTAAAACCTGTTCAACGTCAAGGTTACGTTTTGTAATTACTCTGTAATTTAGATACAAAGTTAGTATTTTTTCCAATCCAGCTGTGTTGGAGATACATTTTTCTCAGCTATTTAGTCATGCTGTAACTTGTTGACACATATTGAGTGTCATGCTGTGCACTTCTAGTTTGTCTGTGCAGCTGCAGCTGAGATGCAGAATGGGTTGCATTTCATTGTTTAACATGGTCTCATTGAATTGATTACAGCTTTTAAGGGTTGGCATTAAGGACATGCATTCCATATTTTGTTGAGTTAATTGTTCCATGACATTAGGAACAGATGTGTTTTGCCCGTATAGCTCATGGATTAGTCTTCTATGTAAGATGGATTTTAGACCTTTAGTAAACAGACCAGTTCTAATGCTTTTTAAAATGTTACCATAGGTGAGGTCTGCAGACTGATGCATTTTTTGAGTTAGTTCTCTGTAGTGAACATGTTGCCAGATATTTATATTTCCAATGCTGCTGAGTGTGTTGTGGTGTTTGTGTCCTAATGTTTTGAAAATAGGTTGACCCTTTCCTGGTGTTAACTGTAGGAGGTCTCCGAAAACAATAACCTGTTTTCCTCCTAAGAGTTCTTCATAGTCGGTTCTTAGGACTTCTTGCATTCTGAGGTGAATTAAAGCCAACATGAGGTTGTAAACCATACTTATTCATCTATTAGGAGCACTTTCAGTTGTTTCAGAATTCTGCATACTTCAGTAGCAGCTTCTGCTTATAATTTGTAGTATTCTAATTTGCTTTGGTGTTCTACTGGCAGGAACTGTAGTCAGTGTAAAGTTACACCTTCTATGTTGTAGGCAGTTAAACCTGTAGGGGTTGTTACATCAGTCAAAAGGTTGTTGTTTTTGAAGTTCTTGTAGAAGTGTGCTGATTATTTGAATTAAGAACATTATACCAGCACCAGCTTCACCACTTATATATGGGAGCAGAGGTTAATAATATTTACAGATACAAGTTTTAGTTTCATGTTGAAAACCATGCTCAATTTATTCAGTGACATCTAGATAAATGCTGAGTTGTTCATCATTTAGCTGTGATTTCAGCACTGACCAGTCTTATGTAGATTGTTTAGATTGAATCATGGTATTTTCTACCTCAGTATTTGCTATTTCTGCTTCATTTAAAATGGTTGGTTCTGTAAGTGGTTCTTGGCTGCCTGTAAGGGAAGTTTGACTGCCCTCAGGAGTGTCTTTATCTAGTTGGGCTTGAATTTCTTCCTCTTGTTGGCATTCATTGTACAACCTTTCTTTGTATTGTTTGAAATTAACATTTGTTATAGTGCATTCATTTTCTTTGAATGCAGCTTCAAATCAGTCATAGCCACCTAATAATTCCTCTTGTTTTCTCCAAGGTTTAAAAAGTTGCAGTAGGGCCATGTAATAAAGTTCTCTATTTTGAGATTTAAATGATAACTTTATAAGATTAATTAGGTTTGGTTTGGTGAGTTTCAATAGGCTTCCTTCACAAGTTGAGACTGAATATTTGCCTGTCTCATCTGGTGTGACATTGTTTTTGTAGGAGTAGTTTTGGGCTATGTCGTACAGGCACCTGTTTTACAAAGCAGTACTTCTGTTTGGGTACTATGTGTCAATTAAATTCATGTTTTAAATGCCCTGGCTGTTGGGATCATTTGTGGCTATTGTTTCTATCTCTTGGTCGGCATTTAGTACTATTTTTTGGGATGAAGCTGGACCAAGGTTTAACCAGACAATGTTTTCAGATTTGCCATATAAGGCTGTACCTGTTATACAGTATGCAGCTTCATAGCACCTGCCTACTCTACGGGAGAGCATTTTTATACTGAATCTGTACAATTTTTTGATAGTGTTTAGTCCGATGATATGTCATCCCAGAGATCTTTTAGCTGTGTTTCTCAGCTTTTGGTTAGATAGGCTGTGACATATCTTGCAACTGCAGTGGAATTGTCTGCAATATGTCTATGTTTGCATTCCACATGAGGGCAATGATTGCATTGTAATAATGTATGTACTTGGATGCTTCGTCTCTTTTAATGGTGTATGTGTTTTGCAGGGATTTGCCTTTTACACTGTGTCTAACAGATGACATCAAACTATTTCCTTGTCCTTGTTTTGAAAACTGGTCTAGGGAAGCCAAAGCGACATTTGGGATAGTATTTACCTTTCATTTTTTATCCATGTCGGCAGTATTTGACACACTTATGTTTTTGGAAGCATACGATTTGTGTACATAGGTCACTAACTGTGGTTTCTGAAAGGATGTCACAGGTAATTTGTTTTTCAATAAACTGTAAAACAGTGGCAACACTGTCATGGCCAAATCTGGGAGCATCTTTTATGCACAAAAGCATGTGGATGTGTGGTGCTCCTCTAGATTGATATTCTTTTCTTCAAAAGAAGTGTTCTCCAAGACGAGGGTTAGTATTATTGCTGATGAAATGTAGCATGGCAATGAAGTGATTCTAAAAGTACCTTGATGTATTTACAGGGTCAAGAGAACAGAGTTCTCCTGGTGTTTTTATATCTATTGCATCTTTATTTTGGTTTGCAGTGCTCATGAATTTGTGCAAGTAATCCCATGCATATTCTGAACAACTTAAAGTAACAAACCATATGGGTGGACCTAGGTTCCCTAGCATACAACATACATCAGTGTGTCTTCGGAACCAGTATTCTTTTGTACCACACATGTTTGCCCAAAGATGTGTGATACTTGACTGCAAAACGTCATCTTTGTCTTTTATTTTTTGAAGCAGTTGGATAGCAGACATGTTTAAAAAAATGACAGAATACATTTATAAGGAGAGATATTTTGATGCACTACTTTGTGTAGACCATTCATCATATCTTCTTCCCTTTCCTGTAGGAAAGAGTAGAAGAAAAGAACATGCTTCTACATGTTCTTCCCAGTTGTTGATTGGTGATCATTTGGCTTGACACATTTGATATGTTTCTAATGCATCTTCAATTATGTCTTTGGAGTGTAGTGGGTGAATTGTATACTGGTCTAAAATGTTAGCTGAAGTAATAGGATCTACACGTCCAAATTGGCCAGTTGCTCGTGAATCTTGAATTATTTGCATGGTTTCTTTCAGGTTTTCCTCTATTTTGATATGTTTGTAGCATTCATTGTTTTTTTACAGATATTGGAGGGCTTGTCTAACTTTGTTGAAGTTGAGTTTGCTGAGTTGTTGCCAAATGATCTTTTCCTTTATTGGTACATCATTGTCTAGTACAATCAATTCTTGATCCATTGGCCATTGTACTCATAGAGTTTCTATATTTTCTTTAAGATCTAATGGCAAATACACTACTTTTCCACGAATGCCTTTTAGTAACTTACATGGAGGCAATGTGTGTGTTTTCCGTGGAGGGCGCATGACTGATTGACATGGGTGACTGTTTGGATTACAATGCTCTCGCACAAGTTAAGTTGTTGGAGAGCTTTTGGAAATGGAAAGATTTCTAAGTTATTAGTGATAGCACGTGATTGCATTTGGTTATTGTCAAGTTTCGAATTGCAGTATGTGCAAACAATTGAGGAGTCAGTCATTTTGTATTTATGTTCTGCTATTAGATGTAAAGCTAATTAGAACCATTGTGATTCCTGATTGTCCTCTATTTTGTAGGTCACATCTACTATTTTTGTGTTCTTTTTTATAAAATATTCTGCAACAACAGACACATACTTTGTCTGGTATTTCAGCAGATGTGTTTTGCAACTTAGCTATTTCTTTTTTGTATGTGTTTGTAAGGAGGTTGGTGTTAGTGAGGTTGTTGCTAATGCTTTCTAAAGTAACTGAATTATTTAAGTCAACTTCAGTTCCAAAATATTTACCTTGGATGTGCTCTATTTCTTGAAGGAGTTCTTTCACATTTCAATGTAGGAGAATGCAGAGTACTGTCTATGCACAAGATTTCATATAGTGGAATGGTGTGCTGCTAACATTTTGATGTGGTGAAAGGTGCTTTTGCAAGCAGTTCCTGAAATGCACACTAATGAATGTCCTCGCAGTCCAGTGTGGATGCCTACTGGGCAGGAGTCCATGGTTTGTAAAGCTTTTATTCTACTTTTGTCTTTTAGTTTCACATAGTGATTCAGGAATTGTCAGAAATATTTGATGGGTTGCCTGGTGTACATTACATATTGAGCTGCATGTCCATTTGTACATTGGACAGTTTGTTTTGGCAAAAAGGAAACATTCAGTTGAAAGTTTGGTGAAGTTTTTTCTATTAGGGTTTATTTTGCCATAATGGTGTCTTACAATGTCATACCCTCTGCCATTATTGTCTATGACAATTGTTTTTTTTTGTTCTTGTTTATGTGTCTTCATTGAAATATGGTTCTGTGCTGCTTGTGTGAATCCATCCACCTTCACAGACGTTTGAAAATGTATCTATAGTGACATTGCACATGTTTAGTTTAGAATTACCTTCTGTAATGTATTGATTAATTTAGTTAGTGATTTCATTCTGTTTAAAATCAATATGAACAATTTTCTCTTTCGTAGTAATGTGCTGTCAATTAGAGCTTCGAAGATAAGTCTGCTGCAGTAGTTTTTAAGGGTAGATCATGACTTTTCAGCAGTTTTTATGTGATTGTGAAGGACTCTACGGTGTAGAATTCATTTTTTGGATTGCTTTCCAGTGGCTACATTAACATTGGTATATGTAGTGTTAGGTTCATTAGAAGGTCTGGTTTTGTTTGTACATCTTTTTTTAGTTTGAGTTTTTGGAAGAGGGGCCTTAAATGTTTTAGTGGTGGCTGGTTTATTTTTGTTGGGTGAGGTTACTAGCTCTTTTGTTTTCATGTTTTAAAGGTTGGTTACTATATTGCTTGCTTTTATTCTTCTGCCCTCTATTTTTTCTTTCTTTTCTATGGGGTTGCTTTTTAGTAGGCATTTTGTGTCTGTTGGGAAAAAGAAAGTTTGGGTTTCAAAGTTGTGGAATGTATATGCATGTGTTGTGCATGGGTATATCGGGGTGATTTTAGAGATGCATAGAGTGCTGTTTGATTGTGAAGTGGCATAATAGGTGTGGTTGGGAAAGTCGTAACAGTAAGGGCCTCATTACGAGGTGGGTGCAAAGGGATACCGGGCACCATTAAGGACATCAGTGACGGTAATCCCTTTGGCCAGGCATTATGGACAGGGCCCATTAAGGGACTTCATATCTAATAATGGTACCGCAATTTGCAGTACCGTTATTAGCGCCTTCCCATTGAGCCCTATGGGGGCCCAAATGGGAATGGGGAATGGCTTTTTCAATGGGGACTTACCGGTCCTGCCAAGGTCGGACTGGACCGGTAAGTCACCATTGAACGGGACCGGACACGGTCCCGTTATAGGTGGTAGCGCCATGACTACCACCAACCTTGGAATAAGGGCCTAAGAGTCTGTAGATGTGGGATGGGCTTGGGTTAGTGAGTAAGGGAGTGGTGGTGTGATTAAATAAGTAGGGACATTATGATGTTTTGAGGAAAACAATTAGTGTTATAATGGTGGTGTTTAGATGGGAACAGAAAGAGTATGAAGGTTGCAATATAATGAGAAAGAGTGAAATAAATGTTGATTCAAAAAGAATGCTCTAGGATAATATATAGTAGAAGTATATTGTTACAACTATAGAGATATACATGGTACATTAATGTACTTACTTTGTAGGATTTGAAGTGTAATCTTTTTTAGTGGGTGTCTTTCTGAAATCTTCTTTCCTGTAATTGTAAAAGAAAGGTAGTGGTTATATGTGGTAATAGTTAAGTACTTTTAGTAAGCAAAGTTGTTATTCATGAAGGTGCAACTTAAAAATGTTCTACATATATTTAGTATTTGCTTTTACTTTATTTTAGAAAAAAGTTACACCTAGTGCTGCTATAAATGCACATATACATTTTTAAAGTTTCATGAAACTGCTCCTAAAAAGAAATATTTTTAAACGCACAGCATGCTAAGCATTTGCTGCTTGATGTGAGCAGGTACTGATTTCTGCAATGCATGGCATTTGCTAGAGTGGTTACATTAAAGGACAATGGGCCTCATTACGAGTTTGGAGGCAGCCATGCCCTTAATAAGGGCATGGCTGCCTCCAAATTCGGGTCCGGGTTCCCTGAATGGGGAAATACCGGGCCATTCCGACCTTGGAGGGCCGGGTATTTCCCCATTCAGGGAATCTGGACCCGGACCATCCCCATTCCCATTTGAGTCCCCGTCTGGTAAAACCACGCGTCCAGAGCGGGTCCCGCGAGCGGACCTTGTAATAGGGCGGTAAGGGGTTAACGGCTCCAGCACCTTTACCGGCGCGGTCAACCCCTTACCACCCACCTCGTAATGAGGCCCAATGTGCTTATTGAGAAACTTACTACAGGATAAGTAGCAGGAACCCTCTCTCTCTCTCTCTCTCTCTCTCTCTCTCTCTCTCTCTCTCTCTCTCTCTCTCTCTCTCTCTCTCTCTCTCTCTCTCTCTCTCTCTCTATATATATATATATATATATATATATATATATATATATATATATATATATATTTGTAAAAGAGTTGAAGAAAAAGATGAGCATACGTGTACTATGGGCTTCATTCCACGTTTGCCGGTACAGTGACAATGGTACCGGTAATCTTGCCGGTATTGTTACCGTACCGGCAAACAACGAGTTCTGCTCACGGGTGTCTTTCCGCCCACCAGGACTGAACTGACAGGTGGGCTGGCACCCATGAGCAGAGCATGCTGGATGCATCAGCACCATTCTGAATGGGTCCGGTGCATCCGGCCTCCCCATTCCCATTGAGCCCTGTGGGGCTCGAATGGGAATGGGGAGAATTTGTTTCTGGTGCCCAGGAGTGGGCAATTACTGGGTCCAGCAGGGACGTAATGAACCAGTAATTGCCCATTCCTGGGTGCCGGAAAAAAAATATACCTGGGGCAGCCATGCCTGTTTTAACGCCGGTACTGTAATGAGGCACTATGTCTTGTTAGATGCAGATGTTGTTGAATCTGCAAATCTTGGAGAGTTTCACAGTAGTGTTTGATGCAGATGGCTGTGATGAACAAGAGATATGTACTCTGAGTTCAAGTGTGCATTTGAACTATGCTATGGGGTCCATGTACACCATGGTAGTTCGCGGATGTCATGTGCCACATCCAGGTATTTTAAGGATGCCAGGCATGGAAAGGGGACTGTGAGGATTAGCCAATGAGGTGATCTGGTCATGGTTCACAGGAAGAGAAGGTAGCAGGTGTTTTCATTGCTGTGTGTATGTGTGTAGGGAAGATGGGTGTAGCTATTGCTATGATAAGGCTGACTATTTGGATGCTGGGAGATTGTTCGATGGATAATCTGATCATCTGAAAAGGTACACTGAATTGTGTGGCATCTCTGGAAATATTGTAGGAGCTTTTGTGGTATACAGTGCCTGGGCTACACTGCGTGAGTTTACTATAATTTGGTAAGGCTATGGCTCACTTTCAATCTGCAGATGTTGTTGTTGCGCATTGTGGAGGAAATAGTTTGGGCTACTTTTCCCCACTATCTTTGCAGGTGGCATTAAAGGATATGTTGAGAGGCTTAATGGAACTATTTCCATGTGGAAAGATCATTTTTTTACAAATACATCGAAGGGAAGTATGTAGATGCCCAAATGTGTTTTGTGCACAACTAAAAGAAGGTAGGCACCATGTAAATACAGGTGAATATGCTTTTTTGAAGGGTGTAGGCATGGCATGTTCTGAAAATGAAAACATCATGATGGATGCTGCAAACATTTTCCAGAGTGATGTAGTGCATTTTACTGATTTTGGGATGTTTGCTGTAAATATTCAAATTGCACTGAGAAAGGTTGTGTGAAAATACTGGCTCTTTTAAGAGACACCATTGCACATAAAATGCTTAAATTAAGTGTAAACCTCCACACCCCTTTCAATTGGATGTTCTGTCCACGGACACAGCGGTAATCACGCAAACCATACGGGTCTTCTGGGGATGCCTTGCATGGAAAGGGGACAGCAGAGAACACAGACTGTCGTGGTATCCATGAACATGTGGGGGGATCAGCTGATCAGGGGTCCTTTGTGTGGAGTGTGTGGTGTGCAGTGAGACTGGGTATTAAGAGTTATCTTTGTTGTGTGCAGTGAAGATGGCTATGGCTTTAAGGAAGCATTCTGAATTGTGGTGGATCCATTGGCTAAAGGTGTATTCTGAGCACTGTGGATTGTCTGACAATCTTGGATTTGATGAATTTCAAGTTTCATGGTACAGAGTTTGAGGAATGAAGTAGGTGCAATTCCTCCTGTTTTGTGAGAATATGTTTAACTTAAAGCATCCATACATCATTGTAGAGCACTGCGGAGGCAACCATTTGGGCTATGTTACTGTAATGTCATTCCAATTTGCAATGAAGGATACATTTGTAAAATTGATGGAACTGTTTCCACATTCAAAAAGAATTGTTTTCACGGATAGCTCACAGACAAATGTGGATGCGTTTGAATTTATTTTGTCCACAAATTGAAAAAGCAGGGCATAATGTGAATAAAGTTGTATGTGCTTTTTGCGGGATGTTGGGATGACATCTTTCCATAATGAAATTATTAAATTTGACATTATCAACATTTTTTCGAAGAGATGGAGTCCATCACACTGATGTGGGCAATCAGATTTTTCTTGAAAACACTCAAAATGCATTGTAACACTTTTAGTGAACATACAGAATATGGATTCAAGTAGTCTTTATTAGTAGAAGTAAAGAAAAAGGAAAACAGAAAATAATAGATACATTTATTTGTGAAAGTTAGTTAGAAAAAAATAAGTTCTGTAGAATAATTGTTAGTTGAGTACATACAACCAAAGAATTAAACAAAATATATAAAAGCTAAAAAGAGAAAAAAAGGTTCTTTAAAGAGTCACCAGGTTTGGCTAAAAAAAATTAAACATTTTTTAATTCTCGCACCCTACTCCTGGAATTTTCCAGGTGTCACCGGACTACCACTCTGTCTGCAGACTATACAGGCTGCAAAGTGCCCTGTGAATTTATTTTCAGTTATATTTTTTAACTTTCAAAGGTGGCTCCTAAAGCAAATTTTCTTTTTAATTTTGTATTTATTTTGGCTTTTTTGTATTTTTCAGCAGAGGCAGGGTAAGGTGGGTGTGGGAAGGGAGGGTAGGAGCAGCAACCACAGAGATGCAGGGGCAGGTGGACAGGGGAAGATGTTGGGTGGACCTTAAATTTAAGGACGGGGCAGCGTTTCTTGTGCTCCTTGGCCACAGCCTCCAAAGCACTATGAAACTGCACCCCCCTACAGATTGGTGATTTTCAGTACAAACCTAGCACTGTGACTCTCAAAATGTAAGAGTCAAAAGCGTTCTGTATGGCCTGTGAGTTGGCCACTTGGATACTCTTCCCCAAAGGAGTATTCTTTGTGGTGACAGGAGCGGTCGAGGAAGATTGGGTAGAGGCGTCAACCTACTTTTCCCTGAAAAAGGTACCGGGTGGTTGGATCTGGTGTGGTGGTGCATGGAAGTGGTCCCGCAGGAGTACAGTCCTGGTTTTCCACAACTGCATACAACTTTGCACTCAGTGCATCTCACCTTGGCTGCCCAAGCCTTTTGTACACCCCCAATGGTGGCAAAACTGCCACACCCAGGACTCACTCTGGGTGCTGGAGATAGGTACTTCCTCTACCTCACCTTTGTCTTCCTCTTGATCCTCATCTGTATTTCTGCACCTGTTCCCCTCTGCAGGCCCTTCAGGTTGTTGTTGTGGTGGTGGTGCTGGTGGTGGTGGGAAGGAGGGCTGGCAATGAGTGAAACCATTGGTGCAAATAAAGCTGGTCTGTAAAGCAGGTGTCACTCCAAATGCTCTCTCCTGGATAGCCAGATTGAGAATGAGGAAAAGTAATGGGTGGGTCCCTTCAGAGGAGCTGTCCGCGGACTACAGTGCTGAAAAAAAGGCCTTGGAAAGTTGTAAAAAGTTGACAAATGAACTAAGGTTGGGTCTCACAACTCTGGAGGGTAAACTTACAACTTCAATTGCCCTAGATTTGCCGAAATTGCAGTTTTAAACTGTCTGTGGTGATGGACATTGTTCACAGATATGTCATCATGCTGCACAGGTGTTGTCACATGATGACGTCCAGGGACGTCTCCGACCATGACGGTCATCTGCGGACACCCATAGGGTGGGAATCAAAGGGTGCATGCGCTTGGGTGTCAGTAGGAAAGGCGCGTTGTCTGCAAACAAATTAAAAGTGTGTCATGCTAAAGTGGAAACTGTGCGCTGCCCGGGGTCACCTCCATTTTGAGAACAGCCACCTCGGACATTCCGGGATGTCTGTTCTCAAAATGGAGGTGCCCCCGGACAGTAGCTTTGTCCGCAGTTAATTAATTGGGCTTTAAAAAATATGTATGATAGAACAATATACAAGATATTTATAGCATAAAAAAATCCATGTATTTATGAAAGGGATGGGATATCGGAATGGGAAACATAAATGGGAGAATTTGGAATTTCTGTACAATAATGATAGGGGAGAAAAGGAGTGAAGTTTCATCAAAAAGTCTTTCATTTATATTTTGGGAATTTGATGGGGATGATTGCTGGGGACAGCTGCAAGAAAGACAGTGTGCCTCATTACAAGGCTGGAGGTAGCCGTGCCTGTAATACAGGGATGGCTGCCACCGTTATTTTTTACAGCCTTGCTGGGCCCAGTAATTGCCCTTTCCCGGGCGCCGGAAAATATTCTTCCCCATTCCCATTGAGCCCAATAGGGCCCAATAGGGCTCAATGGGATTGGGAAAGCCAGATGCATCGGCACCATTATCAACGGTGCCGGTGCATCCGACAAGCTCTGTTCGCAAGTGCCGGTACGGCCGCCAGGTCATACCTGGCAGCTGCAATGGCACCCGCAAGCAGAACTCGTAGTTGGCGATAAGCATGCCGGTACCGTAGTTCCCAGACCGGCAAACTTATAATGAGGCCCAATGATAGCCAACATTTTTAATAACATGATTTTTAACATAATTTGAAAGTTCATTATAGTCATTACTAAGTTTATCAAATTTTGCAAACAACATCATGATTTCATTATGTACAGTTGGGGGATAGAGATTGTCTTTGTGATTCTTGGGATTCTCCATAATTAAATTAGGGTGTTCTTTATTCATTCAAACCATGTACTATAAGAAAAAAAGAAATTATTATTTCACTGAGTTTTGTAGAAATTACATTATTTCTTTTTTATCAAAGGACGTATCCATTAGAGGTGTTATCATCACTCATTTCTTCTCTTGGAAAATCTTCTTCCAACCACTGAAGTGTGTTTGCCATTTCTGTTAATATATAAAAATAGTATTATTTGCTTATGAGAAATGTTAACATAATGAATGCTAATAATGAAAAAATAAATACAAAAAACTTACTGTTTGATTTGAGATTGTCTTGGAATAATCGCTTGGTGTATGTGAGTCTCTACGAACAGTTGTATTGAAGTGATAATATGAGGTGTACAGTTATGATTTATGCTTGGTGCATTCCATTATATTCTGTGTTATAAATAAAACATAATGTATACATTTTAAAGTAATCATTTGTGCAAAAAGGTATATTTGGGTGCAGTAAATATAAGTCATGTTGTTTTTTGTATATGTGTTTGTTGGTTGATGCGTAGAACATTTTCTGTTCTCCTTTGTGTTTCTGGACTTTGTGAATGATACCTAATCTCCACGGACAATCTCGTTTCAGCAAAAATGACTGAATCCAGATGACCTATCCAACCAAAAGTCCAAAAGAAGGTACCATCAAATGTTCAACCTTCTTTTGGTACAGTATAGTGAGCAGGCGTTGCGGGGTACCCCCACGCAGCTGATCTGAAAAAAAGAAGGAAAAAAAAGGAAAGGACCCTGCGGTCCCGGTTCCCGATCACAGAAGTGCTGTGGGCACTTTGGGAATGTTCAGGGGGGAAATGAACAAAGATTATTTTGAACAAATAATCTTTGGTTGTTTCTCCTTCGAACATTTAATCCGCGGTAAAACAACCCCAAATCAACAATCACACTGTCCGCAGACTCTACAGCTGATACATTGGGGGTGAGTACAATATGAGTAACTTGTAGGAAATTCAGAGTGCACTAATAAAAACCTATGAAAATCAGTGAAAAAATGTTGTTAACATGTTGTTAAAGGGACATTATGGTTACAAGTAAAACCCCAAAAAACTGAAATAACACCCAGGATAACAGAACTGAAATAACACCCAGGACATCAAACATGACATCACAAATGTCATTGATGACATCACTGATGACATCACATATTATATTCATTTTGATGAAAGTTTCTACACAGGATTGTGTTTACAATGTTGGTAGCAAGATGTCAGGAGTGATTGTGAGACCTCTCATGTATTAAGAAAATGTACTCCTCTAAACAAAACATTATATTGGAGTGATGTTGTTAATACAGGAACCTAACAATACATACGCATAGGCAATGGGTGCAGCATGTACCATAGAAGTACAGCATTTTTAATCTGGTAATATTGCCAATAAAATAATAAATGCAAACATATCAGAATGTTGACTAAGATTTAATTTCAAATTAATAGATACAAGCCTCACTACACACTTGTGTTAGTACAAACAGTACATATGCAGAGCCACAATGCATAGAATTCTAAGGCACATACAGGGAAACTCCAGTAAGAAGGAAATAAAGAAAATCACCAGAAAATGACAATAACATTCAAGTTGATCATCATGTACAAACATGAATTGTGTGTTTGAGGCCTGCTTATTGGCCCATGTATGTGGACTATGAGCTGAGATCAAGCTCTAAGGAAAGTACTTTAAGAACATATGAGAAAGTTAATGTCTAGATATAAAGAACTTATCAATTATTTAAATTATCACTGTCAGTGAACAAAAACAACTAGTCTAGATACGTCAGTGAACAAAAATAAGTGGCCCAGATATCTGATGCCATCAGTGATGTCATCAATGACATTTGTGATGCCATCTTTGATGTCCTGGGTGTTCGTCCTAGCATTACAATGTGGTGGTGTGAGTTATGGTTGCTTAACTTACCATAACTGGTGAATTTCTGTTTTTTTTGTTTTACTTTCAACCATAACATCCCTTTAAACAATTGTTTTTCACTAAATTGCATAGGTTTTTCTTTGTGCATCTTAGCCATAACATCTCTTTAACAAATTGTTTCCACTGAAATATATATATATATAAGTATGAAAGTCCATTTGAGCCAAGTCACACATTCCACAAGTCTTTAAGTTTTATACTACAATCCAAATTAAATGATCAATACAGAACAACACTACTCATGTACTTATGTAAAGTAACTGAAAAATAAGAAACCATAGAAAATACATAACAGTAAACTAGATAGACAAACATTGCACACCAACACACCATAATAACCTAAGTGAGAATACACAACCGAAAATACATTGGACCTCATCGCGAGTTTTTTGGTAACCCTTAAATGCGGCGGTAGTGCTATTACCGCCACATTTAAGGGTCTGCCAAATCACGGCTTCGGCTGATTTCCCCCAGCTCTTAGCTGGGGGGAAATCCACCGAATTTTCGCACTCTTAACGCCGGCGGGAAATCCGCCGGCGGTAAGCGTGAAATTTCCCCATTGTGGCCAATGAGGAATGGGGCATTCCCGAATGGGCTCAATGGGGAAGGGGGAGTTCCCGTTCTGCCAAACCTGTGATCCGGCGCTAGTAGCACCAGTGGGTTTGGCGGTAGGGCAGATAACGCCAGCGCTATTAGCACCGGCATTACCGCCCAACTCGTGATGAGGCCCATTGTATGGCGCATCTAAAACTAGACTGCAATTGCACCTATTTTCTTCTATCTTTCTCCAAAGTCTAACATGCTCAAAAGTCTGAAAACACACATCCAAAATAGAACAAATAGATCCAAAAAGACTCTCTAATACCGAGCCATGGCCAGTGATTTTTCACCCCTGACGTCACGATACCTAAACAAAGTACTTTTAAAAAAATATAAAACTCTGACACCCAAATTATATAGCAATCGGATACTGTACTACATGGCAATCGGATACCGAACTACACATATCCTCGGCTATCTGTAGTCCTTTGTAACCTTGGATATAGCCGCAAATACTGGCAAAACGGCAAGAGAAAAAATATTTTCCTGCCCTCCCACACCTCAGCAAGTGCCCCCCTTATCTGTGCAAGATACCCCCACTCCCAAGATGGCCTCCTCACCTCTCCAGCCCTCTCCCTCCCCCCCACAGCACACGTCCATCCAGTAGTTTTTTTTTAAACAACCAAAAAGTAGGTAAAAACAATTAGTGATATCTGGGTTCGGTCTGTGGAATCATTTCCCTGTTCGGTTCATGTACGGCATTCGATTGGCCTAGAGGGTGACGTGATGTCTGTGGACATGTGCCCCCTGATTGGATGGTGAAAAGCGTGAAGTTTGTCTGATTATTGGAAACGCCCACCATGTTGGATTCGCAGACAGCAGCCAGTGTCCCTGAGATTGCAGTAAAAACATAAAAAAACACATCATTGCACTTGTCAAACTTATCAAACAATCTCTGGGGAGGTGAGGGGTGATGAGGATGGGATGGTATATGGCCATAAGAAGCCAAAAAACAGGTGTTTTTCATCCCTGAAGTCCATGAACAGTCCAGATGTTCAGGGTCAATCCTGTGATGTTCGCGAACACTAAAGATGTTCGAGGACATCTATTGCTATTTCTGCATTACAGATTTGGTTAAAAGCAGTTCTTGTATGGCTTATAACTTTGGCGCCACTCAGTGAAACTGCATGGAATGTTGGAATATTATTCTAGACTTCATTCTGAATGGTTCTGGAAAGTGGGGTTGTTTTTGTCAAGAGGGAACACATTTAGAGGGGGGTTCCAAAATATTGTAAAGGCTTATAAATGTGGTGCCATTTGATGAATCTGCACATAAGTTTGCAAAACACTTTAAAATCTAGATATAAATGTTTTTATAAATTTGGTGGGATTTATCAAGAGGGGGCTAAATTACAGGCGGGTCTCTACATTTTTAGATGCCTTATAACTTTGTTGCCATTTGACGAATGTGGACAAAAGTTTTCAGAAAGATTATAGACCTAACCTTCAATGTTTGATAAAAACTGAATGGATTTTGTCAAGTGGGAGCTAAGTTATATGACTACTGTATGTACATAAATGTTGACTCTTTTGAAAAAGTAAAACATGGGCGAATTTCAAGCAAACTTGTTTTAGGAGTATTGGCAAGGACCTTAAAGCATGGTTTTGCAAATGTGCTTGGCCCTCATTACGACCCTGGCGGAAAGCGACTGACCGGAGCGCCACAGCGTAAATAGCGTTTCCGCCATTGTACGAAGGAGCAAAGTGCGGCCCATTCCGACCCATCGGGCACGAGCACCACGCCACGGCGGAAGTGCAAAGTCCGCGATGGCGGAAATGACCCCAAAACGGCCCACACCGCCGCCGTACGGCGCCCTAGGTGCAATACCGCCACCCCTCTTAGCGGTCACCGCAGTGTGCGCCTACCGGAAAGTACGGTGCCCGGAAATATACGGAAACGGAAGTTAAAACATGGGCCCGGAACGGGAAACATCCCGGCGTACACCTATAAAAACACCAAAACCACACAACCACTAAAATCACTACCCTGAAACACTCCCCAACCCGTCAACCACCCTAGCGAAACCAAGAAAAATGGGAAAAGTAGCGAAGAAAGCGTGCGACCGCAAGCGGCAGGTCCACTTCTCCCGTGAGGAACTCACCGTGCTAACAGAGACCCTCCAGGAGAATGCTGCCGTCGTCTTCTCCACGCAAATGACCAGGACGGCACTTGCAAACAAGAAGGCCATATGGGCTCTGGTGGCACAGCGGGTAAGTGCGGTGGGGACCGCACCCCGCACCCCACAGCAATGCCGCAAGCGATGGGACGACCTGCGGATACGCGTCCGCAGCATACTCTCTGCCAACCGCAACATTGCCACAGCCACCGGGGGAGGTCCTGAATCACCCATCAAGTTGACCCCCTGGGAAGAAATCTGTGCCTCCACCATCGGAATGGAGAGCATAGAGGGAGTCGGAGGGATGGAGAAAGGAGTGCAGACATCCGAAGATTCAGGTAGGTGGGCCAGATAAAACAATGCCAAATCCACACAGTCCATCCATGTGAAGTACCATGCGTCCACATAGTGCAACAGAAACACATGTCCAGGAGAACGTCCACACACATCGGCCTGAAAGCGCACGTCAAAACCCACAATAAATACATAAATAATTAAAAACCCCTAATACACGCACTACACGTGCAGCAGGCACACCCTAACTGCAGGCTGCCAAACAACTGCACCCTCACTCCACACACAAATCAAAGCACCTCCAAGACCCCGACCCAAATCACCCTCAGGTACCACCCCAATGCATGTGATACAATGTGATACAATGCCATTCCAATTCCCACTGACCCATCAATAACCCTCGCCCTCCTTTACTCCACCACGACGACGAGCTACAGGACACCCCTACCAGCACACCTGCAAAGAGGGCCAAGACCAACGGCCAGAGACCCTCCACCTCAGCTGCACGCATCAAGACACGGCAGCAGCACAAATCAGGTGGCAGCACAGAGGAGGGAACATCAACAGGCACCCCAGCAGCCAGCATGGCCACAACACCACCACCACAGGTCCCCCCAATGGATGCCACAGAAGGCACTGCCTCTGGTGGCAGCAGCACCATAGGTGACACCCCATTGATGGCAGCATGCTCGGACACAGAAGACGGGGATGTCGAGGTCAGATCCATCCATGACCTGTCCCAATCCCCCTGTCTGTCCCCTCCCGTACAACATGAGGATACCACGCAGGTGCAGCCACAAGACGACGACTGGCCATCCCCCACAAGCCCTGTGGCAAGGCAACATGAGGACAACAGCCCCTCTGTGACACCACCGCAAATGGCCATGGCCCAGCAGAGGCAACAGTCCCTCGACAAGTTAATCGTCCAACAGCAGCAAATGGCCACACTCCTCAAGGGCCATGCCGATGAATGTGGGGGCACCAAGGCAGACATAGAAACATCAACAGAGACACTTAGGGCAGAAATGGAGAGAGGTACAGAGACGCTAAGGGCACAAATTGAGAGTAGCACCGAGAGCCTGAGAGTCCAAATGGAGAGTAGCACCGAGAGCCTGAGGGGGGAACTGCATGCGACGTCCAAAGACGTATGTGCCGAACTTGCCGCAGTGCGCCGTGTGCTCACTGAGCTCTCGCAAACCCTTAGGGACATGCATGGACGTGAGCAGGCAGACACATCATCCGTTGCAAGTTCCGTCCAGGGCAGCCCCCAACGTAGATCTGGGAGGAACCTGCGCTCCACAGGCAGGGGTGCCCCTGATACCCGCAGAGGGGGCATGCAATAGCGACAGCCCACTGACAATGAGCATCTTTGGACACTGGTGTTCGGGGGGGAGGTAGGAGGGTGGAGGGGGTGTGTTGGGCTCACTTGGGTGGCGGGTCGATAGGGTGTTCAACATGATATCACATATGCCATAAAAAGTGCACGATCAACCAATGAGAAGTGTGGACATTGATCTTTGTGTACTAGGCCATCATAGGCGTACAGTCCATATTGTGCATGTCCCAGACACACGCAGTGCCACGAGTCCCGTGTCCATGTATCAGCCACCAGGCGTGAGTGCTAGAAGCATACATCAATGAGATGCTGACGAATGTCACGGGCCTCCGGTGCCTCGCAGACTCCATGAGGTGCTGCCACATCCCCACCCTCATCATGACCATCATCAGGTGCTTGCAGTTCTGCGTCAGGGGGCATGGGCACATTTCTACGTACGCACATGTTGTGGAGCATGACACATGCCATCACCATCTTTGCAACCTTCTCATGGCGGTACAGGAGTGCCCCGCCAGACCTGCTGAGGCAGCGGAAACGGGTCTTCAGTAGGCCGAATGCCTGTTCAATGACTACACGGGTACGTGAGTGGGCATGGTTGTAGTCCTCCTCATGCTGGTCCCGTGGGTTCCGGACTGGTGTGAGGAGCCATCTCTTCAGTGGATATCCAGCATCACCTGTATGTGGACGAGAAACGTATGATGTGGAATGCCATTGATACGTACGCACACCCCCCCCCCCCTTCCTGGCAGGTCATTGACAATTCACATACCCCACATCATCATGCATGTAATGAGACTCACCGAGTAGCCAGGATCTGTTCCCTGCGTGTCGCTCCATGTAGCGTGGTATTGTAGAGTTCCTCAAGACCATAGAATCATGGGTTGATCCAGGGAATCGGGCACAACAATGTGTAATGATCCTGTTGGAGTCACACACCATCTGTACATTCAGGGAATGAAATTGTTTTCGGTTGCGGTACTGGGCCTCCATGGCATGTGGGACGACCAATTCAACATGGGTGCAGTCGATGGCACCAATGCAACCCGGTATGCCGGCAAGTGCATGGAATCCCACTTTTGTGTTGGTTATTTCCTGCTCCGAGCGTGGTAGAGAGATGTAGTCGTCTGCGTGCTTCAGGAGGGCATCGAGCACTTGCAATAGTGTCCGTGAGAACAGTGGCTGAGAAATGCCATGCAACTGTCCGACTGTGTGCTGGTAGGTGCCTGTGGCCAGGAAGTGGAGTACAGACACCACCTTCAGTAGGGGTGGGATGGCGGTTGGGCTATCTATCATGCTGACAAGGTCAGCCTGTGTCATGTCCACAATGGCGGCTATGGTGTCCCGGTCCAGACGGTAGAGGGTGTGGATCTGCTCATCAGTGAGGTTGAACGGATGTGCTCGGAGGCGTTGAATTGCGGGCTGCCTGCGTGGTGGTAGTGGCTGTGCTGGTGGGCCTTGCTGGCCCTGCCTTGGCCTCCTCCTCCTCCTGCGTCTCCTCCGTGCGGCTGGTTGTAGTTGGTGTTCGTCTTCTTCTTGGAGTCGGAGCACTTGCAGTGCTATCAGGTCCCCCAGGGCCAACATCGCGAGTCCTGCCGGTAGCATTTCGGTGTGGTTGTGGGAGGAGACTGGCTGTGCAATTTATGTGTTTTCAGGCTGTATGGCCTCCACCTGTGGTGATTGATTCCACCTGTGCAAACTGCTCTCCCCTTTGGCCGAGCACGTCCCGCGCACAACGCTGCAATTCGGGGAATTGTATCTTGCTATTGCAATCATGTATTTGTACCCGATGGCCGTGTAAGATTGGTTGATATGTTCATTCTGCTGTGGTCCCATTGTTTCCCATACTATCTGTGCAGTCGCGAACAGACTTGTGAGGGGTCAGTGGGACGTAGTACTCGAGTAACGGTGGGCCCTCATGCATCACTGTACCGAGTTGCAAGGACGGGCGGGGCGTCCCATTCGTGGGTGAAGGCAGTTGCCATTTTCACACACAGCCGCACTCGATGGAATAATTAGTGATTTCAAACGGCCACAGATGCCTTTTCGACGTGATGTTGCAAATGAGGAATTCGAAGGGCGGCGCTTTCGGTTTCCAGCTAGCGGCGAGGAGATGCCCACAGGTCTGACTGCAAATGTAACGTTCTATTGTTCTATGTCCTTGAGACAGGGCCCATGGCGAGGGAGCAATGATTGATATGAATAGTTTGGGATGCGCAATAGCTACGTGGGCGATGAGGCCGTCCGTTCCCAAATACATGTTACTTCACAACACTGGAATTACGGGCTGGGGCACTGTGGATTTAGCAGGCTGCATAACGCACAGACTCAATGGATGTTTCTAATGTTATGTGAGTAATTATTCAGGCATTTTGATCCCGGGATGAGGGAATGATGGATGGATGCATGGGCAGGTGATTTGATACAGAGTTTGCCATGTACAGGGCTTCTTGGGATCTATCCGCCTCCCCTACGCTATGTGATGCAGGGCTGCCATAGTGGGACCATCGTCCATCTGGCCTTGTTGAGCCCTCCCTGTCTCGAGGCGCCCTCAGACACTCGTTTGTGATGGTGTTTGCACCTCGATATAGATGGTTATGAGTCGCAAGTGGTTTTGGGGTGGTGATGTTCCTTTGGAGTGGGCTAGCATGCATATGGCTGTGGATTTCGTGTGATCATTGAAGTGAGTTGTTGGTATGTAGTTCTGATGGCCATTCTGTTCTTTTTCTTTTCTTTTGGTTGACAGGTATCTCCTCCCCTTTTGCCGCTGCCATCTGTATGCCACTCCTGCAGATGGATTTTACTCCCGACACCTGCTGCTTCGTGTTAATCAGTGGAGCAGCATTACGATCTTATGGGACGATCGCCAATGGGCCACATGCCCTTACGCAGTACTGGTGGCTCGGAGCAACATTTCGGCCTTTCAGCTGGACTAGTGCCTCCCCATTGGGACGGCCCTGCGGTTCTGTGCGCTTCCATGTTGCCTTTTCGTACGTGAATGTGGCTCTGTGTACCATGGGGGAACAGGGCGACACACAGGTAGTGGCTGGTCATTTCTTGCGGAAGCAGCCCACAATGGTGATTAGTGTTTTGGAGTTCATGGCCTGATGGCTGTATGTGCTTTGTGATTTTGATGTGCATAAAATTTCTATTCTGATTTGGCCCGTGTAGCGTTTTTCTTTGCAAGTGATGTGGCATATGCCTATTTGGGGGGCGATGTATTGTGAGGAGATCTGCATTGGGTTCCAGCTTCGGGGTTTAGTTGCGTGGTACTGTGCTGTGCGCGTTTGCCTACGAAGCCCAGTGAGGTCAGGGATGGGGGCTGCCAATATGCCAGTTTGAATGTTGTCATGCTCAGGGGCGGGGGATTGGGTTTTGTGTAACAGATGCCGGTCAGCCAGGTGGACTGGTTGAATGATGTGGTTTTCGGAATATTGCTGGTCACAGGTGCCTGTGTTTGCGTGCGTTTCTTGGTGGGGGACTGTGGTCATGTCCATTGGGATGGCTTCTGTATTCGTGCCATCTGTGCCCTGCAGCTCCCATTGGCCCCTCTTGTGTTTCTTTTGTTCGTTGGCATGCATGGGTGACTTGTACATTTCAATGGTTGCATTGTGGCTTCATTGCACCTACGGGGAGTTGTACTTTGTGGGCAGGGAGCGGTGTACAGGCACTCAGTGGGGCCGTTTACGGTTGATTCGCGATGCCGTACTTCTCGCCATGGCGGAATGGTACATTCCGCCATGCCTGATGGCGTTAGGTACATGTCCGCTAGGGTCGGAATTGGCGTACCGTTGCACCATGGTGGTGTTTGCGGTTTGGCATGGCGCGCGCGCGCGTGCTTGGTGCAGTTAGCGTTGGCGTTCACTACGGTGTCGCTAATGGCTTCGTACTTTGCGGTGACGGGTCATAGTCGCACCGAGCGCTATTCGATGGCGGTATTGCATTTCCGCCATCGTTTTTCGATTTCCGCCAGGGTCGTAATGAGGGCCCTTGTGTTTTATTTTTTGACAAGTGTCATAATGCAGGTACAAACAACTGTGATAGACCTTTGGTGACTGAGGTATAGCCTGTGGCCATGGGCAGTGGCCATATTGTTCAGGTCATGGTATAAGGTCATGCCCAGAATATCTGGCTGCTTTTCATGACTGCGAGGGACATACATTGTGTTAAAGTGGCCATGCCCATCTGGGACCGGCTATCTGGTAAAGTTATTTGAAAGTAGGAAAGGTTTGAAAGGGAAAAAATGTTGCTTATGGTAATATGGCCATAGGGTTCTGTCTTTGCCTTTTGCAAGCTACCATGGAAAGGGCAGAGGGGTTCTGTACTGAGTCCCACCTTCTCTTTCCATGGTGGCCATCTTGAAAAAGGATTTCCTTTCCTCTCGCTTTAGGAAGAAAAATATATTTTTTAGCACCCCCGGGTTCCCACTTTGGGAACCAGTGGTGTTAATGGCCTTTATCCCCCATTGCAGGGGCTTCAATGGAGGATAATGGTACAGAGCACTCATTATTTATTTATTTATAACATGCCGAATCCCGCAGGAATCAGGGCACACACAGACACACTTTGCTTGGGCCGATAACCTGCGCTGCCGGACTGTTCTCCTCCGTTCCGGTCCGTGGAACGGGGGATGAACGTGACATTATTTCTATTAGCATAACACAAAATACTAATGGAAATGTTGGTAAAATGTATTGAGTCTATGTACTTTACTGAGAAATGTAAAGTAGATGGAGACTACAAGATTTTTTGTTTCTATTTTTTAACTGTGAAAGGTGGTTCCTAAAGGAACCTTTATTTTGTTGTTTTAAAAAAGAATATTTTGCAGAAGAGGTTAGAACGTGAGGTGAGGAGGGAAATGAGGGAAGCGGCACCAAGCACTAATATGGAGGGGCAGGTGGATAGGGGAAGCTGTTGCACGTGTGTACTTCTAAGCTAGTGGGCAATGTTTCTCATGCTCCTTGATTACAGCTTCAAACGCACGTCGAAATTGCTTCCCCCTGCATAGTGCTGTGTTACAGTATATACAGAGGACTGTTGTCTTCCAAAGATATTGGTCAATAGCCTCTTTTATTGCTTGCAAGATAGCTGGTGGGATTTTGTGTCCCACAGAGGTAGGTTGTGTGGTTACAGTATTGGTTGAGGAAGATGATGTGGAGGAAGACAGCCTACTACTTTCTAAGAAAGGAACAATCTTTCTGAGAGCATTGCGGTAGTTGCATTTGGTGTGGCGGCGCATGGAGGTGGTCCCATAGAAGTAATGTCCAGGTAGCCGCGACTGAGTACAAGGTTGAACTCAGTGCATTTCACTTTTGTAGCTTTAGTCTTTAGTACATTCCCAACAGTGGTAGATAACTGCCACAGCCATGATTGTTTAAGGGTGCTAGAGGTTGGCACTTCCTCTACCTCATCTTCTTGATCCTCTTCATTGTCATTGAAAGTACTGTGCTTTTTTTGTTGTGTGGGTCCTCCAGCTGGTGGTGGTGGTGGCTCTAGAGGAGGAGAGATGGCAATAGCTGATGCCATTTTTAAGGTAAATAGCAGTTTTGCTACTATTCTTCCAAGTATGTGCTTTGTACTAGATAGTTAATGGATAACGAGTAAGAAGTAGGAGCTTGAAAGTTTCCAGATCAGTAGAAAATGCAGTTCTGAACTGTCCTCGAAGCAAGGACCTGAACGCAAAGTGCAAAGGTGTTCATATCATCATGCCGCACACGGGCGCATGGTCACGTGGCACTGTCCAGAAGGTCCACAATGATGTAAGATGTGCACGGACGTCGACGTAACCAAAAATAGTGGAAAAAGTCTAGAAGTGTTAAAAATGATGCTAGAAGGTGGGAAATGGCAGAGGTTTAAGTTGAAATGTTGTAAATTGGTCAAAAACGTTGCTCTATTGTGGTAACTATGGTATTAGTATGTTTGTAAATGAGGGTCCCATCAACCCCCACAACGGGCATTGCCATCTCTGGGTCAGCAAGGCACTCTGAAGTACATCAGGAAACTGAAGCAGGATTTTCAAAGACATCAAGTTTTTATTTTCTTCCAGCAGGCAAGACACATCATACAGCAAAGCCATCTCTGGTCAGCCTGCTGGAATCTGATTGGTTTACAATAAACATATTCAGTTTTGTCTATATTTTTAGGCAATAAATACATTTGCGTGTCTCATTTTGTCTGCCCTTTTGTCATCTTTGCTTTCTTTTCATATACATTATATCTGTCCCTTCAGAGGACTTTTTTATTTTTCCTCTAGATCCACATTCTCAGATGTAGAGCTGCTGCAAACATTTAAACAATAATTTAAAAAAGGCATGTCGTCATCTTCTCCGTCTCCTATGCGCATCTGTATCAGAAGAGGACATCTCTTTAGTAGGGATCCCTGTTTTCTGTTGAAATCAAAATAGAGACAAAAGTCATTTGGGTACTGCCAAGTGGGTCAAGTTTCTTCCTGACCTAAACTTCTTTCTCCTTTCTGCTAACAAAAAATGTTTTCTAGATTTGTTTCTATCTTTTTTTCAGCCTATTTAACTCATAGGCTTTCCCTAACTCGTTGGTGCACAAAATGATCACATTTCTCATGAACCCTGTATGATGCTATGACTAATACTTACTCTTTTTCTCCATTTGGCTAAACCATCTTCGCCCGCTCTACAGTAAATGCTTGATTCTGCTTTTGCTGCATGTGCTTCACCTTTCCTTCATCATCTTCCATTCGATCTCATTGGACCATGGTCATTTTCGTTCTGTGCTTTGTTTTCATCCTGTTGAGACAAAATAAAACATTTTGCTGCACACTATCTCCTCCTTACCCCACTACACTAATCTAGTCTACCCCTGTTTTTCTGGACTATGGCACCAATTCTTACTACTTGCCTTCATAATTTAACATAAAACGTTCATTGTTTGTCTTTTCTAAACATTTTCCGTATGTGTGTAAAATATACCCTCGGTGGCGCCATGCCAACTAATAGAGATTAAAAAAGGTTACCCACATTTAATTTTACTTCTTCTATGTCCTGCGTTTGTCTGAGGTGGCCATGCTTGCATCTACATGCTACTCTATTTGCATCTATTTACACCTATCTTGGGAAAAAATTGCTACATAATTGAAGACACTGGGCCTCATTACATGTTTGCCGGTACAGTAACAATGGTACCGGTAAGCTTGCCGGTGCCGTTGTTACCGTACTGGCAAACTACAAGTTCTGCTCGCAGGTGCCTTTTCGCCCGCCAGGTCTGACCTGATGGCCATACCGGCACCCACAAGCAGAGCATGTCGGATGCACCGGCACCATTCTCAATGGTACCGGTGCATCCGCCCTCCCCATTCCCATTGAGACCTATCGGCTCAATGGGAATGGGAGAATTTTTTACCTTCGCCTGGGAATGGCCAAATACCGGGCCCGACAGGGTCATAATGACCCAGCAATTGACCATTCCCAGGTGCCAGAAAAATTCACAAGTTTGGCGGCAGCCTGTTGGTTTTACCAGCAAGGCTACCGCCAAACTCGTAATGAGGCTTACTGTGTCTCTATCCGCCTCTTTTTCTGTTACTCACCTGATTCCCCTTACTTTTAATAATGATCAACAGTGTGTTCACACCCTGTGGTGTGAACCAGTACTTACCACTTTTTTCTTTCTTTCTCTTTTCTCTATCCACTAACACTTACCTGTGTCATAACATACTGTTTCTTACCCTATTAAGGCCATACAGACATTCCTCCTATGTTCACGCAAGGTCCATGATTTTCATCTGTAACATAAACCAACATATTTACAGTTGCTCAAAAAATAGTATTTTACTTACAATTGTATTTTCTTCTTAAATTGGCTCTATACAAAATTTTCCTTGTCTGGTTAACCCAATTTTGGTCAACCCTAGCCCTTTTTTGGTTCTTCATTAATCCCATAATGCGTTTTTATTGCACTGAGTAATTTTTTAAATGTTGGCCTTTAGTCTTCATTGATGCTGTTTTTTGTTTTTTAGTTTGAATTTTTGCGTACTTTATGCTGGGTTTAATTTTTCTATCCATAAATTCACTCATCCAATAATTTCTTCATTCATTTTTCCATTCATTCATTTTGATTTATTTATCCCAAATTACGTACATTTTTTAAACTGAGCTCTTTATTCTTAAACTGTTTAAGGTAAATTATTTATTTTCATCTTCTCCTAATTCTTTTTTCTGGACCCATCCATAAAGTATCAAAGTCTACCTAATGTTTTAGACACTCACTCCAATCTTCTTTAATTTATACTGGATGCTATTACATTATTGCCATATATGCTAAAATGTTTCCTTTCCTTTCCTTTTAATGTGAGATGTCCCTAAAGAAAGCACCACTTTTGATTTCTCATTCCTTATGGGGTAGCTAATTCATAACTGACTCTCACTTTCAAAGAGAAACAAATGGGCAAGTGGAAACAAGGAAGAGGGCCCAGAACAGTGTCAGAAAGTTGAGCTACCCTATAACAGGCTCTGTCCAGGACAATTATAGTAGTCATGTTTGGCAACAATGTTTCACCCTAATGAGTTAAATGTCCTACCCTGTAAATCTTTTGTGGTTCCTCATAAGTAGCAAATGCGCCAACAAACTGAAGCATTCATATTTTAGAAACGCTGCATGTTGTGTGAAGATATTTAAATGAGTCTCCAGTGGGTTTGCATTTCATCACCTAGAGGAACAATGCTTGGTGTGTCCTGTTAATGTTCTGGCGAGGATGCAAGTTGACAGCCCTTTTATTACTTGGCAAAGTATCTTCTTGATCTCTTCCCAAATAAATCCTCCGACTTTTGTGATCTTGACGCTTAATGAGCAGGTGGACATGCGCACATCCATTCACCTTGAGGCATATAATGGCCCTGAAATAGTCTCTCGGATGGCACTAGATTGTGATTCATGTCAATTAAGATGAGATCTGGGCAGTGCCATTGGGCCAATATTCATCGGAAAGACCTGAAGAAAATGAAAACAACCAGTCCTGTGGTCGGTGGGGGAGAGGTTTGAGACACCAACCAGGGCGAACAAGGACTTCTAACACTTGATCTTTCGACAGAATGTGTTTCTTAGTAGATGGTTTCTGCTGACAAAATGGTTCAAGCCCACGGAAATGAAATTTAGATCGACTTAATAATACAAATTCAACTTTAAATGTGCAAAACAAAATTACCATGAGAACTAGACTTTTGGCTATAACTTTAGAACCCTTAACCCTATTTGTAAACAGGATTCAGATGTATATATTAAAAGGTCACATGTATTACTAATTTGCATATTTAATAACACTATTATTCATGAAATGATAGGAACACAAATTGTATCTCCAGATTCAGAATAGTCTTATGAATCTGAATATGTAATTTTCACTAATATCAAAAGTTCATACAAAGAATTATAAGAAAAATGTATGTTCAAGTCAAATTTTGATTTCTCATTCCTTATGGTACAGCTAATTCATAACTGACTCTCACTTTCAAAGAGAAACAAATGGGCTAATGGAAACAAGGAAGAGGGCCCTGGACAGTGTCAGAAAGTTGAGCTACCCTATAACAGGCTGTGTCCAGGGCAGAAATACTGCATCAAATGATGTTTGCTGGGTAATTAAGTTCAAACAAAAAGGAAGAAGGGGGCATTTTGGGAAAACAGAACAGCAGGAGAGTCATCCTAACGAGTCGCTGATTTCGATTTCAACTGGGTAAAGTTGATGTCGAAAAATTCATAAAATTGACTTTTCCAGATGCAGATGCCTTTTTCTAAAGCAACACCAGGTAAGCTGAGATGGCTTTTGGGAGCAGATTAACAGACTGGAATGAAGAGATCATATGGTGGAGCTGCTCGGCACCAATTTGTGTACCTATCAGTTCTGTGCCATTAAAAGACAAGAAGTGAGTATCAAGGTCAGAAGAATTAATAAAATCCCAGATAGCAATTCAAGTTTTTTGGGGGAGGTCGTGGGGTGCAGGGCAATTTAAAAGCTATATTTGTGAAAGAGGAAATATAGCACAAGGTGTATGTAGTTTTTTTTATAATTAAAATTGAAAACCTCAGTAATATCATAGTAATAGGTGTTTGTGCTACATTTTGAGATCTCTCAAGGCCTTATACATCTCACATCAAAATATGGAATGGCAAGTCCTTAAATTAGTGTCTGCCATAGACAATAACATTATAGAAATTGATTTCTTAATGAACACAAGGGACTGTAGTGTTGTGAAGGTGAACCTGATTCCTTGAGAATAGTGAGAGAGCAAGGTGCTGTTAGCCAGGCATTCCAAACAAAAAAATAGAAGGCCTAAGAAAGCGTACTCTATTTATTTGTAACTTGTGTAACACCATAAACAGATATCCAATTGCATCACTGCCCAAGCTAGAAACCAAAGCCTTGCCACAGGTGGTGGCCAACATTTTAAATTTGAAGCAGAATGTGGGAACGGAACCATAAAGAGCAACATTCTTCTCTAATGCTAAGAACCTTTGAATGGTTTCAGATAAAGCTAAGTATTATGGGTGACTTCAGCAGGATTGTCAGTTAGGGAACCACCTTTAATTTCATTGATTTATTATTTCTAATAAAACTAGGTAATCAGATTAGAACAGACTTTGTCTTGTCCTATATTGTAGCATGATATTGGTGTGGTTGTGGTATTATATCGGGGTTATTTATCTGTAACAAATGAATCTCTAGGAAGTACATATAATTTGTAGATCAAACTCATTACATCAATTAGCATTTACCAAAAACAGACAGCGTGGTGCTCCCGGCTGCCAATTTGTGTGGATCTACTGGTGATCCAGTGTCAATTGCTTTTTGTGCTTAGTCTAGGATCTTAACTGAAATGCCCAGATCGTTTATGTAGCGTATCCTCTTCTCACCATTCCTTTTTTGGAATCATTTGCACTCTTGCTCAGGAAGGTAACCTTTGCATATATTTTGGGAGTTTCCAGCACCTAGCATGTAGGAGCCTTGTCTTTAAATTCTCCACCACCCAGGTGACAGAGTACATTTCCAAGTCCTTGGCTAGACAAGCTTGTCTGTGGCCAACAATGAGCACTCTTGCGCCCTGCTGGAACACTGATCTGCCAGGTGGTGGGACTCCCTCACTTGCATCTACTAGATTGATTCTGAAATGTATCATCTTCTTGGTCCTGTGAGTCTACTTTGGCCATGAGGATCTACTATGAGGTAACTCACTATGTTATACGAGATAAGCAGCTCTCAATCTGTCAAATGCATTTGCCATGAAGGTCACAGAGGCTTTGGACCTCTATAGAACAGAGTGCTATCCCCTCCTTCTTCTCCTTATTTTCTTGGTGCTTTGTTGGACTTTATCTTCGTTTTTGTTCCGTCTCCCTCAGATATGCCGCCATGTTTTCAAACCGTAATTGTATTGTATCTAGCATTTCTACTACTGCTCTTTTATTGGTTAGTTCAAATGAAGAGCCCAACACTCCTTTGAAGATCGCTGTCCAAGATATAGCCTACTCTGTTTGGTCCACCTCTACTGACCATTCTGGATCAAAGTATGGTGTGCTGGCTCTCGCCTCTATGGTACTCAGGATTGATGGTGCTGTAGGTGCACTTCTCTCCTTTCTTTTTGTACCTACATGTTATTCTTATTTTCAATTAAAGAAGAAGTGGCAGGGAGTAAGTAGTACAATATGCCTCTTTCGATGCCTCCAGTTCATTGTGAGGGACCCGGAGTAATCTGAGAGCCTTCAAAAAGGAAGGGGGGCCGAGTGCTTGCTTCCTGTACTGCAGCGACTGCTGCTAAGGTTGCTAGTACTGCATGGGGAAGAATACAGTAACACCTGTGCGCAAGTACACAACATCATGTGGGCCTTCCTCACGTTGAGCCATGCATACAGTGGAAATTCCTATGAGACACAAAGCCAGGAATCGTGTTCAAGCACGACACCCACGCTCGCGCCAAGGGCACTTCAGCTATGTTGCTACTTGCCTGAAAGGAGTGGCGGTGAACGTCAAATCGGCCCGTAATCTCTTCCATTTAGACCTACAAGCGAGGCTCACACCAAACAAGAGTCCTGTGCCAAAAGACGTGTCTGAATGTCTATGTGTAGTGCTTCAGTCTTCTAAGCACAGGTGCTACTTTCCAGTGTCGTGCATGCAATTTATTACATTGCATTAGATCTGTAAAGTGCTATATTGTACAAAAAAATCTGTTGCAAGAACTTGAACAATATACAGCATCTTGCAGTGTAAGTTCTGTGGCCCATATCAATGATGGCCGCTAGTGCCTTTCTCGGGATCAAGGATTTGGGGCCAGATTACAGAAACACTGCACCGGTGCAAGTGCAATGTGTGCACGGTATTAGCTCTAGGGCAAAGTTTGCCTTATTTTTAATAACACTGGGACACATTAAAAACCATTGCACCTCGACAAGTGCAATTTGGCATATTAAAAGCACCAGGGCTAAAATTGCCCTAGCGCTAAAACGGTCCATTTTGTATGTATTTTTGCACCAGGCCCACTACTTATACCATTCAATATTAACACTAGGGCAAACGTTGCCCTGGTGCAAAAATGTAGTGAAAATGCATCTTTTTTGCATTAGGGCAATTTTTTCCCTGGTGCTTTAAATATGCCACACTGCACTTGTGCAGGTGCAACAGTTTTTTGAAATGTTCCCCAGCGTTTTTAAAAATAGGGCAAACGTTTGCGTAGTGCTAATACCGTGCAAACATTGCACTTGCTCCAGTGCAATGTTTCTGTAATCTGGCCCCTTGGTGCTAAGTGTTTCTGAGTGCAGAGCTAGCGCCATACAACAATCTGTAAATAGTGACTTCTTGAATTTGTGTTAAAATCAAAGTGACACCTCACTGGCCTTCACCTATGGATGGAGGCATTTACTCTCGGAGTGGTGGGGCGGTCTCTCTTGGTATTGAGGTACGTCGAATAATAGAGTGATATGCACCGCAAGTGGCAGTAGTCCTGGCCTGTGGAACCTGCCGTTAGACAGGACTGCTGCAATTGGCCTCATTCCATGATATTTAATGGGCCCATTGCCCAGGCAAGCATTGCTTGAAAGGAGAACATGTGTATCTTTGTTTTCCCACTTGCTCTGTACATTTCTGTTGGCAGTGGTGAGGGAAGAGCAATGAAAGCAGTCCTGAGTTTAATGAGGCTTGAACAATAATGTCAAAGTTGCCATATGGGACGGTTTAAGGGCGGCATGTCCCACCACACGTTTTAGTACATTTTTGTCTCATTTTTAAATGGTCAATGGGGTTTTGCAGGAAGAAAAATGATTTTGGGGTTTGTGCGGCCGTTGCAGAACATCTGCGAAACAAATAATACGTTACTATATACAATTCAAAGCCGAATGCTTGCACACTCCTGTTATAAAGGGTTATGTTAAAATGTTGTATGGTTGTGGCCAGGTGCGCAATGACTTGGTTGGTGGCACTTAGAACCATGTTAACCCAACTTCCAACATCGATTTGCTATTTTCTTAATATGGAAGGACGATTTAAGGTGGCAATTTGTGGCCCGCAGCACTGCGGTTTTTACAATGCCTTTACATCCCACTGTATGACCCTGTTCTGCAGGGAATGCAGTCTGTGCTGGTGGTTTTGGAATGCAGCTAGTTTGCCTTTACAATGCTCGGTACTTGGTACAATTAGAACGTCCCTCTTCAAAATAGTTTGCATCATTGTGTAGTGTAGAGTTCCCATTAGGTGAAAAGTGGTAAAGTCGTCAGAGGTGAATAATGCGCGCTTGTTTTGTTCGAGGTGTGTGTTGCCTTACTGGAGATTGCTTTTTCTTTTGTACATTCTGCCGTACAAGACAATTATAGTAGTCATGTTTGGCAACAACGTTTCACCCTAATGAGTTAAATGTCCTACCCTGTAAATCTTTTGTGGTTCCTCATAAGTAGCAAATGCGCCAACAAACTGAAGCATTCATATTTTAGAAACGCTGCATGTTGTGTGAAGATATTTAAATGAGTCTCCAGTGGGTTTGCATTTCATCACCTAGAGGAACAATGCTTGGTGTGTCCTGTTAATGTTCTGGCGAGGATGCAAGTTGACAGCCCTTTTATTACTTGGCAAAGTATCTTCTTGATCTCTTCCCAAATAAATCCTCCGACTTTTGTGATCTTGACGCTTAATGAGCAGGTGGACATGCGCACATCCATTCACCTTGAGGCATATAATGGCCCTGAAATAGTCTCTCGGATGGCACTAGATTGTGATTCATGTCAATTAAGATGAGATCTGGGCAGTGCCATTGGGCCAATATTCATCGGAAAGACCTGAAGAAAATGAAAACAACCAGTCCTGTGGTCGGTGGGGGAGAGGTTTGAGACACCAACCAGGGCGAACAAGGACTTCTAACACTTGATCTTTCGGCAGAATGTGTTTCTTAGTAGATGGTTTCTGCTGACAAAATGGTTCAAGCCCACGGAAATGAAATTTAGATCGACTTAATAATACAAATTCAACTTTAAATGTACAAAACAAAATTACCATGAGAACTACACTTTTGGCTATAACTTTAGAACCCTTAACCCTATTTGTAAACAGGATTCAGATGTATATATTAAAAGGTCACATGTATTACTAATTTGCATATTTAATAACACTATTATTCATGAAATGATAGGAACACAAATTGTATCTCCAGATTCAGAATAGTCTTATGAATCTGAATATGTAATTTTCACTAATATCAAAAGTCCATACAAAGAATTATAAGAAAAATGTATGTTCAAGTAAAATTTTGATTTCTCATTCCTTATGGTACAGCTAATTCATAACTGACTCTCACTTTCAAAGAGAAACAAATGGGCTAGTGGAAACAAGGAAGAGGGCCCTGGACAGTGTCAGAAAGTTGAGCTACCCTATAACAGGCTGTGTCCAGGGCAGAAATACTGCATCAAATGATGTTTGCTGGGTAATTAAGTTCAAACAAAAAGGAAGAAGGGGGCATTTTGGGAAAACAGAACAGCAGGAGAGTCATCCTAAAGAGTCGCTGATTTCGATTTCAACTGGGTAAAGTTGATGTCGAAAAATTCATAAAATTGACTTTTCCAGATGCAGAGGCCTTTTTCTAAAGCAACACCAGGTAAGCTGAGATGGCTTTTGGGAGCAGATTAACAGACTGGAATGAAGAGATCATATGGTGGAGCTGCTTGGCACCAATTTGTGTACCTATCAGTTCTGTGCCATTAAAAGACAAGAAGTAAGTATCAAGGTCAGAAGAATTAATAAAATCCCAGATAGCAATTCAAGTTTTTTGGGGGAGGTCGTGGGGTGCAGGGCAGTTTAAAAGCTATATTTGTGAAAGAGGAAATATAGCACAACGTGTATGTTGTTTTTTTTTATAATTAAAATTGAAAACCTCAGTAATATCATAGTAATAGGTGTTTGTGCTACATTTTGAGATCTCTCAAGGCCTTATACATCTCACATCAAAATATGAAATGGCAAGTCCTTAAATTAGTGTCTGCCATAGACAATAACATTATAGAAATTGATTTCTTAATGAACACAAGGGACTGTAGTGTTGTGAAGGTGAACCTGATTCCTTGAGAATAGTGAAAGAGCAAGGTGCTGTTAGCCAGGCATTCCAAACAAAAAAATAGAAGGCCTAAGAAAGCGTACTCTACTATTTATTTGTAACTTGTGTAACACCATAAACAGATATCCAATTGCATCACTGCCCAAGCTAGAAACCAAAGCCTTGCCACAGGTGGTGGCCAACATTTTAAATTTGAAGCAGAATTTGGGAACGGAACCATAAAGAGCAACATTCTTCTCTAATGCTAAGAACCTTTGAATGGTTTCAGATAAAGCTAAGTATTATGGGTGACTTCAGCAGGATTGTCAGTTAGGGAGCCACCTTTAATTCATTGATTTATTATTTCTAATAAAACTAGGTAATCAGATTAGAACAGACTTTGTCTTGTCCTATATTGTAGCATGATATTGATGTGGTTGTGGTATTATATCGGGGTTATTTCTCTGTAACAAACGAATCTCTAGGAAGTACATATAATTTGTAGATCAAACTCATTACATCAATTAGCATTTACCAAGAAACAGACAGCGTGGTGCTCCCGGCTGCCAATTTGTGTGGATCTACTGGTGATCCAGTGTCAATTGCTTTTTGTGCTTAGTCTAGGATCTTAACTGAAATGCCCAGATCGTTTATGTAACGTATCCTCTTCTCACCATTCCTTTTTTGGAATCATTTGCACTCTTGCTCAGGAAGGTAACCTTTGCATATATTTTGGGAGTTTCCAGCACCTAGCATGTAGGAGCCTTGTCTTTAAATTCTCCACCACCCAGGTGACAGAGTACATTTCCAAGTCCTTGGCTAGACAAGCTTGTCTGTGGCCAACAATGAGCACTCTTGCGCCCTGCTGGAACACTGATCTGCCAGGTGGTGGGACTCCCTCACTTGCATCTACTAGATTGATTCTGAAATGTATCATCTTCTTTGATCCTGTGAGTCTACTTTGGCCATGAGGATCTACTATGAGGTAACTCACTATGTTATACGGGATAAGCAGCTCTCAATCTGTCAAATGCATTTTCCATGAAGGTCACAGAGGCTTTGGACCTCTATAGAACAGAGTGCTATCCCCTCCTTCTTCTCCTTATTTTCTTGGTGCTTTGTTGGACTTTATCTTCGTTTTTGTTCCGTCTCCCTCAGATATGCCTCCATGTTTTCAAACCGTAATTGTATTGTATCTAGCATTTCTACTACTGCTCTTTTATTGGTTAGTTCAAATGAAGAGCCCAACACTCCTTTGAAGCTCGCTGTCCAAGATATAGCCTACTCTGTTTGGTCCGCCTCTACTGACCATTCTGGATCAAAGTATGGTGTGCTGGCTCTCGCCTCTATGGTACTCAGGATTGATGGTGCTGTAGGTGCACTTCTCTCCTTTCTTTTTGTACCTACATGTTATTCTTATTTTCAATTAAAGAAGAAGTGGCAGGGAGTAAGTAGTACAATATGCCTCTTTCGATGCCTCCAGTTCATTGTGAGGGACCCGAAAGTACTCTGAGAGCCTTCAAAAAGGAAGGGGGGCCGAGTGCTTGCTTCCTGTACTGCAGCGACTGCTGCTAAGGCTGCTAGTACTGCATGGGGAAGAATACAGTAACACCTGTGCGCAAGTACACAACATCATGTGGGCCTTCCTCACGTTGAGCCATGCATACAGTGGAAATTCCTATGAGACACAAAGCCAGGAATCGTGTTCAAGCACGACACCCACGCTCGCGCCAAGGGCACTTCAGCGATGTTGCTACTTGCCTGAAAGGAGTGGCGGTGAACGTCAAATCGGCCCGTAATCTCTTCCATTTAGACCTACAAGCGAGGCTCACACCAAACAAGAGTCCTGTACCAAAAGACGTGTTTGAATGTCTATGTGTAGTGCTTCAGTCTTCTAAGCACAGGTGCTACTTTCCAGTGTCGTGCATGCAATTGATTACATTGCATTAGATCTGTAAAGTGCTATATTGTACAAAAAAATCTGTTGCAAGAACTTGAACAATATACAGCATCTTGCAGTGTAAGTGCTGTGGCCCATATCAATGATGGCCGCTAGTGCCTTTCTCGGGATGAAGGATTTGGGGCCAGATTACAGAAACACTGCACCGGTGCAAGTGCAATGTGTGCACGGTATTAGCTCTAGGGCAAAGTTTCCCCTATTTTTAAAAACACTGGGACACATTAAAAACCATTGCACCTCGACAAGTGCAATTTGGCATATTAAAAGCACCAGGGCTAAAATTGCCCTAGCGCTAAAACGGTCCATTTTGTATGTATTTTTGCACCAGGCCCACTGCTTATACCATTCATTATTAACACTAGGGCAAACGTTGCCCTGGTGCAAAAATGTAGTGAAAATGCATCTATTTTGCATTAGGGCAATTTTTTCCCTGGTGCTTTAAATATGCCACACTGCACTTGTGCAGGTGCAACGGTTTTTTTAAATGTTCCCCAGCGTTTTTAAAAATAGGGCAAACGTTGCCCTAGTGCTAATACCGTGCAAACATTGCACTTGCTCCAGTGCAATGTTTCTGTAATCTTACCCCTTGGTGCTAAGTGTTTCTGAGTGCAGAGCTAGCGCCATATAACAATCTGTAAATAGTGACTTCTTGAATTTGTGTTAAAATCAAAGTGACACCTCACTGGCCTTCACCTATGGATGGAGGCATTTACTCTCGGAGTGGTGGGGCGGTCTCTCTTGGTATTGAGGTACGTCGAATAATAGAGTGATATGCACCGCAAGTGGCAGTAGTCCTGGCCTGTGGAACCTGTCGTTAGACTGGACTGCTGCAATTGGCCTCATTCCATGATATTTAATGGGCACATCGCCCAGGCAAGCATTGCTTGAAAGGAGAACATGTGTATCTTTGTTTTCCCACTTGCTCTGTACATTTCTGTTGGCAGTGGTGAGGGAAGAGCAATGAAAGCAGTCCTGAGTTTAATGAGGTTGAACAATAATATCAAAGTTGCCATATGGGACGGTTTAAGGGCGGCATGTCCCAACACACGTTTTAGTACATTTTTGACTCATTTTTAAATGGTCACTGGGGTTTTGCAGGAAGAAAAATGATTTTGGGGTTTGTGCGGCCGTTGCAGAACATCTGCGAAACAAATAATACGTTACTATATACAATTCAAAGCCGAATGCTTGCACACTCCTGTTATAAAGGGTTATGTTAAAATGTTGTATGGTTGTGGCCAGGTGCGCAATGACTTGGTTGGTGGCACTTAGAACCATGTTAACCCAACTTCCAACATCGATTTGTTATTTTCTTAATATGGAAGGACGACTTAAGGTGGCAATTTATGGCCCGCAGCACTGCGGTTTTTACAATGCCTTTACATCCCACTGTACGACCCTGTTCTGCAGGGAATGCAGTCTGTGCTGGTGGTTTTGGAATGCAGCTAGTTTGCCTTTACAATGCTCGGTACTTGGTACAATTAGAACGTCCCTCTTCAAAATAGTTTGCATCATTGTGTAGTGTAGAGTTCCCGTTAGGTGAAAAGTGGTAAAGTCGTCAGAGGTGAATAATGCGCGCTTGTTTTGTTCGAGGTGTGTGTTGCCTTAATGGAGATTGCTTTTTTTCTTTTGTACATTCTGCCGTACAAGACATTTATAGTAGTCATGTTTGGCAACAACGTTTCACCCTAATGAGTTAAATGTCCTACCCTGTAAATCTTTTGTGGTTCCTCATAAGTAGCAAATGCGCCAACAAACTGAAGCATTCATATTTTAGAAACGCTGCATGTTGTGTGAAGATATTTAAATGAGTCTCTAGTGGGTTTGCATTTCATCACCTAGAGGAACAATGCTTGGTGTGTCCTGTTAATGTTCTGGCTAGGATGCAAGTTGACAGCCCTTTTATTACTTGGCAAAGTATCTTCTTGATCTCTTCCCAAATAAATCCTCCGACTTTTGTGATCTTGACGTTTAATGAGCAGGTGGACATGCGCACATCCATTCAACTTGAGGCATATAATGGCCCTGAAATAGTCTCTCGGATGGCACTAGATTGCGATTCATGTCAATTAAGATGAGATCTGGGCAGTGCCATTGGGCCAATATTCATCGGAAAGACCTGAAGAAAATGAAAACAACCAGTCCTGTGGTCGGTGGGGGAGAGGTTTGAGACACCAACCAGGGCGAACAAGGACTTCTAACACTTGATCTTTCGACAGAATGTGTTTCTTAGTAGATGGTTTCTGCTGACAAAATGGTTCAAGCCCACGGAAATGAAATTTAGATCGACTTAATAATACAAACTCAACTTTAAATGTGCAAAACAAAATTACCATGAGAACTAGACTTTTGGCTACACTTTAGAACCCTTAACCCTATTTGTAAACAGGATTCAGATGTATATATTAAAAGGTCACATGTATTACTAATTTGCATATTTAATAACACTATTATTCATGAAATGATAGGAACACAATTTGTATCTCCAGATTCAGAATAGTCTTATGAATCTGAATATGTAATTTTCACTAATATCAAAAGTACATACAAAGAATTATAAGAAAAATGTATGTTCGAGTCATATTTTGATTTCTCATTCCTTATGGTATAGCTAATTCATAACAGACTCTCACTTTCAAAGAGAAACAAATGGGCTAATGGAAACAAGGAAGAGGGCCCTGGACAGTGTCAGAAAGTTGAGCTACCCTATAACAGGCTGTGTCCAGGGCAGAAATACTGCATCAAATGATGTTTGCTGGGTAATTAAGTTCAAACAAAAAGGAAGAAGGGGGCATTTTGGGAAAACAGAACAGCAGGAGAGTCATCCTAAAGAGTCGCTGATTTCGATTTCAACTGGGTAAAGTTGATGTCAAAAAATTCATAAAATTGACTTTTCCAGATGCAGAGGCCTTTTTCTAAAGCAGCACCAGGTAAGCTGAGATGGCTTTTGGGAGCGGATTAACAGACTGGAATGAAGAGATCATATGGTGGAGCTGCTTGGCACCAATTTGTGTACCTATCAATTCTGTGCCATTAAAAGACAAGAAGTTAGTATCAAGGTCAGAAGAATTAATAAAATCCCAGATAGCAATTCAAGTTTTTTGGTGGAGGTTGTGGGGTGCAGGGCAGTTTAAAAGCTATATTTGTGAAAGAGGAAATATAGCACAAGGTGTATGTAGTTTTTTTTATAATTAAAATTGAAAGCCTCAGTATTATCATAGTAATAGGTGTTTGTGCTACATTTTGAGATCTCTCAAGGCCTTATACATCTCACATCAAAATATGGAATGGCAAGTCTTTAAATTAGTGTCTGCCATAGACAATAACATTATAGAAATTGATTTCTTAATGAACACAAGGGACTGTAGTGTTGTGAAGGTGAACCTGATTCCTTGAGAATAGTGAGAGAGCAAGGTGCTGTTAGCCAGGCATTGCAAACAAAAAAATAGAAGGCCTAAGAAAGCGTACTCTACTATTTATTTGTAACTTGTGAAACACCATAAACAGATATCCAATTGCATCACTGCCCAAGCTAGAAACCAAAGCCTCGCCACAGGTGGTGGCCAACATTTTAAATTTGAAGCAGAATTTGGGAAAGGAACCATAATGAGCAACATTCTTCTCTAATGCTAAGAACCTTTGAATGGTTTCAGATAAAGCTAAGTATTATGTGTGACATCAGCAGGATTGTCAGTTAGGGAACCACCTTTAATTCATTGATTTATTATTTCTAATAAAACTAGGTAATCAGATTAGAACAGACTTTGTCTTGTCCTATATTGTAGCATGATATTGGTGTGGTTGTGGTATTATATCGGGGTTATTTCTCTGTAACAAACAAATCTCTAGGAAGTACATATAATTTGTAGATCAAACTCATTACATCAATTAGCATTTACCAAGAAACAGACAGCGTGGTGCTCCCAGCTGCCAATTTGTGTGAATCTACTGGTGATCCAGTGTCAATTGCTTTTTGTGCTTAGTATAGGATCTTAACTGAAATGCCCAGATCGTTTATGTAACGTATCCTCTTCTCACCATTCCTTTTTTGGAATCATTTGCACTCTTGCTCAGGAAGGTAACCTTTGCATATATTTTGGGAGTTTCCAGCACCTAGCATGTAGGAGCCTTGTCTTTAAATTCTCCACCACCCAGGTGACAGAGTACATTTCCAAGTCCTTGGCTAGACAAGCTTGTCTGTGGCCAACAATGAGCACTCTTGCGCCCTGCTGGAACACTGATCTGCCAGGCGGTGGGACTCCCTCACTTGCATCTACTAGATTGATTCTGAAATGTATCATCTTCTTGGTCCTGTGAGTCTACTTCGGCCATGAGGCTCTACTATGAGGTAACTCACTATGTTATACGAGATAAGCAGCTCTCAATCTGTCAAATGCATTTGCCATGAAGGTCACAGAGGCTTTGGACCTCTATAGAACAGAGTGCTATCCCCTCCTTCTTCTCCTTATTTTCTTGGTGCTTTGTTGGACTTTATCTTCGTTTTTGTTCCGTCTCCCTCAGATATGCCTCCATGTTTTCAAACCGTAATTGTATTGTATCTAGCATTTCTACTACTGCTCTTTTATTGGTTAGTTCAAATGAAGAGCCCAACACTCCTTTGAAGCTCGCTGTCCAAGATATAGCCTACTCTGTTTGGTCCGCCTCTTCTGACCATTCTGGATCAAAGTATGGTGTGCTGGCTCTCGCCTCTATGGTACTCAGGATTGATGGTGCTGTAGGTGCACTTCTCTCCTTTCTTTTTGTACCTACATGTTATTCTTATTTTCAATTAAAGAAGAAGTGGCAGGGAGTAAGTAGTACAATATGCCTCTTTCGATGCCTCCAGTTCATTGTGAGGGACCCGAAAGTACTCTGAGAGCCTTCAAAAAGGAAGGGGGGCCGAGTGCTTGCTTCCTGTACTGCAGCGACTGCTGCTAAGGCTGCTAGTACTGCATGGGGAAGAATACAGTAACACCTGTGCGCAAGTACACAACATCATGTGGGCCTTCCTCACGTTGAGCCATGCATACAGTGGAAATTCCTATGAGACACAAAGCCAGGAATCGTGTTCAAGCACGACACCCACGCTCGCGCCAAGGGCACTTCAGCGATGTTGCTACTTGCCTGAAAGGAGTGGCGGTGAACGTCAAATCGGCCCGTAATCTCTTCCATTTAGACCTACAAGCGAGGCTCACACCAAACAAGAGTCCTGTACCAAAAGACGTGTTTGAATGTCTATGTGTAGTGCTTCAGTCTTCTAAGCACAGGTGCTACTTTCCAGTGTCGTGCATGCAATTGATTACATTGCATTAGATCTGTAAAGTGCTATATTGTACAAAAAAATCTGTTGCAAGAACTTGAACAATATACAGCATCTTGCAGTGTAAGTGCTGTGGCCCATATCAATGATGGCCGCTAGTGCCTTTCTCGGGATGAAGGATTTGGGGCCAGATTACAGAAGCACTGCACCGGTGCAAGTGCAATGTGTGCACGGTATTAGCTCTAGGGCAAAGTTTCCCCTATTTTTAAAAACACTGGGACACATTAAAAACCATTGCACCTCGACAAGTGCAATTTGGCATATTAAAAGCACCAGGGCTAAAATTGCCCTAGCGCTAAAATGGTCCATTTTGTATGTATTTTTGCACCAGGCCCACTGCTTATACCATTCATTATTAACACTAGGGCAAACGTTGCCCTGGTGCAAAAATGTAGTGAAAATGCATCTATTTTGCATTAGGGCAATTTTTTCCCTGGTGCTTTAAATATGCCACACTGCACTTGTGCAGGTGCAACGTTTTTTTTAAATGTTCCCCAGCGTTTTTAAAAATAGGGCAAACGTTGCCCTAGTGCTAATACCGTGCAAACATTGCACTTGCTCCAGTGCAATGTTTCTGTAATCTTACCCCTTGGTGCTAAGTGTTTCTGAGTGCAGAGCTAGCGCCATATAACAATCTGTAAATAGTGACTTCTTGAATTTGTGTTAAAATCAAAGTGACACCTCACTGGCCTTCACCTATGGATGGAGGCATTTACTCTCGGAGTGGTGGGGCGGTCTCTCTTGGTATTGAGGTACGTCGAATAATAGAGTGATATGCACCGCAAGTGGCAGTAGTCCTGGCCTGTGGAACCTGTCGTTAGACTGGACTGCTGCAATTGGCCTCATTCCATGATATTTAATGGGCACATCGCCCAGGCAAGCATTGCTTGAAAGGAGAACATGTGTATCTTTGTTTTCCCACTTGCTCTGTACATTTCTGTTGGCAGTGGTGAGGGAAGAGCAATGAAAGCAGTCCTGAGTTTAATGAGGTTGAACAATAATATCAAAGTTGCCATATGGGACGGTTTAAGGGCGGCATGTCCCAACACACGTTTTAGTACATTTTTGACTCATTTTTAAATGGTCACTGGGGTTTTGCAGGAAGAAAAATGATTTTGGGGTTTGTGCGGCCGTTGCAGAACATCTGCGAAACAAATAATACGTTACTATATACAATTCAAAGCCGAATGCTTGCACACTCCTGTTATAAAGGGTTATGTTAAAATGTTGTATGGTTGTGGCCAGGTGCGCAATGACTTGGTTGGTGGCACTTAGAACCATGTTAACCCAACTTCCAACATCGATTTGTTATTTTCTTAATATGGAAGGACGACTTAAGGTGGCAATTTATGGCCCGCAGCACTGCGGTTTTTACAATGCCTTTACATCCCACTGTACGACCCTGTTCTGCAGGGAATGCAGTCTGTGCTGGTGGTTTTGGAATGCAGCTAGTTTGCCTTTACAATGCTCGGTACTTGGTACAATTAGAACGTCCCTCTTCAAAATAGTTTGCATCATTGTGTAGTGTAGAGTTCCCGTTAGGTGAAAAGTGGTAAAGTCGTCAGAGGTGAATAATGCGCGCTTGTTTTGTTCGAGGTGTGTGTTGCCTTAATGGAGATTGCTTTTTTTCTTTTGTACATTCTGCCGTACAAGACATTTATAGTAGTCATGTTTGGCAACAACGTTTCACCCTAATGAGTTAAATGTCCTACCCTGTAAATCTTTTGTGGTTCCTCATAAGTAGCAAATGCGCCAACAAACTGAAGCATTCATATTTTAGAAACGCTGCATGTTGTGTGAAGATATTTAAATGAGTCTCTAGTGGGTTTGCATTTCATCACCTAGAGGAACAATGCTTGGTGTGTCCTGTTAATGTTCTGGCTAGGATGCAAGTTGACAGCCCTTTTATTACTTGGCAAAGTATCTTCTTGATCTCTTCCCAAATAAATCCTCCGACTTTGGTGATCTTGACGTTTAATGAGCAGGTGGACATGCGCACATCCATTCAACTTGAGGCATATAATGGCCCTGAAATAGTCTCTCGGATGGCACTAGATTGCGATTCATGTCAATTAAGATGAGATCTGGGCAGTGCCATTGGGCCAATATTCATCGGAAAGACCTGAAGAAAATGAAAACAACCAGTCCTGTGGTCGGTGGGGGAGAGGTTTGAGACACCAACCAGGGCAAACAAGGACTTCTAACACTTGATCTTTCGACAGAATGTGTTTCTTAGTAGATGGTTTCTGCTGACAAAATGGTTCAAGCCCACGGAAATGAAATTTAGATCGACTTAATAATACAAACTCAACTTTAAATGTGCAAAACAAAATTACCATGAGAACTAGACTTTTGGCTACACTTTAGAACCCTTAACCCTATTTGTAAACAGGATTCAGATGTATATATTAAAAGGTCACATGTATTACTAATTTGCATATTTAATAACACTATTATTCATGAAATGATAGGAACACAATTTGTATCTCCAGATTCAGAATAGTCTTATGAATCTGAATATGTAATTTTCACTAATATCAAAAGTACATACAAAGAATTATAAGAAAAATGTATGTTCGAGTCATATTTTGATTTCTCATTCCTTATGGTATAGCTAATTCATAACTGACTCTCACTTTCAAAGAGAAACAAATGGGCTAATGGAAACAAGGAAGAGGGCCCTGGACAGTGTCAGAAAGTTGAGCTACCCTATAACAGGCTGTGTCCAGGGCAGAAATACTGCATCAAATGATGTTTGCTGGGTAATTAAGTTCAAACAAAAAGGAAGAAGGGGGCATTTTGGGAAAACAGAACAGCAGGAGAGTCATCCTAAAGAGTCGCTGATTTCGATTTCAACTGGGTAAAGTTGATGTCAAAAAATTCATAAAATTGACTTTTCCAGATGCAGAGGCCTTTTTCTAAAGCAGCACCAGGTAAGCTGAGATGGCTTTTGGGAGCGGATTAACAGACTGGAATGAAGAGATCATATGGTGGAGCTGCTTGGCACCAATTTGTGTACCTATCAATTCTGTGCCATTAAAAGACAAGAAGTTAGTATCAAGGTCAGAAGAATTAATAAAATCCCAGATAGCAATTCAAGTTTTTTGGTGGAGGTTGTGGGGTGCAGGGCAGTTTAAAAGCTATATTTGTGAAAGAGGAAATATAGCACAAGGTGTATGTAGTTTTTTTTATAATTAAAATTGAAAGCCTCAGTATTATCATAGTAATAGGTGTTTGTGCTACATTTTGAGATCTCTCAAGGCCTTATACATCTCACATCAAAATATGGAATGGCAAGTCTTTAAATTAGTGTCTGCCATAGACAATAACATTATAGAAATTGATTTCTTAATGAACACAAGGGACTGTAGTGTTGTGAAGGTGAACCTGATTCCTTGAGAATAGTGAGAGAGCAAGGTGCTGTTAGCCAGGCATTGCAAACAAAAAAATAGAAGGCCTAAGAAAGCGTACTCTACTATTTATTTGTAACTTGTGAAACACCATAAACAGATATCCAATTGCATCACTGCCCAAGCTAGAAACCAAAGCCTCGCCACAGGTGGTGGCCAACATTTTAAATTTGAAGCAGAATTTGGGAAAGGAACCATAATGAGCAACATTCTTCTCTAATGCTAAGAACCTTTGAATGGTTTCAGATAAAGCTAAGTATTATGTGTGACATCAGCAGGATTGTCAGTTAGGGAACCACCTTTAATTCATTGATTTATTATTTCTAATAAAACTAGGTAATCAGATTAGAACAGACTTTGTCTTGTCCTATATTGTAGCATGATATTGGTGTGGTTGTGGTATTATATCGGGGTTATTTCTCTGTAACAAACAAATCTCTAGGAAGTACATATAATTTGTAGATCAAACTCATTACATCAATTAGCATTTACCAAGAAACAGACAGCGTGGTGCTCCCAGCTGCCAATTTGTGTGAATCTACTGGTGATCCAGTGTCAATTGCTTTTTGTGCTTAGTATAGGATCTTAACTGAAATGCCCAGATCGTTTATGTAACGTATCCTCTTCTCACCATTCCTTTTTTGGAATCATTTGCACTCTTGCTCAGGAAGGTAACCTTTGCATATATTTTGGGAGTTTCCAGCACCTAGCATGTAGGAGCCTTGTCTTTAAATTCTCCACCACCCAGGTGACAGAGTACATTTCCAAGTCCTTGGCTAGACAAGCTTGTCTGTGGCCAACAATGAGCACTCTTGCGCCCTGCTGGAACACTGATCTGCCAGGCGGTGGGACTCCCTCACTTGCATCTACTAGATTGATTCTGAAATGTATCATCTTCTTGGTCCTGTGAGTCTACTTCGGCCATGAGGCTCTACTATGAGGTAACTCACTATGTTATACGAGATAAGCAGCTCTCAATCTGTCAAATGCATTTGCCATGAAGGTCACAGAGACTTTGGACCTCTATAGAACAGAGTGCTATCCCCTCCTTCTTCTCCTTATTTTCTTGGTGCTTTGTTGGACTTTATCTTCGTTTTTGTTCCGTCTCCCTCAGATATGCCTCCATGTTTTCAAACCGTAATTGTATTGTATCTAGCATTTCTACTACTGCTCTTTTATTGGTTAGTTCAAATGAAGAGCCCAACACTCCTTTGAAGCTCGCTGTCCAAGATATAGCCTACTCTGTTTGGTCCACCTCTACTGACCATTCTGGATCAAAGTATGGTGTGCTGGCTCTCGCCTCTATGGTACTCAGGATTGATGGTGCTGTAGGTGCACTTCTCTCCTTTCTTTTTGTACCTACATGTTATTCTTATTTTCAATTAAAGAAGAAGTGGCAGGGAGTAAGTAGTACAATATGCCTCTTTCGATGCCTCCAGTTCATTGTGAGGGACCCGGAGTACTCTGAGAGCCTTCAAAAAGGAAGGGGGGCCGAGTGCTTGCTCACTGTACTGCAGCGACTGCTGCTAAGGCTGCTAGTACTGCATGGGGAAGAATACAGTAACACCTGTGCGCAAGTACACAACATCATGTGGGCCTTCCTCACGTTGAGCCATGCATACAGTGGAAATTCCTATGAGACACAAAGCCAGGAATCGTGTTCAAGCACGACACCCACGCTCGCGCCAAGGGCACTTCAGCGATGTTGCTACTTGCCTGAAAGGAGTGGCGGTGAACGTCAAATCGGCCCGTAATATCTTCCATTTAGACCTACAAGCGAGGCTCACACCAAACAAGAGTCCTGTGCCAAAAGACGTGTCTGAATGTCTATGTGTAGTGCTTCAGTCTTCTAAGCACAGGTGCTACTTTCCAGTGTCGTGCATGCAATTGATTACATTCCATTAGATCTGTAAAATGATATATTGTACAAAAAAATCTGTTGCAAGAACTTGAACAATATACAGCATCTTGCAGTGTAAGTGCTGTGGCCCATATCAATGATGGCCGCTAGTGCCTTTCTCGGGATGAAGGATTTGGGGCCAGATTACAGAAACACTGCACCGGTGCAAGTGCAATGTGTGCACGGTATTAGCTCTAGGGCAAAGTTTGCCCTATTTTTAAAAACACTGGGACACATTAAAAACCATTGCACCTCGACAAGTGCAATTTGGCATATTAAAAGCACCAGGGCTAAAATTGCCCTAGCGCTAAAACGGTCCATTTTGTATGTATTTTTGCACCAGGCCCACTGCTTATACCATTCATTATTAACACTAGGGCAAACGTTGCCCTGGTGCAAAAATGTAGTGAAAATGCATCTTTTTTGCATTAGGGCAATTTTTTCCCTGGTGCTTTAAATATGCCACACTGCACTTGTGCAGGTGCAACGGTTTTTTGAAATGTTCCCCAGCGTTTTTAAAAATAGGGCAAACGTTGCCCTAGTGCTAATACCGTGCAAACATTGCACTTGCTCCAGTGCAATGTTTCTGTAATCTGGCCCCTTGGTGCTAAGTGTTTCTGAGTGCAGAGCTAGCGCCATATAACAATCTGTAAATAGTGACTTCTTGAATTTGTGTTAAAATCAAAGTGACACCTCACTGGCCTTCACCTATGGATGGAGGCATTTACTCTCGGAGTGGTGGGGCGGTCTCTCTTGGTATTGAGGTACGTCGAATAATAGAGTGATATGCACCGCAAGTGGCAGTAGTCCTGGCCTGTGGAACCTGCCGTTAGACTGGACTGCTGCAATTGGCCTCATTCCATGATATTTAATGGGCACATCGCCCAGGCAAGCATTGCTTGAAAGGAGAACATGTGTATCTTTGTTTTCCCACTTGCTCTGTACATTTCTGTTGGCAGTGGTGAGGGAAGAGCAATGAAAGCAGTCCTGAGTTTAATGAGGCTTGAACAATAATATCAAAGTTGCCATATGGGACGGTTTAAGGGCGGCATGTCCCAACACACGTTTTAGTACATTTTTGACTCATTTTTAAATGGTCACTGGGGTTTTGCAGGAAGAAAAATGATTTTTGGGTTTGTGCGGCCGTTGCAGAACATCTGCGAAACAAATAATATGTTACTATATACAATTCAAAGCCGAATGCTTGCACACTCCTGTTATAAAGGGTTATGTTAAAATGTTGTATGGTTGTGGCCAGGTGCGCAATGACTTGGTTGGTGGCACTTAGAACCATGTTAACCCAACTTCCAACATCGATTTGTTATTTTCTTAATATGGAAGGACGACTTAAGGTGGCAATTTATGGCTCGCAGCACTGCGGTTTTTACAATGCCTTTACATCCCACTGTACGACCCTGTTCTGCAGGGAATGCAATCTGTGCTGGTGGTTTTGGAATGCAGCTAGTTTGCCTTTACAATGCTCGGTACTTGGTACAATTAGAACGTCCCTCTTCAAAATAGTTTGCATCATTGTGTAGTGTAGAGTTCCCGTTAGGTGAAAAGTGGTAAAGTCGTCAGAGATGAATAATGCGCGCTTGTTTTGTTCGAGGTGTGTGTTGCCTTACTGGAGATTGCTTTTTTCTTTTGTACATTCTGCCATACAAGACAATTATAGTAGTCATGTTTGGCAACAACGTTTCACCCTAATGAGTTAAATGTCCTACCCTGTAAATCTTTTGTGGTTCCTCATAAGTAGCAAATGCGCCAACAAACTGAAGCATTCATATTTTAGAAACGCTGCATGTTGTGTGAAGATATTTAAATGAGTCTCTAGTGGGTTTGCATTTCATCACCTAGAGGAACAATGCTTGGTGTGTCCTGTTAATGTTCTGGCTAGGATGCAAGTTGACAGCCCTTTTATTACTTGGCAAAGTATCTTCTTGATCTCTTCCCAAATAAATCCTCCGACTTTTGTGATCTTGACGCTTAATGAGCAGGTGGACATGCGCACATCCATTCAACTTGAGGCATATAATGGCCCTGAAATAGTCTCTCGGATGGCACTAGATTGTGATTCATGTCAATTAAGATGAGATCTGGGCAGTGCCATTGGGCCAATATTCATCGGAAAGACCTGAAGAAAATGAAAACAACCAGTCCTGTGGTCGGTGGGGGAGAGGTTTGAGACACCAACCAGGGCGAACAAGGACTTCTAACACTTGATCTTTCGACAGAATGTGTTTCTTAGTAGATGGTTTCTGCTGACAAAATGGTTCAAGCCCATGGAAATGAAATTTAGATCGACTTAATAATACAAACTCAACTTTAAATGTGCAAAACAAAATTACCATGAGAACTAGACTTTTGGCTATAACTTTAGAACCCTTAACCCTATTTGTAAACAGGATTCAGATGTATATATTAAAAGGTCACATGTATTACTAATTTGCATATTTAATAACACTATTAGTCATGAAATGATAGGAACACAATTTGTATCTCCAGATTCAGAATAGTCTTATGAATCTGAATATGTAATTTTCACTAATATCAAAAGTCCATACAAAGAATTATAAGAAAAATGTATGTTCAAGTCAAATTTTGATTTCTCATTCCTTATGGTATAGCTATTTCATAACTGACTCTCACTTTCAAAGAGAAACAAATGGGCTAATGGAAACAAGGAAGAGGGCCCTGGACAGTGTCAGAAAGTTGAGCTACCCTATAACAGGCTGTGTCCAGGGCAGAAATACTGCATCAAATGATGTTTGCTGGGTAATTAAGTTCAAACAAAAAGGAAGAAGGGGGCATTTTGGGAAAACAGAACAGCAGGAGAGTCATCCTAAAGAGTCGCTGATTTCGATTTCAACTGGGTAAAGTTGATGTCGAAAAATTCATAAAATTGACTTTTCCAGATGCAGAGGCCTTTTTCTAAAGCAGCACCAGGTAAGCTGAGATGGCTTTTGGGAGCGGATTAACAGACTGGAATGAAGAGATCATATGGTGGAGCTGCTTGGCACCAATTTGTGTACCTATCAATTCTGTGCCATTAAAAGACAAGAAGTTAGTATCAAGGTCAGAAGAATTAATAAAATCCCAGATAGCAATTCAAGTTTTTTGGTGGAGGTTGTGGGGTGCAGGGCAGTTTAAAAGCTATATTTGTGAAAGAGGAAATATAGCACAAGGTGTATGTAGTTTTTTTTATAATTAAAATTGAAAGCCTCAGTATTATCATAGTAATAGGTGTTTGTGCTACATTTTGAGATCTCTCAAGGCCTTATACATCTCACATCAAAATATGGAATGGCAAGTCTTTAAATTAGTGTCTGCCATAGACAATAACATTATAGAAATTGATTTCTTAATGAACACAAGGGACTGTAGTGTTGTGAAGGTGAACCTGATTCCTTGAGAATAGTGAGAGAGCAAGGTGCTGTTAGCCAGGCATTGCAAACAAAAAAATAGAAGGCCTAAGAAAGCGTACTCTACTATTTATTTGTAACTTGTGAAACACCATAAACAGATATCCAATTGCATCACTGCCCAAGCTAGAAACCAAAGCCTCGCCACAGGTGGTGGCCAACATTTTAAATTTGAAGCAGAATTTGGGAAAGGAACCATAATGAGCAACATTCTTCTCTAATGCTAAGAACCTTTGAATGGTTTCAGATAAAGCTAAGTATTATGTGTGACATCAGCAGGATTGTCAGTTAGGGAACCACCTTTAATTCATTGATTTATTATTTCTAATAAAACTAGGTAATCAGATTAGAACAGACTTTGTCTTGTCCTATATTGTAGCATGATATTGGTGTGGTTGTGGTATTATATCGGGGTTATTTCTCTGTAACAAACAAATCTCTAGGAAGTACATATAATTTGTAGATCAAACTCATTACATCAATTAGCATTTACCAAGAAACAGACAGCGTGGTGCTCCCAGCTGCCAATTTGTGTGAATCTACTGGTGATCCAGTGTCAATTGCTTTTTGTGCTTAGTATAGGATCTTAACTGAAATGCCCAGATCGTTTATGTAACGTATCCTCTTCTCACCATTCCTTTTTTGGAATCATTTGCACTCTTGCTCAGGAAGGTAACCTTTGCATATATTTTGGGAGTTTCCAGCACCTAGCATGTAGGAGCCTTGTCTTTAAATTCTCCACCACCCAGGTGACAGAGTACATTTCCATGTCCTTGGCTAGACAAGCTTGTCTGTGGCCAACAATGAGCACTCTTGCGCCCTGCTGGAACACTGATCTGCCAGGCGGTGGGACTCCCTCACTTGCATCTACTAGATTGATTCTGAAATGTATCATCTTCTTGGTCCTGTGAGTCTACTTCGGCCATGAGGCTCTACTATGAGGTAACTCACTATGTTATACGAGATAAGCAGCTCTCAATCTGTCAAATGCATTTGCCATGAAGGTCACAGAGGCTTTGGACCTCTATAGAACAGAGTGCTATCCCCTCCTTCTTCTCCTTATTTTCTTGGTGCTTTGTTGGAGTTTATCTTCGTTTTTGTTCCGTCTCCCTCAGATATGCCTCCATGTTTTCAAACCGTAATTGTATTGTATCTAGCATTTCTACTACTGCTCTTTTATTGGTTAGTTCAAATGAAGAGCCCAACACTCCTTTGAAGCTCGCTGTCCAAGATATAGCCTACTCTGTTTGGTCCACCTCTACTGACCATTCTGGATCAAAGTATGGTGTGCTGGCTCTCGCCTCTATGGTACTCAGGATTGATGGTGCTGTAGGTGCACTTCTCTCCTTTCTTTTTGTACCTACATGTTATTCTTATTTTCAATTAAAGAAGAAGTGGCAGGGAGTAAGTAGTACAATATGCCTCTTTCGATGCCTCCAGTTCATTGTGAGGGACCCGGAGTACTCTGAGAGCCTTCAAAAAGGAAGGGGGGCCGAGTGCTTGCTCACTGTACTGCAGCGACTGCTGCTAAGGCTGCTAGTACTGCATGGGGAAGAATACAGTAACACCTGTGCGCAAGTACACAACATCATGTGGGCCTTCCTCACGTTGAGCCATGCATACAGTGGAAATTCCTATGAGACACAAAGCCAGGAATCGTGTTCAAGCACGACACCCACGCTCGCGCCAAGGGCACTTCAGCGATGTTGCTACTTGCCTGAAAGGAGTGGCGGTGAACGTCAAATCGGCCCGTAATATCTTCCATTTAGACCTACAAGCGAGGCTCACACCAAACAAGAGTCCTGTGCCAAAAGACGTGTCTGAATGTCTATGTGTAGTGCTTCAGTCTTCTAAGCACAGGTGCTACTTTCCAGTGTCGTGCATGCAATTGATTACATTCCATTAGATCTGTAAAGTGCTATATTGTACAAAAAAATCTGTTGCAAGAACTTGAACAATATACAGCATCTTGCAGTGTAAGTGCTGTGGCCCATATCAATGATGGCCGCTAGTGCCTTTCTCGGGATGAAGGATTTGGGGCCAGATTACAGAAACACTGCACCGGTGCAAGTGCAATGTGTGCACGGTATTAGCTCTAGGGCAAAGTTTGCCCTATTTTTAAAAACACTGGGACACATTAAAAACCATTGCACCTCGACAAGTGCAATTTGGCATATTAAAAGCACCAGGGCTAAAATTGCCCTAGCGCTAAAACGGTCCATTTTGTATGTATTTTTGCACCAGGCCCACTGCTTATACCATTCATTATTAACACTAGGGCAAACGTTGCCCTGGTGCAAAAATGTAGTGAAAATGCATCTTTTTTGCATTAGGGCAATTTTTTCCCTGGTGCTTTAAATATGCCACACTGCACTTGTGCAGGTGCAACGGTTTTTTGAAATGTTCCCCAGCGTTTTTAAAAATAGGGCAAACGTTGCCCTAGTGCTAATACCGTGCAAACATTGCACTTGCTCCAGTGCAATGTTTCTGTAATCTGGCCCCTTGGTGCTAAGTGTTTCTGAGTGCAGAGCTAGCGCCATATAACAATCTGTAAATAGTGACTTCTTGAATTTGTGTTAAAATCAAAGTGACACCTCACTGGCCTTCACCTATGGATGGAGGCATTTACTCTCGGAGTGGTGGGGCGGTCTCTCTTGGTATTGAGGTACGTCGAATAATAGAGTGATATGCACCGCAAGTGGCAGTAGTCCTGGCCTGTGGAACCTGCCGTTAGACTGGACTGCTGCAATTGGCCTCATTCCATGATATTTAATGGGCACATCGCCCAGGCAAGCATTGCTTGAAAGGAGAACATGTGTATCTTTGTTTTCCCACTTGCTCTGTACATTTCTGTTGGCAGTGGTGAGGGAAGAGCAATGAAAGCAGTCCTGAGTTTAATGAGGCTTGAACAATAATATCAAAGTTGCCATATGGGACGGTTTAAGGGCGGCATGTCCCAACACACGTTTTAGTACATTTTTGACTCATTTTTAAATGGTCACTGGGGTTTTGCAGGAAGAAAAATGATTTTTGGGTTTGTGCGGCCGTTGCAGAACATCTGCGAAACAAATAATATGTTACTATATACAATTCAAAGCCGAATGCTTGCACACTCCTGTTATAAAGGGTTATGTTAAAATGTTGTATGGTTGTGGCCAGGTGCGCAATGACTTGGTTGGTGGCACTTAGAACCATGTTAACCCAACTTCCAACATCGATTTGTTATTTTCTTAATATGGAAGGACGACTTAAGGTGGCAATTTATGGCTCGCAGCACTGCGGTTTTTACAATGCCTTTACATCCCACTGTACGACCCTGTTCTGCAGGGAATGCAATCTGTGCTGGTGGTTTTGGAATGCAGCTAGTTTGCCTTTACAATGCTCGGTACTTGGTACAATTAGAACGTCCCTCTTCAAAATAGTTTGCATCATTGTGTAGTGTAGAGTTCCCGTTAGGTGAAAAGTAGTAAAGTCGTCAGAGGTGAATAATGCGCGCTTGTTTTGTTCGAGGTGTGTGTTGCCTTACTGGAGATTGCTTTTTTTCTTTTGTACATTCTGCCGTACAAGACAATTATAGTAGTCATGTTTGGCAACAACGTTTCACCCTAATGAGTTAAATGTCCTACCCTGTAAATCTTTTGTGGTTCCTCATAAGTAGCAAATGCGCCAACAAACTGAAGCATTCATATTTTAGAAACGCTGCATGTTGTGTGAAGATATTTAAATGAGTCTCTAGTGGGTTTGCATTTCATCACCTAGAGGAACAATGCTTGGTGTGTCCTGTTAATGTTCTGGCTAGGATGCAAGTTGACAGCCCTTTTATTACTTGGCAAAGTATCTTCTTGATCTCTTCCCAAATAAATCCTCCGACTTTTGTGATCTTGACGCTTAATGAGCAGGTGGACATGCGCACATCCATTCAACTTGAGGCATATAATGGCCCTGAAATAGTCTCTCGGATGGCACTAGATTGTGATTCATGTCAATTAAGATGAGATCTGGGCAGTGCCATTGGGCCAATATTCATCGGAAAGACCTGAAGAAAATGAAAACAACCAGTCCTGTGGTCGGTGGGGGAGAGGTTTGAGACACCAACCAGGGCGAACAAGGACTTCTAACACTTGATCTTTCGACAGAATGTGTTTCTTAGTAGATGGTTTCTGCTGACAAAATGGTTCAAGCCCATGGAAATGAAATTTAGATCGACTTAATAATACAAACTCAACTTTAAATGTGCAAAACAAAATTACCATGAGAACTAGACTTTTGGCTATAACTTTAGAACCCTTAACCCTATTTGTAAACAGGATTCAGATGTATATATTAAAAGGTCACATGTATTACTAATTTGCATATTTAATAACACTATTAGTCATGAAATGATAGGAACACAATTTGTATCTCCAGATTCAGAATAGTCTTATGAATCTGAATATGTAATTTTCACTAATATCAAAAGTCCATACAAAGAATTATAAGAAAAATGTATGTTCAAGTCAAATTTTGATTTCTCATTCCTTATGGTATAGCTATTTCATAACTGACTCTCACTTTCAAAGAGAAACAAATGGGCTAATGGAAACAAGGAAGAGGGCCCTGGACAGTGTCAGAAAGTTGAGCTACCCTATAACAGGCTGTGTCCAGGGCAGAAATACTGCATCAAATGATGTTTGCTGGGTAATTAAGTTCAAACAAATAGGAAGAAGGGGGCATTTTGGGAAAACAGAACAGCAGGAGAGTCATCCTAAAGAGTCGCTGATTTCGATTTCAAATGGGTAAAGTTGATGTCGAAAAATTCATAAAATTGACTTTTCCAGATGCAGAGGCCTTTTTCTAAAGCAGCACCAGGTAAGCTGAGATGGCTTTTGGGAGCAGATTAACAGACTGGAATGAAGAGATCATATGGTGGAGCTGCTTGGCACCAATTTGTGTACCTATCAGTTATGTGCCATTAAAAGACAAGAAGTGAGTATCAAGGTCAGAAGAATTAATAAAATCCCAGATAGCAATTAAAGTTTTTTGGGGGAGGTTGTGGGGTGCAGGGCAGTTTAAAAGCTATATTTGTGAAAGAGGAAATATAGCACAAGGTGTATGTAGTTTTTTTTATAATTAAAATTGAAAACCTCAGTAATATCATAGTAATAGGTGTTTGTGCTACATTTTGAGATCTCTCAAGGCCTTATAGATCTCACATCAAAATATGGAATGGCAAGTCCTTAAATTAGTGTCTGCCATAGACAATAACATTATAGAAATTGATTTCTTAATGAACACAAGGGACTGTAGTGTTGTGAAGGTGAACATGAATCCTTGAGAATAGTGAGAGAGCAAGGTGCTGTTAGCCAGGCATTCCAAACAAAAAAATAGAAGGCCTAAGAAAGCGTACTCTACTATTTATTTGTAACTTGTGTAACACCATAAACAGATATCCAATTGCATCACTGCCCAAGCTAGAAACAAAAGCCTTGCCACAGGTGGTGGCCAACATTTTAAATTTGAAGCAGAATTTGGGAACGGAACCAAAAAGAGCAACATTCTTCTCTAATGCTAAGAACCTTTGAATGGTTTCAGATAAAGCTAAGTATTATGGGTGACTTCAGCAGGATTGTCAGTTAGGGAACCACCTTTAATTCATTGATTTATTATTTCTAATAAAACTAGGTAATCAGATTAGAACAGACTTTGTCTTGTCCTATATTGTAGCATGATATTGGTGTGGTTGTGGTATTATATCGGGGTTATTTCTCTGTAACACACAAATCTCTAGGAAGTACATATAATTTGTAGATCAAACTCATTACATCAATTAGCATTTACCAAGAAACAGACAGCGTGGTGCTCCCGGCTGCCAATTTGTGTGGATCTACTGGTGATCCAGTGTCAATTGCTTTGTGTGCTTAGTCTAGGATCTTAACTGAAATGCCCAGATCGTTTATGTAACGTATCCTCTTCTCACCATTCCTTTTTTGGAATCATTTGCATTCTTGCTCAGGAAGGTAACCTTTGCATATATTTTGGGAGTTTCCAGCACCTAGCATGTAGGAGCCTTGTCTTTAAATTCTCCACCACCCAGGTGACAGAGTACATTTCCAAGTCCTTGGCTAGACAAGCTTGTCTGTGGCCAACAATGAGCACTCTTGCGCCCTGCTGGAACACTGATCTGCCAGGTGGTGGGACTCCCTCACTTGCATCTACTAGATTGATTCTGAAAGGTATCATCTTCTTTGATCCTGTGAGTCTACTTTGGCCATGAGGATCTACTATGAGGTAACTCACTATGTTATACGAGATAAGCAGCTCTCAATCTGTCAAATGCATTTTCCATGAAGGTCACAGAGGCTTTGGACCTCTATAGAACAGAGTGCTATCCCCTCCTTCTTCTCCTTATTTTCTTGGTGCTTTGTTGGAGTTTATCTTCGTTTTTGTTCCGTCTCCCTCAGATATGCCTCCATGTTTTCAAACCGTAATTGTATTGTATCTAGCATTTCTACTACTGCTCTTTTATTGGTTAGTTCAAATGAAGAGCCCAACACTCCTTTGAAGCTCGCTGTCCAATATATAGCCTACTCTGTTTGGTCCGCCTCTACTGACCATTCTGGATCAAAGTATGGTGTGCTGGCTCTCGCCTCTATGGTACTCAGGATTGATGGTGCTGTAGGTGCACTTCTCTCCTTTCTTTTTGTACCTACATGTTATTCTTATTTTCAATTAAAGAAGAAGTGGCAGGGAGTAAGTAGTACAATATGCCTCTTTCGATGCCTCCAGTTCATTGTGAGGGACCCGGAGTACTCTGAGAGCCTTCAAAAAGGAAGGGGGGCCGAGTGCTTGCTTCCTGTACTGCAGCGACTGCTGCTAAGGCTGCTAGTACTGCATGGGGAAGAATACAGTAACACCTGTGCGCAAGTACACAACATCATGTGGGCCTTCCTCACGTTGAGCCATGCATACAGTGGAAATTCCTATGAGACACAAAGCCAGGAATCGTGTTCAAGCACGACACCCACGCTCGCGCCAAGGGCACTTCAGCGATGTTGCTACTTGCCTGAAAGGAGTAGCGGTGAACGTCAAATCGGCCCGTAATCTCTTCCATTTAGACCTAAAAGCGAGGCTCACACCAAACAAGAGTCATGTGCCAAAAGACGTGTCTGAATGTCTATGTGTAGTGCTTCAGTCTTCTAAGCACAGGTGCTACTTTCCAGTGTCGTGCATGCAATTGATTACATTGCATTAGATCTGTAAAGTGCTATATTGTACAAAAAAATCTGTTGCAAGAACTTGAACAATATACAGCATCTTGCAGTGTAAGTGCTGTGGCCCATATCAATGATGGCCGCTAGTGCCTTTCTCGGGATGAAGGATTTGGGGCCAGATTACAGAAACACTGCACCGGTGCAAGTGCAATGTGTGCACGGTATTAGCTCTAGGGCAAAGTTTGCCCTATTTTTAAAAACACTGGGACACATTAAAAACCATTGCACCTCGACAAGTGCAATTTGGCATATTAAAAGCACCAGGGCTAAAATTGCCCTAGCGCTAAAACGGTCCATTTTGTATGTATTTTTGCACCAGGCCCACTGCTTATACCATTCATTATTAACACTAGGGCAAACGTTGCCCTGGTGCAAAAATGTAGTGAAAATGCATCTATTTTGCATTAGGGCAATTTTTTCCCTGGTGCTTTAAATATGCCACACTGCACTTGTGCAGGTGCAACGGTTTTTTGAAATGTTCCCCAGCGTTTTTAAAAATAGGGCAAACGTTGCCCTAGTGCTAATACCGTGCAAACATTGCACTTGCTCCAGTGCAATGTTTCTGTAATCTGGCCCCTTGGTGCTAAGTGTTTCTGAGTGCAGAGCTAGCGCCATATAACAATCTGTAAATAGTGACTTCTTGAATTTGTGTTAAAATCAAAGTGACACCTCACTGGCCTTCACCTATGGATGGAGGCATTTACTCTCGGAGTGGTGGGGCGGTCTCTCTTGGTATTGAGGTACGTCGAATAATAGAGTGATATGCACCGCAAGTGGCAGTAGTCCTGGCCTGTGGAACCTGCCGTTAGACTGGACTGCTGCAATTGGCCTCATTCCATGATATTTAATGGGCACATCGCCCAGGCAAGCATTGCTTGAAAGGAGAACATGTGTATCTTTGTTTTCCCACTTGCTCTGTACATTTCTGTTGGCAGTGGTGAGGGAAGAGCAATGAAAGCAGTCCTGAGTTTAATGAGGTTGAACAATAATATCAAAGTTGCCATATGGGACGGTTTAAGGGCGGCATGTCCCAACACACGTTTTAGTACATTTTTGACTCATTTTTAAATGGTCACTGGGGTTTTGCAGGAAGAAAAATGATTTTGGGGTTTGTGCGGCCGTTGCAGAACATCTGCGAAACAAATAATACGTTACTATATACAATTCAAAGCCGAATGCTTGCACACTCCTGTTATAAAGGGTTATGTTAAAATGTTGTATGGTTGTGGCCAGGTGCGCAATGACTTGGTTGGTGGCACTTAGAACCATGTTAACCCAACTTCCAACATCGATTTGTTATTTTCTTAATATGGAAGGACGACTTAAGGTGGCAATTTATGGCCCGCAGCACTGCGGTTTTTACAATGCCTTTACATCCCACTGTACGACCCTGTTCTGCAGGGAATGCAGTCTGTGCTGGTGGTTTTGGAATGCAGCTAGTTTGCCTTTACAATGCTCGGTACTTGGTACAATTAGAACGTCCCTCTTCAAAATAGTTTGCATCATTGTGTAGTGTAGAGTTCCCGTTAGGTGAAAAGTGGTAAAGTCGTCAGAGGTGAATAATGCGCGCTTGTTTTGTTCGAGGTGTGTGTTGCCTTACTGGAGATTGCTTTTTTTCTTTTGTACATTCTGCCGTACAAGACATTTATAGTAGTCATGTTTGGCAACAACGTTTAACCCTAATGAGTTAAATGTCCTACCCTGTAAATCTTTTGTGGTTCCTCATAAGTAGCAAATGCGCCAACAAACTGAAGCATTCATATTTTAGAAACGCTGCATGTTGTGTGAAGATATTTAAATGAGTCTCTAGTGGGTTTGCATTTCATCACCTAGAGGAACAATGCTTGGTGTGTCCTGTTAATGTTCTGGCTAGGATGCAAGTTGACAGCCCTTTTATTACTTGGCAAAGTATCTTCTTGATCTCTTCCCAAATAAATCCTCCGACTTTTGTGATCTTGACGTTTAATGAGCAGGTGGACATGCGCACATCCATTCAACTTGAGGCATATAATGGCCCTGAAATAGTCTCTCGGATGGCACTAGATTGCGATTCATGTCAATTAAGATGAGATCTGGGCAGTGCCATTGGGCCAATATTCATCGGAAAGACCTGAAGAAAATGAAAACAACCAGTCCTGTGGTCGGTGGGGGAGAGGTTTGAGACACCAACCAGGGCGAACAAGGACTTCTAACACTTGATCTTTCGACAGAATGTGTTTCTTAGTAGATGGTTTCTGCTGACAAAATGGTTCAAGCCCACGGAAATGAAATTTAGATCGACTTAATAATACAAACTCAACTTTAAATGTGCAAAACAAAATTACCATGAGAACTAGACTTTTGGCTATAACTTTAGAACCCTTAACCCAATTTGTAAACAGGATTCAGATGTATATATTAAAAGGTCACATGTATTACTAATTTGCATATTTAATAACACTATTATTCATGAAATGATAGGAACACAATTTGTATCTCCAGATTCAGAATAGTCTTATGAATCTGAATATGTAATTTTCACTAATATCAAAAGTACATACAAAGAATTATAAGAAAAATGTATGTTCGAGTCATATTTTGATTTCTCATTCCTTATGGTATAGCTAATTCATAACTGACTCTCACTTTCAAAGAGAAACAAATGGGCTAATGGAAACAAGGAAGAGGGCCCTGGACAGTGTCAGAAAGTTGAGCTACCCTATAACAGGCTGTGTCCAGGGCAGAAATACTGCATCAAATGATGTTTGCTGGGTAATTAAGTTCAAACAAAAAGGAAGAAGGGGGCATTTTGGGAAAACAGAACAGCAGGAGAGTCATCCTAAAGAGTCGCTGATTTCGATTTCAACTGGGTAAAGTTGATGTCGAAAAATTCATAAAATTGACTTTTCCAGATGCAGAGGCCTTTTTCTAAAGCAGCACCAGGTAAGCTGAGATGGCTTTTGGGAGCGGATTAACAGACTGGAATGAAGAGATCATATGGTGGAGCTGATTGGCACCAATTTGTGTACCTATCAATTCTGTGCCATTAAAAGACAAGAAGTTAGTATCAAGGTCAGAAGAATTGATAAAATCCCAGATAGCAATTCAAGTTTTTTGGTGGAGGTTGTGGGGTGCAGGGCAGTTTAAAAGCTATATTTGTGAAAGAGGAAATATAGCACAAGGTGTATGTAGTTTTTTTTATAATTAAAATTGAAAGCCTCAGTATTATCATAGTAATAGGTGTTTGTGCTACATTTTGAGATCTCTCAAGGCCTTATACATCTCACATCAAAATATGGAATGGCAAGTCTTTAAATTAGTGTCTGCCATAGACAATAACATTATAGAAATTGATTTCTTAATGAACACAAGGGACTGTAGTGTTGTGAAGGTGAACCTGATTCCTTGAGAATAGTGAGAGAGCAAGGTGCTGTTAGCCAGGCATTGCAAACAAAAAAATAGAAGGCCTAAGAAAGCGTACTCTACTATTTATTTGTAACTTGTGAAACACCATAAACAGATATCCAATTGCATCACTGCCCAAGCTAGAAACCAAAGCCTCGCCACAGGTGGTGGCCAACATTTTAAATTTGAAGCAGAATTTGGGAAAGGAACCATAATGAGCAACATTCTTCTCTAATGCTAAGAACCTTTGAATGGTTTCAGATAAAGCTAAGTATTATGTGTGACATCAGCAGGATTGTCAGTTAGGGAACCACCTTTAATTCATTGATTTATTATTTCTAATAAAACTAGGTAATCAGATTAGAACAGACTTTGTCTTGTCCTATATTGTAGCATGATATTGGTGTGGTTGTGGTATTATATCGGGGTTATTTCTCTGTAACAAACAAATCTCTAGGAAGTACATATAATTTGTAGATCAAACTCATTACATCAATTAGCATTTACCAAGAAACAGACAGCGTGGTGCTCCCAGCTGCCAATTTGTGTGAATCTACTGGTGATCCAGTGTCAATTGCTTTTTGTGCTTAGTATAGGATCTTAACTGAAATGCCCAGATCGTTTATGTAACGTATCCTCTTCTCACCATTCCTTTTTTGGAATCATTTGCACTCTTGCTCAGGAAGGTAACCTTTGCATATATTTTGGGAGTTTCCAGCACCTAGCATGTAGGAGCCTTGTCTTTAAATTCTCCACCACCCAGGTGACAGAGTACATTTCCAAGTCCTTGGCTAGACAAGCTTGTCTGTGGCCAACAATGAGCACTCTTGCGCCCTGCTGGAACACTGATCTGCCAGGCGGTGGGACTCCCTCACTTGCATCTACTAGATTGATTCTGAAATGTATCATCTTCTTGGTCCTGTGAGTCTACTTCGGCCATGAGGCTCTACTATGAGGTAACTCACTATGTTATACGAGATAAGCAGCTCTCAATCTGTCAAATGCATTTGCCATGAAGGTCACAGAGGCTTTGGACCTCTATAGAACAGAGTGCTATCCCCTCCTTCTTCTCCTTATTTTCTTGGTGCTTTGTTGGACTTTATCTTCGTTTTTGTTCCGTCTCCCTCAGATATGCCTCCATGTTTTCAAACCGTAATTGTATTGTATCTAGCATTTCTACTACTGCTCTTTTATTGGTTAGTTCAAATGAAGAGCCCAACACTCCTTTGAAGCTCGCTGTCCAAGATATAGCCTACTCTGTTTGGTCCACCTCTACTGACCATTCTGGATCAAAGTATGGTGTGCTGGCTCTCGCCTCTATGGTACTCAGGATTGATGGTGCTGTAGGTACACTTCTCTCCTTTCTTTTTGTACCTACATGTTATTCTTATTTTCAATTAAAGAAGAAGTGGCAGGGAGTAAGTAGTACAATATGCCTCTTTCGATGCCTCCAGTTCATTGTGAGGGACCCGGAGTACTCTGAGAGCCTTCAAAAAGGAAGGGGGGCCGAGTGCTTGCTCACTGTACTGCAGCGACTGCTGCTAAGGCTGCTAGTACTGCATGGGGAAGAATACAGTAACACCTGTGCGCAAGTACACAACATCATGTGGGCCTTCCTCACGTTGAGCCATGCATACAGTGGAAATTCCTATGAGACACAAAGCCAGGAATCGTGTTCAAGCACGACACCCACGCTCGCGCCAAGGGCACTTCAGCGATGTTGCTACTTGCCTGAAAGGAGTGGCGGTGAACGTCAAATCGGCCCGTAATATCTTCCATTTAGACCTACAAGCGAGGCTCACACCAAACAAGAGTCCTGTGCCAAAAGACGTGTCTGAATGTCTATGTGTAGTGGTTCAGTCTTCTAAGCACAGGTGCTACTTTCCAGTGTCGTGCATGCAATTGATTACATTCCATTAGATCTGTAAAGTGCTATATTGTACAAAAAAATCTGTTGCAAGAACTTGAACAATATACAGCATCTTGCAGTGTAAGTGCTGTGGCCCATATCAATGATGGCCGCTAGTGCCTTTCTCGGGATGAAGGATTTGGGGCCAGATTACAGAAACACTGCACCGGTGCAAGTGCAATGTGTGCACGGTATTAGCTCTAGGGCAAAGTTTGCCCTATTTTTAAAAACACTGGGACACATTAAAAACCATTGCACCTCGACAAGTGCAATTTGGCATATTAAAAGCACCAGGGCTAAAATTGCCCTAGCGCTAAAACGGTCCATTTTGTATGTATTTTTGCACCAGGCCCACTGCTTATACCATTCATTATTAACACTAGGGCAAACGTTGCCCTGGTGCAAAAATGTAGTGAAAATGCATCTTTTTTGCATTAGGGCAATTTTTTCCCTGGTGCTTTAAATATGCCACACTGCACTTGTGCAGGTGCAACGGTTTTCTGAAATGTTCCCCAGCGTTTTTAAAAATAGGGCAAACGTTGCCCTAGTGCTAATACCGTGCAAACATTGCACTTGCTCCAGTGCAATGTTTCTGTAATCTGGCCCCTTGGTGCTAAGTGTTTCTGAGTGCAGAGCTAGCGCCATATAACAATCTGTAAATAGTGACTTCTTGAATTTGTGTTAAAATCAAAGTGACACCTCACTGGCCTTCACCTATGGATGGAGGCATTTACTCTCGGAGTGGTGGGGCGGTCTCTCTTGGTATTGAGGTACGTCGAATAATAGAGTGATATGCACCGCAAGTGGCAGTAGTCCTGGCCTGTGGAACCTGCCGTTAGACTGGACTGCTGCAATTGGCCTCATTCCATGATATTTAATGGGCACATCGCCCAGGCAAGCATGGCTTGAAAGGAGAACATGTGTATCTTTGTTTTCCCACTTGCTCTGTACATTTCTGTTGGCAGTGGTGAGGGAAGAGCAATGAAAGCAGTCCTGAGTTTAATGAGGCTTGAACAATAATATCAAAGTTGCCATATGGGACGGTTTAAGGGCGGCATGTCCAAACACACGTTTTAGTACATTTTTGACTCATTTTTAAATGGTCACTGGGGTTTTGCAGGAAGAAAAATGATTTTTGGGTTTGTGCGGCCGTTGCAGAACATCTGCGAAACAAATAATATGTTACTATATACAATTCAAAGCCGAATGCTTGCACACTCCTGTTATAAAGGGTTATGTTAAAATGTTGTATGGTTGTGGCCAGGTGCGCAATGACTTGGTTGGTGGCACTTAGAACCATGTTAACCCAACTTCCAACATCGATTTGTTATTTTCTTAATATGGAAGGACGACTTAAGGTGGCAATTTATGGCTCGCAGCACTGCGGTTTTTACAATGCCTTTACATCCCACTGTACGACCCTGTTCTGCAGGGAATGCAATCTGTGCTGGTGGTTTTGGAATGCAGCTAGTTTGCCTTTACAATGCTCGGTACTTGGTACAATTAGAACGTCCCTCTTCAAAATAGTTTGCATCATTGTGTAGTGTAGAGTTCCCGTTAGGTGAAAAGTGGTAAAGTCGTCAGAGGTGAATAATGCGCGCTTGTTTTGTTCGAGGTGTGTGTTGCCTTACTGGAGATTGCTTTTTTTCTTTTGTACATTCTGCCGTACAAGACAATTATAGTAGTCATGTTTGGCAACAACGTTTCACCCTAATGAGTTAAATGTCCTACCCTGTAAATCTTTTGTGGTTCCTCATAAGTAGCAAATGCGCCAACAAACTGAAGCATTCATATTTTAGAAACGCTGCATGTTGTGTGAAGATATTTAAATGAGTCTCTAGTGGGTTTGCATTTCATCACCTAGAGGAACAATGCTTGGTGTGTCCTGTTAATGTTCTGGCTAGGATGCAAGTTGACAGCCCTTTTATTACTTGGCAAAGTATCTTCTTGATCTCTTCCCAAATAAATCCTCCGACTTTTGTGATCTTGACGCTTAATGAGCAGGTGGACATGCGCACATCCATTCAACTTGAGGCATATAATGGCCCTGAAATAGTCTCTCGGATGGCACTAGATTGTGATTCATGTCAATTAAGATGAGATCTGGGCAGTGCCATTGGGCCAATATTCATCGGAAAGACCTGAAGAAAATGAAAACAACCAGTCCTGTGGTCGGTGGGGGAGAGGTTTGAGACACCAACCAGGGCGAACAAGGACTTCTAACACTTGATCTTTCGACAGAATGTGTTTCTTAGTAGATGGTTTCTGCTGACAAAATGGTTCAAGCCCATGGAAATGAAATTTAGATCGACTTAATAATACAAACTCAACTTTAAATGTGCAAAACAAAATTACCATGAGAACTAGACTTTTGGCTATAACTTTAGAACCCTTAACCCTATTTGTAAACAGGATTCAGATGTATATATTAAAAGGTCACATGTATTACTAATTTGCATATTTAATAACACTATTAGTCATGAAATGATAGGAACACAATTTGTATCTCCAGATTCAGAATAGTCTTATGAATCTGAATATGTAATTTTCACTAATATCAAAAGTCCATACAAAGAATTATAAGAAAAATGTATGTTCAAGTCAAATTTTGATTTCTCATTCCTTATGGTATAGCTATTTCATAACTGACTCTCACTTTCAAAGAGAAACAAATGGGCTAATGGAAACAAGGACGAGGGCCCTGGACAGTGTCAGAAAGTTGAGCTACCCTATAACAGGCTGTGTCCAGGGCAGAAATACTGCATCAAATGATGTTTGCTGGGTAATTAAGTTCAAACAAAAAGGAAGAAGGGGGCATTTTGGGAAAACAGAACAGCAGGAGAGTCATCCTAAAGAGTCGCTGATTTCGATTTCAACTGGGTAAAGTTGATGTCGAAAAATTCATAAAATTGACTTTTCCAGATGCAGAGGCCTTTTTCTAAAGCAGCACCAGGTAAGCTGAGATGGCTTTTGGGAGCGGATTAACAGACTGGAATGAAGAGATCATATGGTGGAGCTGCTTGGCACCAATTTGTGTACCTATCAATTCTGTGCCATTAAAAGACAAGAAGTTAGTATCAAGGTCAGAAGAATTAATAAAATCCCAGATAGCAATTCAAGTTTTTTGGTGGAGGTTGTGGGGTGCAGGGCAGTTTAAAAGCTATATTTGTGAAAGAGGAAATATAGCACAAGGTGTATGTAGTTTTTTTTATAATTAAAATTGAAAGCCTCAGTATTATCATAGTAATAGGTGTTTGTGCTACATTTTGAGATCTCTCAAGGCCTTATACATCTCACATCAAAATATGGAATGGCAAGTCTTTAAATTAGTGTCTGCCATAGACAATAACATTATAGAAATTGATTTCTTAATGAACACAAGGGACTGTAGTGTTGTGAAGGTGAACCTGATTCCTTGAGAATAGTGAGAGAGCAAGGTGCTGTTAGCCAGGCATTGCAAACAAAAAAATAGAAGGCCTAAGAAAGCGTACTCTACTATTTATTTGTAACTTGTGAAACACCATAAACAGATATCCAATTGCATCACTGCCCAAGCTAGAAACCAAAGCCTCGCCACAGGTGGTGGCCAACATTTTAAATTTGAAGCAGAATTTGGGAAAGGAACCATAATGAGCAACATTCTTCTCTAATGCTAAGAACCTTTGAATGGTTTCAGATAAAGCTAAGTATTATGTGTGACATCAGCAGGATTGTCAGTTAGGGAACCACCTTTAATTCATTGATTTATTATTTCTAATAAAACTAGGTAATCAGATTAGAACAGACTTTGTCTTGTCCTATATTGTAGCATGATATTGGTGTGGTTGTGGTATTATATCGGGGTTATTTCTCTGTAACAAACAAATCTCTAGGAAGTACATATAATTTGTAGATCAAACTCATTACATCAATTATCATTTACCAAGAAACAGACAGCGTGGTGCTCCCAGCTGCCAATTTGTGTGAATCTACTGGTGATCCAGTGTCAATTGCTTTTTGTGCTTAGTATAGGATCTTAACTGAAATGCCCAGATCGTTTATGTAACGTATCCTCTTCTCACCATTCCTTTTTTGGAATCATTTGCACTCTTGCTCAGGAAGGTAACCTTTGCATATATTTTGGGAGTTTCCAGCACCTAGCATGTAGGAGCCTTGTCTTTAAATTCTCCACCACCCAGGTGACAGAGTACATTTCCAAGTCCTTGGCTAGACAAGCTTGTCTGTGGCCAACAATGAGCACTCTTGCGCCCTGCTGGAACACTGATCTGCCAGGCGGTGGGACTCCCTCACTTGCATCTACTAGATTGATTCTGAAATGTATCATCTTCTTGGTCCTGTGAGTCTACTTCGGCCATGAGGCTCTACTATGAGGTAACTCACTATGTTATACGAGATAAGCAGCTCTCAATCTGTCAAATGCATTTGCCATGAAGGTCACAGAGGCTTTGGACCTCTATAGAACAGAGTGCTATCCCCTCCTTCTTCTCCTTATTTTCTTGGTGCTTTGTTGGACTTTATCTTCGTTTTTGTTCCGTCTCCCTCAGATATGCCTCCATGTTTTCAAACCGTAATTGTATTGTATCTAGCATTTCTACTACTGCTCTTTTATTGGTTAGTTCAAATGAAGAGCCCAACACTCCTTTGAAGCTCGCTGTCCAAGATATAGCCTACTCTGTTTGGTCCACCTCTACTGACCATTCTGGATCAAAGTATGGTGTGCTGGCTCTCGCCTCTATGGTACTCAGGATTGATGGTGCTGTAGGTGCACTTCTCTCCTTTCTTTTTGTACCTACATGTTATTCTTATTTTCAATTAAAGAAGAAGTGGCAGGGAGTAAGTAGTACAATATGCCTCTTTCGATGCCTCCAGTTCATTGTGAGGGACCCGGAGTACTCTGAGAGCCTTCAAAAAGGAAGGGGGGCCGAGTGCTTGCTCACTGTACTGCAGCGACTGCTGCTAAGGCTGCTAGTACTGCATGGGGAAGAATACAGTAACACCTGTGCGCAAGTACACAACATCATGTGGGCCTTCCTCACGTTGAGCCATGCATACAGTGGAAATTCCTATGAGACACAAAGCCAGGAATCGTGTTCAAGCACGACACCCACGCTCGCGCCAAGGGCACTTCAGCGATGTTGCTACTTGCCTGAAAGGAGTGGCGGTGAACGTCAAATCGGCCCGTAATATCTTCCATTTAGACCTACAAGCGAGGCTCACACCAAACAAGAGTCCTGTGCCAAAAGACGTGTCTGAATGTCTATGTGTAGTGCTTCAGTCTTCTAAGCACAGGTGCTACTTTCCAGTGTCGTGCATGCAATTGATTACATTCCATTAGATCTGTAAAGTGCTATATTGTACAAAAAAATCTGTTGCAAGAACTTGAACAATATACAGCATCTTGCAGTGTAAGTGCTGTGGCCCATATCAATGATGGCCGCTAGTGCCTTTCTCGGGATGAAGGATTTGGGGCCAGATTACAGAAACACTGCACCGGTGCAAGTGCAATGTGTGCACGGTATTAGCTCTAGGGCAAAGTTTGCCCTATTTTTAAAAACACTGGGACACATTAAAAACCATTGCACCTCGACAAGTGCAATTTGGCATATTAAAAGCACCAGGGCTAAAATTGCCCTAGCGCTAAAACGGTCCATTTTGTATGTATTTTTGCACCAGGCCCACTGCTTATACCATTCATTATTAACACTAGGGCAAACGTTGCCCTGGTGCAAAAATGTAGTGAAATTGCATCTTTTTTGCATTAGGGCAATTTTTTCCCTGGTGCTTTAAATATGCCACACTGCACTTGTGCAGGTGCAACGGTTTTTTGAAATGTTCCCCAGCGTTTTTAAAAATAGGGCAAACGTTGCCCTAGTGCTAATACCGTGCAAACATTGCACTTGCTCCAGTGCAATGTTTCTGTAATCTGGCCCCTTGGTGCTAAGTGTTTCTGAGTGCAGAGCTAGCGCCATATAACAATCTGTAAATAGTGACTTCTTGAATTTGTGTTAAAATCAAAGTGACACCTCACTGGCCTTCACCTATGGATGGAGGCATTTACTCTCGGAGTGGTGGGGCGGTCTCTCTTGGTATTGAGGTACGTCGAATAATAGAGTGATATGCACCGCAAGTGGCAGTAGTCCTGGCCTGTGGAACCTGCCGTTAGACTGGACTGCTGCAATTGGCCTCATTCCATGATATTTAATGGGCACATCGCCCAGGCAAGCATTGCTTGAAAGGAGAACATGTGTATCTTTGTTTTCCCACTTGCTCTGTACATTTCTGTTGGCAGTGGTGAGGGAAGAGCAATGAAAGCAGTCCTGAGTTTAATGAGGCTTGAACAATAATATCAAAGTTGCCATATGGGACGGTTTAAGGGCGGCATGTCCCAACACACGTTTTAGTACATTTTTGACTCATTTTTAAATGGTCACTGGGGTTTTGCAGGAAGAAAAATGATTTTTGGGTTTGTGCGGCCGTTGCAGAACATCTGCGAAACAAATAATATGTTACTATATACAATTCAAAGCCGAATGCTTGCACACTCCTGTTATAAAGGGTTATGTTAAAATGTTGTATGGTTGTGGCCAGGTGCGCAATGACTTGGTTGGTGGCACTTAGAACCATGTTAACCCAACTTCCAACATCGATTTGTTATTTTCTTAATATGGAAGGACGACTTAAGGTGGCAATTTATGGCTCGCAGCACTGCGGTTTTTACAATGCCTTTACATCCCACTGTACGACCCTGTTCTGCAGGGAATGCAATCTGTGCTGGTGGTTTTGGAATGCAGCTAGTTTGCCTTTACAATGCTCGGTACTTGGTACAATTAGAACGTCCCTCTTCAAAATAGTTTGCATCATTGTGTAGTGTAGAGTTCCCGTTAGGTGAAAAGTAGTAAAGTCGTCAGAGGTGAATAATGCGCGCTTGTTTTGTTCGAGGTGTGTGTTGCCTTACTGGAGATTGCTTTTTTTCTTTTGTACATTCTGCCGTACAAGACAATTATAGTAGTCATGTTTGGCAACAACGTTTCACCCTAATGAGTTAAATGTCCTACCCTGTAAATCTTTTGTGGTTCCTCATAAGTAGCAAATGCGCCAACAAACTGAAGCATTCATATTTTAGAAACGCTGCATGTTGTGTGAAGATATTTAAATGAGTCTCTAGTGGGTTTGCATTTCATCACCTAGAGGAACAATGCTTGGTGTGTCCTGTTAATGTTCTGGCTAGGATGCAAGTTGACAGCCCTTTTATTACTTGGCAAAGTATCTTCTTGATCTCTTCCCAAATAAATCCTCCGACTTTTGTGATCTTGACGCTTAATGAGCAGGTGGACATGCGCACATCCATTCAACTTGAGGCATATAATGGCCCTGAAATAGTCTCTCGGATGGCACTAGATTGTGATTCATGTCAATTAAGATGAGATCTGGGCAGTGCCATTGGGCCAATATTCATCGGAAAGACCTGAAGAAAATGAAAACAACCAGTCCTGTGGTCGGTGGGGGAGAGGTTTGAGACACCAACCAGGGCGAACAAGGACTTCTAACACTTGATCTTTCGACAGAATGTGTTTCTTAGTAGATGGTTTCTGCTGACAAAATGGTTCAAGCCCATGGAAATGAAATTTAGATCGACTTAATAATACAAACTCAACTTTAAATGTGCAAAACAAAATTACCATGAGAACTAGACTTTTGGCTATAACTTTAGAACCCTTAACCCTATTTGTAAACAGGATTCAGATGTATATATTAAAAGGTCACATGTATTACTAATTTGCATATTTAATAACACTATTAGTCATGAAATGATAGGAACACAATTTGTATCTCCAGATTCAGAATAGTCTTATGAATCTGAATATGTAATTTTCACTAATATCAAAAGTCCATACAAAGAATTATAAGAAAAATGTATGTTCAAGTCAAATTTTGATTTCTCATTCCTTATGGTATAGCTATTTCATAACTGACTCTCACTTTCAAAGAGAAACAAATGGGCTAATGGAAACAAGGAAGAGGGCCCTGGACAGTGTCAGAAAGTTGAGCTACCCTATAACAGGCTGTGTCCAGGGCAGAAATACTGCATCAAATGATGTTTGCTGGGTAATTAAGTTCAAACAAATAGGAAGAAGGGGGCATTTTGGGAAAACAGAACAGCAGGAGAGTCATCCTAAAGAGTCGCTGATTTCGATTTCAAATGGGTAAAGTTGATGTCGAAAAATTCATAAAATTGACTTTTCCAGATGCAGAGGCCTTTTTCTAAAGCAGCACCAGGTAAGCTGAGATGGCTTTTGGGAGCAGATTAACAGACTGGAATGAAGAGATCATATGGTGGAGCTGCTTGGCACCAATTTGTGTACCTATCAGTTATGTGCCATTAAAAGACAAGAAGTGAGTATCAAGGTCAGAAGAATTAATAAAATCCCAGATAGCAATTCAAGTTTTTTGGGGGAGGTTGTGGGGTGCAGGGCAGTTTAAAAGCTATATTTGTGAAAGAGGAAATATAGCACAAGGTGTATGTAGTTTTTTTTATAATTAAAATTGAAAACCTCAGTAATATCATAGTAATAGGTGTTTGTGCTACATTTTGAGATCTCTCAAGGCCTTATAGATCTCACATCAAAATATGGAATGGCAAGTCCTTAAATTAGTGTCTGCCATAGACAATAACATTATAGAAATTGATTTCTTAATGAACACAAGGGACTGTAGTGTTGTGAAGGTGAACATGAATCCTTGAGAATAGTGAGAGAGCAAGGTGCTGTTAGCCAGGCATTCCAAACAAAAAAATAGAAGGCCTAAGAAAGCGTACTCTACTATTTATTTGTAACTTGTGTAACACCATAAACAGATATCCAATTGCATCACTGCCCAAGCTAGAAACAAAAGCCTTGCCACAGGTGGTGGCCAACATTTTAAATTTGAAGCAGAATTTGGGAACGGAACCAAAAAGAGCAACATTCTTCTCTAATGCTAAGAACCTTTGAATGGTTTCAGATAAAGCTAAGTATTATGGGTGACTTCAGCAGGATTGTCAGTTAGGGAACCACCTTTAATTCATTGATTTATTATTTCTAATAAAACTAGGTAATCAGATTAGAACAGACTTTGTCTTGTCCTATATTGTAGCATGATATTGGTGTGGTTGTGGTATTATATCGGGGTTATTTCTCTGTAACACACAAATCTCTAGGAAGTACATATAATTTGTAGATCAAACTCATTACATCAATTAGCATTTACCAAGAAACAGACAGCGTGGTGCTCCCGGCTGCCAATTTGTGTGGATCTACTGGTGATCCAGTGTCAATTGCTTTGTGTGCTTAGTCTAGGATCTTAACTGAAATGCCCAGATCGTTTATGTAACGTATCCTCTTCTCACCATTCCTTTTTTGGAATCATTTGCATTCTTGCTCAGGAAGGTAACCTTTGCATATATTTTGGGAGTTTCCAGCACCTAGCATGTAGGAGCCTTGTCTTTAAATTCTCCACCACCCAGGTGACAGAGTACATTTCCAAGTCCTTGGCTAGACAAGCTTGTCTGTGGCCAACAATGAGCACTCTTGCGCCCTGCTGGAACACTGATCTGCCAGGTGGTGGGACTCCCTCACTTGCATCTACTAGATTGATTCTGAAAGGTATCATCTTCTTTGATCCTGTGAGTCTACTTTGGCCATGAGGATCTACTATGAGGTAACTCACTATGTTATACGAGATAAGCAGCTCTCAATCTGTCAAATGCATTTTCCATGAAGGTCACAGAGGCTTTGGACCTCTATAGAACAGAGTGCTATCCCCTCCTTCTTCTCCTTATTTTCTTGGTGCTTTGTTGGACTTTATCTTCGTTTTTGTTCCGTCTCCCTCAGATATGCCTCCATGTTTTCAAACCGTAATTGTATTGTATCTAGCATTTCTACTACTGCTCTTTTATTGGTTAGTTCAAATGAAGAGCCCAACACTCCTTTGAAGCTCGCTGTCCAAGATATAGCCTACTCTGTTTGGTCCGCCTCTACTGACCATTCTGGATCAAAGTATGGTGTGCTGGCTCTCGCCTCTATGGTACTCAGGATTGATGGTGCTGTAGGTGCACTTCTCTCCTTTCTTTTTGTACCTACATGTTATTCTTATTTTCAATTAAAGAAGAAGTGGCAGGGAGTAAGTAGTACAATATGCCTCTTTCGATGCCTCCAGTTCATTGTGAGGGACCCGGAGTACTCTGAGAGCCTTCAAAAAGGAAGGGGGGCCGAGTGCTTGCTTCCTGTACTGCAGCGACTGCTGCTAAGGCTGCTAGTACTGCATGGGGAAGAATACAGTAACACCTGTGCGCAAGTACACAACATCATGTGGGCCTTCCTCACGTTGAGCCATGCATACAGTGGAAATTCCTATGAGACACAAAGCCAGGAATCGTGTTCAAGCACGACACCCACGCTCGCGCCAAGGGCACTTCAGCGATGTTGCTACTTGCCTGAAAGGAGTAGCGGTGAACGTCAAATCGGCCCGTAATCTCTTCCATTTAGACCTAAAAGCGAGGCTCACACCAAACAAGAGTCATGTGCCAAAAGACGTGTCTGAATGTCTATGTGTAGTGCTTCAGTCTTCTAAGCACAGGTGCTACTTTCCAGTGTCGTGCATGCAATTGATTACATTGCATTAGATCTGTAAAGTGCTATATTGTACAAAAAAATCTGTTGCAAGAACTTGAACAATATACAGCATCTTGCAGTGTAAGTGCTGTGGCCCATATCAATGATGGCCGCTAGTGCCTTTCTCGGGATGAAGGATTTGGGGCCAGATTACAGAAACACTGCACTGGTGCAAGTGCAATGTGTGCACGGTATTAGCTCTAGGGCAAAGTTTGCCCTATTTTTAAAAACACTGGGACACATTAAAAACCATTGCACCTCGACAAGTGCAATTTGGCATATTAAAAGCACCAGGGCTAAAATTGCCCTAGCGCTAAAACGGTCCATTTTGTATGTATTTTTGCACCAGGCCCACTGCTTATACCATTCATTATTAACACTAGGGCAAACGTTGCCCTGGTGCAAAAATGTAGTGAAAATGCATCTATTTTGCATTAGGGCAATTTTTTCCCTGGTGCTTTAAATATGCCACACTGCACTTGTGCAGGTGCAACGGTTTTTTGAAATGTTCCCCAGCGTTTTTAAAAATAGGGCAAACGTTGCCCTAGTGCTAATACCGTGCAAACATTGCACTTGCTCCAGTGCAATGTTTCTGTAATCTGGCCCCTTGGTGCTAAGTGTTTCTGAGTGCAGAGCTAGCGCCATATAACAATCTGTAAATAGTGACTTCTTGAATTTGTGTTAAAATCAAAGTGACACCTCACTGGCCTTCACCTATGGATGGAGGCATTTACTCTCGGAGTGGTGGGGCGGTCTCTCTTGGTATTGAGGTACGTCGAATAATAGAGTGATATGCACCGCAAGTGGCAGTAGTCCTGGCCTGTGGAACCTGCCGTTAGACTGGACTGCTGCAATTGGCCTCATTCCATGATATTTAATGGGCACATCGCCCAGGCAAGCATTGCTTGAAAGGAGAACATGTGTATCTTTGTTTTCCCACTTGCTCTGTACATTTCTGTTGGCAGTGGTGAGGGAAGAGCAATGAAAGCAGTCCTGAGTTTAATGAGGTTGAACAATAATATCAAAGTTGCCATATGGGACGGTTTAAGGGCGGCATGTCCCAACACACGTTTTAGTACATTTTTGACTCATTTTTAAATGGTCACTGGGGTTTTGCAGGAAGAAAAATGATTTTGGGGTTTGTGCGGCCGTTGCAGAACATCTGCGAAACAAATAATACGTTACTATATACAATTCAAAGCCGAATGCTTGCACACTCCTGTTATAAAGGGTTATGTTAAAATGTTGTATGGTTGTGGCCAGGTGCGCAATGACTTGGTTGGTGGCACTTAGAACCATGTTAACCCAACTTCCAACATCGATTTGTTATTTTCTTAATATGGAAGGACGACTTAAGGTGGCAATTTATGGCCCGCAGCACTGCGGTTTTTACAATGCCTTTACATCCCACTGTACGACCCTGTTCTGCAGGGAATGCAGTCTGTGCTGGTGGTTTTGGAATGCAGCTAGTTTGCCTTTACAATGCTCGGTACTTGGTACAATTAGAACGTCCCTCTTCAAAATAGTTTGCATCATTGTGTAGTGTAGAGTTCCCGTTAGGTGAAAAGTGGTAAAGTCGTCAGAGGTGAATAATGCGCGCTTGTTTTGTTCGAGGTGTGTGTTGCCTTACTGGAGATTGCTTTTTTTCTTTTGTACATTCTGCCGTACAAGACATTTATAGTAGTCATGTTTGGCAACAACGTTTAACCCTAATGAGTTAAATGTCCTACCCTGTAAATCTTTTGTGGTTCCTCATAAGTAGCAAATGCGCCAACAAACTGAAGCATTCATATTTTAGAAACGCTGCATGTTGTGTGAAGATATTTAAATGAGTCTCTAGTGGGTTTGCATTTCATCACCTAGAGGAACAATGCTTGGTGTGTCCTGTTAATGTTCTGGCTAGGATGCAAGTTGACAGCCCTTTTATTACTTGGCAAAGTATCTTCTTGATCTCTTCCCAAATAAATCCTCCGACTTTTGTGATCTTGACGTTTAATGAGCAGGTGGACATGCGCACATCCATTCAACTTGAGGCATATAATGGCCCTGAAATAGTCTCTCGGATGGCACTAGATTGCGATTCATGTCAATTAAGATGAGATCTGGGCAGTGCCATTGGGCCAATATTCATCGGAAAGACCTGAAGAAAATGAAAACAACCAGTCCTGTGGTCGGTGGGGGAGAGGTTTGAGACACCAACCAGGGCGAACAAGGACTTCTAACACTTGATCTTTCGACAGAATGTGTTTCTTAGTAGATGGTTTCTGCTGACAAAATGGTTCAAGCCCACGGAAATGAAATTTAGATCGACTTAATAATACAAACTCAACTTTAAATGTGCAAAACAAAATTACCATGAGAACTAGACTTTTGGCTATAACTTTAGAACCCTTAACCCTATTTGTAAACAGGATTCAGATGTATATATTAAAAGGTCACATGTATTACTAATTTGCATATTTAATAACACTATTATTCATGAAATGATAGGAACACAATTTGTATCTCCAGATTCAGAATAGTCTTATGAATCTGAATATGTAATTTTCACTAATATCAAAAGTACATACAAAGAATTATAAGAAAAATGTATGTTCGAGTCATATTTTGATTTCTCATTCCTTATGGTATAGCTAATTCATAACTGACTCTCACTTTCAAAGAGAAACAAATGGGCTAATGGAAACAAGGAAGAGGGCCCTGGACAGTGTCAGAAAGTTGAGCTACCCTATAACAGGCTGTGTCCAGGGCAGAAATACTGCATCAAATGATGTTTGCTGGGTAATTAAGTTCAAACAAAAAGGAAGAAGGGGGCATTTTGGGAAAACAGAACAGCAGGAGAGTCATCCTAAAGAGTCGCTGATTTCGATTTCAACTGGGTAAAGTTGATGTCGAAAAATTCATAAAATTGACTTTTCCAGATGCAGAGGCCTTTTTCTAAAGCAGCACCAGGTAAGCTGAGATGGCTTTTGGGAGCGGATTAACAGACTGGAATGAAGAGATCATATGGTGGAGCTGCTTGGCACCAATTTGTGTACCTATCAATTCTGTGCCATTAAAAGACAAGAAGTTAGTATCAAGGTCAGAAGAATTAATAAAATCCCAGATAGCAATTCAAGTTTTTTGGTGGAGGTTGTGGGGTGCAGGGCAGTTTAAAAGCTATATTTGTGAAAGAGGAAATATAGCACAAGGTGTATGTAGTTTTTTTTATAATTAAAATTGAAAGCCTCAGTATTATCATAGTAATAGGTGTTTGTGCTACATTTTGAGATCTCTCAAGGCCTTATACATCTCACATCAAAATATGGAATGGCAAGTCTTTAAATTAGTGTCTGCCATAGACAATAACATTATAGAAATTGATTTCTTAATGAACACAAGGGACTGTAGTGTTGTGAAGGTGAACCTGATTCCTTGAGAATAGTGAGAGAGCAAGGTGCTGTTAGCCAGGCATTGCAAACAAAAAAATAGAAGGCCTAAGAAAGCGTACTCTACTATTTATTTGTAACTTGTGAAACACCATAAACAGATATCCAATTGCATCACTGCCCAAGCTAGAAACCAAAGCCTCGCCACAGGTGGTGGCCAACATTTTAAATTTGAAGCAGAATTTGGGAAAGGAACCATAATGAGCAACATTCTTCTCTAATGCTAAGAACCTTTGAATGGTTTCAGATAAAGCTAAGTATTATGTGTGACATCAGCAGGATTGTCAGTTAGGGAACCACCTTTAATTCATTGATTTATTATTTCTAATAAAACTAGGTAATCAGATTAGAACAGACTTTGTCTTGTCCTATATTGTAGCATGATATTGGTGTGGTTGTGGTATTGTATCGGGGTTATTTCTCTGTATCAAACAAATCTCTAGGAAGTACATATAATTTGTAGATCAAACTCATTACATCAATTAGCATTTACCAAGAAACAGACAGCGTGGTGCTCCCAGCTGCCAATTTGTGTGAATCTACTGGTGATCCAGTGTCAATTGCTTTTTGTGCTTAGTATAGGATCTTAACTGAAATGCCCAGATCGTTTATGTAACGTATCCTCTTCTCACCATTCCTTTTTTGGAATCATTTGCACTCTTGCTCAGGAAGGTAACCTTTGCATATATTTTGGGAGTTTCCAGCACCTAGCATGTAGGAGCCTTGTCTTTAAATTCTCCACCACCCAGGTGACAGAGTACATTTCCAAGTCCTTGGCTAGACAAGCTTGTCTGTGGCCAACAATGAGCACTCTTGCGCCCTGCTGGAACACTGATCTGCCAGGCGGTGGGACTCCCTCACTTGCATCTACTAGATTGATTCTGAAATGTATCATCTTCTTGGTCCTGTGAGTCTACTTCGGCCATGAGGCTCTACTATGAGGTAACTCACTATGTTATACGAGATAAGCAGCTCTCAATCTGTCAAATGCATTTGCCATGAAGGTCACAGAGGCTTTGGACCTCTATAGAACAGAGTGCTATCCCCTCCTTCTTCTCCTTATTTTCTTGGTGCTTTGTTGGACTTTATCTTCGTTTTTGTTCCGTCTCCCTCAGATATGCCTCCATGTTTTCAAACCGTAATTGTATTGTATCTAGCATTTCTACTACTGCTCTTTTATTGGTTAGTTCAAATGAAGAGCCCAACACTCCTTTGAAGCTCGCTGTCCAAGATATAGCCTACTCTGTTTGGTCCACCTCTACTGACCATTCTGGATCAAAGTATGGTGTGCTGGCTCTCGCCTCTATGGTACTCAGGATTGATGGTGCTGTAGGTGCACTTCTCTCCTTTCTTTTTGTACCTACATGTTATTCTTATTTTCAATTAAAGAAGAAGTGGCAGGGAGTAAGTAGTACAATATGCCTCTTTCGATGCCTCCAGTTCATTGTGAGGGACCCGGAGTACTCTGAGAGCCTTCAAAAAGGAAGGGGGGCCGAGTGCTTGCTCACTGTACTGCAGCGACTGCTGCTAAGGCTGCTAGTACTGCATGGGGAAGAATACAGTAACACCTGTGCGCAAGTACACAACATCATGTGGGCCTTCCTCACGTTGAGCCATGCATACAGTGGAAATTCCTATGAGACACAAAGCCAGGAATCGTGTTCAAGCACGACACCCACGCTCGCGCCAAGGGCACTTCAGCGATGTTGCTACTTGCCTGAAAGGAGTGGCGGTGAACGTCAAATCGGCCCGTAATATCTTCCATTTAGACCTACAAGCGAGGCTCACACCAAACAAGAGTCCTGTGCCAAAAGACGTGTCTGAATGTCTATGTGTAGTGCTTCAGTCTTCTAAGCACAGGTGCTACTTTCCAGTGTCGTGCATGCAATTGATTACATTCCATTAGATCTGTAAAGTGCTATATTGTACAAAAAAATCTGTTGCAAGAACTTGAACAATATACAGCATCTTGCAGTGTAAGTGCTGTGGCCCATATCAATGATGGCCGCTAGTGCCTTTCTCGGGATGAAGGATTTGGGGCCAGATTACAGAAACACTGCACCGGTGCAAGTGCAATGTGTGCACGGTATTAGCTCTAGGGCAAAGTTTGCCCTATTTTTAAAAACACTGGGACACATTAAAAACCATTGCACCTCGACAAGTGCAATTTGGCATATTAAAAGCACCAGGGCTAAAATTGCCCTAGCGCTAAAACGGTCCATTTTGTATGTATTTTTGCACCAGGCCCACTGCTTATACCATTCATTATTAACACTAGGGCAAACGTTGCCCTGGTGCAAAAATGTAGTGAAAATGCATCTTTTTTGCATTAGGGCAATTTTTTCCCTGGTGCTTTAAATATGCCACACTGCACTTGTGCAGGTGCAACGGTTTTCTGAAATGTTCCCCAGCGTTTTTAAAAATAGGGCAAACGTTGCCCTAGTGCTAATACCGTGCAAACATTGCACTTGCTCCAGTGCAATGTTTCTGTAATCTGGCCCCTTGGTGCTAAGTGTTTCTGAGTGCAGAGCTAGCGCCATATAACAATCTGTAAATAGTGACTTCTTGAATTTGTGTTAAAATCAAAGTGACACCTCACTGGCCTTCACCTATGGATGGAGGCATTTACTCTCGGAGTGGTGGGGCGGTCTCTCTTGGTATTGAGGTACGTCGAATAATAGAGTGATATGCACCGCAAGTGGCAGTAGTCCTGGCCTGTGGAACCTGCCGTTAGACTGGACTGCTGCAATTGGCCTCATTCCATGATATTTAATGGGCACATCGCCCAGGCAAGCATTGCTTGAAAGGAGAACATGTGTATCTTTGTTTTCCCACTTGCTCTGTACATTTCTGTTGGCAGTGGTGAGGGAAGAGCAATGAAAGCAGTCCTGAGTTTAATGAGGCTTGAACAATAATATCAAAGTTGCCATATGGGACGGTTTAAGGGCGGCATGTCCCAACACACGTTTTAGTACATTTTTGACTCATTTTTAAATGGTCACTGGGGTTTTGCAGGAAGAAAAATGATTTTTGGGTTTGTGCGGCCGTTGCAGAACATCTGCGAAACAAATAATATGTTACTATATACAATTCAAAGCCGAATGCTTGCACACTCCTGTTATAAAGGGTTATGTTAAAATGTTGTATGGTTGTGGCCAGGTGAGCAATGACTTGGTTGGTGGCACTTAGAACCATGTTAACCCAACTTCCAACATCGATTTGTTATTTTCTTAATATGGAAGGACGACTTAAGGTGGCAATTTATGGCTCGCAGCACTGCGGTTTTTACAATGCCTTTACATCCCACTGTACGACCCTGTTCTGCAGGGAATGCAATCTGTGCTGGTGGTTTTGGAATGCAGCTAGTTTGCCTTTACAATGCTCGGTACTTGGTACAATTAGAACGTCCCTCTTCAAAATAGTTTGCATCATTGTGTAGTGTAGAGTTCCCGTTAGGTGAAAAGTGGTAAAGTCGTCAGAGGTGAATAATGCGCGCTTGTTTTGTTCGAGGTGTGTGTTGCCTTACTGGAGATTGCTTTTTTTCTTTTGTACATTCTGCCGTACAAGACAATTATAGTAGTCATGTTTGGCAACAACGTTTCACCCTAATGAGTTAAATGTCCTACCCTGTAAATCTTTTGTGGTTCCTCATAAGTAGCAAATGCGCCAACAAACTGAAGCATTCATATTTTAGAAACGCTGCATGTTGTGTGAAGATATTTAAATGAGTCTCTAGTGGGTTTGCATTTCATCACCTAGAGGAACAATGCTTGGTGTGTCCTGTTAATGTTCTGGCTAGGATGCAAGTTGACAGCCCTTTTATTACTTGGCAAAGTATCTTCTTGATCTCTTCCCAAATAAATACTCCGACTTTTGTGATCTTGACGCTTAATGAGCAGGTGGACATGCGCACATCCATTCAACTTGAGGCATATAATGGCCCTGAAATAGTCTCTCGGATGGCACTAGATTGTGATTCATGTCAATTAAGATGAGATCTGGGCAGTGCCATTGGGCCAATATTCATCGGAAAGACCTGAAGAAAATGAAAACAACCAGTCCTGTGGTCGGTGGGGGAGATGTTTGAAACACCAACCAGGGCGAACAAGGACTTCTAACACTTGATCTTTCGACAGAATGTGTTTCTTAGTAGATGGTTTCTGCTGACAAAATGGTTCAAGCCCATGGAAATGAAATTTAGATCGACTTAATAATACAAACTCAACTTTAAATGTGCAAAACAAAATTACCATGAGAACTAGACATTTGGCTATAACTTTAGAACCCTTAACCCTATTTGTAAACAGGATTCAGATGTATATATTAAAAGGTCACATGTATTACTAATTTGCATATTTAATAACACTATTAGTCATGAAATGATAGGAACACAATTTGTATCTCCAGATTCAGAATAGTCTTATGAATCTGAATATGTAATTTTCACTAATATCAAAAGTCCATACAAAGAATTATAAGAAAAATGTATGTTCAAGTCAAATTTTGATTTCTCATTCCTTATGGTATAGCTATTTCATAACTGACTCTCACTTTCAAAGAGAAACAAATGGGCTAATGGCAACAAGGAAGAGGGCCCTGGACAGTGTCAGAAAGTTGAGCTACCCTATAACAGGCTGTGTCCAGGGCAGAAATACTGCATCAAATGATGTTTGCTGGGTAATTAAGTTCAAACAAATAGGAAGAAGGGGGCATTTTGGGAAAACAGAACAGCAGGAGAGTCATCCTAAAGAGTCGCTGATTTCGATTTCAAATGGGTAAAGTTGATGTCGAAAAATTCATAAAATTGACTTTTCCAGATGCAGAGGCCTTTTTCTAAAGCAGCACCAGGTAAGCTGAGATGGCTTTTGGGAGCAGATTAACAGACTGGAATGAAGAGATCATATGGTGGAGCTGCTTGGCACCAATTTGTGTACCTATCAGTTATGTGCCATTAAAAGACAAGAAGTGAGTATCAAGGTCAGAAGAATTAATAAAATCCCAGATAGCAATTCAAGTTTTTTGGGGGAGGTTGTGGGGTGCAGGGCAGTTTAAAAGCTATATTTGTGAAAGAGGAAATATAGCACAAGGTGTATGTAGTTTTTTTTATAATTAAAATTGAAAACCTCAGTAATATCATAGTAATAGGTGTTTGTGCTACATTTTGAGCTCTCTCAAGGCCTTATAGATCTCACATCAAAATATGGAATGGCAAGTCCTTAAATTAGTGTCTGCCATAGACAATAACATTATAGAAATTGATTTCCTAATGAACACAAGGGACTGTAGTGTTGTGAAGGTGAACATGAATCCTTGAGAATAGTGAGAGAGCAAGGTGCTGTTAGCCAGGCATTCCAAACAAAAAAATAGAAGGCCTAAGAAAGCGTACTCTACTATTTATTTGTAACTTGTGTAACACCATAAACAGATATCCAATTGCATCACTGCCCAAGCTAGAAACAAAAGCCTTGCCACAGGTGGTGGCCAACATTTTAAATTTGAAGCAGAATTTGGGAACGGAACCAAAAAGAGCAACATTCTTCTCTAATGCTAAGAACCTTTGAATGGTTTCAGATAAAGCTAAGTATTATGGGTGACTTCAGCAGGATTGTCAGTTAGGGAACCACCTTTAATTCATTGATTTATTATTTCTAATAAAACTAGGTAATCAGATTAGAACAGACTTTGTCTTGTCCTATATTGTAGCATGATATTGGTGTGGTTGTGGTATTATATCGGGGTTATTTCTCTGTAACACACAAATCTCTAGGAAGTACATATAATTTGTAGATCAAACTCATTACATCAATTAGCATTTACCAAGAAACAGACAGCGTGGTGCTCCCGGCTGCCAATTTGTGTGGATCTACTGGTGATCCAGTGTCAATTGCTTTGTGTGCTTAGTCTAGGATCTTAACTGAAATGCCCAGATCGTTTATGTAACGTATCCTCTTCTCACCATTCCTTTTTTGGAATCATTTGCATTCTTGCTCAGGAAGGTAACCTTTGCATATATTTTGGGAGTTTCCAGCACCTAGCATGTAGGAGCCTTGTCTTTAAATTCTCCACCACCCAGGTGACAGAGTACATTTCCAAGTCCTTGGCTAGACAAGCTTGTCTGTGGCCAACAATGAGCACTCTTGCGCCCTGCTGGAACACTGATCTGCCAGGCGGTGGGACTCCCTCACTTGCATCTACTAGATTGATTCTGAAATGTATCATCTTCTTGGTCCTGTGAGTCTACTTCGGCCATGAGGCTCTACTATGAGGTAACTCACTATGTTATACGAGATAAGCAGCTCTCAATCTGTCAAATGCATTTGCCATGAAGGTCACAGAGGCTTTGGACCTCTATAGAACAGAGTGCTATCCCCTCCTTCTTCTCCTTATTTTCTTGGTGCTTTGTTGGACTTTATCTTCGTTTTTGTTCCGTCTCCCTCAGATATGCCTCCATGTTTTCAAACCGTAATTGTATTGTATCTAGCATTTCTACTACTGCTCTTTTATTGGTTAGTTCAAATGAAGAGCCCAACACTCCTTTGAAGCTCGCTGTCCAAGATATAGCCTACTCTGTTTGGTCCACCTCTACTGACCATTCTGGATCAAAGTATGGTGTGCTGGCTCTCGCCTCTATGGTACTCAGGATTGATGGTGCTGTAGGTGCACTTCTCTCCTTTCTTTTTGTACCTACATGTTATTCTTATTTTCAATTAAAGAAGAAGTGGCAGGGAGTAAGTAGTACAATATGCCTCTTTCGATGCCTCCAGTTCATTGTGAGGGACCCGGAGTACTCTGAGAGCCTTCAAAAAGGAAGGGGGGCCGAGTGCTTGCTCACTGTACTGCAGCGACTGCTGCTAAGGCTGCTAGTACTGCATGGGGAAGAATACAGTAACACCTGTGCGCAAGTACACAACATCATGTGGGCCTTCCTCACGTTGAGCCATGCATACAGTGGAAATTCCTATGAGACACAAAGCCAGGAATCGTGTTCAAGCACGACACCCACGCTCGCGCCAAGGGCACTTCAGCGATGTTGCTACTTGCCTGAAAGGAGTGGCGGTGAACGTCAAATCGGCCCGTAATATCTTCCATTTAGACCTACAAGCGAGGCTCACACCAAACAAGAGTCCTGTGCCAAAAGACGTGTCTGAATGTCTATGTGTAGTGCTTCAGTCTTCTAAGCACAGGTGCTACTTTCCAGTGTCGTGCATGCAATTGATTACATTCCATTAGATCTGTAAAGTGCTATATTGTACAAAAAAATCTGTTGCAAGAACTTGAACAATATACAGCATCTTGCAGTGTAAGTGCTGTGGCCCATATCAATGATGGCCGCTAGTGCCTTTCTCGGGATGAAGGATTTGGGGCCAGATTACAGAAACACTGCACCGGTGCAAGTGCAATGTGTGCACGGTATTAGCTCTAGGGCAAAGTTTGCCCTATTTTTAAAAACACTGGGACACATTAAAAACCATTGCACCTCGACAAGTGCAATTTGGCATATTAAAAGCACCAGGGCTAAAATTGCCCTAGCGCTAAAACGGTCCATTTTGTATGTATTTTTGCACCAGGCCCACTGCTTATACCATTCATTATTAACACTAGGGCAAACGTTGCCCTGGTGCAAAAATGTAGTGAAAATGCATCTTTTTTGCATTAGGGCAATTTTTTCCCTGGTGCTTTAAATATGCCACACTGCACTTGTGCAGGTGCAACGGTTTTCTGAAATGTTCCCCAGCGTTTTTAAAAATAGGGCAAACGTTGCCCTAGTGCTAATACCGTGCAAACATTGCACTTGCTCCAGTGCAATGTTTCTGTAATCTGGCCCCTTGGTGCTAAGTGTTTCTGAGTGCAGAGCTAGCGCCATATAACAATCTGTAAATAGTGACTTCTTGAATTTGTGTTAAAATCAAAGTGACACCTCACTGGCCTTCACCTATGGATGGAGGCATTTACTCTCGGAGTGGTGGGGCGGTCTCTCTTGGTATTGAGGTACGTCGAATAATAGAGTGATATGCACCGCAAGTGGCAGTAGTCCTGGCCTGTGGAACCTGCCGTTAGACTGGACTGCTGCAATTGGCCTCATTCCATGATATTTAATGGGCACATCGCCCAGGCAAGCATTGCTTGAAAGGAGAACATGTGTATCTTTGTTTTCCCACTTGCTCTGTACATTTCTGTTGGCAGTGGTGAGGGAAGAGCAATGAAAGCAGTCCTGAGTTTAATGAGGCTTGAACAATAATATCAAAGTTGCCATATGGGACGGTTTAAGGGCGGCATGTCCCAACACACGTTTTAGTACATTTTTGACTCATTTTTAAATGGTCACTGGGGTTTTGCAGGAAGAAAAATGATTTTTGGGTTTGTGCGGCCGTTGCAGAACATCTGCGAAACAAATAATATGTTACTATATACAATTCAAAGCCGAATGCTTGCACACTCCTGTTATAAAGGGTTATGTTAAAATGTTGTATGGTTGTGGCCAGGTGAGCAATGACTTGGTTGGTGGCACTTAGAACCATGTTAACCCAACTTCCAACATCGATTTGTTATTTTCTTAATATGGAAGGACGACTTAAGGTGGCAATTTATGGCTCGCAGCACTGCGGTTTTTACAATGCCTTTACATCCCACTGTACGACCCTGTTCTGCAGGGAATGCAATCTGTGCTGGTGGTTTTGGAATGCAGCTAGTTTGCCTTTACAATGCTCGGTACTTGGTACAATTAGAACGTCCCTCTTCAAAATAGTTTGCATCATTGTGTAGTGTAGAGTTCCCGTTAGGTGAAAAGTGGTAAAGTCGTCAGAGGTGAATAATGCGCGCTTGTTTTGTTCGAGGTGTGTGTTGCCTTACTGGAGATTGCTTTTTTTCTTTTGTACATTCTGCCGTACAAGACAATTATAGTAGTCATGTTTGGCAACAACGTTTCACCCTAATGAGTTAAATGTCCTACCCTGTAAATCTTTTGTGGTTCCTCATAAGTAGCAAATGCGCCAACAAACTGAAGCATTCATATTTTAGAAACGCTGCATGTTGTGTGAAGATATTTAAATGAGTCTCTAGTGGGTTTGCATTTCATCACCTAGAGGAACAATGCTTGGTGTGTCCTGTTAATGTTCTGGCTAGGATGCAAGTTGACAGCCCTTTTATTACTTGGCAAAGTATCTTCTTGATCTCTTCCCAAATAAATACTCCGACTTTTGTGATCTTGACGCTTAATGAGCAGGTGGACATGCGCACATCCATTCAACTTGAGGCATATAATGGCCCTGAAATAGTCTCTCGGATGGCACTAGATTGTGATTCATGTCAATTAAGATGAGATCTGGGCAGTGCCATTGGGCCAATATTCATCGGAAAGACCTGAAGAAAATGAAAACAACCAGTCCTGTGGTCGGTGGGGGAGAGGTTTGAGACACCAACCAGGGCGAACAAGGACTTCTAACACTTGATCTTTCGACAGAATGTGTTTCTTAGTAGATGGTTTCTGCTGACAAAATGGTTCAAGCCCATGGAAATGAAATTTAGATCGACTTAATAATACAAACTCAACTTTAAATGTGCAAAACAAAATTACCATGAGAACTAGACTTTTGGCTATAACTTTAGAACCCTTAACCCTATTTGTAAACAGGATTCAGATGTATATATTAAAAGGTCACATGTATTACTAATTTGCATATTTAATAACACTATTAGTCATGAAATGATAGGAACACAATTTGTATCTCCAGATTCAGAATAGTCTTATGAATCTGAATATGTAATTTTCACTAATATCAAAAGTCCATACAAAGAATTATAAGAAAAATGTATGTTCAAGTCAAATTTTGATTTCTCATTCCTTATGGTATAGCTATTTCATAACTGACTCTCACTTTCAAAGAGAAACAAATGGGCTAATGGCAACAAGGAAGAGGGCCCTGGACAGTGTCAGAAAGTTGAGCTACCCTATAACAGGCTGTGTCCAGGGCAGAAATACTGCATCAAATGATGTTTGCTGGGTAATTAAGTTCAAACAAATAGGAAGAAGGGGGCATTTTGGGAAAACAGAACAGCAGGAGAGTCATCCTAAAGAGTCGCTGATTTCGATTTCAAATGGGTAAAGTTGATGTCGAAAAATTCATAAAATTGACTTTTCCAGATGCAGAGGCCTTTTTCTAAAGCAGCACCAGGTAAGCTGAGATGGCTTTTGGGAGCAGATTAACAGACTGGAATGAAGAGATCATATGGTGGAGCTGCTTGGCACCAATTTGTGTACCTATCAGTTATGTGCCATTAAAAGACAAGAAGTGAGTATCAAGGTCAGAAGAATTAATAAAATCCCAGATAGCAATTCAAGTTTTTTGGGGGAGGTTGTGGGGTGCAGGGCAGTTTAAAAGCTATATTTGTGAAAGAGGAAATATAGCACAAGGTGTATGTAGTTTTTTTTATAATTAAAATTGAAAACCTCAGTAATATCATAGTAATAGGTGTTTGTGCTACATTTTGAGCTCTCTCAAGGCCTTATAGATCTCACATCAAAATATGGAATGGCAAGTCCTTAAATTAGTGTCTGCCATAGACAATAACATTATAGAAATTGATTTCTTAATGAACACAAGGGACTGTAGTGTTGTGAAGGTGAACATGAATCCTTGAGAATAGTGAGAGAGCAAGGTGCTGTTAGCCAGGCATTCCAAACAAAAAAATAGAAGGCCTAAGAAAGCGTACTCTACTATTTATTTGTAACTTGTGTAACACCATAAACAGATATCCAATTGCATCACTGCCCAAGCTAGAAACAAAAGCCTTGCCACAGGTGGTGGCCAACATTTTAAATTTGAAGCAGAATTTGGGAACGGAACCAAAAAGAGCAACATTCTTCTCTAATGCTAAGAACCTTTGAATGGTTTCAGATAAAGCTAAGTATTATGGGTGACTTCAGCAGGATTGTCAGTTAGGGAACCACCTTTAATTCATTGATTTATTATTTCTAATAAAACTAGGTAATCAGATTAGAACAGACTTTGTCTTGTCCTATATTGTAGCATGATATTGGTGTGGTTGTGGTATTATATCGGGGTTATTTCTCTGTAACACACAAATCTCTAGGAAGTACATATAATTTGTAGATCAAACTCATTACATCAATTAGCATTTACCAAGAAACAGACAGCGTGGTGCTCCCGGCTGCCAATTTGTGTGGATCTACTGGTGATCCAGTGTCAATTGCTTTGTGTGCTTAGTCTAGGATCTTAACTGAAATGCCCAGATCGTTTATGTAACGTATCCTCTTCTCACCATTCCTTTTTTGGAATCATTTGCATTCTTGCTCAGGAAGGTAACCTTTGCATATATTTTGGGAGTTTCCAGCACCTAGCATGTAGGAGCCTTGTCTTTAAATTCTCCACCACCCAGGTGACAGAGTACATTTCCAAGTCCTTGGCTAGACAAGCTTGTCTGTGGCCAACAATGAGCACTCTTGCGCCCTGCTGGAACACTGATCTGCCAGGTGGTGGGACTCCCTCACTTGCATCTACTAGATTGATTCTGAAAGGTATCATCTTCTTTGATCCTGTGAGTCTACTTTGGCCATGAGGATCTACTATGAGGTAACTCACTATGTTATACGAGATAAGCAGCTCTCAATCTGTCAAATGCATTTTCCATGAAGGTCACAGAGGCTTTGGACCTCTATAGAACAGAGTGCTATCCCCTCCTTCTTCTCCTTATTTTCTTGGTGCTTTTTTGGACTTTATCTTCGTTTTTGTTCCGTCTCCCTCAGATATGCCTCCATGTTTTCAAACCGTAATTGTATTGTATCTAGCATTTCTACTACTGCTCTTTTATTGGTTAGTTCAAATGAAGAGCCCAACACTCCTTTGAAGCTCGCTGTCCAAGATATAGCCTACTCTGTTTGGTCCGCCTCTACTGACCATTCTGGATCAAAGTATGGTGTGCTGGCTCTCGCCTCTATGGTACTCAGGATTGATGGTGCTGTAGGTGCACTTCTCTCCTTTCTTTTTGTACCTACATGTTATTCTTATTTTCAATTAAAGAAGAAGTGGCAGGGAGTAAGTAGTACAATATGCCTCTTTCGATGCCTCCAGTTCATTGTGAGGGACCCGGAGTACTCTGAGAGCCTTCAAAAAGGAAGGGGGGCCGAGTGCTTGCTTCCTGTACTGCAGCGACTGCTGCTAAGGCTGCTAGTACTGCATGGGGAAGAATACAGTAACACCTGTGCGCAAGTACACAACATCATGTGGGCCTTCCTCACGTTGAGCCATGCATACAGTGGAAATTCCTATGAGACACAAAGCCAGGAATCGTGTTCAAGCACGACACCCACGCTCGCGCCAAGGGCACTTCAGCGATGTTGCTACTTGCCTGAAAGGAGTAGCGGTGAACGTCAAATCGGCCCGTAATCTCTTCCATTTAGACCTAAAAGCGAGGCTCACACCAAACAAGAGTCATGTGCCAAAAGACGTGTCTGAATGTCTATGTGTAGTGCTTCAGTCTTCTAAGCACAGGTGCTACTTTCCAGTGTCGTGCATGCAATTGATTACATTGCATTAGATCTGTAAAGTGCTATATTGTACAAAAAAATCTGTTGCAAGAACTTGAACAATATACAGCATCTTGCAGTGTAAGTGCTGTGGCCCATATCAATGATGGCCGCTAGTGCCTTTCTCGGGATGAAGGATTTGGGGCCAGATTACAGAAACACTGCACCGGTGCAAGTGCAATGTGTGCACGGTATTAGCTCTAGGGCAAAGTTTGCCCTATTTTTAAAAACACTGGGACACATTAAAAACCATTGCACCTCGACAAGTGCAATTTGGCATATTAAAAGCAACAGGGCTAAAATTGCCCTAGCGCTAAAACGGTCCATTTTGTATGTATTTTTGCACCAGGCCCACTGCTTATACCATTCATTATTAACACTAGGGCAAACGTTGCCCTGGTGCAAAAATGTAGTGAAAATGCATCTATTTTGCATTAGGGCAATTTTTTCCCTGGTGCTTTAAATATGCCACACTGCACTTGTGCAGGTGCAACGGTTTTTTGAAATGTTCCCCAGCGTTTTTAAAAATAGGGCAAACGTTGCCCTAGTGCTAATACCGTGCAAACATTGCACTTGCTCCAGTGCAATGTTTCTGTAATCTGGCCCCTTGGTGCTAAGTGTTTCTGAGTGCAGAGCTAGCGCCATATAACAATCTGTAAATAGTGACTTCTTGAATTTGTGTTAAAATCAAAGTGACACCTCACTGGCCTTCACCTATGGATGGAGGCATTTACTCTCGGAGTGGTGGGGCGGTCTCTCTTGGTATTGAGGTACGTCGAATAATAGAGTGATATGCACCGCAAGTGGCAGTAGTCCTGGCCTGTGGAACCTGCCGTTAGACTGGACTGCTGCAATTGGCCTCATTCCATGATATTTAATGGGCACATCGCCCAGGCAAGCATTGCTTGAAAGGAGAACATGTGTATCTTTGTTTTCCCACTTGCTCTGTACATTTCTGTTGGCAGTGGTGAGGGAAGAGCAATGAAAGCAGTCCTGAGTTTAATGAGGCTTGAACAATAATATCAAAGTTGCCATATGGGACGGTTTAAGGGCGGCATGTCCCAACACACATTTTAGTACATTTTTGACTCATTTTTAAACGGTCACTGGGGTTTTGCAGGAAGAAAAATGATTTTGGGGTTTGTGCGTCCGTTGCAGAACATCTGCGAAACAAATAATACGTTACTATATACAATTCAAAGCCGAATGCTTGCACACTCCTGTTATAAAGGGTTATGTTAAAATGTTGTATGGTTGTGGCCAGGTGCGCAATGACTTGGTTGGTGGCACTTAGAACCATGTTAACCCAACTTCCAACATCGATTTGTTATTTTCTTAATATGGAAGGACGACTTAAGGTGGCAATGTATGGCCCGCAGCACTGCGGTTTTTACAATGCCTTTACATCCCACTGTACGACCCTGTTCTGCAGGGAATGCAGTCTGTGCTGGTGGTTTTGGAATGCAGCTAGTTTGCCTTTACAATGCTCGGTACTTGGTACAATTAGAACGTCCCTCTTCAAAATAGTTTGCATCATTGTGTAGTCTAGAGTTCCCGTTAGGTGAAAAGTGGTAAAGTCGTCAGAGGTGAATAATGCGCGCTTGTTTTGTTCGAGGTGTGTGTTGCCTTACTGGAGATTGCTTTTTTTCTTTTGTACATTCTGCCGTACAAGACAATTATAGTAGTCATGTTTGGCAACAACGTTTCACCCTAATGAGTTAAATGTCCTACCCTGTAAATCTTTTGTGGTTCCTCATAAGTAGCAAATGCGCCAACAAACTGAAGCATTCATATTTTAGAAACGCTGCATGTTGTGTGAAGATATTTAAATGAGTCTCTAGTGGGTTTGCATTTCATCACCTAGAGGAACAATGCTTGGTGTGTCCTGTTAATGTTCTGGCTAGGATGCAAGTTGACAGCCCTTTTATTACTTGGCAAAGTATCTTCTTGATCTCTTCCCAAATAAATCCTCCGACTTTTGTGATCTTGACGTTTAATGAGCAGGTGGACATGCGCACATCCATTCAACTTGAGGCATATAATGGCCCTGAAATAGTCTCTCGGATGGCACTAGATTGCGATTCATGTCAATTAAGATGAGATCTGGGCAGTGCCATTGGGCCAATATTCATCGGAAAGACCTGAAGAAAATGAAAACAACCAGTCCTGTGGTCGGTGGGGGAGAGGTTTGAGACACCAACCAGGGCGAACAAGGACTTCTAACACTTGATCTTTCGACAGAATGTGTTTCTTAGTAGATGGTTTCTGCTGACAAAATGGTTCAAGCCCACGGAAATGAAATTTAGATCGACTTAATAATACAAACTCAACTTTAAATGTGCAAAACAAAATTACCATGAGAACTAGACTTTTGGCTATAACTTTAGAACCCTTAACCCTATTTGTAAACAGGATTCAGATGTATATATTAAAAGGTCACATGTATTACTAATTTGCATATTTAATAACACTATTATTCATGAAATGATAGGAACACATTTTGTATCTCCAGATTCAGAATAGTCTTATGAATCTGAATATGTAATTTTCACTAATATCAAAAGTACATACAAAGAATTATAAGAAAAATGTATGTTCAAGTCAAATTTTGATTTCTCATTCTTTATGGTATAGCTACTTCATAACTGACTCTCACTTTCAAAGAGAAACAAATGGGCTAATGGAAACAAGGAAGAGGGCCCTGGACAGTGTCAGAAAGTTGAGCTACCCTATAACAGGCGGTGTCCAGGGCAGAAATACTGCATCAAATGATGTTTGCTGGGTAATTAAGTTCAAACAAAAAGGAAGAAGGGGGCATTTTGGGAAAACAGAACAGCAGGAGAGTCATCCTAAAGAGTCGCTGATTTCGATTTCAACTGGGTAAAGTTGATGTCGAAAAATTCATAAAATTGACTTTTCCAGATGCAGAGGCCTTTTTCTAAAGCAGCACCAGGTAAGCTGAGATGGCTTTTGGGAGCGGATTAACAGACTGGAATGAAGAGATCATATGGTGGAGCTGCTTGGCACCAATTTGTGTACCTATCAATTCTGTGCCATTAAAAGACAAGAAGTGAGTATCAAGGTCAGAAGAATTAATAAAATCCCAGATAGCAATTCAAGTTTTTTGGTGGAGGTTGTGGGGTGCAGGGCAGTTTAAAAGCTATATTTGTGAAAGAGGAAATATAGCACAAGGTGTATGTAGTTTTTTTTATAATTAAAATTGAAAGCCTCAGTAATATCATAGTAATAGGTGTTTGTGCTACATTTTGAGATCTCTCAAGGCCTTATACATCTCACATCAAAATATGGAATGGCAAGTCTTTAAATTAGTGTCTGCCATAGACAATAACATTATAGAAATTGATTTCTTAATGAACACAAGGGACTGTAGTGTTGTGAAGGTGAACCTGATTCCTTGAGAATAGTGAGAGAGCAAGGTGCTGTTAGCCAGGCATTGCAAACAAAAAAATAGAAGGCCTAAGAAAGCGTACTCTACTATTTATTTGTAACTTGTGTAACACCATAAACAGATATCCAATTGCATCATTGCCCAAGCTAGAAACCAAAGCCTTGCCACAGGTGGTGGCCAACATTTTAAATTTGAAGCAGAATTTGGGAACGGAACCATAAAGAGCAACATTCTTCTCTAATGCTAAGAACCTTGAATGGTTTCAGATAAAGCTAAGTATTATGTGTGACATCAGCAGGATTGTCAGTTAGGGAACCACCTTTAATTCATTGATTTATTATTTCTAATAAAACTAGGTAATCAGATTAGAACAGACTTTGTCTTGTCCTATATTGTAGCATGATATTGGTGTGGTTGTGGTATTATATCGGGGTTATTTCTCTGTAACAAACAAATCTCTAGGAAGTACATATAATTTGTAGATCAAACTCATTACATCAATTAGCATTTACCAAGAAACAGACAGCGTGGTGCTCCCGGCTGCCAATTTGTGTGGATCTACTGGTGATCCAGTGTCAATTGCTTTTTGTGCTTAGTCTAGGATCTTAACTGAAATGCCCAGATCGTTTATGTAACGTATCCTCTTCTCACCATTCCTTTTTTGGAATCATTTGCACTCTTGCTCAGGAAGGTAACCTTTGCATATATTTTGGGAGTTTCCAGCACCTAGCATGTAGGAGCCTTGTCTTTAAATTCTCCACCACCCAGGTGACAGAGTACATTTCCAAGTCCTTGGCTAGACAAGCTTGTCTGTGGCCAACAATGAGCACTCTTGCGCCCTGCTGGAACACTGATCTGCCAGGCGGTGGGACTCCCTCACTTGCATCTACTAGATTGATTCTGAAATGTATCATCTTCTTGGTCCTGTGAGTCTACTTCGGCCATGAGGCTCTACTATGAGGTAACTCACTATGTTATACGAGATAAGCAGCTCTCAATCTGTCAAATGCATTTGCCATGAAGGTCACAGAGGCTTTGGACCTCTATAGAACAGAGTGCTATCCCCTCCTTCTTCTCCTTATTTTCTTGGTGCTTTGTTGGACTTTATCTTCGTTTTTGTTCCGTCTCCCTCAGATATGCCTCCATGTTTTCAAACCGTAATTGTATTGTATCTAGCATTTCTACTACTGCTCTTTTATTGGTTAGTTCAAATGAAGAGCCCAACACTCCTTTGAAGCTCGCTGTCCAAGATATAGCCTACTCTGTTTGGTCCACCTCTACTGACCATTCTGGATCAAAGTATGGTGTGCTGGCTCTCGCCTCTATGGTACTCAGGATTGATGGTGCTGTAGGTGCACTTCTCTCCTTTCTTTTTGTACCTACATGTTCTTCTTATTTTCAATTAAAGAAGAAGTGGCAGGGAGTAAGTAGTACAATATGCCTCTTTCGATGCCTCCAGTTCATTGTGAGGGACCGGAGTACTCTGAGAGCCTTCAAAAAGGAAGGGGGGCCGAGTGCTTGCTCCCTGTACTGCAGCGACTGCTGCTAAGGCTGCTAGTACTGCATGGGGAAGAATACAGTAACACCTGTGCGCAAGTACACAACATCATGTGGGCCTTCCTCACGTTGAGCCATGCATACAGTGGAAATTCCTATGAGACACAAAGCCAGGAATCGTGTTCAAGCACGACACCCACGCTCGCGCCAAGGGCACTTCAGCAATGTTGCTACTTGCCTGAAAGGAGTGGCGGTGAACGTCAAATCGGCCCGTAATATCTTCCATTTAGACCTACAAGCGAGGCTCACACCAAACAAGAGTCCTGTGCCAAAAGACGTGTCTGAATGTCTATGTGTAGTGCTTCAGTCTTCTAAGCACAGGTGCTACTTTCCAGTGTCGTGCATGCAATTGATTACATTCCATTAGATCTGTAAAGTGCTATATTGTACAAAAAAATCTGTTGCAAGAACTTGAACAATATACAGCATCTTGCAGTGTAAGTGCTGTGGCCCATATCAATGATGGCCGCTAGTGCCTTTCTCGGGATGAAGGATTTGGGGCCAGATTACAGAAACACTGCACCGGTGCAAGTGCAATGTGTGCACGGTATTAGCTCTAGGGCAAAGTTTGCCCTATTTTTAAAAACACTGGGACACATTAAAAACCATTGCACCTCGACAAGTGCAATTTGGCATATTAAAAGCACCAGGGCTAAAATTGCCCTAGCGCTAAAACGGTCCATTTTGTATGTATTTTTGCACCAGGCCCACTGCTTATACCATTCATTATTAACACTAGGGCAAACGTTGCCCTGGTGCAAAAATGTAGTGAAAATGCATCTTTTTTGCATTAGGGCAATTTTTCCCTGGTGCTTTAAATATGCCACACTGCACTTGTGCAGGTGCAACGGTTTTTTGAAATGTTCCCCAGCGTTTTTAAAAATAGGGCAAACGTTGCCCTAGTGCTAATACCGTGCAAACATTGCACTTGCTCCAGTGCAATGTTTCTGTAATCTGGCCCCTTGGTGCTAAGTGTTTCTGAGTGCAGAGCTAGCGCCATATAACAATCTGTAAATAGTGACTTCTTGAATTTGTGTTAAAATCAAAGTGACACCTCACTGGCCTTCACCTATGGATGGAGGCATTTACTCTCGGAGTGGTGGGGCGGTCTCTCTTGGTATTGAGGTACGTCGAATAATAGAGTGATATGCACCGCAAGTGGCAGTAGTCCTGGCCTGTGCAACCTGCCGTTAGACTGGACTGCTGCAATTGGCCTCATTCCATGATATTTAATGGGCACATCGCCCAGGCAAGCATTGCTTGAAAGGAGAACATGTGTATCTTTGTTTTCCCACTTGCTCTGTACATTTCTGTTGGCAGTGGTGAGGGAAGAGCAATGAAAGCAGTCCTGAGTTTAATGAGGCTTGAACAATAATATCAAAGTTGCCATATGGGACGGTTTAAGGGCGGCATGTCCCAACACACGTTTTAGTACATTTTTGACTCATTTTTAAATGGTCACTGGGGTTTTGCAGGAAGAAAAATGATTTTTGGGTTTGTGCGGCCGTTGCAGAACATCTGCGAAACAAATAATATGTTACTATATACAATTCAAAGCCGAATGCTTGCACACTCCTGTTATAAAGGGTTATGTTAAAATGTTGTATGGTTGTGGCCAGGTGCGCAATGACTTGGTTGGTGGCACTTAGAACCATGTTAACCCAACTTCCAACATCGATTTGTTATTTTCTTAATATGGAAGGACGACTTAAGGTGGCAATTTATGGCTCGCAGCACTGCGGTTTTTACAATGCCTTTACATCCCACTGTACGACCCTGTTCTGCAGGGAATGCAATCTGTGCTGGTGGTTTTGGAATGCAGCTAGTTTGCCTTTACAATGCTCGGTACTTGGTACAATTAGAACGTCCCTCTTCAAAATAGTTTGCATCATTGTGTAGTGTAGAGTTCCCGTTAGGTGAAAAGTGGTAAAGTCGTCAGAGGTGAATAATGCGCGCTTGTTTTGTTCGAGGTGTGTGTTGCCTTACTGGAGATTGCTTTTTTTCTTTTGTACATTCTGCCGTACAAGACAATTATAGTAGTCATGTTTGGCAACAACGTTTCACCCTAATGAGTTAAATGTCCTACCCTGTAAATCTTTTGTGGTTCCTCATAAGTAGCAAATGCGCCAACAAACTGAAGCATTCATATTTTAGAAACGCTGCATGTTGTGTGAAGATATTTAAATGAGTCTCTAGTGGGTTTGCATTTCATCACCTAGAGGAACAATGCTTGGTGTGTCCTGTTAATGTTCTGGCTAGGATGCAAGTTGACAGCCCTTTTATTACTTGGCAAAGTATCTTCTTGATCTCTTCCCAAATAAATCCTCCGACTTTTGTGATCTTGACGCTTAATGAGCAGGTGGACATGCGCACATCCATTCAACTTGAGGCATATAATGGCCCTGAAATAGTCTCTCGGATGGCACTAGATTGTGATTCATGTCAATTAAGATGAGATCTGGGCAGTGCCATTGGGCCAATATTCATCGGAAAGACCTGAAGAAAATGAAAACAACCAGTCCTGTGGTCGGTGGGGGAGAGGTTTGAGACACCAACCAGGGCGAACAAGGACTTCTAACACTTGATCTTTCGACAGAATGTGTTTCTTAGTAGATGGTTTCTGCTGACAAAATGGTTCAAGCCCACGGAAATGAAATTTAGATCGACTTAATAATACAAACTCAACTTTAAATGTGCAAAACAAAATTACCATGAGAACTAGACTTTTGGCTATAACTTTAGAACCCTTAACCCTATTTGTAAACAGGATTCAGATGTATATATTAAAAGGTCACATGTATTACTAATTTGCATATTTAATAACACTATTAGTCATGAAATGATAGGAACACAATTTGTATCTCCAGATTCAGAATAGTCTTATGAATCTGAATATGTAATTTTCACTAATATCAAAAGTCCATACAAAGAATTATAAGAAAAATGTATGTTCAAGTCAAATTTTGATTTCTCATTCCTTATGGTATAGCTAATTCATAACTGACTCTCACTTTCAAAGAGAAACAAATGGGCTAATGGAAACAAGGAAGAGGGCCCTGGACAGTGTCAGAAAGTTGAGCTACCCTATAACAGGCTGTGTCCAGGGCAGAAATACTGCATCAAATGATGTTTGCTGGGTAATTAAGTTCAAACAAATAGGAAGAAGGGGGCATTTTGGGAAAACAGAACAGCAGGAGAGTCATCCTAAAGAGTCTCTGATTTCGATTTCAAATGGGTAAAGTTGATGTCGAAAAATTCATAAAATTGACTTTTCCAGATGCAGAGGCCTTTTTCTAAAGCAGCACCAGGTAAGCTGAGATGGCTTTTGGGAGCAGATTAACAGACTGGAATGAAGAGATCATATGGTGGAGCTGCTTGGCACCAATTTGTGTACCTATCAGTTCTGTGCCATTAAAAGACAAGAAGTGAGTATCAAGGTCAGAAGAATTAATAAAATCCCAGATAGCAATTCAAGTTTTTTGGGGGAGGTTGTGGGGTGCAGGGCAGTTTAAAAGCTATATTTGTGAAAGAGGAAATATAGCACAAGGTGTATGTAGTTTTTTTTATAATTAAAATTGAAAACCTCAGTAATATCATAGTAATAGGTGTTTGTGCTACATTTTGAGATCGCTCAAGGCCTTATAGATCTCACATCAAAATATGGAATGGCAAGTCCTTAAATTAGTGTCTGCCATAGACAATAACATTATAGAAATTGATTTCTTAATGAACACAAGGGACTGTAGTGTTGTGAAGGTGAACCTGATTCCTTGAGAATAGTGAGAGAGCAAGGTGCTGTTAGCCAGGCATTGCAAACAAAAAAATAGAAGGCCTAAGAAAGCGTACTCTACTATTTATTTGTAACTTGTGTAACACCATAAACAGATATCCAATTGCATCATTGCCCAAGCTAGAAACCAAAGCCTTGCCACAGGTGGTGGCCAACATTTTAAATTTGAAGCAGAATTTGGGAACGGAACCATAAAGAGCAACATTCTTCTCTAATGCTAAGAACCATTGAATGGTTTCAGATAAAGCTAAGTGTTATGGGTGACTTCAGCAGGATTGTCAGTTAGGGAACCACCTTTAATTCATTGATTTATTATTTCTAATAAAACTAGGTAATCAGATTAGAACAGACTTTGTCTTGTCCTATATTGTAGCATGATATTGGTGTGGTTGTGGTATTATATCGGGGTTATTTCTCTGTAACAAACGAATCTCTAGGAAGTACATATAATTTGTAGATCAAAATCATTACATCAATTAGCATTTACCAAGAAACAGACAGAGTGGTGCTCCCGACTGCCAATTTGTGTGGATCTACTGGTGATCCAGTGTCAATTGCTTTTTGTGCTTAGTCTAGGATCTTAACTGAAATGCCCCGATCGTTTATGTAACGTATCCTCTTCTCACCATTCCTTTTTTGGAATCATTTGCACTCTTGCTGAGGAAGGTAACCTTTGCATATATTTTGGGAGTTTCCAGCACCTAGCATGTAGGAGCCTTGTCTTTAAATTCTCCACCACCCAGGTGACAGAGTACATTTCCAAGTCCTTGGCTAGACAAGCTTGTCTGTGGCCAACAATGAGCACTCTTGCGCCCTGCTGGAACACTGATCTGCCAGGTGGTGGGACTCCGTCACTTGCATCTACTAGATTGATTCTGAAATGTATCATCTTCTTGGTCCTGTGAGTCTACTTTGGCCATGAGGATCTACTATGAGGTAACTCACTATGTTATACGAGATAAGCAGCTCTCAATCTGTCAAATGCATTTGCCATGAAGGTCACAGAGGCTTTGGACCTCTATAGAACAGAGTGCTATCCCCTCCTTCTTCTCCTTATTTTCTTGGTGCTTTGTTGGACTTTATCTTCGTTTTTTTGTTCCGTCTCCCTCAGATATGCCTCCATGTTTTCAAACCGTAATTGTATTGTATCTAGCATTTCTACTACTGCTCTTTTATTGGTTAGTTCAAATGAAGAGCCCAACACTCCTTTGAAGCTCGCTGTCCAAGATATAGCCTACTCTGTTTGGTCCACCTCTACTGACCATTCTGGATCAAAGTATGGTGTGCTGGCTCTCGCCTCTATGGTACTCAGGATTGATGGTGCTGTAGGTGCACTTCTCTCCTTTCTTTTTGTACCTACATGTTATTCTTATTTTCAATTAAAGAAGAAGTGGCAGGGAGTAAGTAGTACAATATGCCTCTTTGGATGCCTCCAGTTCATTGTGAGGGACCCGGAGTACTCTGAGAGCCTTCAAAAAGGAAGGGGGGCCGAGTGCTTGCTGCCTGTACTGCAGTGACTGCTGCTAAGGCTGCTAGTACTGCATGGGGAAGAATACAGTAACACCTGTGCGCAAGTACACAACATCATGTGGGCCTTCCTCACGTTGAGCCATGCATACAGTGGAAATTTCTATGAGACACAAAGCCAGGAATCATGTTCAAGCACGACACCCATGCTCGCGCCAAGGGCACTTCAGCGATGTTGCTACTTGCCTGAAAGGAGGGGCAGTGAACGTCAAATCGGCCCGTAATCTCTTCCATTTAGACCTACAAGCGAGGCTCACACCAAACAAGAGTCCTGTGCCAAAAGTCGTGTCTGAATGTCTATGTGTAGTGCTTCAGTCTTCTAAACACATGTGCTACTTTCCAGTGTCATGCATGCAATTGATTACATTGCATTAGATCTGTAAAGTGATATATTGTACGAAAGAAATCTGTTGCAAGAACTTGAACAATATACAGCATCTTGCAGTGTAAGTGCTGTGGCCCATATCAATGATGCCTTTCTCGGGATGAAGGATTTGGGGCCAGATTACAGAAACACTGCACCGGTGCAAGTGCAATGTGTGCACGGTATTAGCTCTAGGGCAAAGTTTGTCCTATTTTTAAAAACACTGGGACACATTAAAAACCATTGCACCTCGACAAGTGCAATTTGGCATATTAAAAGCACCAGGGCTAAAATTGCCCTAGCGCTAAAACGGTACATTTTGTATGCAACTTTATTCAACTCTCTCTCAGTCACTAACTGGCGCTTCTCGCGCCTGACCCAGAACTCCCCGTTCCCCCAGCCTAACGTCATTAACTCTGCCTCTCCGCCGGCGGGGCCTACTTCCATTAACTGTTGAGTGGCCGGTACCACCACCCCCGGACAAATGTGTCCAAACCTCATATCAACATTCTTCAACAAGTCTCAGTGGTTTCCTGATGGTTCGGCGTGGCCTCCCATTTTGGGTTGCAGGCTCCAAAGTGTCCTGAGTTTCCATGTCCTGGTCTGACCCTCCAGGGTCCTCCGCCGGAGGAGTCCAGAGGTCATCTTGCGTACTTCTCGGTTCCGGGGTGATCGATCTCTGAGGCGTTTCAGTACCTTCTCTCTTGACATATGGTCTGAATTGTTGACAGTTCCTGGTGATGGCTCTATTCTGGTCTTGGGCCGTCACCATCGTACCTTTCACTGCGCTTACCCTCATGGGACTTGGGGCGAACCGCGGATCTGTTTTCTTGGGCGTTGGTTGTTGGACTGAAAGGGGCGCCTAGGGGTCCCTTACGCCTATGGAAACAAGGCGAGTCACCACACACGATAGATCCACCAGACACAAGGTTGTATTCCCAAAGCTAGGGTTTATTGCAAAGCAAAAGTCTCAGTTGGCCAACTCGGTCTCATGCCCCGCGACGTGTATCTCTAGACCTCGAGGGATGCAAGAGAGTGAATTACATACATCAGTTACATATATACAAAATGCATATCAAACAATCAGCTATGATATGTTTAACACCCGCCTTTATTGGGTTTCTTTGAACTTGGTGTGATGATGGACACTTTCGACAACCATGACACCTTCAAACATCTATTCTAGTAACAATTTGCAATTTGTGAGTCCGGAGGCATCTTTCAGTTGTTGAACAGAACACAGCGCTTCTGTTCTTAGAAGCGAGCTACATACGGGGGAAGAGTTGCATTCCAGACCTTGCTATCTATGAGGTGCTATTCGTGTCCTGGGAGCCGACACGCTCTAACGGGGCTCAGCAAAGGGGGGCTGTAAGAAGAGCATAATTCAAGCCTTTAGCTGCTTTATTCTAACATATTCTACCATATAACGAGACTGGCTGGCAGCTGCGAAATGATTAAATGCCCTGCAGCTCTGCTTCAAGGCTACATTCGGGAGGGAGCAGGGCATTCTTCCTGGCGCTGCCGACGTTGTGTTTCAACAAACTCTTGTTATCCTCGCGGCCCTGCGGCCTTGTCCTTTTACGTTCAGACAACAATGTTTTACAGTCGAGCAGTGTAAGCAGAAAATGTACTGCGAAGTAATAAGAACAGAAAGCAATGAATAAGAACAGAAAGCAATGAGCAATGGTTAGAAAACAAAATGGTGATTCTTATTACATCAAAATGGCCGTTCATTGGCAAACTCTGAAACCTATATTCTGTCATATCGTGCATGAGACAGTTGGCCCACGGCCATCAAAATACGTTTGCGGTCACACAGTAGAGGTATCCATTTTTCTAGACTGACAGGACGATGACCTCGCCTCCTATGTGGAAGTCTTTTGTCATCGCTCGACGCCTGACGTCGGTGACCCGTCTTGCTCTTTCTTTCACTTCTGCATCTCTCTGGAGAAGGTCTGCATCCGGTGGTACCTCACTTGCCGGGTTGCGAGGGATCCGTGTTCGCACCTCATAGCGAAGCATAGGTTCGGCTGGTGTCTTGTTTGTGGCAACGTGTGGAGTGTTCTGATAATCTCTCAGGAGGTGGCATAAGGCTTGGTGTGGATCAGCCGCTTCGACTCTGGCTCTCTGTATCATCTTTTTAATCAATGCCATGAAACGTTCTGCCATTCCATTTGCTTGCGGAGGCGGGGGGTTATTTTCATGTGTCTAAAACCCAAATGTTTTGCCAGAGTCCCGAACTTGTGTCCACAGAATGGTGGTCTGTTGTCAAATTTGATTATTTGAGGAATCCCCCACTCGCTTAATACTTCTTCCAGCACTGCTGCTACTTGGGGGAACGCGGTGGTGGTAACCCTTTTGACTATCAGGAATCTTGAATGTTCGTCTATCAAAGTAAGATATAGACACCCCCTTCCGTGGGCCCGTAAAAGTCCACGGCTACTCACTCCCAGGGGCGATCGGGTATCTGCGTGTGTTGTAGTGGTGGCGGATTTTCAGCTGGTGCCGTGCACTGGCATGCATGACAGTTTTTGACCCATTCATCGACTGCGGCATCTAGGAAGGGAAACCAAACGTGGCACCTCAGCTGTTTTTTTGTGTTTTCAGCCCCTCTGTGCCCTTCGTGGGCCGTGCTGACAACCTCGCTCCTTAGAGTGGCAGGGATGATGATCCTGCACCCCCGGAGAAGGGTATTGTTGTCTTTTACAGCCAGTTTGTTGTGCACTCGAGCCAGCCTCTCTATTTCCAGTCTGCTAACACCCGGGTGGGCTAGCATGGCTCTCTAGTGGTCTTTCCATTTGCTGGTTGTCGTGAGGCTGATGGCGAGAGCAGTCGTGGGGTCTGCGGCTGATGCGGCAGCAACCATTTCAAGTGATAATGTCCGCGGTAACGAGTTCGACGCCACATACTGCACATAGGCAACATCTCCTTTCCGGGTTAGAGGGGCACCGACTGGGTGACGCGACAAGTAATCAGCGGGGTTGAGTTCGCCTCCGCGACGGTGTATGATGTCATAGTTGTACTCCTGTAGGCGAATGCCCCACCACTTGATCCTCGGGGGCATCTTGGTGTGCGGGTTTCCAAACAGGGAAAGGAGCGCCTGGTGGTCGGTGATCAGGGTGAACTTTTTTCCAATAAGGAAGTCGTGAAAATGTTCACATGCCCAGACTGCGGCCAGGCTCTCCTTTTCTGCCTGGGAGTAGGCCAATTCCGGGGTTGACAGCGCCCTGCTCGCGTAGGCGACCACGTGCCTGGGGTTGACGTCTGCACCGCTGGTTTGGGCTAGGATGGCTACGAGTCCAACCGGGCTTGCATCTACCACCACCTCTGTGTGCCACGAGGGGTTGAAGTATGCGAGGCGGTGAGCTTCCGTGAGGGCCTGTTTGATGCTGGTGAATGCCTGTTGACATGTGGGAGTCCATTCAAACTGTGTCTCTTTTTGTAACAGTCTTCTAAGTGGCTCAGTGAGGGACGCGTAGTGGGGTATATACCTCGCACAATACCCCACCATGCCTAGAAAAGACCTGACATCCACAGCCTGCTGAGGTACGCTTAGGTTGGTAATCGTGAAGACTTTGTCAGGGTCTGGCAACATCTCCTCACTGGAGAAAATGTGACCAAAAAAACTTGAGTTTGGTCTTGCTGAACCGGCATTTAGTGATGTTGAGCGTGAGGCCAGCCGCTTGGAGCGCTTCACAGGTGGCAAGCAACGCTCTGTCGTGGGATTCCTTGGACGACCCAAAGACAAGGATATCATCGCTGTAGTTCAGGGCACCCCGTATGGGTCTGATTATTTGGCGTATGGCCTCCTGAAAGATCTCGGCGGCCGACGAAATTCCGAAATTCAGCAATTCAGCCTCCGGTATCTGAAAAGTCCATCGTGCGTTGCAAAAGTCGTGATCGCCCTGGACTCCGGATGTAGCTCCAGCTGATGATAGCCTTGTATCAGGTCTAGTTTGGAGAACATTTGGGCATTATTTAGCTGCACAATCATGTCCTCAATGCACGGCCCTGGATGCCTTTCGCGTTGGATGGCCGTGTTGGCTACCCTCATGTCCACGCACAGCCGTATCTTGCCTCCTTCTTTAGGCACAACCACAAGGGGAGACACCCATGGCGTCGGTCTAGTCGCTGGTTCGATGATGCCGTCGGAGAGCAGTTGTTGGAGGGCTTCTGACACCGCCACCTGGAGGTGGAAACCAACTCTTCTGGGTTGTTGTGGCACAGGTTTCACCAGGGGGTCAATGTGGAGTTTGATGGGTGGGGCCTTGAGTTTCCCCAATCCTGTACATACATTTGGGAATTTCCTTGTGATGTCCTCTTGTGAGAGGAGGTGCTGGGATTGATAGCATGCTATAGTGCCACCAGTGTCTTTCGGGTTCAGTTTGTTGGAGGTTGCAGTTATGGAGTCTCCCGCCTTCACATGGATTTCGATCAGCCCTAGGCGAGAAGCTGTATGATAGCTGAGTAGGCAGCGGCTCCTGGCAAGCGAACAAATGATATGTATGGTTGTGTCTATATGCCGACCATTCAGGGAGAGGCGTTAGGCAAAGTGACCTGCAGTCTGCAGAGGAGTGTCGGCTCCCCACTGAACATTTTTCGAGTGTGATGGGTCGAGCATCGGCTGGTTGGGTATTCTGGCGTAGTCCTGCTCGCCCATGATGTTTACGGTGGTGCCCGAGTCGACCATAAACTGGAATTGGCAGTTTCCCATCTTGATTGGCATTTTGGGAGCCTCTCGGGCTTCTTTGTTGTCAAGCATGAGATTGACAAACTCGTCGTGGTTGTATGGATCATAGGGCGCATGTAACGCTCACCTGATTCCCACGGAGGTGCAGGTCTGGCTTCGAGTGTTGATGCTTCTTCAATGGTGAAGCGCAGGACTCAGAAGATGGACAGGAAGGGCCCTCTACTCTGGCTTCTCCGGCTCGCAGGAATATTCCCCTGTGCGTGAAAAGGGAGTATTACCTACTGACTGAGTTATGCTCAAGCCTCCCACTCTCTTCCAACCCTCCACGATACCCTTCCACGATTCCCCGTGAAGTCTCACCTTAGGGTCTGAAAGGACGAGCTCTCCATCCTGCTTCTGACACAGGGGCGCGTTGAACCCAGTTACTTCACTGGATTGAGGTTGGATGGGAGTTCAGGTAAGCTTGATTATACTGGTAAGGCGCTGTAAAAGTTCTGTTGCAAGTTCAAAAGTTCAAGCTTTAAATAATAATGTTCATTGTCTTTTTTCAGGTGATGAATGAAGATTCCTTTGGAGACTTCTTGCAACAAAGCACCGATGTTGATGTCTTTTCCCCATAGGGGGTGGGGTTCGGAATGCCGGAGATATGGCCCCGACCCGAAGTGAAACGTGCAGTTCCAGTAAAGATCTGGTAAGTCCTAGATGAGCGCTCAGGTAATGTTTTTGCATTCGCTCATCTAATGTCTTTGTCTTTTTTCCCCATAGGGGCCGGGGTCCTGCTTGGAAGCAGCAAGACCCGAAATGAAATGGTAATGACCCAACAGGTAAGTCTTAGAAGGAAACTGAGCTTTTCCTATTCCCTTCCTTCTCTCACCTCTTATTCTTGTCTTTTTCTCTAGGCTCTGGGAAGTGGCTGTGTATCCGGATGATCGCTGCTGAAGATGGAGGAACCCAGGAAAGGTGAGTGAAATGCAGCGCTGCAGCGATCGTAACAAAATGCTTTTAAAAATGATGTCTTCCCTTTCAGGATCGTCGGTGATGTCTCCGTGGTGCAGATTAGCTGGTAGGTCTCTTGTCTCCCTTTGCAGGTTACCCAGGATGCTGACAGGCGTTACTGAAGTCCAGATGCAGGAGCTGACACGGTGAGCGTCCAGCTGTGAGGAGCAGAACAACGCGAAGCGTGAGTTGCTGATCGGGTGTGGTTTAAATAGCTTTGGAAGAAGTCCCAAGTGTGTATCCTTCCTCCGATCAGGTATGTATCCTTCCCCGACCACACCCGGGTGGAAAGTAGTCCCACAGGTAAAGTAGTTCCAGTTCAGGCCTCAAGAGAGCCTGGATGTGGCAGCATGGTCTGCATCAGGTAAGTGCACATTAAAACACTTGAACACATGTCTAGCTTTATGAGCCTGACGCCTAAGGCGCCAGGACAGAGGTCCAACATGAGCCTTAGGCGCCAGGACTGCGTCCAAAGGGCCCCAGCTTGGGCCCGCTGGCACTCCCCTGGGGGAAATGATGCCTGCCTCTGGGTTTGCTGGGTTGGACCTGGCTCCTTGGAGGTAGGCATCATGACAGCGCATTGTAAGCTGTCTCCGGATCGTCCTGGTAGAATTCCTCGGTCCTGTATTCTGCCGGCGGGTTGTCATATTCGTCTGTGAGGTATCTTGACTGGTCGGCCTGGTCGGGTTGTGGCAGGTATCCTAGTTCTTGGTACTCATCAATGGCTCTCACGTATCACCGCTGACCTTGTTGATTGTATTTTGGTTGTCTGTACTGTGGAGGCGGCGAGTGAAATGGCGTCCTGGTTGGCCCTTGTGGGCGCATCGGGGGGAATGGTATGCCTTCCCTACATACCGAATGAAAATACCCCTCTCTCCCACAGTTTGTGCATCATTGTGATAGAGCTGGGCAGGCCCCCGAATGGGGAAATGACATCCCACAGCGATAGCATTGTCTCTGTTGGCGAGGGACTTGTGGCACTTGTGTTCTGTACAGGTGTGACCCTCTGTCGCCCTGGCGAGGTGGCTGTATGGCGGCGATGAGTTCGTTGGGGTCCTGCTTGGGTTTCCCCATGGTTCCCATGGATGAGACTTGGGCGTCGACCCTCTCATGTATGCGAGCGAGCGAGCTGACTTCTGGGATGGTCAGGGTTTTTTTCAAAAGTTGTTTTTTTAGTGCGGGGGAGAGACAACCTTCTATGACCCTCAGCCGTATTGCCTCATCGAGGGAAAATGCATCGAACTGGCAGTTTGCTCCTTTCACCCGTAAGCAGGTTATGAATTCGTCGACTGTCTCCTGTGGTAGTTGCGTGCATTGGTTGAATAAATATCTCTCCTAGTCACGGTTGACTTCAATGATGAGGAGTTTGTCCAACGCTGCAATCAGGTTTTTGAAAGTGTTCTGTTCAGCTGTGGGGATTGTTTTCACTATTGTCTTTATTTCCCCCCCTACCAGATTAAGGAAAATGTCTCTGATGTTGGGGGAGTCACCATCTCCAGACCCCCTTACAAAATGTTGAAAATCCTCCATCCAATCAGTCTACCTGTGCACTTTTGTGGCTTGGGGCTTCAATGTGAATGGTGGAGGCAGACGCAGTTGTAAAGATTTTGCAGTACGGGCGGGCTGAGGGGACCCGGGGTTGGATCCAGGGTTGCTCATGTTGTTGACTGGTTGGGATTTGTAGGAGTGCTATCAACACGCGGTTGTTGAGTTCTGCTACAAGTCAAAACCCATTGGCCTGTGTGGTGGCCACGTATTGCAACAAAACGGGTGTGGTTGTGTCCAATGGTAATGAGCTGCAGTGGGGGGGGGCTGCTGTCCAACTGGGTGTTTGCGCCCTCTCACCTGCGTCCGTGGTGGCTGGGAATGAGGTACCTGATGGCTTGTGCAGTGCTTGGGGTAAATGTACATCCAGATATGAGCACGCACCCCAAGTGCCCTCTGCACGTGGGAGGAAGGAGAAGAATGCTGGCGTGCACCAACTACAATGTGGGTGTGGATCACGACTGCATGTGTTGGAGGAGGCCCGGCGGACTGCCTGGCTCAGACACGCTCTTCTGATGCTGGAGAACGGGGCAGCAGGAGGAGGGGGCTGCACCCGCGGTGATCAGATAAAAAAAGAAAGAAAAAGAAAAAGTCTGGTGGACTCCCAGAATCCCACGCGCTCATCAGACGCGGATGTGATGGAGAAGAATGCTGGCGTGCACCAACTGTCAATGTGGGTGTGGATCACGACTGCGTGTGTTGGAGGAGGCCCGGCAGACTGCCTGGCTAAGACACACTCTTCTGATTCTGGAGAACGGGGCAGCAGGAGGAGGGGGCTGCCCCCGCGGTGGTCAGATAAAACAAGAAAAAAAAACAGCCTGGCGGACTGTCAGAATCCCACGCGCTCATCAGACGCGGATGTGTTCGAGGCAGCGGGAGAAGGAGGCTGCACACTCGGTGAGCGGAGGAGGCCCGGCGGACTGCCGAAGCCCTGTGCGCTCTGCCCAGCGCGGGTGCCCCGGTGTCTGGGGGAGGAGGAGATCGTACACGCTCTCAGCGTGTTGAAGGAGGAAGAGGCTCAGCGGGACGTTGGCCGCTCTAGCGGATGCAGCAGATTGCCACTGGAGGACTCCGGTGTGCAGATGGAGTAGCTTCATTGCCAGTGTTGTCCTTTAATAAGGCCAAAGAAAGGACACACACACGGAGGGATTCGATGCTGCAACTTTATTCAACTCGATCTCAATCACTAACTGGCGCTTTTCGCGCCTTACCCAGAACTCCCCATTCCTCCAACCTAACGTCATTAACTCCGCCTCTCCGCCGGCGGGGGCTACTTCCATTAACTGTTGAGTGGCCGGTAACAGAGAACATGTGTATCTTTGTTTTCCCACTTGCTCTGTACATTTCTGTTGGCAGTGGTGAGGGAAGAGCAATGAAAGCAGTCCTGAGTTTAATGAGGCTTGAACAATAATGTCAAAGTTGCCATATGGGACGGTTTAAGGCCGTCATGTCCCAACACACGTTTTAGTACATGTTTGTCTCATTTTTAAATGGTCACTGGGGTTTTGCAGGAAGAAAAATGATTTTGGGGTTTGTGCGGCCGTTGCAGAACAGCTGTGCAACAAATAATACGTTACTATATACAATTCAAAGCCGAATACTTGCACACTCCTGTTATAAAGGGTTCTGTTAAAATGTTGTATGGTTGTGGCTAGGTGCGCAATGACTTGGTTGGTGGCACTTAGAACCATGTTAACCCAACTTCCAACACGGATTTGGTATTTTCTTAATATGGAAGGACGACTTAAGGTGGCAATTTGTGGCCCACAGCACTGCGGTTTTTACAATGCCTTTACATCCCGCTGTACGACCCTGTTCTGCAGGGAATGCAGTCTGTGCTGGTGGTTTTGGAATGCAGCTAGTTTGCCTTTACAATGCTTGGTGCTTGGTACTTGGTACAATTAGAACGTCCCTCTTCAAAATAGTTGGCATCATTGTGTAGTGTAGAGTTCCAGTTAGGTGAAAAGTGGTAAAGTCGTCAGAGGTGAATAATGCGCGCCTGTTTTGTTCGAGGTGTGTGTCGCCTTACTAGAGATTGTTTTTTCTTCTGTACATTCTGCCGTATTCGACAATTATAGTAGTTATGTTTGGAAACAACGTTTCACCCTAATGAGTGAAATGTCCTACCCTGTAAATCTTTTGTGGTTCTGAATAATTAGCAAATGCGCCAACAAACTGAAGCATTCATATTTTAGAAACGCTGCATGTTGTGTGAAGCTATTTAAATGAGTCTTCAGTGGGTTTGCATTTCATCACCCAGAGGAACAATGCTTGGTGTGTCCTGTTAATGTTCTGGCGAAGATGCAAGTGAACAGCCCTTTTGGTACTTGGCAAAGTATCTTCTTGAGCTCTTCCCAAATAAACCCTCCGACTTTTATGATCTTGACGCTGAATGAGCAGGTGGACATGGGCAGGTCCATTCATCTTGAGGCATATAATTGTCCTGAAATAGTCTCTCGAATGGCATTAGATTGTGATTCATGTCAATTAAGATGAGATCTGGGCAGTGCCATTGGGCCACTATTCATCAGAAAGAGCTGAATGAAAACGAAAACAACCAGTCCTGTGGTCGGTGGGGGAGAGGTTTGAGACACCAACCAGGGCGAACAAGGACTTCTAACACTTGATCTTTCCAAACTTTGTCAAAGTATGGTGGGCTGAGCAATAAAGCTGACTTGGGAAGTCAAAGGCTGTTGTGCAAGTCCTGTTAATAATTAAACACCTAAGTACTAAAGTTCCAAACTAGAGTACTACATTGTGAAGTTATAGGGCTTGACATACATGCAGTAAAATATTAGAGTAGTATGCAGTATAAAAATGCTCAAAACTTACTAGCCATTGGCTACTGATGGATGACCTTGGCGAATAAGAAATGGTATGCTGTCTGTGTAGAACTGATGTGGCAAGTTACTTTTTATTGCGTTTTCCCCTTCAGCTTAGTGGCCTTCACAAAACATGTGAATCTATCTAGTATTTGTTTCAGAGTATTACCCTGTCCCCATCCCAAAAATGGGCATCGATCTAGGTACGCGCTCTTGTCACACTGTTCCTCCGATATTTTTAAGGTGGAGTATGGAACAAACCAGAAACCACATTTCCTGACATCCTTTTTCGATCCCGGAAAATGCTTCAGCACGGGATAAGTGGGAACCAAGTCATAGCTTTGCCCACCACTGACGAATCCTACAGTAGGATAGAGTGGGGAGGAGGGCATTGGTCATTCTCACTAGAATGCCGCTAAATCCCATTACCATAGTTTAACAGGTTGCACTCTATTCCCAAACTTCCCGTGGAGGATTTGGCATGCCCCCCTTCAACCTTTTCAGTTATCAGCCTTCTCTCTGAGAAAGGGTATTCCGACTTTAGAACGTGTTTCATTGACTGCCGCTGAAAACGGGCTGCCCAGGAAACACCTCCTAAATGACTGAACTCCGTAAGGGGGAAGATTCGCTGAGCAGGGTGTGTGTGTAACAAGGAGCATGCATGCAAGTGGGATGGAGTGAGTGGCGCAACAGGGGGTTGGGGAAAAAATCCTGCCAGCACGGAAACAGGTATGGGCATGTCTGCTTCAGGTGGAGCTGGACAGTTCGGTGGGTGAAACTCCCAGATGTCAGCAGAATACTAGCACTTAGAGCCCATGCCAAAGTAGCTTAAAAAAAGGTATATTTTCTGGTGTTGGAACTGCCTCCAAGGCGGAGGGGGGCAGCTTGAAGATCTAGAACCTGATGAAGTGAGCCTGAGGCCTCTAGGGAAGTCCAGGGGACACTTAGAGGATATTGTGGCTATTTGTTGGCCGTCTACAAGGGTCAGTATACGATTAAATGTGCAGGCATGTCATTTGTGTCTCGACAGGCAGATGTGTCCCTCACCTCATCAATTTCCTTTCATCTCCTGCTGCCCCCCTGCACCCTTGGCTACCTTGCCCTCTCTTCCCTCCTCCTCTGTCCCACCTTGGCTCCTTCTTCACCTCGGCAGGGCATACATCGGATTTGTACCCCTACATTGTACTCTTACCTGAAAGGTGTTTAAGGCTGACAACCTCCTTCATCTAGCCCCTCTCAACTCACGCTCTGCTGTCAAACACTCCTCTGACATCTGCCACCTTCTTGAAGAACTTGACCTTTATGTCTTCGGTTTTACTGAGACATGGTTCACGGCCAGCTCTGTCACAAGCTTTGACACTCTCCTCCCTGATGGCTAAAAGATCCTCTCTGCACCCAGATCCACCCGGTCCAGAGGGGGTGAAGCCCTGATCTTTCCTGAGTGGATGCAGGCCTCTATAATTCCCACACATTCTTACTCCTCTTTTGAATGCCTTGTCTGCAGGCTCTCTCTCTCACTCTCCCAGCCACTCTCTTACTGTTGCTTCTATCTACCGGCCACCTACCAGCCACCTGGTCATATCACCTCTTTTCTCCCCTCCCTCCTGGCCTCAACCTCTCAACTCCTCCTTCTTGGTGACCTCAATATACACCTTGACACTCTTTGTTCCTCCTCTGTACTCTTCTGTGACCTCTGTTTCCCTCTCACTTTCTATCCTCCCCTCTGGCCCGACTCACACTGCAGGGCACACACTTTATGTCTTGATCTCCTCTGACCTCCCCCTCTCCATCCCACTGACCACTCCTCTCTCCTGGAGTGATCACTCCCTCCTCTCCTCTCATCTCTCCCTCTTGCCCCCTCGCCAAGTCTACTCCAACATTGCCACCTACCTTCTCAAACATCAAACCCATGAAGCGTGTGTCACTGGAGGCTTTCACCACCACCTTCTCTCCCCCCATCCACCTCTGGCTGACTCACATCCTGACACAGCCTTATCCATGCTCTACTCTTCTATTTTCGATACTCTTGATGCTCTTGCCCCTGTCATGAGGATCCGTTTGATCCTCATGACAGGGGCAAACGCAAGTGCTGATTGGCTGAGAGGAAATGGCATCATGCTTCCTGTACATCCTCTGACAAACTCGCCTGCAGCCTGCTCCAAAGGCCATACCGGCTCTCTGTCCACACCAGGAAGAGAGCTCACATCCAATCCCGCGTCTCTGCTGCATCTAACAACTTGGCCAAACTCGTTAAAATCTGCAAGGAACTGGCCAATCTTGCTGCAGTCTCTACCTCTCCTATCCCCTCCCATGCCCTCTGCATGGCTCTGGTTTCTCATTTCATCTATAAAAATCAGAGCATCCTGTCCTCTCTCTCTTGCTCTCCCCCTCCTCCCTCTACTCACTGCTCTTCCTCTGTCCCTTCTTCAGCCATCTCTCCTCCCTCCTTCTCTGCCTTTCCCCTGTTCTCCCCAGACAAGGTTTCTAGACAAGTTCGATCTATAAAAGTCTCGTCAAACCAGCTTCATCCCTGTTCCTCCAAAACCATCAAGGACTACATTGACTCCCCGGCTCCTGCTCTGGCTGACTTCTGCAACCACTCCTTTGCCACTGGAGTCTTCCCTTCCCCCCTCAAGCACTTCCTTGTAAATCCCCTTCTTAAAAAACCCTCTGCCGACCCGTCCTTCCCGGCTAACTATTGCCCAATATCCATCACTCCTTTCCTGGGCAAACTTCTAGAAAAGCTGGGCATCTCTCAGCTTAATCACCACACTGCATCTGTTGGTTGTCTTCACGACCATCTGTCTGCCTTCAGAGCTGCCAGAAGCATGGAACTGCCCTCCTGAACATCCGTGAAGACATGCTCTCCAACCTTGATTCCAACACCCCCTGTGTCCTCATCTTACTTGATCTCTCTTCTGCCTCTGAAATGGTCAACCATGCCATCCTGCTCAACTGTCTCCGTGATAACCTGGGTATCACCGGACAGGCCCTGGCTTGGCTGATTTCTTTCCTCTCTGATCGACACTTCCTGATCCAACTTGGGTCCTTCCTCTCCTCTATCTCTTTCTCTACCTGTGGTGTTTCCCAGGGGTCTAACCTCTCTCCCTGGCTGTTCAACCAATTTATTTATCTATTCATGTTTTATTTACTTTTTATTTTTGCTCAGCACTTTCCACCTCTCCCCCCTCCCTTGCACTTACTCCTGTCCCTCTCCCATGCACTTGCGCGTTCTCAATGTCACTGGGCTTAGTAAGATCATTGTTTTTGCTCTCCCTTGATCCCCTCCCTTGCCTCGTCACGCTCTGAAACACTTGTATACGAGCATGATATAAATAAAATATCAATATCAATGTAATTCTCATGTGGCTTTGGATCCCGTTCTGTCATTCCAAATTTGCCATTTTAGAGGTCATGAGTGAATTCTTACCATACCGATTTGTCAGCACCTGTGAGAATCTGGAAGGGGGATCCATCTACCTATCCTAACAATCAGATCTAGGTGCATTTTTCCACTGCTGTGTGTTTCGAATCTAGGTGCTTCTCTGACTACAAAGTGGTGCATATCTGGGTGCATTTTTCCACTTCTGTGTGTTTCAAATCTAGGTGAATGTTTCCAGTGCTGTGCAGATCTGGGTGTGCTTTCCACTAGTGTCTGCTTCAGATATGGATGCTATTCCAACTGTGATGTGTTTCCTGGGATTGTATTTTGCCAGACTATGCGAGTTTAGACTAATATCACATTCACCCTGATCATGCCTAGGCCCGGGAAGGTATAGCCATGTATTGCAGATAAAGCTGAGTTTTGTACTAGACTTAGAGGTCCCTGACGCACCAGACTCCTATAAAGGGCAGCATAGTTAATTTAGTAGGCACAGGAAGGCAATCAGGAACAGGGAGGCCTCTTCCAACTCCACAGATACTCGCACATACCTCCCACTACCTCAGGGACGTTATTTCAACAAAATGCCAGGGGTAGTGGAAGTTACATCACACGACCATTGACCTCTGATGACATCACAGGAAGTGATGTCATGTGCACCTGGACCTAAAGTGACATTACGGGAAGTGATGGAACATGATCTTTCACCTCTTGAAAAACAGGAAGTGGCATCACATTGCATTGTTTCTAAGTACATTATGAAAAATATGGTTACAATATCACAGTAATGTGAAATAAATTTCACACAAGAATGGATCACATATGCATTGTTAATATCAATGTGCACAGGCCCATATTATCAAATTACTGTGAATGCAAGCACATGTCTAAGGCCAAATGATAATGATGTGTAATACGCTTAAGCACTTTTCCTAATGACCTGGGAACTGTAATATTTGTTATACTTTTAAGTAATTTTGCTATGAAATCATTGCATAATGCCCCTCTCTTATATTGACATAGAGTTGGCTCCTGACCACACCTCCATAATTCTATTGAAGTCTAGGTTCCTGTGGTGACAGAACACTTCCATTGCTTATTTCCTGTCCTGAAATGCAGTACCATCTGCAAACGTGAGGGCAGAAATGTCTTTACACCCCCATCACCACCATCACCAGAGATTTACAATGATGTTGCCTGGGCCGTTACTGAAGCCTCTTCTTCAGCAGCTTACACTGTTGGTAACATACATTGTATCAGTGGCTCAGACAAAAAGAGTAATGTATCCCCGGGTGATGGAGGAAACAACATTTTTGACATCTCTGGTGGTGGTGTGTTGACATCTCAGCTGTGTCTCATTTTACTTGGCTCTAAGAGTTCGCATGTGGATAACAATCAGTTTACATCTTAAAATATTGAAACACGTGTCAAGAAAAAAGGCCAGGATATATTCAGTGTTATCCTTCACTGGGGCTATGTGTGGATCTGCTTGCAATCTTGAGAGCACATCCCTTAACCGCTGCAGTGCAACTACCACACTATCCATTCCTTGGACCTGCAACATGTCAGACAGCTTGAGTTCTATCGGGTACATCAGTGGCAGTAACTCACTGAGTGATTCACTGTGCATGCTTACGCTGTTGATGGTTGCCTCAAAAGGCTGTAGTATACGACACCCATCAAAGATCACTCGGTGTAAAGAATTCCCCTTTGTCAACTGTGGTCTGTGGCATCTTGTAGGGCACCTGTAGTTGGTGTTTACATTTCTTGCACTGTGGGCCCATATTAAGTGTGAACTGATAGTCTAAGGCGATCATGCACTTCATTAGCTGGCAATTGCTCATGTAACATGTCACCATGTGCAAAGTGTGGTACATTCATTGTTTTGCCAATTCATAAAACAAAGATATATGACCCATTTTTCAGCAGCAACAAAAAACAGCTGTAGGTGTTCTGGTCAAAGCCACTGCACTACCACTTCCTCCACCTTCTCCCAGAAGTCACCAACCCATGGTCTCTGCCTTTAACTTATTCCGTTCATGAGGTGGCTTGGTACAAGACTGTATGCTCTTCTCTTCAGTATCAGTGGTTATGTTTTGTTGCTGTCAACTGTGTATTGCATCTCCAGGCTCATCCGAAAAGGCAATCTACACATCCCACACTTCTACACCATAGACAACAGATTTATTTTCCTCCTCCAACTGCAGAACCTGAGCATGCATTACTGTCTCTTAAGCAGCCACTGCATCTAAATGCGACAGTGATGCCTTCAATTATCCATACACAATTTTGATATCCTCAAAGATGACAGCAGCTGCAGCTGATGTTTAAGTGGTCCAGATATTGTCACACCCTTCCCTCTTTCTCACCTGTTTGTCCTTGATTGCGATCTTCTTGGGAACTCCTTCCTTCTTCCTCACTATTCGGGACTTGTACAGGAAGGGACGTGAGTCTTCGGGTTCCAGTGTGAGGAGTGCCGACTGCCTTAAGCAAGTTGCGTTCAGTATCCAGGGAAGTTACTGCAGAGGAATCCAGGAAGGAAGGGAAACTATTGTCCAATGCTCAGCGGGTGCCGGGGAGCCCGCAGCACCGAGCATGAGACGGATTCTGGGATGAAGGGGAGAATGACCTTGCCGAAGCGATGCAGGAAAAATAAGGGATAGACGGAAACGATTCACAACCCGAACAACTTGGATCAATAGCGTTGAGACACGCAGAGCCGCGGGGGAGTGCCTATTTTCTAGGAAGCAGCACATTGCGTGTGGACACTAGAGAGCAGGTTTTTCGTGCTGTCGGCCATGTTGGGAGCATCGCCGACCTGATGTTGCAGTGCATCATGGACCACGAAGTCCAGAAGGGCCAGAATCGGTGGTTCATGACAGATATGTTGGCATTCAAGATGGTTATAATGTAATCTTCTTCTGCCACCAATGAATTTTAAGACTTTAATATGCGTGCGCACAAGTATGTGGGCTGGTCACACAAAGGGATTCACTCAGTTCTGCGAAATTACCATTACGGTTCCGCCGCCACTGAAATTTTACCCGGTTTTGTGCAGTTTCACGAGGGGCATGGTGTTTCGTTTCCGTGTTAGTTCTGTGTAACGCGACCAGAAACTTTGCATGGGTCATTTTTTTGCTTTGTGCTAGTTTCATGCAGTGACACGAGAAACTTCATGCAGGTTTTTCCAAACGGTGCTGGTTTCACCCAGTGCCACGAGAAACTTTGCACGGTTTTTCGGTTTGTGATTGTTCCGCGCAGCGACACGAGAAACTTTGTGTGGTTCTTTTTTAGATCCATAACAGTTTCATGCAGCGGCACAAGACATTTTATGCTGGTCTTTTTCAATCTGTGGTAGTTTTGTTCAGTGACATGACAAACTTTGTGCTATTTTCTAGAATCTGCGCTTGTTTCACGCAGCGAAACAAGAAACTTTGCATGGGCCTTTTTTAGATCCATGCTAGGTTTGTGCAGCGGCACGAGAAACATCAAGCTTGTTTTTTTTTTGATACATGAAAGGTTCGCGCAGCGGCATGAGAAACTTCGTGCAACTTTTTGTTAGATTTGTGTTAGGTTCGTGAGATGGCATAAGAAGCACTGCTCTTTTCGATATGCAGGTGTGGTGGAACAGTGAATTGCGATAAAACAGATACACATCTTACAGATTTCCCTAAAGCATCTGGCGGAACGGAATTGAACAATTTCACCAAGCCCTGCCTGTAAGACTGTTCTTTCGCAAAATGTTCTCTAAGGGCATTGTTATGAATTAGGTGGTAAAACCTCTGGTAATACTGCCAAAATGGAAATATTGTAACTGCATTTGATAATAAGGGTCTGCATGATTTAGAGTCAAGTGGACGTTTCAGTTATTCTCAATTTTAAGTTTCATTGGACTCCTTGGGGATCACTAGCTATTGCATACAAGAATTGTTTTGCGTTGAAGAAATTTCCTTTGGCAAAATTACCCTTGATAATTTCACCTCACACATTTACTGTTACCAGCAATCATTTAGTGGTAAATCTGCCATATTATAAGTCTCTGGCAGGCAGTGCTGTTCTCCATTTTGCAGTCACCGAGGGCTCCATTTGGGCATGGGAGTATTACTGATATATGTAAATTTGCAGCCAATTGTTCCTCCATTTGTTTGGGTGGAAATACCTCCAGCCAAGCGCCTATAATTTGGTGATATGTAAAAATTGCTAGTAAATCGGATACCAATACTTTTCATCACTACCTTTGTACTCATACCAAGGCTCTAAGACGTTCTATTCACAAATACCAAGCATCGAATATGTAATCTACCCCCCACCCCCCAAAACAAGGGCACTGAGTCAAACCAGTAAATGTTTTCTACTTCTTGCCTACAAATCTATGATGATATTTTCCTCAATCTGGCAAACATGTTTACATACGTTTGTCATCCAAAATAATTGTAATTCATGAAAAATTGTGTATTCTATGTAATTTTTCTGTTCTTCGCTGAAATTAATCAGACTTTAATTTAATTTTCTACCTCCCCAACAACTGAATTATATTTGAATGTTCTTTCTCTCCACCAGCTAATGCCTCTTTCCTCAGTGGCTACGTAAGCTCCTGCTGTTGCCACTGCCTACACAAGTAATTACAATATCAAACGACATATGCTATATTTATACTATTTTTTATCTGAACCACCCAAATATCCTGGCCAAAAATCCCGAGGAAGTACAGGCAAAAATGTTTTTCCTGAAACTCTCACAATTTGAGGGGCTCTTTATTTAAGCAGGTATACTTCTCCTGCTATTTGTTTTTCAAGTCTAAGAACAAAAAGGAGAACAAGGTAGCAATTGGATTAATAAAAGCTCAATTCTGGCACTCTGTTTTGGACTGGGAGTTGGTTAATAAGCTATTTGAGAACCTTGTTTAAATCCTTTCTTTGTGTGTGTGCGCGTGTGTGCGTGTGTGCGAAAGTGTGTAAATGTGTGTTTCAGGCTCTGGTTGTTTTAGTTCCTTTGTTTTTGGTTACTTTTTGCACATTCTACTTTTGCCTTTTTTATTTCCTGGTTTTGTGTTATAATCTGCTTCTGGACTCGGATGAGATGTAATGCTGCTGGCCAGTATCTTAGAGTATGGTGTTGAAGCTGACTAAGGATAATCCACCACAACTGGGTTCTAAGTGCTGGCAGTGTCAGGGATAGCAGGAACAACCTTTTGCATGTATGCGTATATGAATGTAAAACACACACACACACACACACACACACACACACACACACACACACACACACACACACACACACACACACACACACACACACACACACACACACACACACACACACACACACACACACACACACACACACACACACACACACACACACACACACACACACACACACACACACACACACACACACACACACACACACACACACACACACACACACACACACACACACACACACACACACACACACACACACACACACACACACACACACACACACACACACACACACACACACACACACACACACACACCCCCTCACCCCTAAATCGTTCATCATGCAAGGCTATTGTGTCATCAGATTGCAGTCCAGTGTAGCAGGAGGCAGGGAAGAATGAGGGAGGGAGTTAGGAAGGAGGAGCCAACAATATGGCATACATTTAGTGACCTGTTGGTATTTTGACCATCTTTAGTGTAGGCAACATGGACTCATATAGTTTATCAAGGTTACTGGTTCTCAACCCTACAGAAGATATGTGTTCTCTGCCTTGTTGACTCTAAGGTCTATTCTCTGGTAACATCTCTAAACTAATTTGTTCATCACCACACTGCAGCATTTTGGGGATATTAATACATGATTTTGCAGCTACTTTCCACCTCTGCTTATGAACAACAACACAAATATATATTCTGTTTCATTGCACAACAGACCTCCATCACTAAGCAACCATAAATGTACTTACCATACCATCAAGGGCTGTGTGACGATTCACATGGCCTTTTTAATTTCTCTCTAGCCCTTTCCTATGAGGTTAGGGACGTGAGCCCACTATACAACATTCCCCATAGGGTTGGCGGTATGCAGGACTTCACAGGAAGAGACTCCCCTCTTGGCGATAAGGACTCCCATTCCATGAAGGAACTCCCTGACCCGCTTTCCTATGAGCCCCTCACACCATCAGTACCTCAGAAAACCCAACCTGAGCAGACTACTGTATGCTACTGTAACACCACTTCTGACTATACTGTGAAGAAGACTGGAAGAGTAATGCTGATCGCGCCTCCATGGAAAGCAGAATATATTGTAAAGAGTGTGAACCACGGAGTAATAGAATACTTCATGAAAAGTGAGGAAGGACAATGGGGAGGGCTCAGCTCAACCGCATAAAAAGAAATAAAGCAATTGCATTGGAGAGTCATCACAGAGCAGGTGAAACCGGGAAAGTTCAAACCTGAGAGAGAGAAGCCAGGAGAATCCGGGAGGTCATCAGTTGAGAGGACATGGAGAACCAAGGATATAAAGCAGTCCAGAACGTGTGTTCAAGGCATTTCAAGGTGGTGGTGTGACTTTGAGTAAGGTCAACCGTGCGGACCGCAAACGATGCAGAGGTTGCAGAGCAAATGGCACTGTGGAACCACATAGAGGGTGATGGAGAAGAAGGGAACACTGGAAGCTTTTACCAGCACGGAATGACCCCGACCGCACAGGAAGAACAGTGATTTCGACTCATCAAAGTAGAGGTAATGGGAATGGGGGACACCCAGGAGTGGCAACAGGCAGGCATTAAGCAGTAATGTGAATAAAGAATACTACAGGACTCATCATCCTCGTCCCAGTAAATTTGAAGATATTAAAATGAATCAATAAACTTACAGATCATTTCACATTTGTCCGATTGAGTCTGAAGCAAGTAAAGAAAATAAAGAATACTACAGGACTTCCCACACTCATTCCAGTAATTGTGAAATCGTTAAAGCAAAAAAAGAACAACATAGGATTTATGAAACTCTTCCCAGTATTTGTGAAACCCGCAAAGATAATAAAAAATATCAAGAGACTTATTCTATCCATCTCAGTTGTTGGCAAGACCAGAAAATAAGCAAAGAGAGGCAGAGGAATGTTCAGGTCAGTCTCCACAAGTGAAAGTGCTTAGAAGAGAGATGTGGTAAAAGGGACCCGAGATACTGGCCCCAGTGGAATGAGAGACTGTGAACAAAATGAGAGATATATTGATGCTAAGGAATGGTTTGAAGTAAAGCCATATTTTGAAAGGGAAGAAAAGACACTATAAGAAACCCAGAGGAGTAGATGGCAAGACCCACATGCAGGTAAACAAGGAACTGTAAATAAAGACATAGGATAGCTAAGAGAAAGTGGAAGAGTCCCCTTGAGGAATTAAAGGAACTGAATAATCACGTCACAAGGAATTATCTCAAGATAGACTATTAAGGCTGAGGAAGCCTGTGCAGGAGAAGGGAGACATTCTCCTGGACCCCTCTTTAGTTGGTTAGTGCAACCCCTTTTGTGATTAGTGGTAGGGTCAGTGTAGGGTAGTTTCTGGATGGAGGACTTACTATTTAATTTTGACTACATCACTGACAACAGGAACCATAGTTAGATTTATGTTAGGTAGGACAAACTGTCTTTTGATAGGTTTAGAGAGGGATTTTATTTCTTATTCCAATAAATGCATTGGGAAGAATGCCACCACTTTGTCTGCCTCCTTCTTCTGACCTACCACAACTGGTAGTACGAATGTTTTACCCTGGTATATTTGTCCTTAAGTGTCACCTCTCCTTTACTGGCTCTCCGTGTTTTTACCTCTCACACAATCACCCTTATCATGACTTTTAATAGATCTAATGGGCTGCCTTTAGCAAGGTAATTACCTGAGAGAGCTTTTTGCTTTCTTTTTATTCAGTAATGGGCATCCTCCACCTCCATGCCCATGGGAAGAGTGTAAACATACTCAATGCATATTCTAGTTTCCCTTGTGCTAATTCTAAAAGGTGTTTTTGTAACCAAGCCCTGCAGATGCTGTTAACTAAGCAGACAGTTCTGTCCCCTATCACACATACGTAAGATCACACTGTGAAGTGCCTTACCTATTTCTACAGATTCTGGGGTCATATTGGAGAAGGCATTCATAACCAGCATCCATTGCACTTCTCAAATGTTTTGGTCAGATTGTCTGCCAAAATGTTATCGCTTTCACCTTTCACCCAAGATGTTATATGTGGTGACTTTAAACGGGAAAAATCATGAATAGTGGACAATGAGCACAGAGCATTGTACAAAACTAGAAACTTACTTAATACAGACATTTACACTTTGCTCTATGTGATAAATGCATATTCCCTAAATAGGATTTTTATTTCACATTGATTATCCATTTTGTCCAGTTCACAAAATCTGCTTCCAGCACCTCAAATTATTCCTGGCATGCAGAGGCGTGGAGGCAGAAAGGAAAGAGGGAGAGAGTTAGGGAGGAGGATCCAACAAAAAAGCATAATTTTAGTAACCTGTATAACAGTTGGTATTTTGAGCATCTTTTGTCTGGACAAGATAGACTCAAATAGTTATTATTATAATTATTGTTATTAGGGTATTTATTGAGCCCAGACCTTGCTTCAGGAAGCAATGCAGTGCTTTACAATCATAGGGGGAAGAACGCAGTGAGGGAAGCAGAGAAAAATGGTCAGGAGCTAACAGGTGAGGGTGGCCAATTGGCAGCATGGCAGTAAAACTGTGGGGAGCAGATCGCTAAATTTCAGGTAGGGCAGGGAGTGCAGGGTGTGCTGACATAGGAGTTAAAGAGGAGCCATTACTTGAAGTGGAAGGTCTTTTGTTCCTTCCTGAAGTATTGAAGTGATGGGGAGCCATTACTTGAAGTGGAAAGTCTTTTGTTCCTTCCTGAAGTATTGAAATGATGGGGCAAGTCTGATGTCGATGGGGAGGAGGCTACAGAGTCTTGGAGCATAGACAGAGAAGGCCTGTCTTTTTGTTCTTTCCTCCCAGCACTGTTGTAATTCAAGTCTGCAAATTTCCTTAATTCTGGTGGATCACATGCCTCTGGAGATGTTTCTCAGTTGGGTAGCTTGGGGACTTCAGGATGACAGCCTTGTACATGATTCAAATGGATTTGAAGATGATACGGGCTTGCATTGGGAACCATTGCAGTTCGATGCAGGTTGGGCTGATGTGGTTGAATTTTCAGAGTCCTTTAAAGAGTCTTACTGCAGCATGCAGGACACATTTCAGGGGTACCAGTGTAGTCACCAGAAGGTCTTCCAAAAGGGTATTGCACCATCCAGGGGAGAGAAAACCAATGCTTGGACAGCGGATCTGAAGTTTCTTTCTCGGATGAAGGGCTTGATTTTCTTCAGGAGGGAATTTAGTGCCCGGCCGTTTGTTTCTTCTTTGCTTTATGTTGTTTGAACATGGGATGTATGTCGATGTTGAACTCAAGGCAGCTGGGTGTAAATCCTTTGAGGTTCATAGCAGGGAGCCAAGTCTGGATCTAGTTTATAAAGGAAACAGGTTATCAACGCTATAGAAGATACGTGTACATACTTTTTTATAATAAGCACAACCAAACATTTAAACCTGTACATTTAAGAGGTATGAAACGATCAGATTTCAACATGTTTCTATTTCTATTTCATTCTATTTATATACCACTGTAGATACATATTATATTTTCTTACTCATTTCTTACACAAAGTTGCTATAATCAGGTTAATTCTATACAATGGACAATTGTATTTGATTACTATTTAATACAGATAAAGATATGTATGAAATAATAAATATGTATACTTTCATTTTCATCTTTTACCAAATACCACAAATGCAAGCTTCAGAAATGCTGATGTCATGCAGTTTTCCATTTGTTATTAAGTATACTGAAATCACATATATAGAGGGGTCGTATAAATATAGTAGCATACTCTTTGTTCCCTTGAGGGCGTAAGGGACCTGAATGAGATCACTGATTGGGGTTGGTTGGCAACCACATTGGCCTTGCATAGAACACAATAGCTCCTGCATCAGTGTGTGAACCCAGACAAAATCTTTTAAATTGATTTCATGGAATTGTAGAGGTTTTAATTATTTGTTTACGAAGGATAGTGTGGAACCTTTAGAAGCAGACATGTTTTGTTTTCAGGAATCCTGGTTGGTGGATTTACCAGAGGTAAACAGATCTGCATGTTTTCTAAACCCAACATATAAGGGGGAAAGATTGTTGTAGCTCTGATTTAGTGGTTGGTCTTTGTAATGACCAAAAGTGTACCGCGTCTATGTTTTTTCATCTGAATCCATTCATCTAGGCAATTCAAATTGTCGGGGGTCATACCTACTATCTTGATTTGAACTTCACATTGGTATTAAATTTATATTGGAATCCTGCAAACTGTCTTCTTCGAGGCCATGGAAAATATAATATTTGCGTGGCAATTGAAGAGGAATTGTAACCCAATTATTGCTTGTGGGGACTTGAATACTGCTTTTGTTTGTAGCCCCTGCCATTCGGGGGTTAAATTGACAGGTGTTTAGACTTGGGTGATGTTGATGGAAGCATGGGGACTCAATATTTTGAATGGTAATGTCTCAGGGGATATCCCCACCCATCGTACTTGGCAAAGAGCTTATGAGAATGTTATTCTTTACTACTTTTTTGTCACAGAAGAAATCTTCTGTCATATTGTCTAGCTTCAGTGGTTTCAACCAGTGTCAGTGATAATTTTACACTGGGTATGATTTAGTATATGACTCTGATGAACTGGAATAAGCCTGTTTACTTGGCCGAGTTAGATGCTAATGGGAGGGAAAACTGTGTGACATGGAATCACAGGAGTATTAAACTGTTTTATACAACTCTGTTTAGATAGCACTCGATTGAATATCTACAGTTATTACTGACAAATACCTCATACGCCAACATATTAGAAAATGTATGTGCCTCCATGCCTAGTGCCAAATGTAGCATGATGATAATTTGAAATCATGCTTACTATCCAGCTATTCAACTTAGAAAGAGAGCATTAAGGATGTCACTGCATAATATGGATCGAAGGGGTGAGGTAAATCTTAAATTGGTAAAACATACATATAAAACTTGGATTAAGTTTCATCGCTGTTACACTATGTTAGATGAGGCTAAAGTCATGTTAGAGAGGATTGTTTCCTGGAAACTGTTGCAAGTTTTGGCGGTTGATCAATCGGGTTGCAACTTCTCTGAATTTGGCACAACTTAACCCTGTATCCAAAAAAGGGTGGTGTGATCACTTCAGTAGGATCTATGCTGATGATAGTGCGGATTTCCTACTAGAAAGGTCATCAGATGAGCCCTGGGACCTGGAGTTAGATGAAGGGCTGGTGCATAATGTAATTACTTGTAATAACAACTCCAGGGCTCTGGGTCTGGACGGCTTTCCATTTGTCTTTATAAAAAGTATTCCTGGGTTCGAATTTTGTTGAAAATCTTTGATAAGGTTTTGCTGTCTAAGAAGTTGCCTATGTCTTGGTCTTCATCTATGATACACAAGAAGGTGCTGCATACTTTACCTGGGAATTATAGACCAATTGCTCTATCGGATATACCCTCAAAGATCTTCTCTACAATGGAATACCAGGTGCTGTCTGCTTCAGCTAAGAAAACACTAAGATATGATATCTACCAGATGGGTTCCATGAAGGGAATTGGAACAAATGCTAATGGGTTAATCTTGTAATTATTTAAGCAGGAGGTCATGGTGAAGTCGCAACAAATTTATATATATATATATATATATATATATATATATATATATATATATATATATATATATATATATATATATATATATACATTGTTACTTCACCATGGCCTTCGACAGTGTGAATAGAAATTCCCTTTGGGAGAAACTCAAGAAATGGGGCTGTCCTAAAACTCTGTTGGAGATCTTAATTGCCTCACGCTCCAACAAAACAGTGAGGGTTTGTCTTAACAAACAGGGAAAATGATCTCTACCAATAGTGACAAGACAAGTGTAAAACAAGGATGTGTTTTGGATCAGTTTCTTTTTAACTTATTTATTTCTGATATTGGGGGCACCTTTAAAGATGTGCACTGTTTTCCTCCTAGGCTAAGAGACTGATCTGTAAACTATCTTCTCTATGCTGATGACTTGGTTGTTTTAGAATATACTCCAGTTGGTCTCCAGTGCCATTTACGTGTACTGGAGACATATACAAAAGAGAACAGGCTAGTCATCATTGTTGGAAAGACGAAGATTATTCAGTTTAGACCATGGCCAAAGACAAGTTTTCGAGATTTTAAAAGCACTATAAATAATTGTGAACTTGAGCGTGTGTCAAATTTCAAGTATCTGGCCTTTTTTATAAATGAATATTTTAATAAAAAGATCCTTCATGACTATTATGAATCAAAAAGGATGTCTTTGGCTGTACAGGGGCTGCTCAATAAGAGATATGGTCACTTCTCTCTGATCCCATTGGTGGAATTATAAAATAAAAAGGTACTACAAGGATTGATCTATGGTGCTGAAAACATGTTTTTATCTTTGTCCATTAATTGATCCTGATTAGAGGGTTTCTTCAGGAGGAACGTCTTGAGGTTGTCTAATAATGTGCCAATTGCAGTTATAATGTATGAGTTAGGTTTATTCTCCATTTGATCGCACACGTTATGAAAAAACATGTGTGTTCAGCAGGATACTTTTTGCAGAGGAAATCTTAATATGGTGGAAATTTAGGCAGATTTTATTGAGTAAATTGTCAACTTTGGTTAATAGTTGGCGTTAGAATATGAAGCTACTATGAAATCTTATAATGGTTCAATGGAAATGATTAATGTATGCCCTAATAAGGCAAGGTATAAGTTCTGGGAAACAGATTGGATCCATACGATAGAAGCCGTTAGGAATAATTGCTTGCATGAGGGTATCCTGCTTCATTTGAGACCAGTTGGGCTTCTACCTGATTACTTGTGTAAGTCTCCCAGTGCAGCTTGGAGGACTCAAATGCTAAAACTGTGTTTACATTTGTATCCTACTGGGGAAATTACTGGGGCGAGGTATAGAACCCAAAGGGAGCTGAGGATCTGTCAGTTTTGTAAGAGTCTGGGGGAAATTGAAATGTTGAAGCATATGCTTACTGGTTGCTATTCTCTAAACACACAAAGGAACTTTTATTTTAAATCTTTGATGGAAGAGACTTATACTTTGTCAATTGAAGTGGCATGATAGTATATTATGTGTTGTAGTGGTAATAATAAGTGGAGGTTTGCAACCTTGCATTTTCTGCGATAATTTGTTTCTTAACAATTTTATACATTGTATTTATTTATAAATGTATTTGTTTTACTGTATTGTCTATATACGATAACTTTTATGTGTTTTGATATTGTGACTGGTGAAGATATGGATATGTATTCTTGTGTCATTGTTAAACTATAAATGTTTAACCAAATAATAAATAAAAAATAAAAAAATAGTAACATACCAAATGAGTCATCTTATGTCTGACGCCATCAGTGATGTGATCAGTGAGGTCATATATGATGTAATTAGTGATGTCACCAGTGATGTAATCAGTGATATTATATATGATGTGATTAGTGAAAAAACAACCAGCAATGTTATCAGTGATGTAAACTCTGATGTCATCATTGTGGTCATATGCTGCGCAACAGGGGGCAGAAAACTAAGGTGGCTTTGTCTGAATTGTCTGGTGAATTTCAGTGGTTTTGTACCCTTACATTTTCACCTTAATGTCCCTTCACCATAGTTTTTTTCCCTGAATTTCAAAGGTTTTGCCACAATTTATTGCTGACCTTATTGTCCCTAGAACTATTTTTATATATTTTATTTTATTGTTTAAAGAGTAGTCCTATCTCAAGAGCAGTGCAGCACTGTACAGAGTGTGGGTAGCCAGCATTTGGGCTGGCATCTTAAACATAGCATGTGCGTTGAGGTCTTTTCATTGGTATGTTCATCACTTGGAATTAGTCATGGTCAGGTGTTCTCAGGTGTTGTTGAAAGAGCCATGTTTTGAGAGATTTGAGAAATTTGAGAATTGTGGGCACATTCCGAGCTGACAACGGCATCGAGTTCCAGAGGATGGGTGCATGAAAAGAGAAGGATTGTTTGCAGGTCCTCACTTTGTGGACAAGTTCTAATTCAAACTGGTTGGTCAACATGCTGCGCGAGGAGTGTGTGCCCCCAGATATGTAGAGCTTAACCACCAGGTACGCTGTTGTGCTACTAGTGACTGCTTTGTAGATGATACATGCAGTCTTGAACATTATCCTGGATTGGAGTTGAAGCCAATGTAGTTTGCATATGATGGGGGTAATTCAGTTAAATTTCCATGCTCCAATAATAAGACGTGCTGCAGCATAGTGAACTGCTTTTAGGGGAGCCAGGTGAGCAGCTGAGAGCTCTGTCAGAAGACCATTTCCCACATCTATGTGTGAGACCACAAGTGCCTACACTACAGTCCACAAATCCTGCGGCGGGATGAAGGGTTTGGTATTTCTAAGGGTAGAGATTCTGAGTCAGGCTATTTGGTCCTTCTTGGCTATGTGTTTCTAGATGGATAGATTGCTGTCAATAGTGAAGCCTAAGGATTTTGCTCAGTCTGACAGTTGCGGATCAAATCCTTTTAGGTGCATATCATTGATGAGGATGAATTCAGTCTTGGATGGGTTAAGTTTGAAGTAGGCAGTCGACATCCAGGACTGGATGATGGGTAGCTAATCGCAGAGACGAATGATGCCCTTGCACTATTTACTCTCATGTACAACTCAGTATTGTGTGCGGTTTTGTTGGATGGCTACATTGGGATCTTTGAGAAGAGTGCCTATAGGTTCCATGTAAAGGTTAAAAAGTTCATCTGAACAGCCTGGTGTCTGCCGGAGAGGTAAGAGGTAAACCAATTCAGGACAATGCCAGAGAATCCCATCCTATCAGCAAGGAGGGAGAGAAGGATGCAGTGGTTGACAGTGTCAAATTCAGCCGAGAAGTCTAGGAGGACAAGGAGGCATGAGTCACCATTATCCCTAATTTAGAGAGCATCATCCACCACCAGAATGGTGGCCGCCTCGATCCTTCGCTTTGGGGGGAACCCTGACTGATAGTCATTTAGTTGTTTGATTCTGGACTGTAGTTGTGTAGCAACTACTTTTTCCACAATTTTGCCAATAAACGGGAGGTACATAATGGGCCTGTAGTTAGCCAGGTTATCTATATCAAGGGTTGATTTTTTCAAAAGAGTTTGCATGAGACCAATCTTGAGGGTGTCAGGGAATGATTCTTCTGTGGGGGATGTTAAGGAGCGCATTGAGTGCCAGGCTGATCAATTGTTTGATGAGGCAGGAACTAAAGTGTAAAGAATACACATATATATATATATATACAACATTCAATATACAAAATACAATTAGTGTAAGATATGCAGTAAAAAAACTAGAATTACTGAATCCAATAACAGTATTCTAGGTGCTACTAATTAGCTAAGGTGTAGGAGGTAGTAGGTGTCATATGTAGTCACTAGAATATAGAGACCTCTTATTAGAAAAATAAAAAAGTAATTAGGAAAACATAAACACTGTTTTTATCCTAGTTGCATTAATTTTCCAATTGAGAAAAAGTGCAGTTTTTGAACATCAGTAATGTGAAAATTGCTTGCAGATTTGGACCAAATAACGCATACTTTAAGGAAATGGATCAAGCATGCACCCCCATATCAATACATTGTACAAGCTCCATGTCATACATGCAAAACTGGAAATATACAGACTTATAATTAAACCTTTGGTAAATTAGGAGTACCATTGCTATAGCTATAATTACATATTTACTTTCTAATCTTCATTTCTTTTCTGACTTATTTTGTTTGCATATTAAACAAACTTCGAAATTCTTAGATGATATATTATCCTAATGCACACAGGCACATACTTTCTTGTGTATATGATAACTTTTTTTTATAAAATGTGTAATTTAGAAAATAATGTGTGTATGTACTATTATTACAGTAAGGAGAAATCCAAATTTAAATGTGAACATTGACTGTTTTCATAAACTTACTAGTAAACATGTATTCACTTCTATCAATTATTTTTTTCACTACTACATATACTTATTATATTATGTTTGAAATAACTGAAATACATTTACCAGAATGAAGATGACCCAGGTTTACAGCTTTGGGAAGTCGTGATTCTATTAAAGACACAGAGGCGATCCTGCATCTCACAGCTCTTCAAAACTTTAAACTTTATCTAGATATTCAGTAAACCAACTATATAAACGTTCAAGGGATTGCAAATCCCCACAAGTCCCTTGACTTGTGTAGTCCTGAGACCTTGAGCCTCCACCTATCAGCAGCAAGGACTCATTAAGCCTCACATCCTGCTAAGGTCCGTTCCTCTTTCTTTTTGGCAGCGAACAGCCGCCTGCCTGTGGCAACGCCACCCAGAGTTTCAAAATACCACAATGTCTAAATCTCCTGCCTAACAAGGGCAATAGCCCTGGGAACAACTGCAACTGTGCCCCCGTGGAACTCTAAACGCCATGAAAAAGCTTACAGTCTGCCTTGGTCAGCTCCTTCCCGTCGCCTTCTGCTCATCCCCTACATAGCAAGAAGAGAATGATACAATGAGGAAAGGAATACTTTACTCAGTAACAGAGAAATGTGTTATAACAACAAGCATTACATCCCTCCAGTGTATTCTGGGTGGGAATAATGCTTGCCTCTGTGTCTTTAATAGAATCAAGACTTCCCGAAGCTGTAAGCCTGGGTAATCTTCAGTCTAAGTGAAGACCGGAGGCGTGCATTGTGCTTGTTCAAAGTTATTCATTACAGTCCCAGCAATTTCAGACACTGGCTTGAAGTAAAATGTCTTAAAGGTGGATTCTGGAGACCATTCACCCAAGTTCATAATGTCCTGCAAATACACCCCTGCTGCGAATGCCTTCTATGCCAAAGTGCCTCTAGCTGAATGCGTGCCAAAAATGCTTAAATCTATGGCAGCCGAATGCATGACCTCCCTGACGCATCTGGCTATAATGGCGGGGGCCACTGCATGATAAGGTTTCCTACGTGCTATGAGCAACTGGTACACTCGGCTGTATGTGCTACACATAACGTAGGTTAATCGGGAAAATAAGGATAGGAGATCATTTTGGAAAAACTCTTAGTACGCTTAGCAATACTGAATGCTAGGGCCTCGGGGTCGAACATCTTTCTGTTTAGCTCCAACGCTTTAACATCAAACACCCTCCTACAGGCTACCAAACAGAGCAACATTTCTAGCTTTCCAGATAGTCTAGGCATAAACAGTTGACCATTGTCAGGCCAACCACAAAATAAATGAAAAACCTCTCTCATGTCCCATAACACTAAGCATTTAGGTGTGGGGGGTGTATGCAATTTCACACCTCTTAGAAGCCCTATTACCGCAGAGTACTCCCCAATAGGCTTACAGTCCACTTTGTCATGTCCCGAAGATATTGGTGACCTATGAACTCAGAGTGTCCTAAATGCTTTATCCGTCACACGAGTGATCCGCTAAGAAATCGAGCACTTGAACCACAGGTGTAGAAACAGGATGAACACCTTGCTGTCTACACCAGTTCTCCCATTTGTCCCATGCGGGACCATAGCTCTGGAGAGTGGAAGGTGCCCCTGAGTCCCTGATGATGTCAGCAGCGAGCTGCTAAATTCCTGGCATCTCCCATCTTTTCCTGAAACTCTGCAAGCTTTCAGCTGTAAACTCCCCTTGTCGACTTGCGGGTGCGTCTGACTGGTCGGGTTCAGCAGAAGGTCCTGCCTGCACAGAATCATCCTCAGAAAATCAGAGGAAAGTTCCATTACTACTGGAAACCAGATCTGGAATTTCCACAATGGGACTACTACTCTCCCTCTGAACCTTCGCCAACAACCTCGTCAACATGATGAACTGGGGGAAGACGTAATGGGCTGATCCAGACCAAATGTGGAGGAAGGCATCCATTCCCATCGCTCTCGAATCCATCCTCCAACCGAAGCCTGGGAGTTTGAGAGTTTAATCTGGATGCAAAGAGATCAATTTCAAAAGGACCCCAGATCTCTTGTAGTTGTGCAAATACAGTTCGATGTAACTTCCAATCGCTGGAGTCTATGAGGTAGTGTGAGTTCCAATCTGCCACCACATTCTGCTCCCCTGGCAGATATTACGCCGTCACCACCATGTTTCACTCCAGGCAGTGATGCCAAACATCCTTTGCCAGCTCGCCCAGCATCCTGGACTTTGTGCCCCCCATCCAGTTTATGTACCAGACTACTGAGATGTTGTCCATCTTCAGAAGGATACAACAACTAACTACAAGAATAATCGCTTGAATCAATGATGCTAGAAGCCGCACTACTCTGGCTAGATTGCGAAGTGAAATATTCTTCTCCCTGATCACTGATCTAAGCTCTTTCTTGATGGCTTTGAACATGTGTGTGGGTAGTTCGGGAGTAGCTTTTTTGTTTTCTATTGAAAACCCCAAAACTTCCATCCTCTGTTTGGACTTTAGCTCTGAATTCTCCATGTTTATCAGGAAACTGAGGGAGGTGATCAGAGGGCAAAGCCAGTGCACCTGCTCCTGGAGTGCGGCACTGTCTTGTGCTAGGATGAGGATATCATCCAGGTAGACAATGACTCTGATTTCCTGCTCTCTGATGGCTGCTGCTTCTGGCCTCATTATCTTTGTAAACACCCATGGGGTGCAAGCTAATCCGAATGGTAGACACTTGAACTGCCAAGCTTCCTTGTTCCAATGAAAGCAAAGATCTCTCTGGTGCTCTGTCGCTATCAAAACGGTAAGGTAGGCATCTCTGAGATCCGGCCTTGCTAGCCAGTCTCCTTGTTGGAGAAGATCTCGTAGGCAATGAATCCCCTTCATTTTGAAATGTCTGTTAATCAGCCAACTGTTCAGATCTTTCAAATGGATCACTGATCTTACTTTCGCTTTCCTGTGAACCAGAAACATATTGCTAAAGAACCATGCTTCCCTCTGCATGCTGCGCTCTATGGCCCCTTTGCTTGCTAGGCTGTGTAATTCTACTTGTAGTAAAGCAATCTCCTCTTGTGCCATATGTATCGGCTGGTGTTCCGTCCTTTGTGTGGGCATTCCCGCTAACTCCAGATGCAAATCTGCAATTGCTTGTAATACCCAGGCATCGCTCGATAGCTCTCGCCATTTTCTCAAAAACAATAACATCCTTCCCCCTATTACAGTAATGGTTGCACACTTACTGCCTGTGGCACCTTGTTGTCTGTAGGTGCCTCTCCCGCTGTACCCTCAGGGGTTCCGGGTCCTCATTGGGAAGAAGGTGGAATTTGTCTCCCTTCCCAGTACTCGGTCCGCAATCCCTGAGGCCTTCTTTGCATACTGAAGCGACTGGTTGATCGGCCCTGGTGTCGACGGATCCAGACAAAAACATGCCCTTGGAATATCTTTCTTATTGACATTTGCACCTTCTCCAAAGTGGTATAGGTTCCTACAAATTTTGACATCTCTTTCATGAAGGCTTCTCCAAACAGCATGCCCTTCACTGCTTCATAACTGGCCAGGTCACTGAGCTTGCTATCTATTTTGAGCAAGAATCCTCTTCACCTCTCTGATGAAAAGGTACAGTTGGCATTTCACAGGAGACTAGTGGCGCATTGCACCCAGTTCCCCAGTGTATTTGTGTCTATGGGCTCTCCTGTATCTTTGGCCCTTTCTGCTAGATCCATTATTTTTGCTCCGCCAGATCCAAAACTTTCTACTAGCAACCCTTCCAGACACGATCACCCCCCCCCTTTTCTAATGTCTCTGGATGTCTTTGTGACAAAGGTCACCATCTTTGGGTATAGCCGGGCAAGTCCGGTCTAGGGCACTCCGCTCTCATCCAAAAATGCACTTCTCGGTCTAATGGTTTTCTGATATGTTGGGCTATGTACAGGACCACTCTGGGTGAGGGCACCCATTCTGTAGATTTGGGGTGCCTGATCACTTCTGGGTCGAACATATCACTCGTGTTGTCATCCTCTTATATGGGGGCACTCTTAGCTGGGTGTTTCTTAGGAGCTTCCACAAACAACTTCTCATCCTCTTCATCATCTACCTCATCAGCCCAGCATCTGCAGTTATCTTCACCTGTGTTAATTGCCACTGGGATAGTGGTAGGAGGCATGGCACTGTCGACCTCTGCAGGAATGCCTGCTTCAATTTTCTGAAGGCGTGGACCACCACACAGAGCTCATTGATATCCCCTTCTTTGTGTTTCTGGGGATGGGGGTAGAAGAGGCCAGTCTTTTCCGAGACTTCTTACTCCCCGATTGTTCAACCCCTGTGAAGTGGTGTCATTATCAATATATGTACACTGCAATTCAGCACTTCTCAGTGCCACCTGAGATGTGCAAGCACACTGCTGCAATTGCTCTCCTTCACAGAGTCAGTGAAGGCCTGACTGCGAGGAGGATAGAAATCTCTGTGCACTGTGTTATTTTGAGTGCTGCCATGGATCACTGATCTCACTTTCGCTTTCCTGTGAACCAGAAACTTTCGCAGCGTCATGGAACGGAGCGTGAAGGATGCTATTGTTTGTTCCACTTTTGAAATCCCTGCGAAACTGGAAGCAACTGTTCCACAGTGATCAGTGGTGTCACATTTTATGTAATTATTGATCTTATCTGTGATGTCATGTATCATGTAATTAGTGGTGTTACCAATGATGTCATCATTGTGTTCTTACGCTGATCAACAGGGGGACTTTCTCAAAATTTGATTGCTGAATTTCAGTGATGGTCTTGCATTAAATAGGAACACCTTAACTCTCTCTTAACCACATTTTTTTCACATATACATATCTATATATATAATGCAGAATATCTGTTAGTTTGTTCCTTACACAATTCAACACCTTTCCTCCAATCTGCACCACATTTTGCATAGTTATCTGTTAGGACCCTCTGGACATTACTGGCTACATTGCATTTGGACACCCCAACCCTTTTCCCATAGTTTAGTCCCTTCACACATGAGACGGTTGCCTAAAATCAACGGAACATCAATGTGGTCATTGAACGACTGGACAAAGCTAATTTTAAATGACTTGACAGCAAAGGAACAAAACTTAAAGGTCCCAATGGGACCATAAAATAACCTACATTTCAAGGCCCTAGGATGGAGTATTTATGGGATATTCGCACCACAACGCACTGCACCAGGGTGAGGCGGCAGGTGGTGAGAGCACACAGAAAGTCCCAGTATGCTGCAGCATACCAACTCTCACCTCCCCTTCACTTCGGCTCCGCGGAATGTCAGCCAGCCACACGCACCCATTCTCAGTGTAGTTTACTTCAGAGTGCAAATCACAACAAGTGATGAGCGACTCTGAACAGCGATCTACAGGATCATTGATTTTCAACAATTGACGAAGGGGTTATCATGTCTTTCTACAGAACCTATGCAGAGTATGGGTACTTTTTGCTAGTGTATATAGATTCAGTGAAAAAACTTTACTTCAAGTGCAGTAAATTGACCAGGTTTAATGCAAGAAAACCATTGAAATTCAGTGCATGTTGGAAGTCGTGACCAGCTTAACTCGATGCACATAATATGTATGTACTCATGTGCTTTGCAATGGGAACACGCAGAGTTAAGTTGATCATGAGTTCCCACATATGCTGAATTTCAAGGGTTTTGTTGCATTAAATCTGGTCAAATGAACTTTACATTAACAAAAATGTTTCAGTGAATTTCAAGCGTTTTGTTATACCATAGTTTTTTATGGGCCACTAGTGAAGGTGGTTATTCCCCAAATGCAGATCCCAAATTCTGAATAAATGGACACACCTCAGTAGGGAATAAGACCAGGAGATAGATTTCAAGTTGAACAAAGCTTATATCATGTAAAAGATGCATGCAGAGGACTCTGCTGCTCTGAGAGCGTTCTGCCCAACAATACATGGACAGTACATTATAAAGCAAAAACGTGTCATGACTGAGGTCATTACATACAGTGAAAAATTACAACGTTCACTGGAGGGCCCCTATGGCCCACTATGTAACAATAAACAGTGGCAGACTTCGATTGGTTGCTGAGGATGGGGCGGTCTCTGGGCACGTGGGTCAGCTGGGTTCATCTTCGCAGGTTGATGGTCAGGCTGGGTCCACAAGATGTAACTGTTCTAGCCAATCTAAACTACACAATAATTATTGACATGCAAAGAGTAATGCTGGGCATAAAACTTGTACCAGAATGAGGGGTCGCCTATAAATCGTAGGCAAACATATGCACATTCTAACCCGGGCCTTAATTGGGGCAGTGGTACAAGGGTGCAGAGGCCCTTTTTCATAGGTGCCTTATCTGGGGGGTTTTGATCTGTGAATCCTTCTCCCTGGTGCCTCATGGTTCAAACAAACAGGTTGACGGGTGTTGGTCTAAAGGAGAATATATGATCACACCAATTAGGTATATGGGGGGCAATTTAGGGTGGTCCATGTGGAAGGGTCTTTCAAACAGTTACATGAAAGAAGAGCAGAGGGGCAAAAGGTTGGTCAGGCAGTCATTTCTAAAGGTGGGGGTGGAAGAAGCAGGAGAAGGTTTGTGGAGATGGATGAGTACGCAAGTCAAGATTCGCACCAGTCACACACAGGCCAATGAGCTTAGAGAAAGAGAAAGCATACTGTTTCTGTTTGCAACAATTCGCACTTGGGCTTCCGTGAGAAAAGGGCCGGTGCAGTGCACACAGGGGAGGAGGTGGTGGGGGTGTCAGGGCTAACTGTGTGCTGCGCTGGACGATGGGAGAGAAGACTTTTTAGAAATCATTGTGCGGCTTAGTAAAAAGATGGAGTCCAGGGTGGCACAAAATGGAGTCGATATGTGTCATTCAAAGGCTTCCTTACACTGTCGTCAGACAAGGGGGATGTCTCCCCACAATGGGATGAGCAAATAGATTCCATTCATGCATAAGGTGCAAGGGGGGGCAAAAAGACCTTTCCTCCCTTACATTCCCCTCTTTTGTTACTCCTTGTCTATTAGTGCACCAACTCTCTTTTGATTCCATTACTGCTTCATCCCAGGCAGGAGTTCCCTTTATTGGCATCCAAGGTCTACAAACAGATCTCCGACTTTGACCCCTTCTTGCATATTCATCAGGAGTGCAGGTCATATATATACACCCACCATCCCCAGCTAGGTCCACACACACCTCCTTATAGCATTCTAACTCATGGGGTTCTTTGATGGTTGTGTGCCACAAGTTATCCATTCTATCCCCTGTGTTGTACATTGCTGTCATGCAGTATTTTGGCTCTTGGTTATCCCCGGTTTGTACTTGTACATCTTTCACATCATGAGGTACCTTTGTTGGGTTGCCTACTGTCACCATCATCATTGCACTACTAGGCATAGATTTTGCACAGCATCGAACCCCTACCTAAAACACACAAAAAATCATCAGCAAAAATACTATGATGGGGACCAGTAGCTTCATTACAGTTCCGAACCAGGATGGTACCCAATCATAAATTGTATCAAACCAGTCACTTGACTGTACACCTCCCTCCTTTTTCATTCTTTCTCCGAGGTTGTGTATTGCAGCTATCACATGTGATAATGTCCCGTTGTCAGCATCTGCAGAAGTCACAAATGTGCAACTTGCACTCCAGTTATTTTGGAAAACACTGCCTTCCATTGCTTTGAGGAGGTCCAAGACATAACGGTTTTGCATGGTCATCAACCGCAGTGCTCCGAGTTCCACCTTGATGACATTGAACCCTTCTTCAGTGTCGTTTGCTAGCTGGATCAGCTCCCATCTCACAATCTGTAACCATTTGGCGTTTGCTCGTGCTTGGATGCTTGGTATGAGTGATGCAAAAAATGTCTCTGCTGGGTTGAACAGCTTAAACTGGTTAGGTATCTGTGCCAAAAGACCGGAAGAGTCTTTAGAAATGTAGTTTGATGCCCTTCTTTTGCTTGACACACTGTCTTGCAGCTTATCCTACGACAGCACATCATATGTGGGGGGTTCTTCGGTTGTTGAGTGGGGTGCCAGGGACATCCTTTTGGGCACCCTCTCCCCCTGGACATGGCTCTCCAGAATCACCATCAGGGCCAAATGCAGTGCAGCCAGGGCACAAGTACCTCGCCATGACGGTGGGAGGTGCAATTATGCCTGTTTGCCACATACTCAATAATTGTCCATTAAAGTAGCTGTCCCTTTTTCCATGTCAGGGAGAATGAGTGTTTTGTTTCAATGCTTGTTCGAGCCCAGGGGCACCTTTCCTTCTCAGTGGAAACAAATTTCATATTGCAATTCATGTTGGATCTTGATCGGCTTTTCGAGAGCTGTTACCCATGTTAGTTTGGCAATGTGCTGGGACCTTGTTGGAGTGCATGTTTTTTTGACCCATTGCTTCTGCCTTACACATCACAGTTTCCCCTTGCCGTTTGTTTTCTGTGAACATTGTCCCTTTTATGAAAAAAAACATTTCCTTCATGCAAAGCACTCCTTGACACTTGCTGTGACAGGTCTTCTTGTTCTGGAGAAGTTATAACGTTACTGTGTGTGCCTGGAAGGCACTTCAAATTCTACAAAGTGCAAGATGAATGAGACACTGGGCATCCGCTTTGGGAGTTTCTTGGGGTAGTAGAACCATAGGTGTTCTGATGCGTGAGGTATCATGGAACACACATAGCAACTTTCATCTGTTGCTTGCTTACCCATGGTGTGCATATCAAAGTACCATTTGTTAGACTGATCTGGGTGACGAGGGTCTTCTACTGCATCCAACCTTAGGCCATGGTATGCATCATATCTTTTCTGTACCGATTCCATTTTCCTTCTCTTACTCCCCCCAGACCATTGTATAGCTTCATAATTCTTTGATAACGGATGGGAAAAATGCTTATATTTATCTTTCCATTTTGATCATAATTATATTGCCAATATTGTGTGGTAGGATGGGTACGTGGGGTGGGTGTTTGAGACATAAAGTGCACGTAATCTTCATTTAAGGTAGGTTCAGAGGTTGTTTGCGGGTATGCATATGACAGCATTAATACATCAGAAATTGGTTGGTCTCCATTATAAACATACAATACATTTTCATCACTGTTCAATGTTGAGTACTCAAACTGCGGGCTTCCATTGAGTGACTTTTGTGCAGTGAGGTTAGATTCGTGAAGATATTGTGGGCCCACATCATTTTCATCCCATCACATATTAACTGTGTTCCATCTTGTACCCTTTTTCCCCCACCCCCACTTCTTTTATTCCCTCTAAAATAAAAGAAACGCTCCAGTAAAGTCCTAGGCATAATAATATTGTTGAAAACACAATGGGCGTAAAATAAAGGCCACATTCATACGCATAACCTCTAGTGGCACTAACATTGCCCCTACTGCCAACTATCTCTGTTGCGTTGTCATTGAGGGCCCTCGTTTCTTCCAGTCTGCCATGTTTGTACCTACAGGGTGGAATACAATGGGTTAAGTTATTTTTTCAATAAAAAACATTATTTCATAGAGTGCGAGAGAGAGAGAGAGAGAGAGAGAAAGAGAGAGAGAGAGAGAGAGGAGAGCATAACACAATCATTATTCAGTTTTATGTACATATTAATCAATTATTCATACTTTTATTTACATTGGTATCCCATTTTTGTAACTTTGAAATATGCTCACTCAATGCATTTATTCTCTTTAGGGAACTGCCACTTCCTGGGCATTGGGCTGTTCTCCTTCTGGTGTCACACTGCCCTGGGCTTTTCTAATGTTAGAGAGATGTATCCAATATTTCAGGCCCTTAACCTTCACCATGTAAGGGGTGCAATATATCACCTCATAAGGGCAGTAAAATCTTGAAGAATCATCTCCTCACAAAACTCTGCATGTATACCAACTCCCCGGCATTAACTGTATCACGGGGCTGCCTGTTGCTGCAGTGGTTGTGTCAGTTTCGCTTTCCCTAGTGAAGGATGGGGCCACTTGCTTAGCTATGCTCCTCACTTCCTGTGTAAGCTGTGTTAAGTACTCCTTAAATTGCTCCCTAGGATTGTGGTGGTCCGATGAGCATCTGATGCTCTTCTCATTGGGGATAGTGGTGTTTGTATGCACCTTCCTGTTACTATTTTGTGCCGGGACAAGTGATGGTCCTTGCTTGGTTGTGTTCATAATTGAAATAATGCTAAAAGCAGGCAATACACCCAATTCATTTTGAGGGTGTGACATAATTTTGACAATCTGCTTTTAAGGAGGCCGTTGATTTTCTCTACCATCTACCATGCAGGTGGTAAATGGAACATAGTTTGTGTTTTATACCTAGTAGTGACATTACTTCTTTAAGAGGTCGTTAACAAAGTTTGTTCCATTATCGGAGCATATGACATCACAAATGGCCCAACGCAGGAACACTTCGCTCACCAAAAATATTGCCGCGCATTTCGCATCTGGGTGTGCACAGGGTCCTGCTTCCACCGAGCGTGAAAAGGGGCAGACCACCACTATTAGGTATCTTGCTCCAGTGCACCTTTCTCCCGTGTCCGCATAGTCAATGTGCAGTTCACAGAATGGTCCGATGGGGCAGGGCAGTGTCCCTTGCAGTGTCCTGAGGGTCATCCCAGAGTTTTGTGTTTGACACATTACACATTCAATTGGCATTTTGGCAGGGTGCTCTTGGAGATTTGGGACAAACCATTCTTCCTGAATGTCAACATCTAGGTGTTATTTTGTTGTGTGCGCTGGAAAATGTAGTTGTTGGAATGCAAGCTGTAATAATTGCACAGGCATTACTACCTTTCCTGTTGTTTCTTGCTGCCAAAAGAGATCAATGGTCGACTGCATACAACCCCTCTTAGACCACATCTCTTGTTCCTCAATTGGGGCCCTTTTCTGTAGCTCATTTATTTGGGTGATGGTCAGCTAATTGTATCCAACTTCTTTTTCCTCTTGTGCGCTTCCCTTAAACAAATATTCTGTTGCTTGAGGCTTTTGGAAGTATGATGCCTGTATTGTAGCGGCATCTGCTGCCGTGTTTCCCAGTGAGATTACGTCACTGTTATTGGTATGGGCTTGGCATTTTACCAAAGCCACTACTGATGTTTCTGCTAGGGCTTCTATCAGCTAATTTAAAAGTTCTGCATGTTGTACTGGGGACCCGTCTGGCCTTCTGAAACCTCTTCCTCTCCATCTGGAAAATCCAGCATGTACTGTTGTGGTTACGTATGCTGAATCTGAATAAATGGTCACTGCACATCCTTTTGCTACATGCAATGCTTCAATTAGTTCTAGGAGTTCTGCTGCTCATGCTGAGTAATGCATTGGCAGGCGTTTTTGTGCGATGACCTCATACTCCCCATTCTCCAATCTTACTACTGCTGCACCCACATGTTTTTCACCTGTTTCCAGGGAAATGGATGCTGACCCATCCACAAAGTACACTTCACCCTCCTGCTTTAAGGCGTTCTCACTTGCTTTAGGAATGTCATCTCCTTCCCCCCTAGTATGTGGTACAATCATGATTTTGCATGTCTTCTACCATGCATGGCTCAGTGATGAATGTGGCTGGATTTACAGTTTTGTTGTGAATGTTAGAGCTAGAAAGTATTATTTCATAAGCTGTTGCTCTTTGTGTCGTAAGTGTAGATTTAGACTGTTCTAGAATTGCAAACAAGGAATGTTCAACAAACAGCGTGACTGAGCACCATATTACTATGGTGGCGCTTTTTTCAAATGCAAAGGCGGCGGCTGCGAGAGCTTGTTTGCACGCAAAGTTCCCTTGCATTGTGGAGTCAAGGATGCTGCTGTAATAAGCCAATGGATTGTGCCCTAATGATGTCTTCTGTGTTAGGACAGATGTCATGAGTATCCCATTGCAGTGTGAAAACAGGAAGAATTCCTGTTCATAATCTGGGGTTGATAGAACTGGAGCTGTAGAGATAAGTTCCTTTAGTGTTGTAAAGGCTGTTTGCGTGTCTGGTGTCCATGTGATAGCTGTGCTATCTCTCTGTGCCTCCTTCAGTGCTTGTAGTAGGGGCCAGGTATGTGCTGAATAATCGAGTATCCATGCTCGGCAATAATTACATATGCCGAGAAATGTTTGCATGTCCTTCACTGTGTGAGGCTTAGCTGCTGCACGTACTGTTGCTGCCCTGTCAGGGATTATTCTTTTGCCATCTTTTGATATTAGTTGTCCCAGATACAGTACCTATGCTAGGCAGGACTGCAACTTCCCTCTGTCCACCTTGTACCCTTTGTGTGCAAGCAAATTCATTAATGTTATTGAGTCTGCTCTGCACTGTTCCTCATTCCCACTGCAGATCAAAAGGTTGTTAACGTATTGTCTCACTGTGCTTTTAACATCAATATTGCCAAGATCTTCATGCAATATTCTGTTAAAAAAGCTTGGGCTTTCAAAGTATCCCTGTGGTAATCTGTAATGTTCATACCCCCCCCCCCACCAGGATAAATGCAGTGAGATATTGTGAGCTTGTTTCGAGTGGTACTGAGAAAAAAAGCATTTTTCAAGTCTACCACTGTGAAATGTTTGGCCTTCTTTGGGATGCTACACAAAATGGTTGCAGGATTTGGGACAAGGGGAAACTCCTTCTGTATGACGTCATTAAGTAGGTGTAAATCCTGCACCATCCTCCAAGCCCCTCCCATTGCTTTCTTAATAGGATAAATCACTGTATTGCAAGGGGAATTTGATGGCACAATGATTCCCTGTTGTAAGAGTGCATGTATTGTTTCTTTTATTCCCTCATATGCTTCTCTTAATAGGGGATATAGTTTCATCCAGGTTAGCAATGCACCAGGTTTAAGTTAAACGTTTACTGGTGTCACCTCTTGCAAGAGCCCCAAATCGTGGGGGTTGGTGGTCCATAGATGTGTGGGTACCTGCTGCATGTCCTCATCAAAAAATGACGGTGGTGCACTGACAATGGCCATGAGGCGTTCATCACTCGCCTGTTTTGGATCTTTATGTAACATGGCATGCACATTTCCATTATTATCTCCCCATCATTGTCATAGTGAACAGCTCTTCGTGTGTCAGATCGCACATCGCTATGTTTGGGTCTATGCACAGTACTGTTCACCACTCGCATCCGTGCGTGTCCAGCCCTATCGCCACAATACGTCCAGCTGATACTTGTACCCCTTGGAGATCTAATGAGAGAATGGTACCTTGTAGTATTTCAGGGGCAGCTGCAGGGCAGAAAATAAAATCACAGGGTACTCTACATTCCTTTCGTGTTATTTCGGGCACCACTCTGGCTAAGGCCTGTATCCCATACACACACATGTCTGCATTAGTGGACACCCCTCGAATAGCTACTTCATTTGCTATGGTGTTAATCAACAGCATTGCCCTGAGTGGGCATATCCCTGGGGTGGAGCATGCTAATCCCCTTTCAATAAAGGAAATTGTCATATTAAGCTTACTAAGGAGATTCCTCCTCAGCAAATTTACTGCCAAGTCTTCGTGGTACAATAGCGTGCGCACATTGTTTCTCCCCCTATCTTTATATCCAAATCTTTAGTGTAAGGAACCGTGACCACAGCCCAGAAAATCCCTGTGTTTCCAAATTATTGCCTGACAGCGGAAATCTGCCTACCATTAGGTACGATTTTTCCACTCCTGAGTCCACCATGAAGATTAACTGTCTGTCACCTATCTGCGCCCCAACCAGTGGTTCCTCGTCTGGACGTTGGGTAGTTGATGGCTCCTTCCTTAGCAATGGGAGCTCTACTTGAGAGAATTGTCCTACAGAGGGCAGTGTTGTTCCTTGATCATTTGGTCTCAATGGGCATATTACGTACTTCTCATGGGTAGGTTCTTACCACCCTGTGACCTTTATCATGATACGTTCTGGTGTACTTCCTAGGAACATAAATTGTTATATCTCCTTTGAACATAGGCTTGGGAACTAAGCTAAATTGATGTGTTTTTACCAATCAGTGTGCAGTGTTTTGTCCTTTAGCTGTGAGGTCTGATATCTTTCTTTGATGCTCTTTCATGACTTCACTACTGCAACTCAGGGCTGGGAAAATGTTTGTACCCCTTGACTTAACCAATCACTGTGCAGCATTTAGTCTTGCTTTGGGAAGTTGCAACTTGGTATGTGTTACTCTCACTGCAATGGCCTGGCTGATGCTTTATGCTGAGGGGGTAGGGTTTTCATGCTTCAGGGATAGCTAACTAGAGCTTGAGGCCTACATGTACTGTTTATACAATTAGTGTAAGGGGTAGCTATCATTCACTATCATAATGAGTGCCCCTATATGTTTCTCTACCTAATGCTGCTAAATGCTGCTGTATCATCTAAGGACACATGGTGTATGGGAGGAAAGGTCTTTTAGGCGCCCTCCCCTCCCTTCTGACCCGCTTGCACATTATGTTCGTCCGACGACTACCCATGCGTCTGTGGCCAGAGGTCCCGGATAGTGGCGGGACGACCCATATGGATGCAAAGCCCTGCTAAAAGGCCGATTGTTCACTCCATTTTGTACCAAACATCGACTCCATTTTGTACATGTTAAAGCAGGTCTCATAAGCAAAACCAGCCTGTAGGGCTGCAGCTCTCCCTTTGAGATCACGCACAGTGAACCAATTATTTCCCTCACCCTCCTCCGCTCTGTGTCCCCGCAGCTATTCTGTTCTCACAGGAGACTAGGCACGAACAAGCTACAAGACAAACACGGTATCCTTCGCCTTCCTCCGTCCACCACTGACCTGTGACTGACCGGGCAGGAGTTTGGGTCTTGGAGAAACAGTCCATCTCCATAAATATGTCCCTCACTTGCAGACCCCACATTTAAGATATATGCTGTGGATAACCCCCAACCTCAATCCTCTTTTGAAGTAACAGATACATACCCTATGCCTGTGTGCCACCTTGTTTCACCCACAATGCTAATCCCCTCTGAAAAGGTTGTAAATCCCTTTCTTCAGTTATGTGTTAAGGGGCTGAACCTATGAGCTATAACAAAACGATTCCTTATTATCGTGTCTAAATCAATTGCACTGAACACAAAAGTTATGCTCTATATGTCTAGGTCGTGTATTGTTGGTTACACGTCATTCTCCACCTAAGACCTGCATTAACCTATGACATGCCAAGTAGCTCGTGCGATATGATGCAAAATATACAATCCAAATGTTTACTGGTTTTCAATATCATGTATATTCACTAACTGTGTTCAGATGGTATAAGTCTTTCTTTATGTGTACAATATAAACGGCAACTAAATAGAGCCATTTTGCAGCACAATGATCATGATAAATGTGAAAACATAGCTTTCAATGTAATCAGAACTCGTTCATTATTTGTTGTTATGCATGCAGTGGCAATATCCCGGTTTTATCTCATGCTAATGATTCACATATACTCCAAAAAATTAAATGGGACCAAGCTCAACAGTCCTCGAGGCCTTCTCTCCCCACTCTTGCAGCACCACACATTCAGCCTCCAACCCCCGCCATGATGGGCTGATGGCTTAGGGCCCTTGTTTCACTAATGACTTAATGCAACAAATGTAACCTCTCACCCTTCTGTTGAGCCCGTAATGAGTATCCACCCCTGCCTCCTGACACAGGGTATCTCCGTGAACCGGCCTTGCATTCACAGACTCTGTTTAAAGAAATACAAACTACAAGCCCTTTCACCCCAAAACCTTTAGATGTAACAGTTGCATGCCCCTCATTTGTGTGCCACCCCAGCTCACCCCAAACTACTAATCCCATGTGTGGCAATTTATTCTCTTTATACTAACAAACAATAAACCATCCTCTTATGGGATCTAAGAGAATGTTTGACAATTGTGTCAATGAAATAGTGTGAATAACTTAGGCACCTGGACCCATGTAACCTTATGTTTATCATCTAGATCAACTGTCTAGTAATATAAATCTTACATGTCAAAACGTATAAATAATGTTCAAGGTATGTGTGGCCACAAGGGCAAAATGTCAGAGAGTTTATATCTTCATGATTTGGACATCGACTGACCCTTCACCTCACCCACTGGGCCACATGCCCAGCTGGGCCACATGCTCGACAAAGTAACCAGTTCCATGCCAGCCAATCCGGGAGTATAACTGCAGTTTCCTACTTCCTTTAGCCTCTCCTAGCATTGACCAGATACTCCTTAAATTGCCATTACAGAGAACGGCAATCATACAATGCCACTGGGCACACATAGTGAAATTATGCCACCAACGTGACCACTTATGATATGAGTTTGCAAAGGTAGCGGGCGCCCCTCTCTCGACAGAACAAGGCCTGATAACCTGTTCAGTGGTTATTAACCACTTGAGAGTTCGCAGCCACTGCTTTTACTCATTGTGCCTTTCACAGATGGGAAATATCCATTTGCATATCAGTCTTTGTCCTGCCCAGGGGCAGTCCAGCACCGAAATGCAATGGCAATTCCAACCTGAACGAGAGTACCAACAGCAACCCCATACACGTGTTTCACCCTTGTTGGGAATCATCAGTGAGGTGAAGCTGATGCCTCTCTAAGCACAGTGAGAGGGAGACCATGTCTGGTTGCCCCCTGGAGACCTAGGGTTACCAATCCCAGGTTCCTTGAAATTTAGTTTGCAAAGGTAGCGGGCGCCCCTCTCTCGACAAAACAAAGCCTGATAACCTGTTCAGTGGTTATTAACCACTTGAGAGTTCGCAGCCACTGCTTTTACTCACTGTGCCTTTCACAGATGGGAAATATCCATTTGCATATCAGTCTTTGTCCTGCCCAGGGGCAGTCCAGCACCGAAATGCAATGGCAATTCCAACCTGAACGAGAGTACCAACAGCAACCCCATACACGTGTTTCACCCTTGTTGGGAATCATCAGTGAGGTGAAGCTGATGCCTCTCTAAGCACAGTGAGAGGGAGACCATGTCTGGTTGCCCCCTGGAGACCTAGGGTTACCAATCCCAGGTTCCTTGAAATTTAGTTTGCAAAGGTAGTGGGTGCCCCTCTCTCGACAGAACAAGGCCTGATAACCTGTTCAGTGGTTATTAACCACTTGAGAGTTCGCAGCCACTGCTTTTACTCACTGTGCCTTTCACAGATGGGAAATTTCCATTTGCATATCAGTCTTTGTCCTGCCCAGGGGCAGTCCAGCACCGAAATGCAATGGCAATTCCAACCTGAACGAGAGTACCACCAGCGACCCCATACACGTGTTTCACCCTTGTTGGGGATCATCAGTGAGGTGAAGCTGATGCCTCTCTAAGCACATTGAGAGGGAGACCACGTCTGGTTGCCCCCAGGAGACCTAGGGTTACCAATCCCAGGTTCCTTGAAATTTAGTTTGCAAAGGTAGCGGGCGCCCCTCTCTAGACAGAACAAGGCCTGATAACCTGTTCAGTGGTTATTAACCACTTGAGAGTTCGCAGCCACTGCTTTTACTCACTGTGCCTTTCACAGATGGGAAATATCCACAAGGGTGAAACATGTGTATGGGGTTGCTGGTGGTACTCTCGTTCAGGTTGGAATTGCCATTGCATTTCGGTGCTGGACTGCCCCTGGGCAGGACAAAGACTGATATGCAAATGGATATTTCCCATCTGTGAAAGGCACAGTGAGTAAAAGCAGTCGCTGCGAAATCTCAAGTGGTTAATAACCACTGAACAGGTTATCAAGTCTGTTCTTTCGAGAGAGGGGCGCCCGCTACCTTTGCAAAACTATTTTTCAAGGAACCTGGGATTGGTAACCCTAGGTCTCCTGGGGGCAACCAGACGTGGTCTCCCTCTCACTGTGCTTAGAGAGGCATCAGCTTCACCTCACTGATGATCCTCAACAAGGGTGAAACACGTGTATGGGGTTGCTGGTGGTACTCTCGTTCAGGTTGGAATTGCCATTGCATTTCGGTGCTGGACTGCCCCAGGGCTGGACAAAGACTGATATGCAAATGGATATTTCCCATCTGTGAAAGGCACAGTGAGTAAAAGCAGTGGCTGCGAACTCTCAAGTGGTTAATAACCACTGAACAGGTTACCAAGTCTGTTCTTTCGAGAGAGGGGCGCCTGCTACCTTTGCAAAACTATTTTTCAAGGAACCTGGGATTGGTAACCCTAGGTCTCCTGGGGGCAACCAGACGTGGTCTCCCTCTCACTGTGCTTAGAGAGGCATCAGCTTCACCTCACTGGTGATCCCCAACAAGGGTGAAACATGTGTATGGGGTTGCTGGTGGTACTCTCGTTCAGGTTGGAATTGCCATTGCATTTCGGTGCTGGACTGCCCCTGGGCCGGACAAAGACTGATATGCAAATGGATATTTCCCATCTGTGAAAGGCACAGTGAGTAAAAGCAGTGGCTGCAAACTCTCAAGTGGTTAATAACCACTGAACAGGTTATCAAGTCTGTTCTTTCAAGAGAGGGGCGCCCGCTACCTTTGCAAAACTATTTTTCAAGGAACCTGGGATTGGTAACCCTAGGTCTCCTGGGGGCAGCGAGACGTGGTCTCCCTCTCACTGTGCTTAGAGAGGCATCAGCTTCACCTCACTGATGATCCCCAACAAGGGTGAAACACGTGTATGGGGTTGCTGGTGGTACTCTCGTTCAGGTTGGAATTGCCATTGCATTTCGGTGCTGTACTGCCCCTGGGCAGGACAAAGACTGATATGCAAATGGATATTTCCCATCTGTGAAAGGCACAGTGAGTAAAAGCAGTGGCTGCAAACTCTCAAGTGGTTATTAACCACTGAACAGGTTATCAAGTCTGTTCTTTCGAGAGAGGGGCGCCCGCTACCTTTGCAAAACACTTATGATATGAGTTCTTTATTGATTTAATTTCCCTAAGGCGAGCATTAGGAGGTGATTGTTTAATTTTTTATTTACTCAGATCCCCACGAAGCTTTAGCTTCCTATCGCTAATATTTGTATTGTAAATCGGAATCATTTTGTATTCTCTAGCAACCATATGCCTGTGGCTAACAACCCACAAAGGTAGATAGCCAATTCTCTATTGCATCCATGTCCTTGTCCTTAACTTCTAAGAGGAAACAATGGTTTACAGACTTAGTGAAAAATGTGGCTTGATGTATATTATTTTCCATCTACTTCATTTGATTACCTGACCAGTTAACGTCCAACTCCCCTACTCCTTTTACCAGAGTAGCTGAAGCAAACTCATTAAACTTTGGTATAAGTGCCTTATGATCACTCCATTTATTGACACTCGCACACTTATCAATCACATTAATAGATACTGCCGAGTTCACAAAGAGGTAATCAAAAGTGGCATTTGAACTACCCCTGTTCGAAGTATATCCACCAGGTGTGTCCCCCTTAGTGTGACCATTCAAAACATTAGGTCCCAACTCTGAAAGAACCTCATCCATCTTAACCCCTCAGTGTCAGGATCAGCCTGCTTCATATAACGTTTACTAGACAATATTATGTCTACTTGCATTCCTTCACCACACACACAATGCCAATGAAGGTCCTCACCCACAATAATACAGTCAACAACACTGCCACTAGACCAATACACACAGAGATCATGTAAATCGTTCTGAAGCTGTTCTCTATATAAAGCCTGCAGGAGGTTTATAGATGTTGACTAACAAGATGTGGCTACTCCTGTCATTAAGGGAAATGACCACATCCACCGCTAAAATGTTGTCTTAGCTAGCAGATGGTAGTTTGTGGGATTTCAGATTATGCATGACACCAATAGCCAAACCCCTGTAAGGACCACCCCTGTTGCCCTTGTTTGATACAGTTTGGTGGACAGTATACCCGTCTATATGATATGATATGATATGGCATTTATAACGCGCCTATACACAAGTGTTTCAAGGTGCGATGAGGCAAGTGAGGGGAAACAGTGGGAAGACAGACAACAATCCTACTAAGCCAGGTGTCATTCAGATCACGCAAGTGCATGGGTAGAGAAAAAGGGAAATGTGCCTGGGGGAAGGGAGCGGGGAAGTGCAGTACATGGGATAGAAGAATGAATAGATAAATAAAAGGGGCCAGATGGTGGCAAGTGCAAGGTAAGAGCAGACATAAGGGTATTACCCAAATTGTTCGTTTACAATTGTTCGAATTAACAATTGATCGATTTTAAAGGGTCACAATTGACCTTTTCCCTATTGGCCGCATATATATATATATATCTATATATAGATGTATATATATATGGGTGGAGTTTTGGGGGTTTGCGTTGGGTGGGGGGTATGGGGGGTTTCCCTCTGCATATATGTTACAATTGACCTTCACAATTTGGTCAATTGTAATTCGAACAATTGTAAAACAAACAATTCATATACAACCGACATAAGTGCTGGTAGGGGGACTGTAGGGATACAGAAAGCAGTCCCCAGGTGCAGGGGTTGCCAGGGAGGCAGGGCAGGTGTGCAAAAGGTGGGGCCTGGCCCCGAGATCAGAAAGGGTGGCCAGGTAACCAGTGCAGTTTCAGCCAGGAATTTCAGCAGGGGAGAGAGGGAGAGAAAGCAGAAGCAAAGAGGAAGGTTTTTAGGTGTTTCCGGAACCGGAGATGGTTCTCCTCAAGTTTCAGGGAGGCAGGAAGGCTGTTCCAGACGGAGGCCACTGCCAAAGAGAGAGATCGACCACCATCTTGATGCTTGGAGAAGCGACTGACCCTGAGGGAGTTGGAGGCGGATGAGCGAAGAGCCCAAGAAGGAAGGTATTTGGGAAGAGAGAGTTGAAGGTATTGCGGCCCCAGGCCCCAGAAGGCCTTGTGGACAATGCAGAGGGTTTTGACCTTAATCCTTGCAGCCACTGGGAGCCAGTGCAGAGATTTCAGTCCTGGAGAAACACGATCCCTGGGCTTGAGGCCAAGGACAAGTCTTGCAGTCCTGTTGTAGATAAATTACAGAGGGTGGAGAGTAGAGGCAGGCAGATTTAGATAGAGGCTGTTACAATAGTCCAGCCTAGAGAGAACCAGGGCTCTGGAGACGGTGAGCTTCTGGAGGAAGGAGAGGAAAGGAAGAATACCTCTGAGGAGGTGCAGCTGGTAGTGTGACTTCTTAGAAACGTCAGAGATGTGAGGAGAGAAGGAAAGTATGGAGTCGAAGATGACCCTGAGGTTTTTAGCCTTGCAGGTGGGAGCAGGAAGAGGGCCAAGAGAGCCCGGCCGGAGAGCTGCAGGGAAGGAGGGAGTGGGTGTGCCGATGAGTAGAATCTCAGTCTTATTGGCATTAAGGCAGAGGTCATTCGCGGCACACCACTCCTGGATAGCAGACAGCCAGTCAGAGATGAGGAAGGAGAGGAGGAAGCCGAGGGTAGCCTGAAAATGAGCTGGGTATCATCCGCATAGCACAGGAAATGGTAATGTTAACCATGTCTCCTGTAGTAGGAAAATTGAATGTTGAAGAATAAAGGGCAAATATCCAGATGATAATAAGTGGGCAAACCCTGAGGTATGCCAGGAAATGAGAAATGACACGCATTGTTTAGTGAGCACCGTAGGCAAGCATTCTGCTAGCCATTTTAACATTGACTAAATATAGGATATCTGAACCTTGTCTTTGCTGCACAATTGCGCTATTGGTGTATTCCGAAGACTTCCAACAACTTGAGTAAATGGTAAGGCTGGATCCACTGTATCAGCTTTTAAATTGAGCTCCTACCGCACAGCTCACCAAGTGGGGCCAAGAATTACGCAGCAGATGGACTCTATCCTTGTGCTTACAGTGGACAGCCAATACATTGGAATTAACGCACTTTAGCGGCTCAAAGAAGTCGAAATCCTCAGACACCAAAACCCACAACTGTGGTACTTGATGAAGAAGGAACATTAGAGCAGAACGACACTGCCATTTGTTCTGGATTTTTTGGTTGATATTTTTCACAAGACAGACCGTACTCTCAGCATACAGTCTCTCAGTAAATCGACTGTTTAATGGCCAACCCTTCTTAATTGTTGCTTTTCCAGCCTGCGCCCTACATGGCAAGTTTGGAGTCGAGTTATTATCAACTCTCTCTCCACTAATCAGTGATGCATTTGTATCCAGGATTGTATCAGGTTGTTCCATCTTAGATTTTTTCACTTAAATGGGTGTGGAAGGCAAAGAGGCTGAAATAACCGCAACACGTCATGCTAATCAGAGTTGTTTCCTAGAGTTGAAAATATCAGACGAATCCAGTGACTCAACAGTCAGAACTGTTACTGCCTCTGTCATGAGGAGAAGGATCAACAGTCATGTTCGTAAGAGTTTTAACTGGTATACTCGCACACAGCCACCTTTCATTAACAGCCACCGGGTTAGCCACTCCTGCTATTGGAGGCTGTAGGTTATCATGAATTCGCCCACATAGTTTTAACAAAATGTTCATTGCAAACTGGATGGAAACCATAAATGATTGAATCCCAGTAAAAGCTGCATCCCCAGATATCGAGTCTTCCAGCAGTGCCTCCCCAGTGCAATCAATTACCAGATTTGGAGAAGCAGATAAGTAGTTTGTAACTATATTCTGCGTTGTACTTTACTACGCTCGAATCACTTGGGTCTCCATTACTGCGGCTTGGTCAATTGCGAGTACAAGTACCACCACTGCCCCTGACATGCTCTGTTGGATCGAAAGACACAAGTCCAGTAGGGAGTTACTGTCAATGTCATCAAATGTCATTGAATCATGAGACACTATCGCCTCAAGCAGTTGCTATGTAGGAACTGCAGGTACAACGGTTACCACTGCTGTTACCGGCTCGGGAAGGAAAAAAAAAGTATCATGCCCTTAGGCCTTACTGGGTCAAGCGTATGCACATCAGCTGCTGCTGCCATATTGGCAGAGTCTGAGAGGGCCTGTAATGCCAAAGGGCTTGGTCCAGCCCCTCCTCCCCCACCCCTCACATTATATCGTTTTGTTTTCACTCTGCTCTCATACAGCATTTGAACTAATAACGAGTTAATTTTACTCAATTAGATGCATGTCAGGAAACGTCAAAATAAGGGCTGCACCTTCAGCAGCCTGCTTGCGGCACCCAATCTCGCGCATCAGCACTCGCCGACAGCACTCTCCCAACTGCAGGTGTTGACTTATCAGAAACATAAAAAATGGCCAAGACCTTTCCTTCTAGTATTGACAAATTTCAATTCCCTTTGTTAGCTTACACAGGTGATGCACTAATAGATGCACTATTGGACCGGATGTATCACTTCTCTTTTATCTGTTTTCTCTGCTGTTCTGTCTCTTGTCTTTTCCCCACATGCAGTACACCTTCCTCTAATACCACTAGGTAAGCGCTTTCAGCTGGCCGGAACCGGTTTTACAATTTTTTTGTGAAGTTTCTTGAGATTCCATCGAGTGGGATTTTCCATCCATGACATACCATTATTATGGCACCACCGCTTAACCTTTGTTAGATTCCCTTTGCACGTCCAGGTTTCTAGACCCATTAAAGGGAGATCATGTTTACAGGAACCCGTTTCACAGTCATAATTCCGTGAGTTTAAAGTCATACTATGTTACAGATTTTACGATGTAAGCAAGTCCCTTCCGAGACTCAAGAACAGAGTGACATCACTTGGAGCTCTCCGGTTCCTGTCTCGTCGTGCCTTTTACTTCTAAAATCAGCATGCCGAAAACATTCTGGGCCTGATTTATAAAAGCGTTTTTCAATGGGAAAATCCCATTGAAAAACGCTTTGTAAATCAGTCGCTCTGCCACATGTTAACAACAACTTGTTTGCACATGTTCCTGTCAACACTCTGGTCAACTTCAAGAGAGCAGATAAAACCTTAACAATTGTCACTGCAACTGTTGCCCCAAGTCTTGGACACCAGTTATAGCAGCAAACCTGGCTATCCCTGTGCTGCTTATGGGATGATAAGGGTGGGATTACACACACACACCTCTTCCCTTCTTTAGCCCTTTTCAATTTCCTATCTGCTGATGGGAGGGACTGAGTGTGGCGCCTTTCCCTTCAATTACACAGAAAAGACCAGGAAGTAGGAAGGAAGTGAAATGAAAGACAACAGCTTCCTCCATCACCATGAACAGACTATGTGGTGGGGCCAGCGGCCACTACCAACCCTTCACCTCCACACATGATGCTGTATAAAGCCACTATTTTATAGTATAGAAGAAAACAGTTCAAATTCACATTTTAATGGGAAGGAAAGGTGGAACACAGAAAAGGTATATCATTAAGAAAAATATTTTATTATAGAAAAAAGACATAATTCTCATTAAAACTGTGTTAAATAATACACAGATTAAGGAACAACCCTAAAACCAGGTTATCAAAAAAAAGGACGATTACATACACAACATCAATGTAAAAATAAAAAAACAACCATACCACATTAACTAAAAAAACAACATTTACCATACAAATATCAGTAAAAAATGCATTTGTTGCAATCTATATATAACCCAACATGTTTCTGTCTGTTGACTCTTAGATGTCTGACATTTATCAGGGGTAGCTCTTCTTAAAATTCTACAGTGATCGTCCCCTCCAGTCCTGGTGTGCGTGGATCTGAACTTGATCTGTAATGCAATCTATAAAAACATACAACCATATTAAAAAATTGTGTGTGCACCAACATTTCCCAGTATTTACCTACTTTTAATGTCATATGTCAACATTACACAAGCACGGAAGCCTGAATTAATAAAGCCACCCGTACCTAGTCCCCATTCGGGAACCCTTAGCACCAAAAATCTGCTGTAAACATATATACATTGGGATCTGTGTATTCCAAGGATCCAATGTCGCCAATAATACAGTCACATCCAGCCGGATATCAACCGCTTATATTAGTAATCCTTTTCAATGGATTTGAGTAAGAACACACTAGAGAAGAAAACATAACGACACACTGTGTCACACCATAATCATACCGGAGTATAAAAAGTCAAAAGACCCCCTAAGGAACATTCTTGCACATACCTTGCAAAATGCGGTAGCCAAATGTGTTCCCAAAAGAGAATAAACCTTTGAGGAGAATGATCAGTCTATAACGTGAAACGGCTACTGTGTCAAGTTCTAACTCTTCAAACACAATCTGTGGAGATTAAACACAATAAGAAGTAATCACCCGCTGTGTTCACTAGTGTTCACTAGGGTATTATTTAAACAAACAATTTTCCTGCAGTTCCAAGGCCACGGAAAAAGGCACATAAATGATCTACAAAGTGCATCCCCAAATAAAGGCATATACACCAATAGTGAGCCTCAATATACACATCCTAAGCCTGAGCTTAATATGTTATTTAGCCCAACAAAAACGCATCTCCATTTAGCCTAGCATAATAAAATGCTACACACTGCTGAGCCTCTGTATAGTGTTTATCCCAAAAAAGGGTTTACATGCCGCCTGTCAAATGTTGTTAAACTTTGTGCCGCCTCCAAAGTGCAATATCACTCCGTTTGAAAACAACACATGCACGTTATGCTCCACACTCGGGAGCCTACTGTTTAATTCAAAGACTCATCTCCATACTGCATCGCAAGAATTCTCAAAATCAGTGCTGCATCCACTGTCCAGTTTCTACCCAGTTTCAAGAAAGAGCCTGCATGCATGTAACCACATTACCTAAGAACTACTGCATGCATCCCCAAAACAAAGCACAAGTTACAACACCTCATAACGGTAAACTTACCCGTAATGGACCAACAAAAGACCAAAGTTCTTTTTCAACCGCCGATTGCCGTGGTTCAGGTGCCACCATACAATCCTCTCAACGCCATTGTTGTAAACACACAAAAAAACGCCAGAAAAGACTGTCTACAAGTAGCTTTTACCCATAATGCAAATGGCAAGGTAAAACAACACTAAAAAGGGACTCATCGCCAGGAAGAGCTGTCTACAAGTATCTTTTACCCATAATGCAAATGGCAAGGTAAAACAACACTAAAAAGGGACTCATGAAGTAGAAAACGAACTGTGAAAAAGGCACTTAGCACTTCTACATTTAAAAAATTCATGCCAGCCTACAAACTGACTAAAAAAGAAAATAACTTGGACAAGGATGAAAACAACCACTAATGGAAAATACTCTGTCAAGGCAATCACCCACAACAAAGGGCATGGATAAATACCACACTTAGTCTAAAAAAACGGGGGGGGGGAGTAATCAAGAAATGTTTTTTTGTCCGAGTAATTCAGAAAGACAACTCCTTGGCCTCTCTACACCAATGAAAACAGTAAGACTAGAGCCCCAAACAGGCATGGAACAGGGAACAACATAATTAATCATCTTAACCCAGGTTAGTATAAGGCAAAGAACTGTATATAAATATGCAGTCATCGACATGAGAAACAACAGTGCATGACAGATGTGTACAATGGATATAGCCAATAATGTCCATTATAACTCGTATGATAAGAAGAGCACGGCATATATGGAGGCTCAGCAGTATGTAGCATTTTATTATGCTAGGCTAAATGGAGATGTGTGTTTGTTGGGCTAAATAACATATTGAGCTAGGGCTTAAGATGCGTATATTGAGGCTCACTATTGGCGTATATGCCTTTATTTGGGGATGCACTTTGTAGATCATTTATGTGCCTTTTTTCAGGAAAACTGCAGGAAAATTGTTTGTTTAAATAATACCCTAGTGAACACAGTGGTTGATTACTTCTTATTGTGATTAATCTCCACAGATTGTGTTTGAAGAGTTAGAACTTGACACAGAAGCCGTTTCACGTTATAGACTGATCATTCTCCTCAAAGGTTTATTCTCTTTTGGGAACACATTTGGCTACCGCATTTTGCAAGGTATGTGCAAGCATGTTCCTTAGGAGGTGTTTTGACTTTTTATACTCCGGTATGATTATAGTGTGACACAGTGTGTCGTTATGTTTTCTTCTCTAGTGTGTTCTTACTCAAATCCATTGAAAAGGATTACTAATATAAGCGGTTGATATCCGGCTGGATGTGACTGTATTATTGGCGACATTGGATCCTTGGAATACACAGATCCCAAGGTATATATGTTTACAGCACATTTTTGGTGCTAAGGGTTCCCGAATGGGGACTAGGTACGGGTGGCTTTATTAATTCAGGCTTCCGTGCTTGTGTAATGTTGACATATGACATTAAAAGTAGGTAAATCTTGGGAAATGTTGGTGCACACACAATTTTTTAATATGGTTGTATGTTTTTATAGATTGCATTAAGGATCAAGTTCAGATCCATGCCCACCAGGACTGGAGGGGGCGATCACTGTAGAATTTTAAGAAGAGCTACCCCTGATGAATATCAGACATCTAAGAGTCAACAGACAGAAACATGTTGGGTTATATATAGATTGCAACAAATGAATTTTTCACTGATATTTGTATGGTAAATGTTGTTTTTTTAGTTAATGTGGTATGGTTGTTTTTTTATTTTTACATTGATGTTGTGTATGTAATCGTCCTGTTTTTTGATAACCTGGTTTTAGGGTTGTTCCTTAATCTGTGTATTATTTAACACAGTTTTAATGAAAATTATGTCTTTTTTCTATAATAAAATATTTTTCTTAATGATATAGCTTTTGTGTGTTACACCTTTCCTTCCCATTAAAATGTGAATTTGAACTGTTTTCTTCTATACTATAAAATATTGTCTTGGGGTCCCCAGACAGTGAAAACAGTAGGTCTATGTAACGGACCTTGCTATGGGGATTGTTTTTGTTTTTGTTTTGATTTGACCTCATTTGTACTGCTGTATAAAGCCACTCCAGGGTGTGAGACACTACAGTAAAGCTCCTCCCACCACCCAGATGGCACACCCAGTCTTCTCCAGCCCTCAGGGTACAGTGGGAGGCAGAGAATTAAGGTGACAGTGATAGTGGGTTAACACTTCCCTGCACTCGACATATGATGGTAGCACAAGGTCAGGCATGTGAGCCTGCACTTTGCATATGATAACTGACTAGCACATAGGGTTTTAACTATTTTGCAATGGCAGTAGTTGAATGTTTAATGGTGATCTTTGAATTTGATGAAATCATGTGGCTATGTTTGGGTGTATCTTGCATATTGAGACTATTGCTGGTTTAAGAGGGTTTACGTAGGATTACATGGTAGCAGCTGGACTTCTAAGGCTGCCCTTGGCAGATGATGGCAGCATGTGGATTTCTGAGTAGTTGTATCTTTTAAATGATTCATCCCCCTGACTATTGATGCTTTGTCTGATATTAGATGACAGCAGCTGGGCATGTGGGTCTGTATTTGGAGTGTTATGGCAGCACCTTGACACGTGAGCGTGGTTTATGAGACTTTACCCTAGAATGGGATGGAAGTACTTGGGCATTTGAGATTGTACTTAGCATATGATTAGCGGTGCTCCTTAGAGATCATGGGCCTGATTCTCAAACATGTGCACAGCAGCAAATCTCAACAACCCTGTGAACATGTTATTCTGAAATGGCAGGAACAGGGAAAGCACTTTGCATGAACATTCCATCCCTTAGAATAGCCCTGTTATCCATTCCCCTATTTAATAGGATTCCAACACACCCCTCAGTGTTCTAAAAGTCGTTTTAATCCATATCTGCAAAAATGCTTTCAGTGTTCCTGCGGCTAAAATGTTTCCTCTTAGAAGATGCTTTTCTGAAGTACCCCATCTGCGTAGGAGGCTATGATGGCATTTGTGGGGCTCCTCACTTTTACCAGTTGTCCTGAACTTCTTTGTTAGAGCACTAAGAACATTTGCCTTGGTAATATGGGATACCATCGATCAGAAAGATCAGGTGCATGCCCTCTGCTGGAAGTGACGTGGTGATACTCAGCCTTAGTGTGAAGTGTTTCCTGAGCTGAATGTCTTTTGCCATGTTCAATGCCATGTAACTACCCCCAATTGAAGCTCTCATTCGCCAATTTGTATTCTAGGAAAAAAGGCATTTCCCTGGATTCCAGAATGGACGTCACGGCTGGACTAGTTCTGTTCCTGATCTTCTGCCTCTCCTATCTTATAGTAACGTATGTAAAAATGATGAAAGGAAGACACCACTTACCTCCTGGTCCAACTCCGTTGCCCTTCATTGGCAATTTACTACAAATAAGGATAAATGACATAGCGAACTCACTCATGAAGGTAATGTCTTTCCTGCATTGTACAAATCGCGTCTTAAATTGTGTTTTTACAGCTGCAATACATGCCATTGTAATGTATTGCAATACAATCTTACTGGGCTTTGTATTTTGAATCCTCTGACATTATTGAGTCCTCTTGGCTTTAGGTCCTGCATAACTGGGGATGGGTTTGGGATCAATGAGAGCAGAAGAACAGTTTTAAGTTTGAAGAGTTAAGATAATTGACATAATGGCTCTTAGTAATGACACTCCACCCCCACCAATGAATGTATAAATGGCAGTTGTATGTGTTGTGCTTCTATAGCGCCTTACACCAAGTCACTTTACAAAAATTCATGAATTGGTACAATAAGTATACAACAGGGCACAAAAGAAAGAAAAAGAAACAAAAGAAAACCAGCAAGAAGAAATTAATTGATAATCCAAAAAAATCACTCAAGATATGTAAACTACCACCAAACAAAAAATGATCATTGGTTGGAGCAAAATATTAAAATAGTCCATTACATCCAGGGACTTGGATGGTAAAAATAATGGGTTAAGCGCTTAAAGATAGTCTGAAAATTCACCCAAATATGTGTATACAGAGGCATGTAAACTCCTTTGCAAGCGGTCTCTAATAACTTGGTACCTGAAGAACACCCGGACCAGCTGGTAAGTAATTTGTAAGTTTGTGCCAGGAAGATAACATCGGCTCGTCCCTTCATGCCAGCTTAGCTCTCAACTGTAAATCTTCGAACCAGTATTCAGAGAATAACATCCCCAACACTCCACTCACTCTGACATCGCTACATTCCATCCAACAGTGATGTCAACACACCCAGATACATATTACAACACCTCTCCCTCCTTACATTTCTTGAACAAGAAGGAATTCAACTAAAACTATCACTAACACAATCCCCTACATACACGTGTGGCCAGCACGTAAATGCACCAACTAACCAGACTCCACTGGCGACAAGAAAAGTTGCCACCTGGAGCTCGCTACCACCCCCAACACATACAATTATATGACACTACGGAAATGCTTAGCACTAAAACCATGGAACATGGGACAAGCATAACCTCCATGGCACCCCAGGAATACACACCCTAACTGTGCCTACAACAAATTGGAAAACAAAACCCCAAAACCGTGTCAGCAAGGACACATCCAACTCCAACTCCACTCCTTCCTCTCAAAACACAACTGTCATGATGCCTACCCCTGAAACACCAGGCCAGGCCCAGCACCCCCGGGAGCAGGCATCATGCCCCGGGTAAAAGCCCAGCGGCCCCTTATAGGGGCTCTTTGGACTCTGGCCTGGCGCCGTTGGCGCCAGACTCATGTTGGACATCAGTCCTGGCGCCATAGGCGCCAGGCTCATAAAGGAAGGTGTTTTGTGCACTTACCTGATGCAGACCATGCTGCAAGATTCAGGCCTCCCTGAGACCTGAAATGGACTATTTTTCATTGGGACTATTTTGCCACTCGGGCGTGGCCAGGGAAGGATACTTACCTGGAACTACTTTGGGGGCTATTTAAGCCACGCCCAGACAGTAGCTCACGCTTCGCGTTGTTCTGCATCCAAGCAGCTGAACGCTCACCGTGTCTGCTCCTGCATCTGGTCTCCAGCCACGCCCGCCTCGATCCTGGAACACCTGTAAGGAAAGAAGAGAAGAGAAAGGTGAAAACCAAGAATTTTATCAAACTTCTTACCTGCATCCGGAACCTTCACGCCAGCGTTCCTGAGAAAAGACTTTCATTTAAAAGCACTGCGTTGCTCGCTGCAGCGCCGCGCTTCACTCACCTGTCCTCGGGAGTTCTTCCAGCTCCACCGCGACTGTCTGCACCGGTCGCCACATCTATGCGCCTAGGGGAGAGAAGAAGAGACAAAAGGTGAGCAGAAGGAACATATGAGGAAAGCCTAATTTTCCGCCATAACATTTACTGGTCTTCTGTTGGTGGACCATTCCTCATTTCGGGTCGGCGCCGCTTCGTTGGCAGGTACCGCACCCCAGCCCCTATGGGGAAAGGACAAAAGACATTACTGGAGGAATATAAAGACATTAAGAGGGATCGCCCCCATCGCTAACTCACCTGAGTTTACCATCGGCAATTCAATCCCTCAACGCATCGCCTTCATTCTGCACCTGAAATAAAGGACATATCACAGGTTAGGAAGGCAACAGAAAAGGAGGCTCAACGCTTGAACTTTTGTAATCTTCATACTTACGGCGTTCCGCTCGGAAAAGTCAAGTGGATTTTGCCAGCGCTATTCTGAAAACCAGTGAAGTAACTGGACAAACACGTGCCCCTGCACCAGAAGCAGGATGGAGAGTTGATCCTTTCAAACCATAAGGTGAGCTTCAACCGGGGATTTCGGAGGAAGTTAGAGAAGAACGAAGGGGGGAAGGGGGGAGCAAGCACACTATTCTGAAGACTGTTAATCCCCTTTCTCATCTGCAGAAGGATATTCCTACGGGCCAGACAAGCAAGATTTGAGGGTCCTGTTCAGTCGGTGTTCCGAGTTCTGCGCATCACGCTCGAAGAGGCCACAGCAACCCAGACTAGACCAGCGCCTCCGTGGGAGTCAGGTGAGCATTACAACAACAATGAGTAGACAACCGAAATAGAAAAGGGCTAACTCCTCCCTTACAACCAGAACTGGAAATACACTCGAGAAACAAAAATAATAAAATACGCACCTTGAAACCTGGGACCTGCCATGCCCCAGCATTCCCCAAAACTACACTACCTAACACGCCAAACCATCTGTGCACAAACAACCTTCCACCCTAGTCTGCACCCTAGGGCACCAGGGCTGCCACCCCCGGGCACAATCCCAGCTCACCAAGAGCAACAACAAGCGCACCATCCCAACATCACTTCACAACAGCACCCATACAGAGCACACCTAACACAACCACAAACACCTAAGAAAATACAGTCCAACTAGACTGCGCAAAACACACTCCTTAAACCACCACAATACGAGACACAAGTCCCAACCAACTGCCACTGACAGTACACCACGCACCTAGGACCCCTAGTCCAGCCAAACTGCAACCTTGCAGTGCACCAACACCAAACCTAGGACCCCTAGTCCTTGCCAAAAATGCACATGACAGTGTATCACCACTACAATTTAGGACGCCAAGCCCAAGCCAACCGCACCACCACAGCACACCGTTACTACGACCCAGGACCCCTAGTCCTAGCCAAACTGCACCATGCAGCACACCAACACTACCACTAAAGACCCCAAGTCCTAGCCAAACTGCACTAGCAGCACACACCACACTACCACAAAGGACACCTAGTCCTAGCCAAACTACGTCTACCGCAGTACAACTTCAATGCATCCCACTATACAACGATGTGTGGCCGAAACCACACACTGAGCCCAGATAGGCACCCTCACACACCACACACAACCCATGCTATCCACGATTGCACGAGACAAGTGAACATATTAAACCACAAAACTTTGGCATAATATGCAAATGCTCCAATTTGGGGATCTGAATAACCAAAGTACTTTCATTGAAAGACAAAAATTGTACAACGTAGTCATTTCAGCAAAATCATTTCAGCACTTTGTTAAGAGCACTGCACTAATGCAGAACCAAAGCCCGCGGGTTCCCCCACCCACTAGTTCGTCCAAAACCCAGAATTTCACAGCAGGGTCATTTCTGGAAAGTAATCTCAGCATATTGTTAAAAAGTTGCATTAATGCAGAACCAAAATCAGCGAGTTCCCACCCATGAGTCCGTGCACACCCAAAAGTGCCATCCCAACCTGCAAGAAATCAGGGTTAAAACATATGTATATCCAATACATTTCTAGAAAAAGACCAGAAAAAATGCAATCAGATTTTGGTATGTCACCATTTGTCACATGTACATCATAAGTACATAAAACCAAAACAACTCTCATTTACACACACATCCACACGGGCCCATGGTACTCACATCACACACATATATATATATATATATATATATATATATATATATATATATATATATATATATATATATATATGCTCACTACAGATCTGCTAAGATGCCAACATTTCCCCTAGGCGCCTCCGAATTTCCATAGTCGATGCTGCAACGCCCACAAGTAATGGATTTCAAAATCCTTCCGGCTATCCAACGGAAACATCCAGTCTTTAGTTTTCTCCTTGACCATGTCCCAAACAACTTCACCATTCCGCCGGATGACTTTCCCACGTTGATCAGTCGTAATCAGGGATGCATTTCCTGCACATCCGCCTCTGACCACAACCACAACTACCAATGTTGTTACATCCAGTGTTACCCCCACCGTCTTCCGACCTCCAGGTTTCCTGCGTCACACGCTCCAAATGATCAACACGTTCCAGACGGTCACGCTGGAGCACTTCCTGATGACACGCTACGTCATCATTCATACCCATTGCACATCTCCGACATTCCTCAAAGGTCCCTGTTGCCGAGGATCTGCCCCACAGTTGCGGACCCCAGACAGCAGCAGCAACCACATGGGCCCCAAGCTGCCCACATCCGCAGGTGCCCCACAGGTGCGCCCCACCAATGTGGACCCCAGACAGCAGCAGCAACCACACGGGCCCCAAGCTGCCCACATCCGCAGGCCCCAAGCTTCCCACATCCCCGCTGCTTCTTCATTAGAGCAACTGTACCGGATTCCCGGCGCCAAGGGACCCTCTCATCGGCGCCGCACAGCACAAATGTCCTTTCCCCCTCCACTGGGCTAACAGTTTGGGGCATGCAATGCTTGACAAGCGTTGCAGCTGTGGCCTCCATGGACTCTGGAGCTTCTCCACCAGCACCCTGGGCCCCGACCGTGGCAACTACCACCTCCTTATACACCGCCTCCGATGAGCTCCTGGCTAATTGGACCACCCGGCCTCCAGTCACGCCAGAAGCAGAATTGCGGTTTGCCTTGCCCGCAGCACTCACCAGGCCACGGACAGCCCAGCAACATGTACCTGTGCTTTTCCACTGCCAGCACTTTCAGGCCATGGGGCCACCTGCGGCCCGTGAAACTCTGTCACTGCTGGCACCTGAACTCTGCTCCGGACCAGCCCCAGTACGTGGACTGCCTCTGCCAGTACTCTTAGGCCAGAGGGCCACCTCTGGCCCACAGAACTTCATATCACCTTCTGGCCCCTGTGCTTCGGGCCAGTGCCAAACAGGGACTGCCTCTGCCAGCACCGCCCGGCCTGCTGGTGCGTAGCACCCAGATCCTTGTTACTGGGGCTGAGGCTGCTGGCTGCAACTCTAGGACTTGGGGATTGGAGGGCGATGTTCCTGGCTGCTGCCCCCTCCACGACAGGATCCCATCCTCATCGCCTGTGTAATAACTTGGTACCAGAAGAACACCCGGACCAGCAAGTAAGTTATCAGTATGTTTATTTGTAAGCTTGTGCCAGGAAGATAACATCGGCATGTCCCTTCATGTCAGTTTAGCTCTCAACTGTAAATCTTCGAACCAGTATTCAGAGCATATCATCCCCAACACTCCACACACTCTGACGTTACTACATTCCATCCAACAGTGATGTCACCACCAGATACACATTACAACACAGTCCTTTTGGATTAATGTCTGAACACAGTTGACTGATGTTTTCCCTATTTCCGTGGTCCCTCTAGCAGAATTCATAACTAGATACATTAGGACAGACCAGAAAATAGATTGCATTGTGACCGTCAGCAATGTAACTACATATGTGATGCCCATAACCCAAGGGGTTAGCAGAGCTTTCTTGTCAGCATATGGAAACGCTGAATTTGGTTCTAGAAAGCCATATGCGGAGCATTACAGATTGAAACCACTAGACCACTGTGTTCCTCTGGCACCAACTCTTTGTGTGTAAAGCGTTTTGCTAAACAGAGGGTAGTTGGTTGATTGCTTTTCCTCAGCTGGCTCCCTCCTGTGGAACAGCCTCCCCCTGCCTCTGCACCTTGAGCAGGACTTTCTTAAATTCCGAAGCTCCTCAAGACTTTGACCCCCTCCTTCTCTTTTTCTCTGCTCTGCTAATCCCACAGTTGCTGTGATTGGTGTCCAGGACCCTTGTGCATCCTCTGAGCCCCTGTCCACCCACAACGAATCGGCCCAGCTCCTGACTACCCTCAGCATTTGCTTTGGCATGCCCTCCGCCTTGGCAGGTTGCACTTACACCTAAGGTGGCACCTGGCCGTGTAGCACTAAACAACCCAAGCATTTCATCTGTGAGCTCCGACTCCCCGGCACTTACCCCCTCTACCCTTATCCTTGCTGCACTTGCACGTTCTGAATACTCACAAGGCATAGGACGCCCGTCCTTTCTTCCTTTAGCCCTCACTGCTCTTAATAACTATTGTGTTTTCTAATGTATTTCACTCTATTGCTCTCTCCCCTCGCCCTGTGGGCGCTTTGAAACGATATTTACTTGCTGTATAAGCATCTAACAAGAAAACAATAAATAAATAAATACATGGTGCACTCTGTCAAGCATATTGTTAGTATCAGTGTGCTCAACTGTGAAAGGGGCTGCACCTTCATTGAGTTGTTTACCTAGATTACCTGCCACAGAGTTGGACTGCATTTCAGTGTTGTAGTGTCGACGTATGAGTGAACAGATTTATGGCTGTCAAAAAGAAATGTAATGGATTCAGCTTTTACTTACTCCATGCACATGATGCAAATTCTGGCTTCTGGGATGCATTGATCCATAAAGTTATGGATACAACTCCTTCAAACGTGCCTTTTATAACAACACCTGACGAAGTATAGTCCCAATGGATGCAGAGAGCGAAACTCAGGGTACTACGCCACTGTTGAAAGACTCCTGCCCAAAAGCTGAGAACCCACACCCTGTACAGTGTTCTACTGTTCTCAAGTTATGATCGTGCTTTAAACAATTAAAGGAAAATAAAATGAAATCGTGCTTCCTGAAAACCTGCTTGCATTCTACAGAAAAGTAGCCAAACAGCTCTCAAAAGAATTATGAATTACTTTTTCACGTGTAATTTACGATTTACACCTTTTGAGGTAACACAAGATGTTTCAGAATATTTCCCTTTATCAAGTGTTCAAAAAATGTAAATGATACATTTTAATCATTGCCACTCAGCTGTTTTACAAAACCTATGCACTCATATATATTGCTCATAATTAAAAACAGCATACAAAATAAACTCTCACATCCACCGCAGAGTATTGCTTCTTATTCCAAAAAGCAAAACAGGGCTGCGCCTGGCAAAAGAGTAGGTACTCAGGTTGACCACATCACCCTGAAAGAGAAACGAATCACGTCCTTTTCGTGTCTAACTATGGTCATGTGCTCTTACAGTTTTTTGCTGTTGGGACAGAGGAAATATTGTCTCCTCCCTTTGCGGCAAAATTTCACCTAGCATGTCTAAAACGTTTTAGGGTTCACATCTGGTTGGGAGCTCAAATAGCAAAAATCCCACAAAGGCTTGTGTAGTCTTTCTGATGGTGAAAAGGGCCCATGGTATCATGACATTTCAATTGCGTCCATCAACATCCGCTTATTTTTTTTTAAATATACATTTCAATGTCTCAACTTCATGTGTCCCTAGTTTGTGGCTGACTCATACAACACATTCTGGATGTGTTATATGTTATGTAAAATGGAATAAAATACATTGCTGCATCATTTATTCTAAGAGACATACATGCTAATGTTTGCTCTAATTTAACTCTATTAGTTCAAAGCCGGCTAAATATTCCTCGGTTTTAGTTTCCGAGTTTTAGTAGAAATATGCAATGTTTGGGTTTCATTTTCCTGTTCACCCAATCACGTTGTTTTCCTGAATCGGACATGGCGGCATCAAACCCAGCATAATGGGGTAAATACTCACCACTGCTAACCATTCATCATATCTGGCTTTGCTTGACTCAGACATGACATCATCAAATACCATGTGATAGAGTAATACGAGAGGCTAAACCTTTATTCTCACTTTTAGCTCTAGCTGGCCTTCCGTGCAATAATTTGACCATTTATAATAATGTCGGTAAAGGGTTAAAAATGCTGCCAAGACGTCTATGGTATCTATTGGAAATTAATTAAGAACAAGCTAAAAAGCACTCCTACAAGGATTTCTCTCACACGTCCAATGTGCTTTAATGGTGCTACTTATCCCAGCCACAGACATATGAGGGTCAACACATGTTATGTATATTAAATGTGCTCAAACTTATTCCCTACTAAGCTCAGTGTGTCACCAGCACCAGCACAGCGAAAGTTGAAAGGCTAACCTTTAAAAAATAACCAATCATGGTTTCTCTTAATGCTGCAACCATTATATGTTTCGAAACTAGGTTGGAAAGGCCTATTTAAGCTCCCAAAATATTTAAACAGTAAAAAAATAGAACTTTCGCAAAATTGGCAAAGCACCAGTTTTTTGCCTCATAGGAGTTTACTGTTCCAGGGTCAGGACATCTAAAAGCTGTTTGCTTTTTGTTTCAAAGGCAGTTCAGCTTTGTAATGTATTTTTGCAATCAAATTATTGAAGCAAGCACTCAACAACTGGCAAAGTACGATACCAGCTTTTAGACCCATATAATTAAAGTCTTGAATCTGCTTGCTTTTTAACTAAGTCTTGTGGGATCAGTGGTCCTCCAGGCTCTATCTCTTAGGATTTCCTGTGATCTAGCCTCAGGCTGTATTTTGAGGATTGCATCCCAGCTGGTTAAAAGAGCTCGTTGCGATTAGTCCCCCCCTCAGTTTATTATATGTTCCACTCCTGTTTCCATGTTAGTCAAACCAATCCTAACAAAGAGGTGTCATTAATGTAATCAGTAGGAATTGTCCCTCCTGAAAGTTTACAATGAAATTAAGCCAACATATTGTTGTCAGCCGCGGCAATGCAAATTGGCATGGATTGAACAAGAAGGACCTTTGCCAAAGAGTACAGAATGACAGCATTTTTGATTTCAGCTTGTCTCAATTAAGCATTCAGGCTAGTCTGGTTTTCATTTACATTAGCTTGAATGTCCATCTTATGTTTACTTAAAGATCTTCAGATGCGGGCATGTTACCCTTTCATGATTGCAGTCCATGCTCTGAAAGCTTTTGAATTGTTTCATCTGTTTTGCAGTGAGAAATTCAATCTTTTAAAAATACATTTCAGATATTCAACAATTATCTATTATTTTGTCTTGAAATGCAGTGTTGCATGGCTAGTTTTATATAATAATGCAAGCGAATAACAGATCAAAATGACTTTGCGTTAATTTTGGCAGAGCATTTGCTTTGAAAAAAAACTATTTGTGAACAGGACAAATTAGAAGTGAAGTCTTTTGCATAGGCCATCTTTATCTTATGCTTTTTGCATAGAGGAAACTGCAGTTTGTATGCACATTACTTCTGTGGATTTCAGGTAAAACAGGTTAACCCTATCATGCATTCTGAAAGGTACAAATTAATGGTATATATTATTGACTTGTGCTTAAAAAGAGTAAGTGTCAAAGCCAATAGTTTGAATGTGTATTTGTGTAATGCATCTACTTTCAAAGTCAATAGATACACATTGTATACAGTGAATTGTTAGAGCAAGTATAGGTTTCGGGTACAGACTGACTTTTGATTTCGACTTCCTAATGCAGACTATCCTTAGTTTTCTTTAGGTAGGGAAATCCCACCTTAGCATAGGCCTTACTCTATCCTCACATTTAAGTTAATACAATTCTCTGAGTTGAACCGTGAACAGGTTTTCTGTGCCCGACTCATGATGCCTTCACAATATTCAGATTAATCTGGGTCTCTGCAGCATTGGGAATACAGCAGACTTAATACATCTTAATTGTTGGGTTTGGCTTTACGCAAATAGTCATCTCACAAAAGAAAGACAGAAAAACAGACAAAAAAACAGACAGCTGACAGAAATTCTGTGGACATGTAGAGTTATTATGCCATTGAGGGGGGTAACCAAAACCTATGTCATCCCTCCACGATGTAAGGATGGAAGATGGCATTGTAGATACATTGGGCTATGGGGTCCTCTTGCTGAACATGGAAAACGCCTGAGGAAAAATTGAATAATAGGTCATTAATGATTCCACAGCAGCCCTTATTTATTACCCCAAATCCCACATCCATCCCATGATTTCCCGCAAGGGCAGACATTTGGGTAATTTTCCCATATAAACCTCTGTGAGTTGATTCTTTACATCTGTCGAGATGAGAGCCCTTTCCTGGCAGGGACTACCAGAATCTTTGGGGGTCATTCTGAGTGTGGAGGTAGCCATGCCACCCTTTGCGGCATGGCTACCCCCATACCGGGTACCGGGTCTGCGTTCCCTGAATGGGAAAATTCCGGGCCATTCTGACCTTGGAGGGCCCGGTATTTCCCCATTCAGGGAACCCAGACCCTGTGCATCCCCATTCCAATTTGAGCCCCCATAGGGCTCAATGGGAATGGGGAGCATGCTAACAACAGACCTGTTAATGACAGGCCCGTTGTTGGCATGCTTGTCCGCTCGCGGGACCCGTTAAGGACGCCTGGTTTTACCAGGCGTCCTTAGCGGGTCCCGCGAGTGGACCTCGTAATGAGGCGGTAGGGGGTTAACAGGGCTGGCGGCTCTACTGGCCCTGTTAACCCCCTACCGCCAGGGTTATAATGACCCCCTTTGTGTTATACAGATCTCCATGACCACCTCTTGAAATGGCTTAATGTGGAAGTGTGACTTGCTTAAATCTATAACCACCTTTAATCGTAGTTGTGGTGGACAAAGTGGAATTCTTTGGTCGGACACAGTTTACACCACTCTGACACAAATGTATCACAGCATGGGATTAAAATGCATGAGTTGAAGTGACATGGACTATTAAACAACAACAAAAATATAGGGAATTAGGTATAATTAAGGTCATAGGGTTGATTTATCAGGAATGGTTATGAAAGTATTGACTTGTGTTAAAATGCGAACCTTAGTCCTTCCCTCTCTCCCTTGTATGTTCCTTCTTTTATTGGCAGCACAACAGTCACTTATAGTCTCTGGAGTTTTTAAGTGGCCTGCACTTTCTTCTTGGTATCTCACAGAATCTCTGTTATATTTTTTAGATGTCATCTGGGTTTCCTTTTTGTGTTGACTCAAAACCTGTCACCAACACCACTCTTTGGTAATTTTGATGGGGTTGGACATCAGACTCTTAAGCAACCTTCCACACATGATTTGTCAAGTTCAGCTTCCCACTTCTCAAGACATGTGCCTGGTTGAGATAGTTTCACTTTTATTGGAACCCAGTACCTCGTCACATACCCTTCCCCTTATGTCTATGGTTTCCCCATCTTCATCCAAAGGGAATCTTGATAGGAAGTTTACATTCTCTTGTTCCTTGCCTCTTCGATGTTCAACCGAAAAGCAAAAGGTTGTAGGTCCAGGAACCGTTGCATGATTCTAGCATTTGTATCTTTTCTAATGCCAAGCCAGGTAAGAGTGGAGTGATCCATTATTAACTTGAATTACCTCCCGATTAAGTAATATTTGAGCTATCCTATTGCCCATGTAATGGCCAAGGCCTCCAGTTCTGTGAAGGCATAAATCTTTTCTCTGAGAAAGAGTTTGATGATGACATACATAATGGGGTGATTCACCCCGTTATACTCCTGTGACAACAGCACCCCTATTCTGGTTTTCGAGGCATCCGTTGTGTATAATTAACTCCTTGTTGAAATCTGGAACCTTCAACACAGACTCACTACACATGATAGATGTCAAAAGTTCAAAACTTGCCTGGTCTTCTTTAGTCCAACTCATCTTCTGGGGTTCGGTATTTCTTAGTTTATCAGGGAAGGAGGAGGTTATTTCTGAATATCGTGCTATAAATCGACTGTAATATCCCGTAATACCCAAGAAGACCCTCAGATCTCTTTTGGTTTTTGGGGGAGGTGTGACTTTGACCGCTTTCACCTTACCTAACTGAGGTCGCAGAGACTGTTACCTACAAAGAAACCCAAGTACTTCACGGCTGTTTGAGCAAGATGGATTTTTTTGGGGTTAGCAGTCAGACCGGCAGCTTTGAGAGTGGTCATGATGGTAAATAAATGACATAAGTGTTCCTCTCTGCTTGAACTATGGGTGACGATGTCATCCAGGTATGCCCTGCAGAAACTAGTGTAGGGACGTAGTAGTTGGTCCATTAGTCTCTGGAAGGTTGCTGGGGCCCCATGGCGGCCAAAGGGGAGTACTTTCCATTGGTATAACCCATCCAGAGTGGAGAAGCCTGTTTTCTCTCTGGTCCTGAGGCTCCGCGGGAACTGCCAACAGCCCTTGGTTAGATGGAGCCTGGCGATATAAATGGCCTCTCTCAGTTTGTCAATAAGATCATCAATCCTTGGCATTGGATAATTGTCAAACTGGGACATAGCATTCAACTTTTGAAAGTCTATACAATATCTCCACGATCGAGCTGGCTTAGCTAACCGGACTACTTATGAGGACCAGGGGCTTTTAGATGGTTCAGTTATGTCGTCCGTGATCATCTTCTCTTTTTTCCTGTTGGATAACCTCTTTCTTAGTCTCCAGAATCCAATATGGTTGCATGTTGATGACTTTCCTGGGTGGGGTTCGGATACAATGGTAAATGTGTTTTACTCGTCCAGGTTCGTGGTTAAACACCTCTAGAAAGTTCAGAATCAAGGTGTGAAGTTCTTGATGATTTGGTTAGGGCAACTCAGCGGGGAATTATTGAATTTCATCTTCACATTTGGTTAATAACGCAGCCATTAATACTCTTGTGGATCGCACTAGATACTCCTTCTACTCTTTCAATAAGTTGATGTGATACACCTGTTGTTTGAGGCAACTGTTGGGTCTGTTTACTTGATAGTTTCATGGGCCCGTTTGGTCCAACACCTTACATGGGCCATACCAAAGTGACACCATTTTATTCTCTGATGTAGGTTACAGCACTAATACCTTCTGCCCAATGTAGAAGGATCTAGGCTTGACCTTTATACTGTGTTGTCCTTTTTGTTCTTGTACTCATTCCAAATGCTTTTGGGCCAACGTTCTAACTATGGTCATGTGCTCTTACAGTTTTTTTGCTTTTTGGGACAGAGGAAATATTGTCTCCTCCCTTTGCTGCCAAATTTCACCTAGCATGACTAAAACGTTGTAGGGTTCACATCTGTTTAGGAGCTCAAATGGCAAAAATCCCACAAAGGCTTGTGTAGTCTTTCTGATGGTGAAAAGGGCCCATGGTATCATGACATTTCAATTGCGTCCATCAACATCCGCTTATTTTTTTAAATATCAATTTTAATGTCTTATTAAAATATTCTACCAGGCCCTCCGCCTGGGGATGATAAATGGAGGTGCATAGAGTATTTATGTGTAAAATTTGCTTGACTTCCCCCATTAGTTTGGACATGAATGTTGTCCTTTGGTCAGTGAGAATCTCCTGTGGGAACCCTGTGCGTGATAAGAAGGGTATCAGGTGTTTGAGTATCTGTTGAGTTGTTATATTACTCAGTGGGAATGCCTCAGGATATCTGGTGGCATGGTCCACGATGACCAAGATATATTTATTCCCTAATTTTGAAGGGTTGAGAGGTCCCATGATGTCCATCCTAATGCAAGAGAATGGTACCTCAATGATTGGAAGAGTTTGTAAGGGAACGGTTGGGGCATGTTGGATGTGGTCTTCTGACATACTGAGCACGTGGTTACAAAATGCTTGATGTCAACATGAATTCCTGGCCAGAAGAATCTATTACTGACCTGACTCTGTGTTTTCACGTGGGCCCAAATGCCCTGATGTTAAATGTGCATAAGTGAGCTCAAGCACAATCCTCCTATGGCTTTTTGGGATGACTGTTTGTGCTTGAATCATCCCCTCATTGGTGGCATTCCTTCTCTAAAGTAGATCTTCTTTTATGAAGAAAAATTATCCCTATGTGACCTTGCCGCTGCCCTGGGGTACCACCCTCAGGAATGCTTCGACCAAGTTCGGGTCATCCATTGAGTGAAGGCGAGGTCTGCAATAATTTCAGAATCTTCTTCCAACTCCCCCTTCAGAGTTTGGTACTCATCCCCAAAGCCCCTCGCACCTCTCTCTGCAATTTATTTTTCACTTATTTCCAAAGGGATTGGAAAAAGAGCTGGTTCCAACTGCCTCGGTCTACCATTTGCCCAGACTTAACTTCATATGTTTGCTTCCCTGAATTATGAAGAAATACCTTGATGTCTCCCCAGTAGTCTGGGTCTAAGACGCCTGTTCATGCATTGATACCATACTTTCAGGCTAAGCCTGATTTGGACGCTAGTCGGACATATGTGCAATGCGGTGGGGAGAGAATCAGCCATGTCAAAATTAGTTGGCGGTCCCCGGCCTCAATTGTCACCTCTCCAGTGTTATAGAGGTTGGAACCGATAGACTCTAGATGAGCCACAGTGGGGGCTTGGGCATTCTGGGTTAATTTGGTAAAGCGAAGGGTTCCCAGGTTTGTGTAGACCGAGTCAAATCCCACCTTTGAAACCACTTGCGAGTGGTGTGACAAACGATCCAGACATGGGGGTAATTCTAACCAAATTTGTCTTTATTTGTAAAGGTGATTTTTATACAATAGGCCCACTAAATCCTGATATTCCCAGCAGACAGTACCGTTGGGTCAGGTTCAGCCATTGTTCCCGGTGCTCACTTCCCAGAACTGCCCCTGCGGGGTCCTTTGGGGGTGTTATATTTGCCTGGGGGGGACAATACTCTTCCCCTGGTCTTTTTTCATTTGCCAAGGGGGAGAATCCCTGTCTTTTGGTCTTTCACACTTATATGGTAGTCTGAAAAGGCGATCTCTGCCGCTGTCTCCTATCTGTCTTGTTCCCCCTTTCAGGGCTCCCTACTGGTTCCCTATGCCCTTTCCTTGGAGGCTATTTGTATTTCTTTGCAGTTGGACCTATAGGGACTATGCTAATGGAAAGGATAAGAATTGTAGGACAAGCAAAGGGGGGGGTGGATCACTTATGGTAATGACTACAGCCTTAACAGGCATTTTTCATCTGGCTTAATAATTATATCAAGCCCATTTGCTACCATGGTGGACAATGGCAACTGCTGTCTGCTTACTTTCCCTTCTCCAAGTTGTCCCTTACCCGTGTTTTCCACAGTCCTGATGACCACCTGCTTTTGATAACCACCCACGCTCCAACCACTTGCCTTAATCTTCCCTTGCCCACTTTGTTCAGGGTTGTCTTCTTCCCATTTGACCAAATTACTGTCTGTGTCCCATTGTCTTCTCTTTGTGCGTTTCCTTCTCACGTGGTAGCTGGAATTCCATATTCCCTCTGCCTGCATCATGGGGACTCCTCTTCCTTTGTCTACTTCCTTCTCCTTTATTCCCACTGCTCTTGTTGCCCTCTCTCCTTTGGTGATGTTACCGCCCTCCTCTTAACTCCTTGTGAAACAAGGCTTTTGGAGCACTAGCACAGGCATGTCATTTCCAGCTACCCCTCCCCTCTCCATGTTGAAATTCAGTACATTGGTGCTTGTTCTACAAAACATGCAGTGGTTCTATACTCATAGATCGGGTTAAGGCTATTAGAGGAAAAATCCACTGCCAACGTTTTCAACTTGGACTTTGACCCTGTTTCTGTTCCAGGTTGACAAGAGATGAGGCTTTGTTTACTCTCTGAGGTAGTTTCTCTTTCATTAGAATCCTGTGCCTCGTCACACCAGGCACACAGATGTTGCCCAGCTGGACAGCTTGGTGCCTATCCAAGAGGTAATATGCAAACCACTTGAGAACTGTGCTATTGAAGCCCATTCTGTTTGCGTGTAGGCTGGTGAGTGTGAGGTGCTCAACCAAAAAAAACAGACCTCAAAACATCTAATACTAGTTCAAAAACATAATAATAATAATACCACTCTACAGCCAGGAGGATCCCAGCTTGTGCTGCAGGAGCAGGACACACGCATCCAGAAGTAGAGGTAAGCCCCTCTGTTACTTCCACCTGCCTTGCAATCCTCCATACCCCCATTGTGCTGTATTGAGTCGTGCACACCGCGCGCTTTATTAGTAGCGCCAAAATTATAATTGCTGCGTGATTTCACTTTGAAGAATCCACCGAAGTCTGCCTTTGCAAGGAAGCCTTATGATACTCATTCCTGCTTACTTTAATGCAAAGATTCAACTGTTGCTAGGCAGCCCAAGATGGCCGACACCTAACTTTCGGCTCCACTTCCCAATTGTTTGTTGTGCTAGCAGCTGATTGGGTATCCTTACACTTTTCAGACAATCCAGTATGCAGGTAGTTATAAGATGGCCCTCCAGACAAGGACTGACATTTAAGGCTCCTGTCCGAGCCTTTCCCACGCCATACCAATCTACAGACAAGAGGATCCCATCTTGTGCTGCAGGAGCAGCACACACGCATCCAGAAGAAGAGGTAAACCCCTCGGCTACTTCCACCTGCCTTTCCGCCCTCCCCGACCTCCATACTCCAATTGTGCTGCATTGAGTCATGCACACCACGCACTTTATGAGTAGTGCCCAAATTATAATTGTAGCATGATTTCACTTTGAAGAATCACACCAAAGTCTGCCGTTGCAAGGAAGCCTTGTGATACTCATTCCTGCTTACTTTACTGCAAAGCTTCACCTGTTGCTTGGCAGTCCAAAATGGTCAACACCTAACTTTCAGCTCCACTTCCCCATTGTTCATTGTGCTAGCAGCAGATTGGGTTTCCTAACCCTTTTCAGCCAATCCAGTACGCTGATAGGCCTAAGCCGGCCCTCCAGACAAGGCCTGACATTTAAGGCTCCTGTCCGAGCCTGTCCCTCACCATACCACTCTACAGCCAGGAGGATCTCAGCATGTGCTGCAGGAGCATCACACATGCATCCACAAAAAGAGGTAAGCCCCTCGGCAACTTTCACCTGCCTTGCTGCCCTCCATACTCCCATTGTGCTGCATTGAGTTGTGTACGCCACATGCATTATGAGTAGCACCAGAATTATAATTGCAGTGTGATTTCACTTAGAAGAATCCACCAAAGTTTGCCGTTGCGAAGAAGCCTTGTGATACTCATTCCTGCTTACTTTACTGCAAAGCTTTGCCTGTTGCTTGGCAGCCCAAGGTGGCTGACGCCTAACGTTCGGCTCCACTTCCCCATTGTTCGTTGTGCTAGTAGCTGATTGGGTATTCCTACCCTTTTCAGCCAATCCAGTATGCTGGTAGGCATAAGCCGGCCCTCCGGCCACACGTCCTGGCATTTAAGGCCCCTGTCTGAGCGTTTCAGAGCGGCCACGCCACTCTGCTTCTTCCAAAGCCAAAATAACATTACACCTTCTGTGCATCCTACAAGTAAGTCAGTGCACATCAGACACTACCGCCTGTCTGCGTAACCACAACCTGAGACCCACTAGCCTTGACCATAAGGGGTTATGCCTAGCCGTGCTCCTGGCTACCATCGCCCTTCCTTCCTCCCACACCTACTGAATCTCAACCACCTCGCCCTGGTCATTCACCCCTGCAGCCCTGCTCCTCCACCAGGCCACATCCTACACCTGAGACACTGCTGCCATACATTGTCAAATATGCCTGATCACATTGCCCACCCTATGACTTTGCCTATTATGACATTATAAATCTAAGTGTGCCCGCCCACATTGCCAGCCCCGTGACCTAGTTGATGTTGCTTTTCATAACGCCATGTATGGCTGTGCATATTACTTACTCTATAACTATATTGCTGATGCTGGCATAATACCTTGTGTGCCTGTTCACATTGCCTACCCCACGACTCCTTCCATGGTTTCACGCTACCAGGCTTGCATCACTCGCCAATACCCTCCCACTCAGGAGCCCTGAATTAGCACTACCTATACCCACACAGAATGAACCCTCCCACCGAGTGCCGTTCACAGCCCCATCATGCACGCCACCCTGCCAAATGCATGGGACATCACTCCACCGAAATTCTGACCAGTGCCAGAAACACATACCCCTACTCACTCCCCCACACCACACTACCATCCACACTCCGCAGCTTACTCAAACATTCGAATCTGCACCTTGAAAACCACACCTCCTTCCACCCCCAAAGGCACAACCCCAGCCCTCTCAGCAAGCCAGAACACAACCACTTATCCACCTTAGAAAACCTTGCTCTACCCACAAGAGAAACACTTGCCTAGTCTCCCGCCTCAACCCAGCCCATATACTGACTTCTACCCCATCTGCCACAAGCAGAAGTCAATACCACTAATTAAAATCACAACCCCTACCAGAGCCCCTGAGCTTCACACTGGGCACAAAACACTTTCCCCTCCTTGTTAATATGGATTTCTGAACTCTGGCCTGGAGGGGCAGAGGTTCAGAAGGCCAACCTAGTTTCTTGGAACAGGGTAACCTCTGGACAAGCCGGACCAAACAGGGTAGCGATGGCGGCGGTCAAGACTAAGGGCCTCATTACGAGGAGCGCGGTAAAAACAGGGTCATTACCGGCATGGAGGCACTAGCGGGTCCGTGCTCGTATGACACCACTAATAGCAGGTGATTACGAGTGCGCGAGCACGTGCGAACCCCCATGCCGGTAATGGCCATACCAGCATGCCGCTAAAGGCCCTCCAACCCCCCGATACCACCATCACAGGACCCGCCAATACCGCCTCTGCCTAGGAGGCACCCCTTAATACCGACCCGGTAATAACAACATGCTAATACCGGGTTCGTAATAGGGACCCAGAAGTAACGTCATCGAGTCGGAATGGGAAATGCTGCGGCGGCCATCTTTAAAAACACAATCCATTGCCATCCTCCCAAACCACCAGTTGCATTCAGGAGAGACCAGTGGCAATCCCTTCACAATGTCGAAAGCTACCCGAAAAACAACCTCCCGCCTGCGCAAAAAGTGTTTCTCAAACGCAGAACTCAATATGCTGGCAGACACCCTTGCCGCACATGCAGATGAGATAAATCAGCAGAACCTGAAGCGTGAGGTGCAGCAGCGCAAAAAGGAGATCTGGGAGGAGGTAGCCCGCAAGGTCTCGGCTGTCAGAACCACCCCACGGACAGTGAAGGATTGCAAAAAGAGGTGGGATGACCTCTGCCTCTGGGTTCATCCAGGCAAGCAACAGGAGGGAGGCCATGGCTACAGGCGGGGGTCCCCACTCTCCTGCCAAACTGACCAGCTGGGAGGAGACGGCAAGCATGTTCATCCAGATTGAGTCCATTGAGGGATTTGGGGAGATTGAGACGAAGCGGAAACATCTGCAGACAGAGGTGAGTGACCCTGCAGATCCCCGTAGGGGGAACCATGACATAGCTCAAGTGATGTGGAAGAGAGTCTAGGCAAGGCAATGCATGTCCCAACACACACATTAACATATTCTTGTCCAGATGGAGGGCCGAACCCTGCCACACTGAAATGCATGCTGAGTCCCAATCCCATTACCAACACACAGCCAACACACACGGACCGTTCCCATGTAATACATCACACAAACCCCAATACAACGGCATGCCACCTGCCATGCAGCAAACGCCATACTACCCGGTGTGACATACCTGTAAGATATGAATGCATGATAAATGAAATGCTCCTCAGCACCATGTAATGCATCTAGCATATAACACCATCACTGATGCCCTGCATCTCTTCTACCCCCCCAGGCACTGATGGAGAAGATGCCAGCCAGGATCCCACCACAAGGGCATCCACGTTCCGGCCAAAGAGAACGGCCAGCGACAAAACCACCCCCGCAGGAGCCACGCAGCCCACAACAACACCCAGTGTGCCTGACACCGTGGACACTGAGCTACCCACACCTACACCAGTGGAAGGCGAGGCCGTAGACCCACCGACCAACACTGATGATGCAGAGGAGGAGTATGTGGACCAGGAAGGACTGACGCATGTGGCATGTCCACAATCCCAAATCCCCGGGCCCACCCCACATTCAGCCCTCACCCACCTGTAGCAGTGCGGATCCCTGCCTGCATGATTCAGACCTAAGCAGTATCCACGAGAACAGCACTGCCATTGCAGGCCCTGTTACAGCACCCTCGACCACTGCTGCTCCAACAATCAGCCTTGAGGAATGGCTGGCGAGGGTGGAGGCCAGACAAAACTCCATGTTGGACCTGCCCTGGCAATATATCGCGGATGGCGAGGACACGAGGTATGGGATAGCCCAGGCCATAGCGGAGTCCGCAGCCACCATAGCAGCAAACACAGCCGCCATAGCCGCCAACACAGCCGTCGTCAATACCTCGGCATTGTTGATGAGAGACTGTCTGGGGGCCATCACGCAGGTCCTCACATCCATCCTGCTGCACATGCAGCAGCAACAACCCGCACCATGCGTACAAATGACCACAGCATCCTCCCCATCCACCACACCCGCTTCCTCTGCCCTGTAAGTGACTTCAATCCAGCACTCCAACTAAGTCAATGCCTAGTATGGGATGCCCAATGGAAGCCCTTATTTATATATTTTTATGTCAAAGTTCTTTAAATCTGGATGATGAACCCTTATATAACGCCCCTCTCTTTGGATCTCCCGACCTCACTGAAGTAGGTTTGTTTTGCAAATTAAAAGTTTTATTTGAAGAATTGAACAATATATATATCACACTTTTATGAATAGAATAATATCTGAATAACACACTCATGAATATGAACAATGATCTGCAATGTGTAATATTACAAATCAACAATCTCTTTAATCAGTTAGGAGTAGGAATAGGAAGGATACTGTAGCAGAGAATACTTTATATGGATTCAAGGAAATGCAATAATAGGAAAGAATGCAGCACAGAAATAAAACTGCAATATGAAGAGATGGAAATGAGGCACACAGGTTTCAGGAATACAATTAATAATGCAGTTCAATCCCAGCTCACCCAGCAAGTTTAGAGAGAACAGGTATGATTTTAATACAGGCCAAAATGCTTTTGAAGGTGATTGCAATGAATGGGAAAATATGCTAAATGATTTTTATTCACTAAATGGGATTCAGATTTAGTGAGAGTTACTTTGGATTGGTGCAGGTCGACACTAGCAATGAATCATGAATGATTAGCAGATTGAACACGAATTTCAGCAGTTGAAAACAAGAAACAGCTATTTTGACATGTGGTGAAATTTAACCGAATTGCAAATTCGCTGCAACTTTTCCGCGTGCAGGAAATGCGATTACAGCAAAACTATATTGGAGTGTCGTTTTAGGTTCGTTAGAAAGCTTAGGATCTTAGCTTCAAAATGACAGTCAGTTAAATTTCGGTTCTAGGACGTGCGGTTCAAAAGTTACAGAGGCTTTTGTGAAGGTAGATTTTTCAGAAACAGAATCAAGATTTCAAAATGAAAGATTTTGCTTTAAAGATTTGGAATCAATGTGGACTTATACTAAGGGCTATGAAACTACAAGATACCCAATGGGACAACCACCAGAAACAGGGCGCCTTGCACTCTGATTGTTGTGCGTCAAGACACTTGAAAATATCAGCGCATAGATGATTATCGCTGCAATTATCACAGACTATACAATGAAAAGGATTCAGGATGGACACAAGATTCTATAATGCAGTTCTGGATATGTTGAAATGGATGGAATAGGATTTCTTTAAACTAAGAGATTAGTTATGTACAGTTCTAGACTGGATACTCACTCCTATGGCTTTGGAATGAAGTGGACCCCGTCAAAGATCTGGTCAAGGGTTTGGCTGGGAGTCTCTCGCCACCGGACAGGTCTCAGGCACTGGGTTCTGCTCTCAGCATGGCACTCTGGTCTGCGCTGCCTCTTGGACTGGTTCTGACAGGTTCTGGGTTATAGCTCTGCTCTCTGGGTCTGGATCTTGGTTTTAGCACAGGGTTCTTAGCTAGAAGCAGAACAGCTCAGCCAGGCTGTTGGATTTTGGGGTGCCCCTTGGAAGTTTAGGGTTTAGAATCAGGTTGCAAAAGATTCTGAAGATCTCCAAAAAAGGTTCAGCTTGTGGGTTAGGCCTCTCTGCTTCAAGGTTCTAGAGTTTGGTTCTAGAGCTTGGTTCTGGAGTCTGGTTTCTGGATCTATGTCTGGATCTTCCTGCAGGGTGCTTCCCCAAGAAATCAGTTGATAAGTGGAAAGTGTGTGTGTCTTGTCTGTCCTCAGCAGTCCCTATTTATGTATTTCCAAAGTGGGTGGGGAGGCTGATTCTCTATGCCCAACCCTCTAAGGATCTGATAGGTCAGCGAATTCCCTGTCATCTGATTTGAGAAGGGAGCAGTGTGTCATCCTGTGTCATCATGTGTTATGTTTATGGCTTAGAAGAAACACCCTGCCCTTTGTCTCTGTACAGTATATCTTATTTTTCATAAAAAGATATTTACAATAGGCACATTTTGTTAATACTACATAAATTACATGGCAGATTGCCTAAGGTACATTTCTGTTCAACTCTCATTTTCCCAAGAGCTTTGGTTCAGACATGACAACTTTTTCGCGCTTTTGGTGGGTTTCTCAATATTAGTTCTGCACCAATTTTTATACAAGCATGCATATCCCATATGAGCACATTTCTGTAATTTTTCATGTTCCTAGCATAAACACTGTAGGTACAATATTAAAAACTTTTGTAGTTTAGTCTCAGAACAGATTCCAGCTTAGTCAACGTGCAACAGTCACTGACGTATGTCATTCCGTAAGCCAACTGTTTTCTTGTATCTGACATATTTTAGAGCTGTTCGCAATTAACACTCTGCGATTGCCTGCATTTGGTTTTTCAATCTGTCTCTTGTGTATAATGTGACATACACATACTCTGTGCACTGTCCATGGGTTCCTATTGTTGGGAAAACAGAAAAATAGAGGGGTAGACTGCAATGCTAAGGAGGATCCGACATGTATGTACTTACAGAGCATACTTCACAGAGCGGGTGGTGGTGCTCAGTCCCCATAGTGACCTCAGCTTCATCTTCTAACCTTGAACATGTAATTTATTTACACGCTGTTAGGCAGAAACCTGTGCAGTTCACTTGGGGACCACTGCAAAAGATTTAGGTCTACAGGTGTTGGCAGTAAACCCACTTGGTAGCAGTCTGTACCACCCAGATTTACCTGGTAGCTGTGGCTGAGCAGTCAGACTTCCCTCAAGAAGAGTTAGGCAGTATGTTAAGTATACACAATAGGCACTCAGACACAATAGCACAAGCAAACACTGACCATAGTTTTGGTATCAAGGTATATCATTATTTATTTAAAGACACACGTGTTGACACTCCAGCACTATTATTGTAAATCAATTCAAACACAGTTACTATTAATCTATATACATCCCTTATTCCTTATCAGACAAGTCTTAGTTAATACCACTTATTTCCAGACAGAGGTGAGCGCTTAACTATAGATGGCACTCCAATAAGTTAACAAAAAAGGGAGGGAAAAAGGCAGAATGTAGGAAAATACACCACACTAATACTTAGGAACTCTTAAGCAAGGCAGGAAAGTCAAAAGTTACTTGTGGCCCAAAGTCCATAGGCCGGGCCCACTCTTGGAGAGAACAGGGCACAAATGCACCCAAGATCACACAATGACATCAGGCTTAAAAAGTCTTGCAGGGAGTTCAGAAAGGTTTTAGTTAGGGTCAGAAAAGTTTAGCCAGGGTGTCCCAGGCTAACCCAGGTTCGAAAGCCGGGGGCTAAATATACCCCGTACAGTCGGTTGCAAGGGAAGCCAGGCAGAACACAGTACCTTATGTGGAAAGGATCCTCCAGCGGGGGCAGTTGTTCCTGGCAGTGGGTGTAAGTTGCGGCGTCGTCTGGAGGAAGAGAAGATCACGACGTGGAGGAAAGATGAAGGTCGCTGCACTGCCAGGGAAGAAACCAGCCACAGAGTTTTCCGGTTATCGGTACTACCCTTTGATTCGCGGTAGTGGTAAAACGTGGTATCCCGGTTGCCGGGGTGCTTGGCACAGGCAAGGAGGCCATGAGATGCTCCAGGAAGCGAAAAAGGAAGCAGACTGGTTATCCCCACCAGTCGAAGGAAGAAGACTCTCCGGGCTGGAGATCTCCTCTGTCGTTGGGAAAAGTGGTGAGACGGTTCAGCAGGGCACCCCCGGTGGTGTCGTCGTAGCAGGTTGGCTCAGCTACTCCCTCGTCGGATTCTTAGGTCCTGTGGCGACTTCTAAAGTTCCAGTCCCCAAAGCCCTGCTTTTATGCAGATAACCCCCATTCACTCAGCCTAGCTGTCACTCAAACATGCTAAGTGGTGAGCCGGCCGGCTCACCACTTGGGCCAATCAGGACAGAGTGCGACTTGAGTTGCCTAGGCAACTCAGTCAAAGGTGCCTAAATCCCCCTCCACCCCTCCTAAGTACCCCAGACAGAGTGGCACCACTTTGGAGGGCTTCTGTGGAGAAGCCCGCCAAAAAGTGGAACAAAGGGCTCAACTTGGGTTGGAGTCACAGAAGCAAACACAAACGCCATTTTAGAACCGAGTTCTGGCAAAAAATACCAACCGGAGAATTAATATTAAAATAAACCTGAGGTATGTTCGAGGCTATAGGAATTAAATAATTAAAGTTGGTAGCCTCGAACAATGGGAAATCCCATAGAGATATATTTGCGGTCGAATATAAAAAGTAGTATCCACTGCCACCAGCCAAATCTCGATCAGGGGGGACGGAGACGTGCCCCCTCGACTAACAGACCCCGGGGCAATCGAATTGCCCCGGCCAGTACGTCCACAATATGATGGTTTGTACTGGTTCTGTTCAGAATTTGAGACTAGTAAAGTCAATGGTGACTTTACATGCCCTGGGAGACAGTAGTCAGTCCCAGGGTATGGAGTCTATATTGGGGGGTCACTATGACACCCCTGTGTTACTGCACTGAGGGTGCTGTGTAACACACATCACAAAAACACATGAAGCCCTATGGAGTAAAAGACCCCATAGCCCATTAAACACATCTAGAGGTAAAGAAACACACTCAAATCATGCCCAAGAGTGAGGGTAAAAGAGTCTCACTCTTAGCAGGAGAAAAAAATAAACCCCCAAAATCCAGCAAAGCTGCTGCGGGACTCACTAGGTTAGGAAATTCAGCCTAAACAGAGAATTCTCCCTAACACACGCATGAGCCCTATGCAATCTTTGGAAGATTTGCCTGTAATCCATCAGGCAACCAGTGCAAGAACTTCAGTGCATTTGATAGGTGGTCAATTTAGCAAAAGCCCAGTGCTTCACTGCTGTGGAGCAGACAGTGCTGCATAAGTCTTGTCTGGGCAGGACCAATGAGTGTACTATCTTTAAACTATGTTAGAAGGTTAGAATGGAGTAGATTTTTTGCAGCATGTGGACCTGTGAGTTTGCTCTTTCCTTTGCAATGAGCTTTACTTTATGGACAAACTAAGTAAATCATTCATTGGTTATGTATATTTGTTGCACACAAATGTGTCACTTTAGGGCACAAGCGGTGAAAAGGCTAAGAGGGAGGGCAGATGATGGAGGATTAGGTGGTAAAGGCTGTGATTGTAGAGAAGGATATGGTACGTTGAATCGGCAGGAAAAGTGCTAGAGCTCATCTAGGCCAATTGAACAGCCGTTCCATCATTTTCATTCTTGCGCTAGAATATAAATATGGCTTAGCATAGGCACAGTTGAATGATACCCATGTAGTGTAGGAGTGATGGGATTGTGCTGATTTCAATGACCTCAGCATTTATAAAACTACTTTCGTTCCTATGAATTTTCAAAAAACTAACTGATCAGGAAGAGACTCCTATTATATCTATGCCAAAAAATGATCTGCTCTGTATAACTTTATTTGAAAACATATTTTGTTTATTTTTAAAGATATGCCTTGTGTCTGTGAATTGGCATGCAACAGAATGGCTGCATTTATAATGTCCAATCACTGGTGGTAATCCCCAAGTGGTTAGTAGGTATAATTGGAGTCTATCCAAGGTGATCATGATCAGTTAGGATTTTGAGAATTCATAGGAACCTAAAGACCATCATACATGAGCTACTTGAAAGTCATAGGAGGCACAATATGATACTTTTGCCTGACGGGCATAAATATGTGCACCAGCCTTGGTGTTTGCTCCCTTTCTGAGGATCTATACAAATCAGATACACTGTATTTCCACTTACAGGTTAAGCCGTAGGAGAGAATCTTGAAATAAGACATCCCTCTCAACAAAATAAGAGCCTTTTAATGGGAGCTTCTGCTTGATGTTTTTTAAAGTATTATCTTTGACTCTGTTTAAATTTGATTGCTCAATGTTCCCAGCAAGGGGGTTCTGCAATTGGCCTGTAGCTTGTGGTTAGACTATCTTTAGTATTACAGCTTTATGATTTCAATTTTGGCTGTGTTAATTTACAGCCATCTGTCAGGCATTAATTTATAGACAGTGAACAGACAATGGATCAGGGTGTTGTATTGTTTATTCTGACCTGGAGTAATTAGGCATAACTTGGCATCGTCCTTAGGTCTGTGTGAAAACATCCATCCAAACTCCAAATCACAAGAATATTCATGATATTTTGATTTGACAATCTTACTGAACTTATTTTCATGATAGTATTATGATACGTTACTTATATATTGAGACTACTGCCATTCATGTAAGCAGTATGGTGAACATGTCATATCATTCCTTGGCAGAGGATGTTCAGATGAAACACAGTGTGAGTTTGAGGCACCAATTGGTTCCAACTGGCCTGTGTTTCATACTGAAAGCAAAATAACTATTTATTTTCAGCTGAAAGGATAAGAAGATTATTTAAAACAAACACCTTCTGTAGACAAATGTTATGCGTTTTGCCAAACTGAAAGGCAACAATGTACTCTTGGCATTTTAATATTCACCATCTAAAAGGGTACTGCTTTCAATGGCACCCATGCAAGGAAACTCTGCAGGATGAAACACTGCACCATACATTGTAAAATATAACTGTCTTACCCACGTCTATGTAAGGATGTATATCAAAGATTCCAATGCAAGAGAACAGCTTGCAAGAAGAAAAGCATGCATTTTATCAGAAGATCAAGTTTTATTGCATGTTAACGATTGGGAGTGCCTAGTCAGTTCCCTGGAGCTGATAACTAACCCAATGCTCCCCAAATGACAACAATGTTGCAACTTAGACAATTTCCATAATCAGACATATTCTCTTTCAAAGTCTTTTGCACCCAATTAGCTAACTCTAATACAAAATCATTTCATCCCCCTAGACCTAGAATCCTATTGGATACATTCACAAAGTGCAACCCCTTTGAAATGTGATCTTCTTCCATTGTCAGTTATGACGTACTCCACTAAATACATTTACAAATAATGAAAAAACTCAGTTTATTATTCAGACCATGTGACAGAAACCTATTAACCCAGATGGTGATTGTGAAAGACTTTCCATAAACACTTCAAGGGGAGGGTGAGAAATAAATAAGTACTCATTTGAAGCAGCAGTAAAACCATTATCCTCCCAGATGCTTAAGTATCCCATAATATTTTCCCTGCATTCCTTCACATAATCCTATTTGCGACAGCCATCTCAAGTCATATAGCCTTCAGCATGCATTCAGCTAATTTCCCTGAAAGTCCATAAAACAGTTGTCTTCAAACATTTTAGGCATGGGCTCCCCCGAAGCAAAGTGTGAGCAGGCCGGGCCCACTCAAAAATGCCAAATGGATAGTAAGTCCAAATGGCTATGTACTATTGTGTGCTGTAACTGCACCCTACTCCCAGTATAGTCCCTGGGCTCCCCCACCTGCTCCCATCACAGTCTCTGGGCTCCTTCATCCCCCTCCTACACAGTCCCTGTGCTCTCCCACCCCACAACCGATCCTGGGCTCTCCCCAACCTGCTACAACCACTATCCCATGGCTCCTGCCCGTCCTGCTGCCACCACAGTCCCTGGGCTCTCCCACCATGCTCCCAGCACAGGCCCAGGGCCAGTGGAGGGGAATAAACATTTCCCCTAGATATGCAATAGCGACCGAGTGTAGCAAGGGTTCTCAAATCCGTAAAACAGGGATTGAGGGTTTTGCCCCAGGAATCTTTTTAAAATTATGGGTAAAAATGTCGCATTTTCGAGCATACTTAAAAACAAAATTGGGTAAAAAGTCAAACAGTTTGCAAATGGTGCTGGGAGGCCCAGGGGGAAAGCATGGTGTTTTTGATTGGACATCTATAATAGATGTCCAGTCCAAAAATACCATCCCTGCCCCCTGGGCTCTAAAGCACATCAGAAGGAGAGCTGATTTTGCAGGTGAGTAGGGGGATTTTGCAACAAAGGACTTTTTAAAATGCCTTTATTGTACAATCCCCCCACTCGCCAAAATCAGCTCCACGGACCAACACAAACACACACCCACTCATTCACACAGCATTCACGCAGCAAGCACTTTATCATTCACACGAGCACCCATCATTATACACTCACTCATAAGCAAGCATCCATGCACCCATACACATATTTAAATTAAAAAAATGAACATAAACTTACCTTCTGCCCCGGTCCTGAAGTTTCCTCTCCAGCGCTCTAGCGCCTGCATCATGAACAGGAATCAGAAAGCAAGAGCTTCCTGGTTCCTGCACATGCGTGCTGGGGCCTGCGTGTGGGTGCTGGAACGCACCGTTCCAGGCTGGTGTGTCCCTATGTGTGAGGAGGCGCAGGAGCTCCCCCTTGCACATACAGACATGCGGTTCCCCAGCCAATATTTCCAATAAGCTATGCAAGGTTTGCGAAGCAAAATGTCACCAGCCTTGCATGGCTCAGTGTGCATGTGCGGCTGGGGAACTGAACTGTCAAAGGGAAACAGTGTATCCCTTTGACAGTTTAGCCAGCCCAGGAGCACTCCCTCAGCTGGAAAAAGCAGCTGAGGGAGGGCTCAGTGTTTCAGTGTGCTGGCTCCTTGGCTCCTCCATACTGGGTGAGATGGCCACTTGTCGATGCCCCCTCGCCCATTATGGATGAGCCGCCAAGCTCTGACTGGCCTAAAGAGCAATAGGGCTATGCCTGAACCAAAAATGCAAAATACTAGTGTGTGCCATTTTTTTTGGTCTAAATGGGACATTATTTTGGCCAATGTGGCCTGTTTGATGAGTTACTTCACTTTGCAGCTAGTAATTGTGACCATTGCTGCTGAATAAATATTCTTTAAATATCACAATTTGCTTATATTTTAACAAAACAAACCTTGTGTACTATTCAAACAGTCTGTCTCTAAAGGAATGAATTGCCATTTGTAACTGTGGGCCACTTTTTCATTTTTGCCCGAGACAGTGTTATGCCCCAGTCCAACCCTGAGCCGCCCCTGCCCATTTCCTCCATTAAAATGTTTTAAATTTCAGCTGGGGGACTTGCGTGCCCTCACCCTCCCCCAGCCCTGCATGGCAATGAGGCCACACCCCCCTGGGTGCACTGTGCACCCCACAATTTGAAGACCTGCAACTAATCCAGAACAGGACTGCAAGACTTGTCCTTGGCCTGAAGCCCTGGGATCGTATCTCTCCAGCTCAGTGGATGCGAGGATTACATTCAAAACCCTCTGCATTGTCCACAAGGTTTTCTGGAGTCTGGGTCCAAATACCTTCTGTTATCCCTCCACAAATACCTTCCCTCTCGAGCTCTTTGCTCCTCTACCTCTAATTCCCTCAGGGTCAGTCATTTTTCAAAGAAACAAGCTGGGGGTAGATCTCTGTTTTTGGGTGGGGCCTCCCTCTGGAACAGCCTCCCTGCCAGTCTAAAACTTGAGGAGAACCATCTCCAGTTCCAGAAGCATCTCAAGACCTTCCTCTTTTCTTCTGCCTTCACTCCCCCTCTCCCCTGCTCATCTGTTCTCTCTTGGCACTGTGCACTTCGCCACCCGCTGTCCTGCGGGCCCAGGTACCTGCTCACCCTGCCACCCTCCCGCACTGCCTCCGGGCCACCCCTTGCACTGGGGTCTGTATCTGTACCCATACAGCCCCCCCTTTTCTTCCTACACTTATCTACCCTGTCTGCTGCCTTAAACGTAGCACTTGCAAATTGCTGGGTGCGCTACCACTGTTTGCTGCCTTTATTATGTATTTATTTATTATTATTTATCTGTTTATCCTTTGCTTCGAACTTTCCACTCCTCCCCCCTTCCATGCACTTTTGACCTCCCCCTCTCCCATGCACTTGCACGTTCTTAATATCACCGGGCCTAGTAAGATCGTCGTTTTGTTCTCCCTTGTTCCCTTCCCTTGCCTTATCGCGCTCTGAAACACTTGTGTACGAGCGAGATAGAAATAAAATTATCAATATCAATACCTCTGCCATAAACCATCAGCTCTCAATTTAACTCCTTATCTAACCTGACCTTTCTGGTTATCAAAAAACATGCTTTTGTGTTCCCAGGAAAATTACCCTTTGTATTTAAGAACCTAATCGAGCAAAGAAAACCTAACAAATGGCTTTCCATTCCATTCTCATCTTCAGCCCTTTGCGATGTTAACACGAATGCCCATATGCAGTTAGCTTCTTACCCCCTTCCAACAGCTCAGTCATCCATCTCTACAAACCCAGATAAAAGCCATTCATGCAAATCCAGAGACTCCAAGTAGGTGAAACCTGCATTCTGCAATGTTGCCATGTACCCATAATGAACCCCATATTGCCCAGGGCCCTAAATGTGTCTGCAATCTAAACCATTGCTGAATTCCCACATGTTAGTTTCCCCTTCAATTAACTCCTCTCTTGCATGCATAGAGCTCCCCACCACAAACCTCTCAACGCTACAAACTGTACATTGCACAGCACATTGTATCAATACTACTGCTGCTCATGTTGCTGCCTACTGTGACTCAAAAATGTATCCAAATGAAACACAAAGTAAAACTAATTTCAATGCTTCTAACTATATTGAACACATATTTGTCGGGACATGGGGTGGGCCATATAGGGCGCGCGTGGCGCACTAAAATAAAACAGGGAGCCGGAGCGTTCTGCTGTACATCTTCTTTATTTCGATCCTACATGAACTCTGCCCCTCCCCGCCTCCCCCCACCCGTCACTTCCTTTTTCCCTGATGTTACTTCCCTTATCCCAAACACCCACCTCCTGTAACTACGGAATTGTCAATGTGACATCTTCCCCCTTTTTAAACAGTCACCAGGTCCTTCAGAGCGGGTGAATTTCTGATGGGGTTTGCTAACCCATTTCCTCAATCCAGAGGAGCGGCTTGTTCCTGGCCCATTGAGGACGTGCACTTGAAAGCTCTGGGGTGTTTCCACTAACCTAAGTCTTGGAGAAGCCTTCCTGGTCGAACTCCTCTGTCTCTCCCTGGTCCCCTTGATATGGATCATCCGAGGCATAGTCAATAGGGATGACCACGCGCCTGCTCAATCGGCGCGATCCCAGCAGGGGAATCCCATTGAAATGTGATGAGTTCTGAGTGACGGATCCTACCGTGCCTTGTGACGTGACCATGGATCCCTTCTTCTGCGTAACTAGCAGTGGCTCCTCCTGTGAAGATCGAGGTGTGTTTGTGGGTCTGAGGTTGCTTCACGGCGACAACGTCGCTCACTTCAATCTGGGGTGCTATCAACCCTCAACGTTGATCCGCATATTCCTTTCTTGTGTTCTTTGGCGGTTTCGTCTCGTTCTCTTAGGTCCTTGTCAAGGTTCTCAGGCTGACCACCTGGGCGGGCCTGCGGGATCCTTGTTCGAATGTCTCTTCCGAACATCACCTCGGCAGGGGTTCTCCCGGTGGTACTGTGGGGAGTACCCCTGTAGTCTCTAATCAGCTGATTGAGTACTTGCTCATAGGGTTGTCCCGTGAGCTTTGCTATTTGAAGGGCCCTCTTCAGGTTGGCCACAAATCGTTCTATCATGCCATTAGCCTATGGCCGTAACAGGATTATCTTCCGGTGATGGAATCCAAAGTAGTTTGCGAATTGTGTGAACTGATGCCCATTGAATGGGGGCCCGTTGTCTGTTTTGAGCACTCTCGGGATGCCGTAGGTGGAGAATATGCAGTCAAGCGCTGGTATTACATGATGAGCGGCTGTCAAGGATATGATTTGTGTTTCTGGATATCAGGAGTACTCGTCCATCACCGCCAGCACGTACTTCCCTCCTTCGATGGGCCCAAAGAAGTTGGTGGCTACAGCTTCCCATATTCCTTGGGGAAGCTCTGACATCTTTAAGGGTTCTGTGTGTCGGTTGGGCGTGATGAGGCTGCACGTAGGGCATGACTTCAAGGCTTCCTCGACTAGGGAGTCCATGCTGGGAAACCAGACCTTCTGGCGCAGCATCCGCTTGGTCAACACCATCCCTCTGTGGTTCTCATGTGCGAGCTCAATGACTTTTGCCCCTAGGGATGACGGGATCACCAGCTTACAGTCTTTTAGGAGCAGGTGCTCGTTGGATAAGGCCAATTCGTCCAGTTGCTCGACCTCGATGTGCACCTGATCCCCTGCGGCTCTCCCTCTTTCTCTGGCTCTCCTCCACATGCCTGATTCAAGGCCTTCACGGACGATTTGGCAGGCAAGCCATTTTCTGTCTCTCGAGCTACTGTCGCAATGTCTATCCCCTCTGGGGTAGTTTGATGAATGAGGTACCGAAGATACCTGTCCGCTACAGAGGGGTTTGGCGTGCACCCCTCTCGGGGCCTCTGGACAAGAAGTCCACTGGATTCTCAACTTTTCCTGGCCGGTGCACGATTTTGAATGCATAGTCTTGCAGTCGTAGCCCCCATCGGGCTATCCAAGGTGGTATCTTCACCTGGGTTTCTCGTACAGGAATAGCAATGCTTGATAATCTGTGATGACTCAAAATGGTTTGTCATATAGGAAGAGGTGAAAGTGTTTGCATGCCCCTACCACAGGAAGGGCTTCCTTTTCCGCCTGGGAATACGCTTGTTCATTGGCATAGAGGCTCTGGCTGGCGTATGCGACGACATGCGTTGGTAAAGGGTCTTTCGGGTCCACCTGAGCAAGGATGGCTCCCAGTCCTACGGGACTGGCATCTACTGTCAGTTCAGTTTGGTGGCTGGGGTCGTTGTATGACATGTTCTTGGCCTTTGCCACCCTTTCTCGGATGATCTCGAAGGCCTTCTGGCACTCGTCCGTCCAGTGGAAGGTGGCGTCCTGTCTCGTTAAGAGACTTAGTGTCTCGCTTACTGTCACAAAATTCTTGATGTACCGCGTACAGTGGCTGGCGAGCCCTAGGAATGACCTCAGCTCTGATACATTAGCTGGGGGTACGGAGTCATTTAGCACGCCGACCTTGTCGGGTCTGGCGTCATGCCTGATTCTGAAAATATATGTCCAAAAAACATCAGCGTGCTCTTCCGGAACTCGCACTTTGCACACTTTCATAAGTGCCTTATCGTGCTTGTTCACAACTGCGCCAAAGACCAGGTTGTCATCGCTATAGTTGAGGCAGTTCGGTATGTGCTTGATGACATTGTGCACCTCGGTTTGGAACATCTCTGCTGCCGAGGACACACCAAAACGTAGCCTTTTATAGCGAAAGAGGCACAGATGCGTGACAAAGGTGGTGATGTTCCTGCTCTCTGGGCTCAACACGAGTTGGTGATAACCTTTCTGTAGGTCTAGCTTGGAGAATACTTTGGCCCCATTTAAGAGGTGAATCATGTTTAATATACGCGGGGCCAAGCGCCTTTCTCTCTGTATGGCTTGTTTGGGGGGGGCCTCATGTCCACGCACAGTCAAATTTTTTCTGATTCTTTCTTGGGTACTGACACTATGGTGGACACCCAGGTGGTGGTGCCGGTGGCCTGCTCGATGATGTCTTGCCTCTATAGTGCTGGGCTACGGGGCGTATAAGTCATCTATATGCAGCTTGATGGGCCTATTCATTAGTTTCCATATGCCTTTGAATATGCGTGGGTAGAGATTGTTGATCATTTCAACCGGGTCAATGTATTTGTGGACCATGATGTTGTACAAGATGTGGATGAGTCCCATATCGGCCGCTGCCTTGAAGCTCTGTACGCACCCACTGTCTGTTTCTGTTGCTAGGACGTGAATGGGTATTTTCCTCTCATGTCCTTTGTATCGGCAGGTGCCCTCAAGCTGTCCTAGACACTTGAGGGGTGTCTCGGTGCCATAGGTGTATATGTCCGACACTGTGGGTCACAGTTTTGGCTGTTTGGGCAGTTCTTTGAAGACGGTTTCGCTGACAACATTGACCATGGCCCCTGTATCGATGAGGAATTCCGTGGGCTGTTCATTCAATTTGATGATCAGAATAGTGCTGTGTGCTGTGACAGTAGGGTTTCCTAGGGCATGAATGTATGTCTTCTTCTTTTGATCGCTTCCCAACGAGCTGGGGTCTGAGTCAGATGGTGATTGTTCCACAAGATAGCGCACATGGCGCCTTGATCTTCTTTCGTGCCTGGCGCACATCACATATCCTCTGTCCCTCCTCTCTCTTCTTTGCCTGTCATCCCCTGATTCTCTTTTTCTGGAGTCTAGGGGCGTTTGGTTCGTCTGTCCTGGGATGGCTGGGCCAGGGGGTTCCCTGAGGAGGGGCTGGCTTTTGATTTGGTCAGGAAGACAGCTCCCTTATCCACTCCCTACCTCTGTCCCAGAACAGTCTGCAGACCCCTTTAAAGTGGCCTTCTTCGCCACACATGGCACACCGCTGACCAATCGCCGGGCAAGTCCCTTCATGTGGGTATTCGAACCCGCATTTGTGGCAGAAGAGTTCCTCCAACCTTCTTTCCTGTTGTAATCTGTTAATGTTCTCACCCAGTGTAGGATTGTTGAAGCTCTCTACCTAAGAGTCTATGGCACTTTCGGCTTGGGCTAGCACCAGAATTTCATCTAATGTGCGTTGCTTCTGCAGAAGCTTCCTCCTGAACGTCTGAGACTCACAACCGACTGTGATCTGGGATCCGAGTGCCTCCGTGTTGGAGTAGTTGCCGAAGTTGCAGTGTTTCATTTTTGTGAGGAGCCGCATGACATACGCATCCACGGTTTGACCTTTGATTTGCTTGGTGCTGTGGAAAAGACGCCTCTCATAACCCACATTGGTATGGGGGGTGAAATACGCAGCCAACGCATCTTTCAGGTCTTGGATGGAACCAATGGAGTCACGGGCATTCCGTTGATAATGTCGCGTGTGGCAGAGCCCACTGCCAGCTTCAAAAGACATATTTGGCAAGCATCCTCTATGGGCCCTGTGGCCCCCATATAAAGGTCAAAGTCTCAGATCTATTTTGTCCATCTAGGACCCATGTTGCTTGTGTCTGTAACATCAAATGCCCCTGGCATCTGTGCTTCCAGCATGTCTGGCATCCTATAAGGGACTTTATCCACCACCTGTGGGCCTTTCCCCGGTTGTCCTTGTCCCTGTGCCTGCGCACCTTGATCCTTGTCTTGGCACGACATTGTTCACTCTGGTCTCAGTGATGGGCGTGGTGTACTCCACTCTTTATGTCTTCGCCCTGAGAGATTGCCGCCTTCCTTGGCAAGAGCACCATCAGCGTCCAGGCTGTCTCTCACTGGGTGCACCTTTGCCCCTCAGAGAACAGGGATGGCCGCCTCTAGTAGGCATGAGCACCATCCGTTGGGTTTTTTATGTCTGTGGGGACTCCTGCCTGCGAGCATTTCTGTGGTGCTGGGCCCTTCCCCTGCTCACCTCACGTGGTGATGGCTCCTCCTCATAGTGCTAGGGGCACCGGCTGTCTTGTCATGTTAGTGCTGTGCTCCTTTTCACAGCTGCGGTCCAGGAATGAGACGCTTGCAGCGTTATCAGCCACTGCGGCCTGGATCCCCTCTCCACCCACGTGATGATGGGCTTCACAATTTTGCTTGGCGCTCCGCGCCACACGTGAGCTGGCACCCGCTGCTCTGCTGCCTCTTTCCGCATTCTCCTCACGTCGCGGAGAGGGCACCCGCCTCATCGCCAGTATCGGGGCATGGGGTGGGCCACATAGGGTGCGCATGGCGCACTAAAATAAAACAAGGAGCCAGAGCGTTCTGCTGTACGTCTTCTTTATTTCGATCCTACATGAACTCTGCCCCTCCCCGCCTCCCGCCACTTCCCTTTCCCCTGATGTCACTTCCCTTATCCAAAACACCCACCCTCCCCCCATAACTACGGAGACGTCAACATGACATCATTTAATTGCAACATCGCATCTAACATTATTATCAATATTAACCTAGCCGCATCATAACGAAGTACAATTTACAAAGTGAAAGCCTCTTGCCTGGGTTGGGACCTAAAATATCTACCTCAACATCAATAACATTTTCATATGTAAAGTGCATGCCTGTCATGAACTCCATAGTTGTGATGTTAAATCCATCAGTTGTGCTTGTTTTGCCACCACAAAACAATGAAAACAGACCCATGTATCCACAACGTGATTGATTCTGTAGAGGTCTGCCAAGGCATTTCTTAGTTACCTCCTTCGACTGTATGCAATTTATCCCCTTTGGCTGGGCTAAAAGACTCAGTAATGCACACTTAAAATCACAGCCGGGCATGCTGGGGTTCCATGTGATAATGTCCCTGCAAAAATGTCACCTGGCAAAAATGTCACCAGAAAATTGCTATTTTTTGCAGGGACATTATCACATTGAACATGCGGGGTACACCCCTGCAACCCCCAAAACCTTTTTTTTCCTGGGGAGTGGTGGAGACTACCACAACACTTACTCCCCTTCACCCCATAAATATGGTCACCATATTTAATGTTGCCACAACCTTTTCCCCTGCGACATTATGTATGGCAAGCATATATATGTGGATAATATCACTGGATACCCATGCTGGATATACACGTATCTCTGCAGTAGGTGAATTAACTTACTATGATATGTTACTGTAGCGTTTCATGTGCTTTATTATCTGGATGACCTAGACTGATGAACATCATTCTATGTTCACTTGCTAAAGCCATATCCAGCCTTCCTCCCCACTCACTTGTCACTTTCCCCAAAGACCTGCCTCCTTTCCCTCAGGATTTAATTTTGTTCTTTTTTCTCTGTTGTGTTTTTTTCCCCTAAAGCTTTCCCGTGTAACGCTCACCTGATTCCCGCAGAGGCGCCGGTCTTGACTGGGTGAATGCTGTATCTTCAAAGGTGATGTGTAACACACGGTTGGCTCTTTGGGCTGGACCTCTGTGCACTGTATGTCTGACTCGAAGAGTAAGATGTCTGCAGATAGAAAATATGGGATTAATGAACTGGGGTTATTGGGTGTCTCTCTCCTCTTCCCTTTCTCTTCTCCTGTAGAACCCCAAAGGTTAACACCCTCACCTTAGGTAAGTGAACGCCGAGCTCTCCATCTGCCTCGGGGCAGGGTGCCGTAACCAGTTTCTTCACTGGATAAGGGTGCAGGCCTCTTGACCTCAGAGGACTGCTGTCCGTCGTTAACTGCACGAACGGTAAGTTCTGGGCACTTCAAATGTCTTAAAAGTCTTTTGTAATGATATCTCTTGTTTTGCAGGGTTCCGGCGATGGTGGATGGCGGGCTGATGAGAGTTGAGGATCGAACCCGCGTGAGGAATAGAAGCGCCTGGAAGCACGTAAGTAAGCGCTTGTAGCCTGCTTCACGATGCGCACTAACTGTCCCTTTTATCTTGCAGGTACAAGTTCGGAGCTTTAGAGAAGCTGAAGGGTGCTGGAATACCCACTGGATTCGGCGTGGGAAGGAGTAATGGCACGTGAGTAATAAAGTTGCCCAATGTCTTTAAACGCACCTTCTTTTGTCTTTCAGATGCGGGATGCAGCGCCGAAGGCCTCCGGAGCGTGCAAAGAGCTGGTAAGCTTTTGTCTTTCAGATGCCGGAATGCAGTGCGAAGACCTCCGGAGCATGCGAAGAGTAGGTAAGCCTTTGTCTTTCAGATGCCGGAATGCAGCGCGAGGCGTTGGTGACAGCCGATGGACCAGGTAAGAGAGGCGCTGCCACTGAAGACCGTAGTGCTAACCTGTTCTTTCTTTGTCTTTACAGGTGCTGCTGAAGACTGGATTCCAGGATGGTAAGCCTTTGTTCCCTTAGGCCCAGGATCAGAAGCAGAAGACACAATGAGCGTTCTGCTGCAGAGAATGCAGAATAACGCAAAGCAAGATTCATCCATCGGGTGTGGTTTAAATAGCCTCCTGTAGTGCTTAGGTGTCTCCTTCCACAGCCACGCCTAGGTAAGAAAAGAGTTCCTGCTTTCCAGAAGAGTGCCAGTGTTCTGAACCTAGGGAGTGGCTCCTGCCCCACCCAACAGGAAAAGTAGTCCCAAACAGAAGAGGATCAGGGGTTCAACTGGCAGGTAAGTAAGCAGCATGGTCTGCTGCAGGTAAGTCCACCCAAGCATTATGAGCCCGGCGCTTCCAGCGCTGGGACTGGGCATCTTTATGAGCCTGGTGCCCCTGGCGCCAGGACAGGGTCCAAAAGGTCCCAATTGGGACTGGCTGGCATTTGGAACCGGGGTTATGGGTCTGCTTCCAAGGGAGTCGGGCAAGTCCTGATCTTTTCGAAGCAGAGATCATGACATCCCGAAAGAACTTCACTTGAACTTCCCTCGAGGCGTATGGCTTCTTAAGGGTGTTCTGACAGATGTAAGCCCTATAAAACAACTGCTATAATCCACAAACATTTCCAAATCTCAGCCCGCCAATCACTTAAAAAAATATTGTCATATTTGATCTTATTTGTCATTTCTTCAATTAAGGTCAATAGTGGATGTCGGATAAGGAGGAGAAATAAAAACTGAAAACATTTTGTGCGGTCTCAGGAATCACACACATGAGATTCCTGGATATTGGTTGTGGGATGGGCCAGAAAAGACAGAACAACAACATTAATTGGAAGTGTCTAATGAGTTGTCTTCACATTTACAGAGAAGGTTTGGGGTTCCATTGTATTGACCTGAGCTGCGAGATTGAGCAGCAGGGGAAGTGACATTTTTAGGTACATTCCTCATTCCATCAGCAGAGTTGATCGGCTCCATGATGAGTATGGTCACCTGGTTGCGCAATGTAGAGAAGCTGACATAGGTATAGGTAGGTCTGCAGATGGTTAACTAGCGCTTTCTCCTGATCCTTGAGGCAGGGAATCAATGTGGAATCATAAATCCAGTACTCTATCATTCACAGTGATGTGTCGAACGAAATCCAGAGCTGGTTTTACCTTCAAATGCAGAAAATGTGCACAGCATCACTTGCTGTTGAAATTGTAGCTCATCTAAAATGTCATATTGAGCAAACTAGTAAACGGACCAATCTTGTGTGCCATTTATGGGCATTTACCTCATTTACTCATGCTAACACATGGGCTGAGAAGGGGGAGATTTCAAAGAGCTTACCAGAGACTTCACTAAGGCAGAGCAGTATCTGTATGCCATCAGAATACATTTCAAAGAGAAAGCTGAAGAATCTCTAATGTGTGCCGGGGGACCATGTGCAATTGCACTGGCCAAAAGAACATTACTAAACTTTGGAGAACACAGAACGTTATTTCACAGGAATTTGGCAGGCACTGTCTTTACTTCACATCATGCGAACAGCCTTGCTTGCAGGACGCAGTTCATTATGGAGAGTTGTCAAATGTCTCCTTTAATATCTGTAGAAGTGCGATACCGTTTCTACAACTCATACAAACTCTAAATTATACATGTTCTGGCCTACAAATGTGGACATTCCTGTATGGTTTGGAAGGCAAAATATTGCCCTGCTTAAACATTTGAGAGTAAATGGCTTACTTGGCAAATAAAAATGTAATTGTTTATTAAGGTGAGGAATGCGGCACAAATATCCTCCCTTTCTAAATCACAGTACAATCCAGACGTCAGGGCACCAGGTTGGTTTTTTGATGGTCTGTGTATAGGCATTGGAATTGGAGGAAGGTCCATCTCTGAGCCTCCATATTTGGAAGTAAGATTTTAGACAAACTGCAATGCATGGAAAGGTATGACTTTCTTATTCCAATTTAGTGGAGTTTTTCAATTGGCTGATATCCTGACCGCCTTGGATAAACGAGGCTACCATGATTATATAACACAAGTAGCAATTTTATCTTGCATGACTTACCGTCTTCTTAGAATTACTGCTAAGACTGCAAATGTTTTTTGGATGTCTCATTTTTTTGAGACCCAGGGTTTGATCAAATTAAATGGGAACATGCTAGTTGACTGTACTCTGCTACAACATGGCAAAATGGGGATATTTCTTCCTTTGTTGATTATATTTTGACTTCTAAGCTTCTTGAATACTGCAGTCATTGTCAAATAGTTTACACATGTCTTGGCGATCACTACTGGCTTTGTGCCCCATTTGAGTTGGGCCTTTCTGGTGGCAGGCCAAATGCTGTTCCTTCTCATTACGTAGTTTCCTCTAATGGTAATCATATCTTCTGGTGTGAAAAAAAAACTATTAACAAATATAATTATTTGATTTGTGATTTTTGTAATACTTCTACTCCTTCATAGATGTCTAGCACACAATCTCCTTTATATATCATCACTGAAACCTGGTTCTCTGATGACTTCAGCCCAATCGCAAATGAAGCCTTTCCGCCCGACTACTGCCTCATCCCACTGAACCGTCCGTCCAGAGGAGGAGGGGGGGGGTAGCATTTGTCTTTAAATCTCTCTTCCGCGCCTCAATCATGGACAACCAACCCTCCATTCCATCCTGCGAATCTCTCCTCGTTAAACTATCCCTCTCCCCGTCGCTCTCACTCACCTTCCTAATAATCTACAGGCCCCCTGGCTACGATAGACATTTTACAAACAACCTTTGCGACTCTATTGCCACCCTCCAAATAAACCATCCCAACCTCATCCTTCTCGGAGACTTTAACATATGGCTCGACATCCCCACCAATCCTATGACACACGCCCTAATCGACGGTCTACATGCAATTAATCTCCAACCCCACATAAATGGACCGACTCATTTTAAAGGACACACTCTCGATGCCATCTTTAGCTCCGACACCCAGATTCAGTTAAAGCCCCCAACTCCTATCATCTGGTCCGATCACTTCATTCTATCGTTTGCCATCCCCGCACCCGGCCCCCTTCCCGTATCCGCATCTGAACCTCCGATCCTACGCAAATGCTGGAAAAAACTAATAATCACCCCTGACCTAGCCGAGGCACTCCTCCAGTCCCCACCACCCACCTGCCACCCTAAAAACCAACTAACACCTGAAGCCTTTGACTCATGGCTCAACGCATCTCTGATGCGACTCACCCCTACATGCAAACCATCAACCCCAGATGGTTCACTCCTGAGCTGAAGACCAGTAAACGACACTACAAATACCTAGAACGCAATTGGCAAAATGAGAAAACCCACGAAAGCAGGACCACCTTGGCCCGTCACTTGTACCGGTACAAGGCTGAAATCCAGAAAGCTAAAAAAGCCCACTACAACACCCGAATCCTAAACTGCAAAAACCCAAGCAAAGAACTCCACAAAATTATCTCCGAATTCACCAATCCAACTTGTAATACAACCGTCCCGACCCCGTCACAATCACTGTGTGACTCACTCTCCCTCCACTTTTACACCACAGCTATTGAAAGGACAAAAACTCTAAACACCAAACTGGCTCTCTTACAACCAATTGACAATCCTCCACCCGTACCGGCCAGCCCGTCAACTACAACCTCAACTCAACCAACATTCGAATCCTTTAGTCCAATATCACCAGAACAATTTCTCAAACTTCTATCTGCCCGCAAACCATCTGGATCCCCTCTGGACCCCTGCCCAGCCACAACCCTTAAAGAAGTCTTTGCCTCCACCTGCGCAGGAGAACACGCAAGATCTATCATAAATGCCTCCCTTTCCTCCGGTATTTTTCCCGAAGCATTAAAAAAAAAAGAGCGGAGGACTGTGGAGAGCGGAGGACACGTCAAACCTCTAATTAAAAAACCCTCGCTCGACCCTCTCGAGCCAAAAAACTACCGCCCAATCTCAAACACCAGATTCCTCGCCAAACTCATTGACCGAACCGCCTACTCCCAACTAAACGCCTTTGTTGAAGCCAACAATCTCCTTGACCCCGCCCAATCGGGTTTCAGAACACGTCACGGAACTGAAACCACCTTAACCTCGATCTGGGACGACCTTAAAATGACAGCAGACTCCACGGGATGTGCCGCTCTAATCCTTCTTGACCTATCCACTGCCTTTGACACGATCAATCACTCGATACTCCTAGACCGCCTCCACTCGCTAGGAATTCGTGGAACCGCTCTTAAATGGATAGCTTCATTCCTCAAAGACAGGCACCAAATAACGACACTCTCCAGCTTTACCTCCCAAGCCCGACCAGTCAACACTGGAGTCCCTCAAGGAGCATGTCTATCCGCCCTCCTATTCAATCTCTACCTGATCACCCTCCCACCAATAATTCGTTCACACAACATCCTATGTTACAACTACGCCGACGACACAACTAATTCTAAAATTCCTGAACTCGAAACCCAACTCCCAACCCGACCTGGCATCCTGCCTCGTAAACATAGAGCACTGGATGACCCAAAGCCACCTCTTGTTAAACCCCTCCAAAACAGAAATCATGGTTTGCGGCAACTCCGACCTTCTTCGGCACCCACTACCCTGGCCACCCGCCGTGGGCAACTCACCTACACCCTCCAAAACAGTAAAAAATCTTGGATGCACCCTAGACTCTGACCTAACACTCTCGCGCCAAGTCAACAATGTCTCAAAGTCCTGCCACCATCACCTTAAAAACCTAAGGCGCGTCTTTCCATACCTCTCATTTCCCAACAGAGTCTCCGCTGTCCAATCAATCGTTATATCCAGACTGGACTACGGAAACCCCCTTTACCTCGGAATCCATACCTACCAACTGAACAAACTCCAAAGAGCACAAAACGCAGCGGCCAAATTACTACTTGCGCTCAGTCCAAGAGACCACATATCCCCAGCCCTTAAAACACTGCACTGGCTTCCTGTAGCCCGTAGGGTAGCTTTCAAAACCTTATGCCTCTCGCATCGAGCACTGCATAAAACTGGACCGCAATATCTTCAAGACAAACTAATACCTTATCATCCCACTCGCACCCTAAGATCAAGCTCAGCCGGCCTCCTAGTAATTCCCAAGACAAACTCAGTCAGGCTAGGCGGATCATCATTCTCTGCCCTGGCTCCAACCCTGTGGAACTCACTCCCACCCCACATCCGCTTAACTGAAGACTTAACGTCCTTCCGCAAACTACTGAAAACCTGGCTCTTCCCATAAAACCAATCCAGCATCATCACAATAATACCGACCCATCAAACTACCTGAAGCGAGAATGACAGCTAAATAAACTCGAATGTAAACTAGAAAGACAAGCAGGCTTAAACGAGTAAAGTAGATCAAAACAATGAAACAGAAAATACGAATAAATCATTGAGAAACTCAGGAAATCTGAACCGATCAAAATGACATAATGAATGAGAAGGGAATACAGTGAATGACATAAATGAAACAGTTAGAATGGATGAAGCGTACAGAACAGACAATTACACTAAACGGAAGCATGTGGATGTGACTGGAGAGCGGTTGAGTGTGGAGAGCGGGTGTGTGTGGAGAGCGGTTGAGTGTGGAGAGCGGTTGAGTGTGGAGAGCGGTTGAGTGTGGAGAGCGGATGAGCGTGGAGAGCGGATGAGAGCGTAGTGCGGGTGAGCGTGGGGAGCGGGTGAGCGTGGGGAGCAGGTGAGCGTGGGGAGCGGGTGAGCGTGGGGAGCGGGTGAGCGTGGGGAGCGGGTGAGCGTGGGGAGCGCGGAGAGCGTGGGGAGCGCGGAGAGCGTGGGGAGCGCGGAGAGCGTGGGGAGCGCGGAGAGCGTGGGGAGCGCGGAGAGCGTGGGGAGCGCGGAGAGCGCATGAGTGTGTGTGAGCGGACGAGTGTGTGTGAGCGGACGAGTTGTGGGGAGCGTATGAGCGCGGTTGAGCACGGAGTACGGTTGAGTGCGGAAAACGGTTGAGTGTATAGAGCGGCTTAGTATGAGGAACCGAAAAGAGCGGAGGACTGTGGAGAGCGGAGGACTGTGGAGAGCGGAGGACTGTGGAGAGCGGAGGACTCTGGAGATCGGGTGAGAGTGCAGAGAGCGGACGAGAGTGGAGAGCGGACGAGAGTGGAGAGCGGACGAGAGTGGAGAGCGGACGAGAGTGGGGAACGCATGAGTGTGGGGAGCGAATGAGTGTGGGGAGCGCATGAGTGTGGGGAGCGCATGAGTGTGGGGAGCGCATGAGTGTGGGGAGCGCACGACTGATTATGGACTGAACGAGTGTCCTACCTGGACCAGTATGTAGACTGGATGAGTGGATAAACTACACGAGCATATAGTCTCGACAAGTGTCTAGACCTGACGAAGTGTGCGGTCTGGACGAGGGTGCGAACCAAACGTAGGGTGCGGACTGGACGAATGTGTGGAGCGGTCGAGTATGAGGAACGGACGATTATGTGCAACGGACGATACTTAACATGCCTTGGAATGAAGGCAACTCTTGAAAACATACATCACGCCACACCCCACGCTTACTCTATCCCTTACACCACCACTCATCTAGAACACAGAGATACTATGACACCATTCGGTATAACTGTTCTCATATCTACATCTCCCGCTTACTTCACATCACTCTAAGTAAACATTGCTGGTTTCTCACCACCCAGCCAGGCGTTCTTCTCAGGCCTAACGCAGCCACACTCGTTCCGGATAAAGCCGACCAGAGCGAACACATACTCCTGATCTCTCAACCACCACACCTACAGCTAAGAAGCAGCTACCACTTGTTTTCGCACCAGCTGCACACATACATGGTGTGCACATGCACTTTTTGACTCCCCCCTACTCTCTCTACTGACCTGAACTTCGGTTCCCAAGGGCGTTCAGCCTACCAGCGCCTTCAGACCATACCAATGGTATATAAGGCGCAATATAAATGCAAAATAACAACATATTTTAACAGGGGCATTAGTGAAACAATACTTTCACTTATTGATTCTTGTCAGGAGGACGCTGCTCTCAAATCCTAACTTGAGTGAGAACGCATCCTCATGATTACCTCATAACTTATAAAAGAAAGACCAGCTTGTCAAAATAAGACTGATAGCAAATAACTTTTCAACCAGAGCTGACTAAGTTGGAGAGGCATCACACCTCAAACAACTAAGAAAACTGGCTTTAGTTACATACATTCTTGATGGGTCTTCCCAGACTCCTCCCTCTTGGTCACCCCATTCCAGGGAGTTTGGCTGGCACCTAAAGGGGTTCCTTCAACTCAAGTGACAGGTTCCTGGTTCCAGTGCAGCCACAATGAGGTCTTGGTTCAATAGCAGTCATCTTCACTGTTCCCCGAGAATGGTTAGAGGACAGATCTCTCCTCTGCCTTGAATGTCTTCGTCTCTATGGCTGAGGACTTTGGAATGGACTGCACTCCCATCACATGTCCAAACGTGGGTACTTCTTGTTCTTCTTAGAGCCCAGAAATGAATTAAATAATTTTGGGGTGCCCCCTCCTTGTGTAGCCAAATGCCACAGGGTATTGGTCCTGTTCCAAAGCAGGTCAGCTATGAGGGGTCCAATCCTTGTTGTAACAACTGTCCTTTGTCTTGCGACATCCCACTAAGAGTACCTCATTTGCAGGCTATGAAGGTGACAGGAAAAGAAAGAGAAGCCTACCAGAAAGCAAGATGGTTGGGGCATTCTCCAGGCTGAAATTCCCTATTTGTCTTCTCTAACCCATACCTGCTAGCTTTGATGGAGCTCCAGTGATAAGCAAACCGGTGTGAAGCTGGCTTTGTTTTGCCAGTGCTGTCTCTGAAGCACTGTTTCCAGTAGACCACCTGTGGCAGTGTGTGCCACTTCCTGTTGAAAATTCAAAGGGGCACCATACTGATTATTGTTCCTCATGTCAGTGATGTAGACTGTAAGCCTAGACACCAATATACATCAGTCGGGTCATAGTGAAGCTCTGCTCCCAGAGCCGACAATGGTGTGATATCAAATTGATGTGACTGCATAATTACGTGTCCTTAGCAGATACTATGCAACAACTAATCATGGATTGTATCTAAAGATGAATATGACGCCTGATTGCTTAAGGCATTCAATGACCAATATTTAAATGTGCAGACAGTTAAAATACCACCACTTCCCACCATAACTTAGTGTCCCAGCAGCTGTCAGCAATGCATATGTGACCTTTGAACCTGCCCTGTGCCACTTACAGAAATGGAAATTGAGGGTGCCAGTTGTCTGTTGCAGCAAAGGCATATGTGTGCACTATAATTGTGGCATGGATTATCTATGAAAGGCAGCTGTTTAGCAGACTTACCTTTTTTCAGAAACAAAATTACGTGCATCATTTAATTTCAATAAAATCAAGAACAATTGGGCTATTTCACCCTCACCAGATGGCATTCTGTCACACAGTAGCACCAACACCATCCCAAAGATACCCCCATCTATGACAGCCCTGTTGACTAGTGCATTTTTAGCCTCCATGTAGATGGCGACCATTCAGTTAACCAACAATGGCAGAGCAAACATCATTTATGGGAAGCCATCTGTAGTTATACATCTCCAGCCCTTAATTTCTGAGGGCCACAGTAGAACAATGCCATCTATTGTGAAGTTGGAAGTTTTCCTTGAGATACTTTTGGGCATTCTCCCTTTTGAATATAGAAGGAGAAAGCACACCACACATAACATCAAATCTTATCAATAGTTAATGACCTTGTCACTGCTGGGAAGAACAAGATACCTGTCGAACTGAGCTCCCCCAATCTCCTCAGTGTGAGGAATTTCAGGCACTGGGAGTTTACATCCTCTTTTCCCTTTAGACCTAAGGTCAGTCTGGTAACTGACACCACAGAAGGCCTCCTGGTGCAGTGACCCATATAATGTTCCTACCTCATGGCATGGTGTGGTTATCTGTCTCAATACTTGAAGGCAGTAGTGCTCAAGCAAATAGTGACATCTGAGGGAAGGAGACAGCATGGTTGTACCTATTTATATCCCCTCAAAACACTATTTCACTGTTGATATTTCATCATGAGAAGTTGAAGGGGCATAGTGAATCACATAATTGTGACTGGTACAAGCTAAAGACTGTGGGTAAGGCTCTTGTAACCAGGACTCATGTCTGGCAGAGAGTCTCCCAGGATCCCCCCCTTGTTATTTGCATATTTCAAGTAACTTTGGGTCTCACCCTAAATTACTAGGGCAATCCAGACGTGGACCCCTTGCTCACTATTCTTAGAGAGGCACAGCTACACCGTACTGATGAGGCTCAACCAGACTGAAACACGTGTCTGGGGTTGCTGTTGGTAATCTTGTTCAGAGGAGAATTGCCTATCATTTCGGTGCTGGACTGCCCCAGGGCAGGACAAAGACTGATATGTTTAGGATATTTCTCCTCTATGAAAGATAGTGAGCTAAAGACTCTGGGTAAGGCTCTTGTAACCAGGACTCATGTGTGGCAGAGAGTCTTCCAGAACCCCCTCCCCCCCCTTGTTATTGGTACGAGTCAGAGCACATAGATTTACAATATTAGCCTGAGGATGAAGAAGATTAATGCAAGGACTATGCAGCATCTAAGATTGGCCAGGGGAGACAACTCCATCGGATTCTCTCAATCATATAACATCTGTCCAACGTGTTCCACATCCATGTGTTCTGTGAGGAAATAAATATCTTTCCATATGAAAGGAGAGACAAATCCTGCAATGATACCACCAACATACCTGTTCTTGACACAATTACGGAGAATGCTAGGAACCTAAAACTCCTTTGTTAGCGCTGGCCTGTAGAGCTCTGTTTTATATACATATTTATACATACAAGTGTACTCATGATGCCACTTGCAAAGACTGGAGGGGGGGTTGGTCTGTACTTCTGCTCTCTATACGGTAGAGGAGAGGCACAGAGGATCCCAGCCAAGATTCTCTATTACGGTAGCAATGGAAGAGCAATCAAGGCCTAGCTTCTCAGGAGGTGATGCAGGCTGGTTCTTAAGTACAGTGCAGTCCCCAAGCCCCCACAAAGGAATGTCCACATACTGTATTAGTTAACACACAGTTTTTATATAATTAACATTCAAGGTTATGTACACTATCACAATAACTCACTTTGTGCTCAGAAAATCAACAATGCTAAATATAAATAGTTCTAAAGTGGTACCAAAATTATTATCAGATCCCATTAAAGTGCATCAACTATACTTGTGGTCAAATGTCACACAGATAACTTAATAAAGGCAACCAACAATGGACATAGTATGAAAGCAGTTGGTTAGAACAAGTGGCAGAATACTGGCCCCTACCACTAAACACAGTTCTGTGTGGAGATCCCACTACCTGGGAGACCTGTAAAATAAAGAGATAACAAGCCCAGTCCATGTATGGTTCTACAAGTCTTATTTCCTTCTATAATGTTTCTACCCCCCAATGTACCTGGTAGAGCAGAATTCTTCGAAGAGGCGTCGATTGATCCTTCTGGAGTGACTCCCTTTAAAGCAGGAGCCACGGATCGTCAAGAGGCGTCGAAGAAGGTGAACTTGGCGTTGACGGCATCAATGAAATGTTTTAGGGGGCCGAGACCACGGCAGTGCTCCAGGCGGTGCTCGTCGACGACGTCCTGCGAGGATGAGGTGTGTGGGGCACCTCAGCATTGGATAAGCAGTTCCAGTTACTCTTCAAGTGTTGACTCAGCTTCTGAACAATTTCCATTGGTGAGAGGTCCCCAGATATACTATTCTGCCTCTCATCCACACTGCTGTGTCACACTCAGCAGCCAATCATACAGAAGGGCATTCAGGCAGTCAGCCAAACAGGCATACAGGGCATTCAGGCGATACCCCTCTCTCTTAGACACTCACAACAAGGAATGTGTATTGGGACAAGTACCCAGCCATTCAACACTACACACTGAATTCATACCAGTTTTGGGCAGGGCTGTCTCAGTCTTTGTCTCTCATACCAGAAACCAGACATCCACAAAAAGAAGTGCATATTGGTCACACACTCCATTCACCCAGGTCCCACCCACAGGGTGTACCCATAACATACAGTCACTGGGAAGGCTCCAGCCAGTCGGCCTGGACTTCCCAAAAACACTATATGGAACTTCCACCCAACAGTCAGTCAGGGGAGAAGGGACAGAGCCAGGGCTTCCCAGGACTTCCCAGGACTTTGGGAAAACAAGGTAACAGACAATAGAAAGCAAAAGGCTGCAGGGGCCATCTTGTTTCCTATCAGGAATCAACTGATTCCAATGGCAGGGCCTGGGTATCCCAAAATGGAGGATACTCAGGGCAGTTGTAAAATTCAGCATGGAGCTGCCACCAGCCCATACCCTGCTCTGTGGGCCACACACAAGTGCCCAAAACATACACTAGGGGCACAGGGTTGTACCCCCACCGTTGGGTGCCATGAGGATATCCTATGGGTCTGTACACCAAACCGAAAGAGAGCTGCACCGCCAGGAGTCCCACATGAACTCCTGCATGGAAGAGACGACAGAACACACAATAAAAGGCATTAAAAGACAAGGATACGGAGGCCCTGTCCCTCCGATGCATTTTCAGCATCACACCACTCACTGCCACCAGGGCCACCAGGGCCATCTACAACCATACTCATTATGATTGCTGACAAAATAAAATTAAAAAGTAGACTAGACAAGATAGGTAAGAATTTGAAAAATATAGGCAGGCAGGTCTTGTCCAAAATCTCACTGTCTATCAATTAGAAATGCATAAATACCTTTTGATATTAAATCTACTCTAGCTAGGTGCCATCAAAACCCAGACTGTGGCAGTATTTATAGACTTCATATTAGCATTTGACAGTGTCAACCGAAGGACGCTCTGGCAAAAATTAACTATGTGGAACTGCCCGTCGGAAATACTGGAGCTTATCAAGGCTTTATACTCAAACATGAGTTAGAGTCAGACTAGCAAGAAATTGCTCTCTGTCAAATCCAATCCTCTCCTGGAACGGACTAAAACAGGGATAACCCCTGGAAACTTGTCTATACAACTTATATACCTCAGACATTAAACCAACACAGAACCTGTCCCCAGCAAACCCTCCCATACTAAATGGAACTCCAGTACCATACTTAATGTATGCGGACAATCTTGTTCTTCTGGACAAAACTCCAGTCGGATTACAAAAACGCCTCTAGGCGCTTGAGAGATACGTATCAGAAAATGACCTTGAGATCAATATCTCGAAATCACATGTTATATCATTAACTCAACAATCGAGGAAAATAAAAAAAATAAAAAAACACTACACTATTCCCACATGCAAAAAACGTGAAGAAGTCAAACTCTTTAAATATCCTCGGAGTATGGCTGAATCAAAGCATGTGCGAGAAGGAATGGGCAGATCACCTACAAATGAGAGCAGAAGCCCTGGCACGGCAAGGAGCAATGCTACACAGTAAGTATGGCAAATTCTCGCTAAAACTGCTCATCTCCTTTTACAGACAAAAAGTAGTAGCAATCCTCACGTACAGTGGAGAATCCACTCATTGGAAGCAACATTCCTGCGAAAAATTCTAGCTTTACCAAAATCGCTGCCCATCATGCGCATCCGATTTGATTTAGCACTACAATCAATGATATCCATTGTAACTTGGAAATCCCTGGATCTCTACAGGAAATTCCTATTGGATAAATCAACTACATCAATAACGATCCTAAGAGATAGACCAAACTCCTCCCACTATTCACTATTGAAATTATGGAAGGAAGGCTGTAGACAGATCCTGGGCAGCATGGATTGCTCGAGCCACACCCTTTTACAGCACCCATTAGAAGTTAAAAGAAAAATCCAAAGAGCTGATTGGATTGAGACCATGGAGAAAAATACCCAATAGAAGCTCTCAATACGAGGAGTAAATTAAACCAGAGCGTTAAATCAACTGCCATTTTACCTTGCTCTCCTTCCATGCCAGAAGACCAGGAATATCTTCCTAAGAATGTGATTAAACATATTACCAACCAAAGAAGTCTTAGCACTAAGAATATGAGACTGCACAACGTTGTCCTACTGCCGCTTCTGCCAGGGAAACAACGGAATTGAGTCAATATACCGTATTATTATGGATTGTTCAGCTTTGTCCGAAGAAAGACGACATTATGCTGCTATGTTACCAACTGAGCTTGTGGAACTTGCACCCCAAGAAATATGGTCAACAGTGATGATGGGCACAAATAAGAAGCTAACATTCAGAATTGTACAATTCTGGTCTCGGGTGTTTGAAAAGGACCAGCTGACTCCACCTAAGCCTCTTTAGATATGGAGAAGGAACCAACTTCCCATAAAAAAATGGAACATTTTGAAAATCCGCACAGATTGTTAAGAATCTCAAGCATCCTTTGTTTGCCGAATATCCTATATTTCTTTGTATTTTTTTCTTTTAGAGTTAAGATTAGGGTTGCAATGGCCAAATGAAAAACGTTTGTAAATCAAACTATACTCTTTAAATAAAATGTTTTAAAAATAATAATAAATACCTTATTACTTCATGCCATGATAGAAAAATGTGCACTATATGCCACAACTAATTGGGGGAACATACCAAAATATATAATGAAAAAAAGTCAAGGCCGAAAATAGTCATTTTAGAACCCAATTTTACCACATATATATGTGGAGGTGGGTCAAGTAAATACAAAAGGTGTGTGGGAATTAGGGGGTGGCAGGGGGGCTCCACCAATATATAAGTGGCAAAAAGGTGTACACAAAATAATGTGTTATTTTCGGCCTCCGCATTATTTGTTCGAGGTTTTCACATAGATCCACAATTAGAACATCAATGACAAGCCTAGATTCACGTGCAAGCATGGATAAAGGCTACCAACTTTTGCCATGTTGTACAACCTCAAACACTGACCATGACCTTTGATAGAAAAGGCTTTTTGGGAAAATTTGGAAATGAGGTCGGAGAAACCCTGAAGTGTATAAAATCTGATAGAAAAGCAGACGAGTCATGGGTTCCTTGCTCTTTTGCATCTTGTGAAGGGCATCATTTTAAAACTCAGAGCACCCATAATGAGTTCCTCATAGTCGTTCCAGTGGGACTACACTATAGCTTGCATCTGCTATCCTTGATACGGCTACCAGGCCTCTTAGCACCACACACCGTGGGTAATAATAAGCAGCACTCAGATTCCTGAGGGTTTGTAGCACTATATAAATGCTAAATTATTATTATTATTATAACAATACCGCACCAGGCAGTGGCAGAGTAAAGAGTGCCCGGGCTCATCTGACCCCCAATCATCTAAGCAATGACTCACCTATTGTACCACTCCCAAATTCACCTGGAGAGATGATCTTGCTCTTCTTCAAATGGTGACCATTCATAAAATTGGTCGACTGAGTGATTAAAATAATTCAGCATGCTGACGCACTCTATTTTGCGAACATCCTTCCTTAGCGCTCACTTGCACAGCATCAACAGCCACGGTGGATACATTTCCTGTTGCAACAAGTCTGCAGAAGGTAGACACAGAAGAGGTCTCTCTGACTCGGAGGAGGCAAGGATTATACTCCAGGTATTTTCCAATATGAAAGCGTTTGGGGAGTGGTTCTTCATTTTTGGTGCTTGAAAAATGCTATATAAATATCATGTTCAAATGACATCTCTTTAACAAGTTATCCTGACACTACAAAAGTGGTCCTAGATGCTCTAACTGGTGACTACAGATAATACCTACAGTTTATTATTGTAGGAACTACTTACCAGTTCCTAGCACTTTGGTTCATTCTCTGCTCAACCCGTGGGTCTTCATTAATGTCGTTGTCCCCATGCTACCTAGCTGTAACATCAAGGCCTACACGTGTACCCTGTCCTGGAAAAAAACAACTGGCTGATCAGGAAGCCCTGCCCCGAAAATTCAGATTCTCCAGCAACCTGACCGAGTCAGTCCTGGAACCATCCCAATCTGCCATGTTCCTCAATGCCTTTTTTTAATATTCAGGTGGGCTTAGAGCATCCTTCCAACAAAATAAAGAGCCTCCAGCAGGAAACCTACATTTTCTGTATGTCAGCTAACTGTTATATACAGGAATATGATGTTCAGGTCTCTGCTGGAGGTTAGGTCTTCCTCAATATACCTTGTTTTTCACTGCTGACTCAAGATGTGGCAAATCCATTAGGAGACCAACCTGCATTTGTCCTAATCAGAAGGTATTTAAGAAGACAAGGCAGTGTGCAGGGTTTATCAGGCGTCCTTGCAGTGATGGATAAATGAGTAAAAGCTTTGGAAGAGACTATTGTTTCAGATCTGAGAACTTAGGCACAAGATTAGTACAGACATATAATGGGGTGGTCGAGTGTCCTCAGGCCAGTTCAAAACAAGGTGGAATTGGACAGTGCTAGAACAACAGCTCCTTGTTAATGTTCATGAGATATTTACCCTTCTGTGCTCTTCGACTACATCCCAGCAGCAATTCTGTGACCCAAGATGATCAACCCAATTTAAAAAAGCATACCAATGCATTATATGAATAAGCAAGGTGGCACCTGGTCACCCACTGCCCAAAGTGGCACAGATGCTATAAGCTTGGGCTATCAAGCATGAAATCTCTGTTTAGGCACATCACCTGCTTTGCATGGACAGAGACCTAGCAGACTGACCCAGCCAGGATCAGAGTGCCACAAAGGGGAGCATCAGGAAACACAGTTGGACCACATGTTCCAGGGATGTGGTATGCAGAACATAGAGCTCTTGGAAACAACACCCAATACTAGATTTCCTAAAGATGCCTTGTTATAGCAAGCATTCTTGCTGCAATGAACAGGAAATTCCTCTATGCCTTTCTCCTCATCCTCTCATCACCTCTTCTCCAGGATTCAATCTACAACATGCCACATGATCTTCATAGCCTCAAAATGGGGGAGATAAGTATGCATTCTGATACTTCTGCATCTTTCTACAGAGCAGCCAATCAAGTTCTGTTTGCAGCTGTAGTTTATGATTACGGATGGAGGTGTGATTTTGCACCTCGATATGGACACCTAGGTATATCTGATGAATGCCCTGGAGTTCTTAGAGAGGCAAGACTCACAAGTCATATGCAAAGACATTAAAGCTGTTTTGCATTTGGTGTCTCACAGAGGGTTGAGACCCTTACTCTTTCTCCAGGAACATCCGATCTTGTGATATCTGCTGCTGTTAGACAATTCCAGACTACTGTGGATACAGTTTATGTCTTTCTTCTCTAACAATCTGGTAAAGCAATTCTTCAAATGACAATTTCTACGACATCATGATAGTGAGAATGCAATGCAGTCTTCACAAGTCTTGTTAAGACTCTCTTGAAGCCCTCACACAATGCATACAACGGGGGACGTGTCCTGAGATGCATCTTTCCTAGTTGCCGTTACTTCATTTTAAAAGGTTGAGAGGCTTATGGGTCAATTAGCCAAGCAACCATACATACAGTTATTTAGGGATAAAGTGGTCCTGAGATGCTACCACGGCTGGGATTTGCAGTAATCCATGTGGTGCAGGAAAGGCTACCTTACCTTGCCCAGACCAACTACCTCTCTGGGTCTGACTAGTAAAAACAGGGAAGTCAACCTTTTTTCTACCCCACACCTCACCCTAGTAATCAAACATCATATTTTATTTCTGTTTCTAATTTGAGCAGTGGGACAAAATGGCTACTGACCTGATGGAGTGCCATGAGGAGTCTGGGCTAAACAGCCTACTCAGCCCTCACACTACTGCAAATCAACAGAGATCCCAATCATAAATGTGAAACAGTCACAGTCAAGAGATATACCTCCTTCACCTTTTGTGGTAACATGGGCCAAGGGCAGGGGACTTTGATGACAGTAGCAACCCAAACAGCAATAGTACAACAGTGCCAAATACAGGAATGCCCAATCAAGGTTCTATAAGAGTTCAAATACTTTAATTAAACATACCATATGCAATATACTAGAACACCACTAACAAATGCCTACACCTGTGGAAAAAACACGGAACATACAGAATGTAAATGATGCAAGCACTCAAGTATGCAAGTAATGTAACAGGGATGAAAAGCAACAAACCTCCCAAAATCTTACCAAAAGGATAGGTCTTCCTTGAAAAAGGTTGAAATGGGTGGCTTAGCAGTCAATATGGTTCATAAATTGGACCATGGTGTCTGTGGTCTTTCAAGAGTACCTTGCTCAGTTCTTGGCAGTTTGACAGTGTCGGACCAGGCTTCTCAACGTTGCGTGATTGGGTTGACTGAGGTTCGGATGCAGAAAGGTGCAGTGATCCAGCCAAGGATCTGGCATCGAATTGGGTTTGAGATGAAGTTCCATGTGGTTTTATGTGACATTCAAAGAAGCAGATAGATGGTGCCACCAGGGCCGGTTTGACAGCCGAGTTTGGTAAGATTTTGAAGATGCTAGTCGTTAGAGGTGCTGTTCGAGATGTAGCAGTTTGAAGACTTTGGCAACAAGCAACGCGTTAAGCTGGCATAGTGCAGTAGTGATCCGTTTCCAGGAATGCATCAACAGTGGTTGTAAGAGTTTGGAAAAAGTGCCAAAGGCAGCACAATGGTTTCTGGTGGTTTGAAGGCTATAAAACACTGCCAACAAGGCATTAGTTGTGGTTCAATGATATGGAATGCAAGAGACCAGATGCTCTGCATTTTCAGTTCTGTAAATCCTAATTTAGGGGCTCAGGAACATGATTTTTCCTTGTTCTCTTCACTCCCAACTTGGAGGCAAGCTAGCACCTTCAGGAGTCTTTCATCATAAGTGAGGAGCCTGGACACCAATGCTGCTGGCAGAATGAGGCAGATATTGCTCCAATAGCAGTTCATCCCCAATGTGCCATTGGGGTGGGTAGTTAGCCTCTGCCTTGGAGCACCTATCTCTGCCTTTGGCAGAGGGTGTTGGAGAGGAATGCTCTTCCAACAGTGACCAGATTAATTCATGCAGATATCCATGAAGGTCCAAAAGTGAATCAAGAAAGGTGTGGGTGATCCCTTCCTAATAAAGGCAACGAGCCAGATGGGATTGGATAAAAGCAAGCCTGCTTCTAGGATTATAATCTCTATTAAGGTAACAAGTGACTCTTGCCTTCTTAGATCATATCAAAAGACTAGTGCTTTGATGTGCAGGCAGGGAGACAGACAGGAAAGAGACACCCACAGAAAACCAAGATGGAGGAACACTTCCTCAATCTTTTCCTGCTATGTCGAACTGTCTAGTCCTACTCCCTTCCCAAGCTGCAGCTAAAAAGTTTTTTTGTATGCAAACCCCTGATGTGAGACTGGCACTTGTATTTAGGCTGTGCCCTTTGAAACTCAGTACCCAGGAATAACTTGCTAGGTGGTTCTTGGGTTGAAAAAACATGCTACCTGAACTCCCAAAGGATAAAAGAGAGACAGACATCCTGCCATTGTCATTTTCATTGATTGGAGAAGTCAGTCTGACTAGAATACACACAGCTATTGCACATCTGGCATGGGCTCTCTGTGTTGACATGCATATGATTCAGATCTGCTGTGGCTTCAATAATTATGTGAACTACCACCACCAGACCAAACACAGGTATGGCTTATATTTTAAGATTAGCCTACCATAGGGCGGTCATGTATCATAATCTGTATGGTTTTAGAACAGAGGTACAGATTTAAAATGCAACCATTGCACTACAGTGTCCTTGCTGTCATAGCATCCATGTCAGGAAAATGGCTTCTACTTGGTCTCTATGGTACTGATGGAAGAAACACAATGTAACAAGAAACAGAGTACTCACAAGATGGCATCTCACAGCTCCATTGTTCAGAACTGCTAGTAGTGTGCTAGCTTCCCACTTGATGGCATGGCATCCGAACAGGAACTGCCGGTATCTAATCTGGCATCTGATGAAGCGGTAAAGGACTGCACTACGGGTAAGCCGAGGAGTTGCTTCTTTCTAGTAGGCATTGACACTTCCTAATCTTTCTACCTATTCTTGTTCCCCTCCTTTCTTCTGATCCTTCTTCCTCCTTCTTCAGTACCTTCCCTTTCTGTAACTTCGCTCCAGCTATCCCGAGTTTCCTGGCTCTCCGGATAGCCTGCTTCCCTGGTCTTCTGCTACTGTGAGCTCACTGATTTCCACCTCTCTGACTATGTCATCGGTACCAGGCATGTAGTCGGTTAAGCTGGGTGGAGCCTTGGCAGGCCTGGCATAGGCACACAAAAACACCCATAGCAGATACCTTCTTTTAATTCCTTACTGGTGTCTGTAGTAAATTCCTGGTTACCACTTTCTGTTGCCAAACAGGAAGTGCATGACAGTCCATGAGCACTCTAGTGTTCGGGTGTGGCTGGCTATATAAGCCACACCCGAGATTCTTCCAGTGCTTCGTGTTGCTTTCTGTAAACTGCATCAGCAACACACGCACCGTGCCTCAGCTTACCTGCTCCGGATCTAACTGCTTCGGCTTACCTGCTCCTGATCATCCTGCTTCTGCTTCCCTGCTCCAGATCATCCTGCTTCTGCTTACTTGCTCCGGATCAAACTCTGTGCTTTCTCCACGCCGCAGCTTTCTCTGGTCACGAGGTGAAACTAACACCGGCACCTGTAAGCACAAAGAGGAACTTTCATTAGCGCGCTCGCTCCAATAACGCTGCACATACTCACCGAATATTCCCGCTACGCTGGAATCCAGGTTCGTAGTCCGAGCGCCCAAATTCCTGCAAAAGAAAGGAGAGACATTACTTACTGCACTCGCTCCAGTAACGCTGTGCATACTTACCAAAGACTCTGTGCATACTTACCGGACCACCGAGGCTCTCCAGTAGCGCAGAACCCAGACTTGTGGCGCAAGCACTCCATAATCCACTCCTGCAAGGGAAAGGAGAGACATTAATAGGTGTGCTCGAACCTATAACGAAGTGTATACCTACTGGCGGTTCTGAGTTCTACACGCAGTGCTACTCACCCAAGATACCTTTGGCAAATAAAGACAATTCCGACAATACCGGACACTCAAAATCCACCACGCAACGTTCGCCTTGTGGAAAGGACTTTGCTGGTGAAGAAACTAGCACATTGAACACTCTGCCTCGCTGTGAAGGCATATAACAGCGTGTGGCATCAGAACTCAGCAAACAACATTGGCATCATCCCTATGAGTGTAGGGCTGTGAATCTCCCATAGAATCGCGCACCTGCATATGCAGGATGGAGTGCACACCTCACTAAAAACCAAGGTAAGCCCTTGGGGGACATCACAGCACAAAGTAGAGAGAAGGGAAGGGGCCCAGGGGAATCAGGTGAATCCAGGTCTAAGTGTGCATCTTATATTGGACAGGTGTTCCTCCGGGTGAAACGGGAAGTGAGAACTCAGGGTCAAAGAAGGCTCATCCATCGCTCCTGCAGATACACAGGGGAGTGTGACAGACTACCTGCTGTTGGCTCCTCGCTCTCAAGCTGCAAGGATTTTTTTTTTTTACCCACAGCTTTTTTCCCCTTTCTGCTTCCTGGAAATACCTTGAGTCTCTATCAAACTCTGGATCCTCGAGTGATCTCTGTGTTAGGGAGAATTGTCCAGAATGGCTAATTTCCCTTACACGCTGAGTCCCTCAGCAGCTTTGCTGGATTTCTAGGGTTTAATTTTTTCACCTGGTAAGAGTGTGAGCCTTTTTCCCCACTCTTACATGTGTTTTGCTGTGTGTTGTACATTTATTTGCTCATGGACTATGGAGTCTCACCACTCCATAGGCATCATCTTTTTACTGTGTGTCCCCCAGCATCTTCAGTGCAGTGACACAGGGTTGTCTTTCCAGACTTCCCACTTTAAACTCAATTTTCTGGGACTGACTACTGTCTCCCAGAACATGTAAAGTTGCCATTGACACACTAGTTTTTTTAAATCTACAGACCTAGTACACCCCATCTTCCAATAGAGTAATGGAAGGGTTAACAGTTAACCCTTTTTGTCTAACTCTCATGGGACATTTTTGTGTTCCCCTTTCTCCAAGATTTGGCTGGTGGCAGTGGTATCTACCATTTTTATTCTACAGCGAGCTATGAAAATAGCCTTGGTAACGTTAGAGGCTATGGTGGTAGCCTCAAAGTCTAACCCGCTGGACCCCTTTTATTTTAATTTGGTTCCAGTCGGGTTTATTCACCATTTTTTTTTTGTAAAGGTCCTTCTCGTGTTTTACTGTGCGCGCCAAACCAGGTTTGGTTCCTTTGTTCGCCGTCCTTTGGCTGGCATCTACACAGAAGCCCTCCTTAGGCGCCCGAGTGTCTGGGTGGACAGGATGTGAGGGAGGGGTTTGATGCCCCCTGCACAGGGTCTCCTTGGAGACCCAAGTCGCACTCTAGTTTGATTGGCTAGGTGGCTGTCCTTCCAGGACAACCACCCTGCTGGGTGATTGACAGCCAGGCTGTGTGAATGGGGGATTTGGCGCATAAAAAGACAGTCTCTGGGACTGGAAGGCAGAGTCGCCACTGGATCGAGAGAACCAACGAGAAGCTGAAGGAATATGACAGCTGCAACTACTGGACATCTCGGTAAAGCCCTGCAACAGGTCCGAATCACCTGAAACTTCGACAGAGGAGATCTGAAAGGAATCTTCTTCCCTTGAGCCTGGTGGGAACAACCAGCTCATCAAAACACAGACACCGATCCTCATCCTGGTCGAATCTGCTGCGCATCGCTGCAGTGGGCCGGATAGCCAGTGGGAAGGGAACCAGTCTGGGTTTAAGGAGCTCACCTTTTATTTGACGTTTTGCTCCGCTGCTGGCTTCTTCCATGGCCAGTGCAGGACCCTCCAGGCATCGTCCTTCTTGTCACCATGACAGTCGCTTCAGGAACCGTGAGCCTGCAGGAACTGCCAGGAACCGCTGCCTCGGCTACAGCATTCTTCTTCTTTTAAGGTACTGTGCAAATTCAGTTGTTCGTTCCGTCCGACCGCGGTGAAAGTGTTTGAAATCTGTCGCCTCTCTGAAGGATTGTCCTTCTCTACTCCTTTGAATAACTTTTCTTCTGACCAACTTCCTTTTGAACTCTTGGCAAAGACTTAACCGTGAACTACTCTGAACTGTGTGATCCTCTGCAAAGACTCTGAACCATTAACATTGGCCCAGACGTGTGGACTTGAATCCTAGTTGTAGTAGCCTTTTCTAGATTGCCCTGCCTAATAACTTGTTGGTGCTGATTGATTTTGAATAACCTTGCCTTTTCTCCCTTTAAAATGACTGGAGTGCCATTTTGCTCACACTTCATTTTGAGCCTAACTTGTCCAGAATTGATTGGGGGTTATTGTAGTGTATTAAGATTGTGATGATTTTCTGCTGCTTTATAACAGTGAATTGTTTTATAAATGATTGTGTAAATAAATGTATATTCTTTTACTCAGAAACTGTTACGCTCACCTGGCTCCCACAGGGGCGTCGGTCGGACCCGGACTGCTGCGGCCTCCACCCACGTGATGCGTAGTGCAGAGATGACTGACTGGATCTGCCCTCCTAATCTTGTATGCTTGACCCGTAGAAATATTCTCCTACAAGTGGAGAGATGGATTTAGCCACTTGTGGATTCAAGTGATAGCACCCCCACTGTCAGCACCCCCACTGTCCTCCCCACTAATCACCTCGGTGCCCTCTCAGCAATCTCACCTTATATTCTTGAAGGATGAGCCCTCCATCCTGCGAAGCACGCAGGGGCGCGTTGATGACCAGTTACTTCACCGGCCTGAAGATATTGGAAGAGTTGTAGACGAATCCCGACTCCAAAAGGTCCTGGCGAAGAGCCGTAAGTATATAGTTCGTAAGAGTTCAAAATGTCTGGAAATCACTCCTGCCCAATTCCTCTTTTATCTTGCAACTTTGACCCAATAAGAAGATTGACTGCTGAAAGCGCTCCGGTAAAAGTCTGTGTTACCCAACACTGTCCGGTAAATAATGCCAAGGTTTAAACTTGCTGCTTTCTCCTTTTCTTACAGGTGCGGCATAAGAAGATGTGGCGTGCTGATGAATAATACCTCCGGCGATAAAATCAGGTAAGCATATGGCGGATAAAGAGATTGTCTCTGTCTGTTCTCTCTGCTCACCTTGTTGTTTCTTGTCCCCCTTAAGTGCCAGGATTCGGCAATGTAAAGATGGAGACAGCACCGGATCGAAGAAATGCTGCGTGGAACGGTGAGTATGGCGCGGCGCTGCTGCTGCGATGCGACGCGTTTAAAACAAAGTCTTTCCTCTGGTTTGAAGATGCGATGAATCCGGAATCAGGTAAGAAGTCAGGTAATACTCTTGTTCTAACCTTTGCTTCTTTCCTTCTTTCTAGGTGCTCCAGGTTCAAGGCGGTGTGGCAGAAGGCTGGATGCTGCTGCTGGCACGGTGAACGTTACGCTGCTTGGTGCAGAATAACGCGAAGCGTGCGCTGCTTTTCGGGCATGGTTTAAATAGCCTCCAAAGTAGTCCAAGGTAGGTATTCCTCCCCGACCACACCAGAGTAACAAACTAGTCCCTAAGGTAAAGTAGTCCCTTCCAGGCCTCACATGGGTTTGGATCTTCTTGCAGCATGGTCTGCATCAGGTAAGTGTGCACCTATGACCTGGTGCCATAGGCGCCAGGACTGAACCTAGACAGCCCCTAACAGGGGTTGCTGGGTTTTCTCAAGGCAACTGTCATGATCTCTGCTTCCAAAAGGTCAGGGTTTTCCCAACTCCCTTGGAAGCAGATCCATAACCCAGGTTCCGAGTGCCAACCAGTCCCAATTGGGACCTTTTGGACCCAGTCCTGGTGCCAGTGGCACCAGGCTCATAAATATGCCCAGTCCCAGCGCTGGAAGCGCCGGGCTCATAATGCTTGGGTGGACTTACCTGCAGCAGGCCATGCTGCTTACTTGCCTGCCAGTTGAGTCTCTGATCCTCTTCTGTTTGGAACTACTTTTCCTGTTGGGTGGGGCAGGAGCCACTCCCTAGATTCAGAACACTGGAACTCTTCTGGAAAGCAGGAACTCTTTTCTTACCTAGGCGTGGCTGTGGAAGGAGACACCTAAGCACTACAGGAGGCTATTTAAACCACACCCAATGGATGAATCTTGCTTTGCGTTATTCTGCATCCTCAGCAGCAGAACGCTCATCGTGTCTTCTGCATCTGATCCTGGGCCTAAGGAAAAAGGCTTACCATTCTGAATCCAGTCTTCAGCAACACCTATAAAGACAAGAAAGAACAGGTTAGCATTACGGTCTTCAGTGACAGCTCTTCACTTACCTGGTCCATCGGCTGTCACCAACGCCTCGCGCTGCATTCCGGCATCTGAAAGACAAAGGCTTACCTACTCTTTGTGCGCTCCAGAGGTCTTCACACTGCATTCCGGCATCTGAAAGACAAAAGCTTACCAACTCTTCGCACGCTCCGGAGGCCTTCGGCGCTGCATCCCGCATCTGAAAGACAAAACAAGGTGCGTTTAAAGACATTGGGGAACTTTAATACTCATGTGCCATTACTCCTTTCCACATCTAACCCAGTGGGTATTCCGGCACCCTGCAGCCGCCCCGAACTTGTGCCTGCAAAATAAAAAGACAGTTAGAGCGCATCGGGAAGCAGGCAACAAGCGCTTACTTACGTGCTTCCAGGCGCTTCTATTCATCACACGGGCTCCATCTTCAACTCACTTCAGCCCGCCATCCGCCATCGCCGGAACCCTGCAAAACAAGAGACATCATTACTAAAGACTTTAAAGACATTAGAATTACTCGAAACTTACCGTTCGTGCAGTAAACGACGGACAGCAGTCCTCTGAAGTCAAGAGGCCTGCTCCCCTTATCCAGTGAAGAAACTGGTTACAGCACCCTGCCTCGAGGCAGATGGAGAGCACGGCGTTCACTTACCTAAGGTGAGAGCGTTAACCTTTGGGGTTCTACAGGAGAAGAGAAGGGGAAGAAGAGAGAGACATTCAATAACCCAGTTCATTAATCCCACATTTTCTATCTGCAGACATTTTACCCTTCGAGCCAGACATACAGTGCACAGAGGTCCAGCCCAAAAAGCCAGCCGTGTGTTACACATCACCTTTGAAGATACGGTATACGCCCAGTCAAGACCGGCGCCTCTACGGGAATCAGGTGAGCATTACAGCAACATGATGCCTGCTCCCGGGGCTGATGGACGTGGTCTGGATGCCCGGGGGTATGCATCATGACAGAAACCTAAATCAGTGTTTGCTTGAAGATAGTAATTGCTGTCCTTTGTGTAACCTATTGTACTGCTCACTTTACTCTTGAGATAAGTCTGGCTGCTCAGCCATCGCCACCACTTTACTGTGTAGTACAGGCTTGTACCAAAGGTGAAATTGTACTTGTAGTCTTGTGTGTGGTGTTCCCAAAGGGTACTGCATATGATTCTGCCTAAAACTGGTGTACAGAGGTGAGGATCAAGTATAGTGATTACACTTAGAGTACTGATATTACCTTGGCTCAACTAACCACAAGGCTAACCACCACTAAAAGCCATTTTAATCATGTCTGATATGGAAAGCTACAATCAGGAGACCCTCCTTACTTACACTGTTGGTCATTTGAAAAATCTGTGTAGAGCTAGGAATCTCTGTTAAAGGCAAAAAGTCAGAATTAATCAAAAAGTTGTTGGAGAAACAAAGTCTGGGGAGTGGGTCTGAAATGCCTACCCCTCCAGCAAATGTAGAAAATGATGTGGAAGATAATGTGTCAAATATTATGGAGTTAGATGAGGCAGATGAGTCTCACAATGTAGGCCCTATTGCTCTTCTACTTGCCCAGCAACCTCAACCTTTGTCCACTGGGACCCCTATAGGTCCTACACTCAGTCCTGAATTCATTGCTCTAGAAAAGATGAGTCTTGCATTGGAATTCAAACGTATTAATGCTCAAACTGAACAAAAGCATCAAGAACCTAAGCTGAGAGAAATGGAGTTCAACCATGCACTAGAAATGAAAAAGTTGTCTTTTGAAAATGCTTCTCTCCCAGAGTCTTCTAGGTCTTCCAGCCCTAAAAGTCCCAGTATGCCTAAAGAAATTGTGGGTGTGTATATATATATATATATATATATATATATATATATATATATAAGCTTGATATTTTGGATTGGTTAGCAATGTTTGAATATAACTATGGGATTCAAGACATTACAGGGAATCAGTTGCTTCCTTGGCTCTCCTCTAGGCTACCCACTGTTGCATCTGATGTTGTGATGGATTTGGTGGAGATGGATAGGATGGATTATGGGTGTGTGAAGCTAGCTTTAATTGCTAGATTTGGGAAGACCCCTTCCCAGTACCTTAATAGGTTTAGGACCCTCAAAAAGCATGATGGTACCCCTTGGGCTACCTGGGTGTGTGAATGTTTGAAAAACGTAGATGGTCGAGTTAAGGGTTTCAGAGTTAACACTTATGAAAGTTTTAGAAATCTTGTTATGTTGGAGTCAATATATGATGCCTGCTCTCTTGAGCTCAGACAGCACTTAGCTGATTCTAAGGAAAGATCCAAGGAAGTTAGCTAAGGCTGCTGACTTGTGAGTTGCCAACAGGGCTACTCACAAGGATTCTGGGGCAACTCAGAAGAAGGATAAGGGAAAGCAGCCAAAGTAGGAGAGGCCAAAGAAGAACCCGTTTTAGAAATCATCCCCTTTGAAAGAGAATAGTCACTGGAGGATTCAGGTAAGCAAACCTTCTCATTCAGGAATGGGGGATCACTCCCAAAGCAAAGTGCATCCCAAAAGACACTAAGTTGGACAGGGTAAGTATGGAAACCGACCCAGATCAAGAGACTTTTCCACCCCAAAAATGCAAGCCAGACAGAATTGAAACAGAGGAGGTGTCCATCCCCCAAACAGGTTCTGAGAACTCTCTCCAGGTAAAGGGGTATTTTAATAGGTTGTACCCATCCATTTTTTATTATTTTCGAGGGGCCTGTGATATACAGGATACTTCTACTATGAGAAAATAGGAATCACAGGCTTCCTCCTGCCCCTGCCTTTCCATGACCCATTGTAGTCAAATCCGAGAGCATGTATCAAGGAGTTGGCAACTCTCTCAACTCCTACAGACCACAATGAACACCTTTGCGTTTATTACCGGAACCCATCTTTTATTCATTTGTAAATAAAGGATCCTGTATTTGCCTAAAACAACATTTCTTATAAAAATATACATGTAACATCATACAGAACAAATGTTCATTTCACAGGTTTCTTACATTCAATGTGAGTTAGTGTCTATTATGACTACAATATTCTGCTAGAATTCTAAATTCTCTTATGTCCATATTTTTTTTATTGAATTTAGCTGAGAAACTAAACTTTTATCAAATTTAACATCTCATTCACATTTTACAAAATTCAACAAAAAAAAAAGGAAGCATACAAAAATTAGCAATTTTTTTGTGAAAGAAAAATTCCAAATATATGAAACAGCAATTAAGCTCTTATCCAAAGGAAACATCAAAAGATAAAACTAATAAATCGATCATAGTCAGAATTAAAAGAAAGGGAAAAACAGGTCTAACAAAAGTTGATCAACACCTTCATATACACATAAGCATATTTACATAATAAAATATAATTTAAAATCCAACCATTAGACCTTATTCCCATATAAGTACATATTTACACAACACAATATTGAGTGATCTATGAGTCCTTCAAAAAGATGCAGAAACAGATTTTCTCACACAAAGAACACCACGTTAGGTGGTGATTATGAAAGCTTGGACCAAATGTCTTTATCCTATTGTGGTCTTCGCAGCCTATAAGCTTCTAAGCCATCAGTGATTCAGTATCCCCATTCAAATTTAGAGCATTCATGAAATTGTAAGTTGCAATACGGATACTAATAATTTTTGTGGATAGGATGTTTGGCCATCTATACTCTGGGGTCATCCAGCCAAAAAATGTTAGATGTTTCCAGAAGAATATGACTCTTAAATCCATTAGTGCTGGACATTCAATTTTTATATGTTTATATGTTTAGAGGTTTTAATGTCTCCTTAATATTTGAATCCGCACAAAATCTGCAAAAGTTCTCTTCACCGCTGTAGGGTTTGAAAGTCTTGTGTGTTTCTTTTGTCTAGGACCTCCCCAGCCTGCTCCCTCACTCAGACCACACACATTCATGCTGTGGACCGTGACATTTAGCCTGCACTCTGTAGCTATTCTCGCCATTTCAACACTGCTTTGCCGCCAAGGGCAGGGCCTACTTCAAAGTGGGAGACAATTTTTCATCGCCTCAAGCCCCTTCCTGACTTGCTACAGCCCTCCCAAGAAGACCTGCTTTTTGCATCACATGCACAATCATGTGTTTTTACACACAACTGTACTGTTGAGCACAAGGCTCCACTCTTCTTAGGGTTGAAATCGAAAGTTAGGGAACAACTCTGAAGATTTGCCTAATGCCATTTATGTGCTAACTCAACCCTCTCTTTACAAGTTTTGGCTGTGTTTTTCCACTGTATAGCATTAGGAAATGTAGTGTATATATATTGTATAGTTTAAGGTTTTGTGTGATAACTTCTCATTGCTAATGTTTCTTTCTATTTGGTCCGGCCAACAATAAATGTACAGATTTCATATACACTTGTCTAAGAGTAATTTGTGGTGTGTTGCTTTGTGTGCTCATTGTGGGCTTCCGATCACTCTCACCCCTCCAGATACTTAGTCTCGACTGCCTGTCAAGCTACCTAGATTGGTCTGGCTTGTCCAGAAGGTTCCCCTGTTTCAATAAACCTAAGGTGGCCTTCTAAACTTCTTCCCACAAGGTCATCAGAGTTTAGGAATTTGTCTTAACAAATTGATGTACAGTGGTGTGATAGGATCGGAGGTAACCAGTGTTGCGCACTGGTAAGGTACCCAGGTAACACTTTCATGAGAGACACAATGTTCTTAGGTTAACGTTAACCGTAAGTAACCTGCCTTTACTCTTAATATTGAAGCAATTACGGACATTAGAGTGCCTATAGATCTGAGACACTAAGAAAGATACGTACCGAAAGGGGCCTTTCCGCCACTGGTACTAAATATGAAATGATCCAAAGGATCACAGATTGGCGGGAAATGCAGATTCCGACTTTGCACTCCTATGACTTTGCAGAAGATTCTGGGGCTATCCCAAATACCAGTAATGTAAAACAAGTGCCACTGTAGAGAAAAGCAATGACGATGATTATGAAGATGTGTCCTCTGTTCCACTGACCAGCTCTGGGGCTGAGGCCATGGTGGAATTCAAGAAGCAAGAGCTGCTTTTTAAGCAGAAGTAGCTTGAATTTCACATGGCTAAGCTGGATTTGGAGAGGTTGGAGAAACAGAAGGACAGGGTCCACTAGTTGGAGCTTGCTAGATTGCAAGGTACCAATTGGTCCAATAGAGGGTCTGGTAATGGGTCTGGCCTCTCCTCTCATCCAAGATTTTGAAAGATCTGCTTAGTATGTATGACGACAAGAATTACATTATGGACTGGTTGACTGCATTTAAGTATGCCTGTGAGGTACAAGTAGTAGTGGATGCTGATAAGATTGCATGGTTGCTCAGCCGACTACCCCATTTTGGTGGCAGTGATATTATGGATATGTTGAAGGCTGACAGGAAAGACTTTGCAAAATTGAAGCAAACTCTGGTTTTAAAGTTTGGGAAGACTCCGGCCCAATAATTGAAACGTTTCAGAGAATACAAGAAGAAAGAAGGTAATACTTGGGTTTCTTATATTGGTGATTCTTTTAAAAACTTGACTGGTTGGGTGGACGGATACAAGGTCACTACCTTATAGGGTATGATGTATTTAGTGATGCTTGAATATATTTTTGCTTCTTGTTCCCCTGAACTTATGCAGCACTTGGCTGACTCTAAGGAGATAGATCCTAAGAAGGTAGCCATTGCAGCAGATTTATGGGTGCCACACAGAGTGTCCCATAAGGACAACCCTGCTTATGTTAAGCAGGAGGAGGGGAAAAAGCACAAAGATAAGGAGGGTGGGGGAATTGGACAAATCTTCCTCTCAGAAGGGGCACAAAGTTAAAAAGGGTAAGTCACCTAAGAACAGTCAGAGTAGAGGGAGTACCCCCGACCCCTACCCAGCATAGCTCAGGTTACAGTAAGCCTTCCTATGCACACAGACCCAGTGGATCTTATGTGGCTTGTGGAGCAAGTGACAATGTGAAGGGGGACCCCAGATGTAAGGTCAAAACCTTGGCGGTCCACACTGAGTCTGGCTTTCCCCTCCTGTGAGTTCCCTGGGGGTTCTGCCCTTCCTGTTTTGTACCCACCTGGAAGGGAGATGCAGAATCACTGGGGGAATTCATCAGCTTCCTAGCCTCTGCATGCTTCAGGTTAGTGCAAAAGTATTCTATGGATTTTATACGAGTGAAAGTGGGAGATTAATGGAAAACAGTCTTTCGCACGACCTTTGGGCATTATGAGTATAGGGTGATGCCCTTTGGTCTATCCAATACCCCGGCCATTTTCTAAAGGTTCACGGACCAAATTTTTTCAGACATTCTGCTACATTATATGATCGTCGATATCCTGGTGTTCCGTGCATCCAAGACGGATCATGTGCGACATGTGCAGGAAGTCCTTTGCAGGTTACAACGGGAACAGCTCTACTGTAAACTCGAAAAATGTGAGTTTCATCAACAGCAAGTCACATATCTTGGTTATGTTTTGTCAGCCCAGGGAATATCCATAGACCCAGCCAAGGTAACAGCAGTGGTGGACTGGACATCTCCCACCTCGGTGAAAGATATACAATGCTTTTTGGGGTTTGCACACGTCTATCGGAAATTTGTCCTGGGGTTTTCATCTATCATTCGACCGATTACTATTCTGCTAAAGAAGGGCGTCCTATACCTCTTGTCCCCAGAGGCCCAGACAGCCTTCAAAGTCTTGAAATCTCATTTTACTCGAGTGCCTATTTTGATCACACCTGATCAGGATAAAAGATTTATCATTGAATCGGATGTCTCATTGCACGTTAGTTGCAGTACTCCTGCAAGAAACTGAACAGGGAGAAGAATGTCCAGTGGCCTAGATCTCCAAGACATTGACTCTTGTTGTTAGGAGTCAAGTTTCCCCATCGAAGTACCTACGGATCATCATAATCTGAAAGCACTACAATATGCTCAGACCCGGACTACTCGGCAGGCACATTTCTTTTCCCCATTCAACATTGTATTCACCTTCATCCCTGGGAGGGTCAATCTATGTGCGGATGCTTTATCCCGGAAGGAACCATTAGGGTCCTTTCAGTTCTGTTCCGAACAACTCTTTCCCAAGGCCGTATTTGTACACGTAATTTCAAATCTGTTACAACGGATTGAAACCGATACCCGTACTCATGAAACCAAATGTCTACAACTGGTCCCCAAATACAATTTACAAAAGGACAAAGGATGAGTGCACCGCCCCACCGAAAGCCGCCAGAAAGAAATTCTCCGACTCTGCCTTGATACTCGGGCGGCAGGTCGTAGAGGTATACACAACACCACTGCGTTGATTCAAAGACACTTTTGGTGACCTTCGTTGTGTTCAGTTGTCCACGATTACGTATCATCCTGTATGATATGTCTCCAGTCAAAAACCCCAAGGAACTCCCCCTTGGTTCAACTAGTGGGAAAGTTAATTCCAGACTAATCATGGCATATTATATCTATCGATTTTATCGTGGATTTACCACCTTCACAGGGGTTTACTGATGTGATGGTGACCATTGATTATTTCACAAAGCTTGCACACTTTGTACCCTTACCAGGAGTTCCCACAGTGGCACGAATGGCTTGTGTCTTTAAAGACCACATCTTTTCACGGCATGGTCTACTCGATATGATAGTGTCTGATAGGGATTTACAGTACACTTCTCGGTACTGGCAGCAGGGGTGTACCATCTTCAATATTAAATGGACCTTGAGCTTGGGATTTCATCCCCAGACCAACTAATAGATGGAGTGGCTAAACTAAACCTTAGAAGGATATCTGCGTGGTTTCATTTCATCCCCCTACGGGGGGCTCAAATGGGGATGGGTAAATTGAATGAGGAATTACCGGGTCCTCTAAAGTTGGAATGGCCCAGTAATTCCTCATTCAAGGAACCCGGACCCGAGTTTGGAGGCAGCCATGCCTTATTAAGGGCATGGCTGCCTCCAAACTCGTAATATGGGGGGGGGGGGGGGGGGTGTTTGTTTGTTTGTTTGTTTGTTTGTTTGTTTGTTTGTTTGTTTGTTTGTTTGTTTGTGTGTGTGTGTGTGTGTGTGTGTGTGTGTGTGTGTGTGTGTGTGTGTGTGTGTGTGTGTGTGTGTGTGTGTGTGTGTTTCACAGACCGCACTGTCGCCAGCTAGTTGCTTAGCAACGGTTTGTATATACGGTCCCGTCTTTCTCGCAGTATCTCCTCAAACAATTCTGATCCCCTCATTAGCTCGTTTCTGCAGCAGGCTCACCCTCGGCACTTGAACAAATTTCTTAGACTCTAGTCTCCTGCTCCGATAACATGGAGGTAGGTTTCGTTCGGCACGGCTTCACCCACAGCCCTCTGCCATTACACTTCTGAACTCTGTCTCTCTAGTTCATTAGGACAGCATTCATTATCCAACTTCCTGGGACCCAAAGACTGAATACTACTGATATATTAATTACATGGTTTGTCACAAAGCCCGCTGCTGCTTCACACAGTAATCCTCAGATACATGGTAATTTTTTGGACATTCAGAATAACACAAGGTTGTTAGTTGCATCCACATAATAACTGGTGCCTTCTTCTTGCAGTTACTGTTTCAAACTCCGATGGGTACATGTCTGTATTCCAAACCCGGAGAACCAGACTGCATCTCGTTATCTGACCAGAAGACATCTCGCGGCAGGTTTTTTCTTTTCCCAGAGGTTCTCCCTGGGGGGTTCTGCTCTTCCCGTTTCATATCTACCTGGAAGGGAGATGCAGAATCACTGGGGGAATTCTTATCAGCTTCCTAGCCTTTGCAGGAATCAGGTTAGTGCAAGAGTATTCTATGGATTTAAGTCTGCTTTGAAACCCGAAATGTGACAGTTTCCCAGAGCACAAGGCATGCAATCCTTAAGGTTAATTAGTTGTAGTTGGTATCAGTGAGAAACAGACAGATCCTTAAGTGCAGGTTGCTATGGTGCCAAGCAATCTCATAACAAATGAATATACAGCGCCCAAATTGAATACCGTGAGCAAGCGCACACACATTAAAACATCGGAAAAGCAAACAAATGGATGAAATTGGGCTCTGAACAGTGGTCCTTTACCATGTGATAGAAACAATAGTCATTCATTCCAGGGCTAATTAGATCGCACACCAGCCATTTTCTTAGTACATCCAGACACAGAGGCAGCACACCAAGGCCACGAACAAGACAGGCTGTGAATGCCCCAGGCCTGGGAAGAAGTGGGGAGTATCTTCTTTAAACTGGGTCATAGCGGTTCGCCCATCTCTTTCCTCATCACGTATTTTGGCATTGCATAAAGGTGCCGAGGCAAATGAGCTAACAACTGTCCAACAATATTATGTTTCTCTTATCGACTAGTGTCGTATAAGGCTAACCAATAGTATGTTAGATTGAAATGTATCATTTGTAGAAGGTTGAACCTAGGAGAAAATATGAGTTGTAGAAGAACCAATCATAGCAAGGTTCACTATAGCTAACTAGATCTACTAACGATTCAAGAATGATAATGGAAGTTTGTTATGATTATACTAACTATGACGTCAATTATGACGATTTCCTCCTTTTAAAAGTTGTTGTTCCTAATGCCATTTGAGAGTGTCCCTGTTGTACGCTCTCCTAGCGGCCGTCTGTATTTGGAATATAGCTGGGTTTTCTCATGCACCTGGAGTTACTCCACTGATTGAGTTTGACTCTTTATTGGTATATTTCAGCTTATATTAATAGTGCTGATTCATATCCTCTCATAGAGCTAAAGCTGAAAAGAGCTTGGTCCAGTAGGTGGTTTACTTCAACATGTGTCAGGATCTGTTTATATGTATAAAAAAAAAAAAAGAGGGGTGAGGCGCGCACTCCAATTCCTGGCCAATATACTACCTGAAAAAAGAAAAAGAATAAATGGGTTAAATCCCAAAGTGTCCAATTCACTGGGTTAGATCCCAATTGTTGCATAAATATTCACAGGGCTAAATCCCTTATGCTGCATTGATACTGCTGTTCTCTTCCTTCAAATATTCACAGGGCTGGATCCCTTATGCTGCATTTGGGCTGCTGTTCCTCCTCCTAGCGCTTTCGTGTCCCAACACTCTTCAGGGAGGATGTGTTGCCTTTCACTTCAGGTGAATCCAATTAAATTGCTAATGAAGTCTCTAAGAATTATGGGAGCTGTAGTGAAATCATTAGTTCATTTCAGGTGACCAAGGAAAGACTCCCCTCCAGGAGCACACATTTTACCCTTAGCAGGGGTAGGGGGGGAAAACCATAACTATGATTCTCCACTGTAGGGAAAAATGTCCCCAGTGCTGCAGCCTCTGGAGTCCGGATCTCCACAAATTACATGTAAAAAAAAAAGAAAAAAAAAAATTCTTGCAAAAATATTCACAGGGTTAAATCCCTTATGCTGCATTGGTACTGCTGTTCTCCTCCTTCAAATATTCACAGGGCTGGATCCCTTACGTTGCATTTCAGGTAGTATATTGGCCAGGAATTGGAGTGCGCGCCTCACCTCTCTTACAGGATCCGTTTCTAGGCGTTTGGCTGGGTAAGGTATGTTTAATATAGGCTGGTAGTTGGTAGGGTTGTCTTTGTTTCCTAAAGATCTTTTAGAAGTGGCTCAATGAAGGCAGGTTTGAAGCTACTAGGTATGTTTCCTGTTTCCAGTGAGTGCTTCATGAGGTTGGAGAAGTGTTCTGCAGGTGTCCATTGGTGAACTGGTGGGCAGGGCTCTCATGGTGAACTGGCTTTGTATCTTTCCTTTAATAGATTAGTGAAATCTTCTGGCGAGATTGGAGTGAAGTAGTTCAGTCTTGTGGTATCTTATGGGGGTGGGTTGTTGGTGATATGTGCGTTTTGTCCTTTGACACATTTCAAGCTGTCTGGTCCCTTATCTCACTGATGATGCTGTGCATCTGTTACTGTGCATTGCATGCTTCTGAGATGTGTTCAGCATACTGCAGTTTCTTTGCTTTTAAGGTTTGGGCTTTATAAAGTCATATCTGCTTTTGTATGCAATATTGTCCTGTCGGAGGAGATTGCATTACTTTGAAAGTTTGTACCTGTTGCCTTCCATCCAGGATAGGGATATTAAAAAGGAAATCATTCATGTTTTGTGTAAATGTATGCATAAGGATTTACATATCTACCAGGTTGCTTTTATTATGTGACTTGGGTACATTCCCAGGGCCCTTTATGAAATGTGGTATTTATTTTAACTCTTGAAAATTAATCATTACCATGGTTTTGTGCAGAATAAAGTTGACAAGATGTGTGGTAATGTGTCTAAATTGCAGACTCGGTTTATATCTCAGCTTCACTGCTTAGCTCATTTTATTTGATCCTGGGAAAATAATTTATCTCACTGTCCCTTATCTGCCAAAATTGTCAGCCCCTAGAAGTCAGTCAGTTTGCAGTGTTAAGAAAAAAAAGGCATCACTCGTGGTATAGTAGATTATGGTTTCGCTCCAAATATGATACTAATAAATATTAATGATAATAGTGAGCATATAAACGTTGCACATTAGTTTTTTTGTCGCTTGGCTTACATTCGGGAACTTCTAGTTATTTAATTCCGCGTGATGCGCCCGATTACCAAAGAACGACGTTACTGCCTGTAACATAATACTCAGACTTCGCTTCCGGTGATGTTTATTCATATGCAAATCGTGGTGCGTGCCCGTCTTTTCTATCACAGGACTTTGTAAAACCTAGCACTTACCCGCCACAGTATACACAGTTTGAACGAAGACAGAATATTGTCAGAGTTGTAAAGCTGCTTGTGTCGTGCTTCTTCAAATAGAGCCCTACCAAAAAAATCTGGATTGAAAGTGGATTGCTACTGGATTTTCCCAAACAATTAAATCCTCTTTAACTCCAGAAACTCCCATGCTACTCAGTGGATTGCTGTTGGCTTCCTTTCAGCTTCATGCACCCTGAAATATGTTAATTAGCAATCCTCAGTGGAATGCAATCCCAAAACAATCCAAGCAATCCAATCCCCAAACAATCCACTAAAAATCCCAAAACAATCCAATCCCCAAACAATCCACTAAAAATCCAAAAGCAATCCAATCCCCAAACAATCCACTAAAAATCCCAAAACAATCCAATCCCCAAACAATCCACTAAAAATCCAAAAGCAATCCAATCCCCAAACAATCCAATCCACTAAAAATCGACTCCCCAAACAATCCTATAAAAATCCAAAAGCAATCCAATCCCTAAACAATCCCCAAACAATCCAAAATCAATCCAATCCCCAAACAATCCTATAAAAACCCAAAAGCAATCCAATCCTTAAACAATCCAGCAAAAATCCCAAAACAATGCAATCCCCAAACAATCCTATAAAAATCCAAAAGCAGTGCCATCCCTAAATAAATCCAAAAGCAACGGATTACATCTGGCTTCCTTTTGGCTTAATGCACCCTCGTAGAGCTCCAAAAGCAATGCAGTGCAATCCCCAAATAAACCTTTTGAAATCCAAAAGCAATTAATGTAGTCACCAAATAATACTTTACAAATCAAAAAAACAAAGCAATCCCAAAAATATCCCTTAACAATATAGGCATTGTTTCGGGTTTAGGAGCTGGAAAAATTTAGAAGTTTAACTAAAATAATGTTTACTATAATCCTGAAAAGAAACGCTTAAAAAAACTCATTTGGTGCACCTTGTTGAATTGGGTTTTAAAAGCCTCACTGTGGCTTAATTGCTGCCTATTTCAGAGAGTTCCATTTTGAATTGCTTTTAATACTATAGTGATGACTTATTAGGTCAGTCATTTAGGCAAAATGGCCATGAAAGTCAAGACCATGTAATGGCGTATTAACTATATTTAAAAAGAAGCGACACATTTTTTTGTTCCCACTATATTTATTAAAACGAGGCAGAGATACAATCGGACAGTGTGCATAGCACAAAAACACGACTGTAGCCATCCCAAACACGGGTGCTTTACAATTAAAAAAATGAGTGAGAGGACCCAGAACCAGTCCAGAAAGTCACACGAGTATCCATCCCAGCCCAGGGAGCAAGCGAGTCCGATGGGGTCCAGCCCAGGGATCAAGGTTGAGAGGGATCACAGAACCAGTCCAGGGAGTCACCAGTATCCAGGCCCAGCCCAGTGAGCAAGCAAGTCCGGTGAGGTCGAGCAAGGGTGAGAGGGGACCCAGAACCAGTCCAGGGAGTCACATGAGTATCCAGGCACAGCCCAGGGAAGAAGCGAGTCCAGTGGGGTCCAGCCCAGGGAACAAGGGTGAGAGGGGACCGAGAACCAGTCAAGGGAGTCACATGAGTATCCAGGCACAGCCCAGGGAAGAAGCGAGTCCGGTGGGGTCCAGCCCAGGGAACAAGGGTGAGAGGGGACCCAGAACCAGTCTAGGGAGTCACATGAGTATCCGGGCCCAGTCCAGGGAGCAAGCGAGTCCGGTGGGGTCCAGCCCAGAGAGCAAGGGTGAGAGGGGACCCAGAACCAGTCCAGGGAGTCACATGAGTATCCAGGCCCAACCCAGGGAGCAAGCGAGTCTGGTGGAGTCCAGCCCAGGGAGCAAGGTTGAGAGGGGACACAGAACCAGTCCAGGGAGTCTTACAACTACCCAGGCCCAGCCCAGAAAGCAAGTGAGTCAGGTGGGGTCAAGCCCAGGGAGCAAGGGAATGCCAAACTACACTGGTGTAGAAAAGAACAGGTCTGGCTCCTTCTTCATCATCCGGTAGTTTCCAATTGTATTTTGAAGGGCTTTTCTGTACTCGGATGCAGAGAGTACTGGAAAGCCCATTTCCCTGGCTTTAACATGGATAAATTCTGAAATGCAAAAAAAGATTGGTGTAAAAAGTTTGAAAAGAGCAAGCAAAGTACAACTAGTCTCCGATATAAACTTTATGAAAAATAGCAACTAGTAATGCAGGATATGTGAGCAAAGCGGTTCATGATATGATAGTTTATTAATATAGCGTCTATACACAATGTGTTTCAAAGCGCTGCAAGGCAAGGGAGGGAACAAGGGAAAATACAATGACATTCTTTCAAAGCGCTGCAAGGCAAGGGAGGGAACAAGGGAAAATACAATGACATTCTTACAGACCATGAACAGTAAGGATGTGAAATTAACTATCGCACTCGGCCTGATGACATTTCAGATAGTGCTAAGACATAGATAGGATATGGCATTTATAATGCGCTTATACACAAGTGTTTCAAGGCACGACGAGGCAAGGGAGGTGAAACGGAGGGAAGACAGACTACTAGGCCAGGAGACATTGAGATCGCGCAGGTGCAGAGGGAAGGGCAAAAGTGCATGGAGGGGGGAGTGGGAAGTGCGGAGCAGAGAAGTAACAGATAAATAGAAAATAAATAACAAAGGCAACAAACAGTGGTAGTGCAGCCAACAAGTGGCAAGTGCTGGGATAAGGCAGCAGACAGAGTGTGTCTGGTCAGTGCATAAAGATACAGGATGGGGTGGGGGCTGTATGGGTACAGATACAGACCCCAGTGCAAGGGGTGGCCCGGAGGCAGTGCGGGTGGGTGACAGGGTGAGCAGGTGCCAGGAGTGCTCTAGAGACCTCATCAGGTGTGACAGGGGAGAGGGAGGAGAAAGGGGGGCCCAATAGATGAATGTGCACACCAGCAAGATCAATCTCTAGTGTTCCATATGAGAAAACAGTCAGGAAATGGATTTCTATCTACACACATGACACATACGCGCCCAACTCACTTCCCACCTAAGTTACCTTTACTCTATAACACCTGATTATTATAATTATCATCAGATGTATATGTACATAATTTATTAAGATTGGACTGATAAAAGTCTGGCTTTGCCCCGAGCTCTAACCTGTGTTTGCAGATTATGCACAACTGTTTGAGAAAGTACCTAGCTCAATGAGCTATCTTACTAAATTATCAATTGCCCCATCTAATTCATCAAAATGATGCATCCCTTGCATGAACTTTCTACCAACAATGTTGTCCAGTGTTTTTTTTGACTGTTGTGTTGTAGACTTATTTAAGAAACTCTTGGACAACTTGGCATAGACAGCGAACATGTCTTGCAGAAATGCTCTCTTTTTTTTTTTTTTTTTAGGAACCATTGTGACAATGCACATACTGCATTAAAAACTAGGAATTGCATTTTGTCGTGTTTCCATGCTGAGAGTTTTCTTTAAAAGATGATGCTAATATAGTAATTATATTGACTTAAAAGCCCTAGGTATTGGAGATGGTTTGGATGTTATGCTTGTAACGCAACCCAACATCTGCCACTGCTGTGTCCAACAGCGTGATTCCACTGCAGTAGAAGAGTTGCCTTGGCCAGCATAAATAATAGTATCTCTATTCTTTTTTAGAGTAATAAATAACGCCCAAAAACAAGCACTGGTAGTGCCAATAGTTTGTGCTTTTGTGTAGGGTTGGAAAGGCAGTTGCCAGGCACTGCCTTAGTGGTATTAACTGGCCATCAATGGTATCAGCTGCAAAATGGATTGAGCATCTGGGCATATAACAGTAGTGCCTGGCAAATGCCCAATACTTATACACAAGCCAAAACTGTTGGCTTTGCCAATGCTTGTGTTCAACAGAACCACATATAGTGCTTATAGATTGAGTGGGTGGGGGCAGACATGCTTAAGACATTTTTATTACACCAGTGGCCCATTTACAGTGGCCCGTTTACAGCTTCAATTAAGGGGAACCAAGGGGTGTGTGTTTGGGCAGAGGTGGGTGGAAATGTCCCTTGGGATAATGCCCATCGCTCAGTCAATGCCACAAAATGCATTTCAATCCATTACTATGCCACAACACCAAATTCTGTTATAATAATGCTCGCCTTCCTGTGTCCCTTGTGATCAAAAACGTTCTAACAGGTGCACTAAAGTAACATGTTCAATTACTGTGTCGCCCCACATGTTCATAAACAATGGTGTTTGGCACTGGAAACTTGACCTGAAATACCCATACTCAATAGTGTGCCTCTTCAACCCACAACACGCACAGTACGCATCCATGCTTGCAGCATATGGCACACATTTCATGAGCACTATAACTCTGCCCCCACAACTACAGGACCATTGGCTCCGTTATTAACTAGTTGCTCTCCATGAACACATGTTCAAACATTTTCCCCCCATCAGGAGAAGTAATTTGAAGATTATATACCATGCCAACTATAGCATAAAACGCTTAAGTGTTGGAATCCTTCTGGGCCGTGACAATTAACACTGTCAATGCCGGTTCAGGCGGCGCTGATAGAAAAAAAACAGTGCGGACCGGCTCTAGCAGCAATGCCGGTCCGCAACAATAATTAGTAACCCGGCGAGAGACAATCTGAACGCAACAATCATTCGGATTGGCTCTCGCCAGGTCCCTACCCGGCCGGAAATCCCTCCGTCGGGATTCCACGGCCTTTGTCCCCGGCGGGGGGAGTGGCAACCCCTCAGCCAATGAGGAGGCTCGAAGCAGGGCCATCCCCGCTCCGAGCCTCCCCGTGGCTGAGAGGCTGCCTTCGCCCCCCTCCGTGGACTCGGGTAAGTCTTTTTTTTTTTAAATCCCTTCCCTCCCTCCCACCCGCCCTCCCAACTTACCCTCTTGGTCCTGCGTCCCGGGCAGGGGACGGGGGAAGCCTCCAGCCGTGTGGGGCCATCCCCGCTCTGAGCCTCCACACGGCTGGGGGCTTCCCTCGTCCCCTGCCGGGGACGCAGGAACGTTTCCCCCCCACCCCCTGTCCCACTCCCGCCCTCCCAACCCCACATACCTTCTTTTTGATCCTTTTTCGGGAGCGGACGCGCTGGGAACACTTGTGTTCCCAGCGCGTCTGCTCCCAATGGCCACCATGGAAAGGGAAAACGGACTCCGTTTTCTCTTTCCATAGCGGCGGCCATTTTCTTTTCTTTGTCCCGAAACGCTGCAGCTTTTAGTGCCCCGGTCACACAAATTTTGCAGGCCGGGGTACTAATAACAATAGAACCCTCGCATCGGGGGCATTACCGACTTTGGTAATGCCCCGGGGTCTTCGGTAAGGCCCTAGCTTCGCTCGAGTTCTATTGCTTAATTAACACTTTCAGTGCAGGTTCATTACAAGAGGAGAAAGAGGGCCGGCCCCTGGATGTACCAAACCTTTAATAAAAAGCTTTAAACTGCCTAAAAGAGTTGGGGTGATTTCTGTGCCATTTGTGACGACCCCCTACCCAAACTTTCTCATGCCTTCTAACATTGACCTTCCCCTCCTTATACTTCTCTACCCCATCCATCCTTTGTCACGCCTCGCTGTCCCACCCATTCTTCTCTATCCCTTTCCCCCCCATGGCTGCTTCACCATGCTTTACACCTCTCTACGCACCTACCTCACCCCTCTACACTATATCCCTCTCTACCCCACCCAATGTCACCTCATCCCACTTAACCACACACTCCACCACTCCCACCTTCTGTTTCACACTACCATGCCCACCCCACCTCACCCATGTCTACCAACACCAACCCACAGACCGAAGCTCAGCCTTATGCTCTCCACCTTAGTTCACCCTTGAAATCACTAGGCTCATCTTCAAAGTTCAAAATATGTCTCCTGGCACATAGTATTAGTAAAATACATGTTAGAAGAATTCTGTATACTGCCTTGGAGAGAAGTCGTTCTACTACGTCTATCACTCATTTAATGTGTCTGCAAACACTAAGCTGCGGACGTGTTTGGAATTACTAACTTAGAATCCAAGTATTTGCTGCATTCTTACCCCTACCTGTACAATGTAATAAACTGCTAATGTCAAAGGTATTGGCTTTGCCAATATTTGTTTTATCTGCACCATGCACACGTAACGTTGGTAGTTTCACCCTATGTGCCTTTCGCTAGCTCTCTGTGCAATAAGGATAACATGCATGCCTTTACAGCTTCTCTTTGTTTAAACCAACGTTGGTGTTGTGTGAGCCGGGTTTATTTGGATGCTTCTGCAGCACTCGTGCTTGTTGTATAAGCGGGACCTGGGGGATGTGTTGTGGGAGTCAGAGAGGCGCAAGTGCGCATCATCTAGGGAGAAGAGTATGCACGGAAGGAGTGAATTCTTATAGAATGGTGGAAACAGTTTCAGGGTAAAGTCTCCTGACAGGTTGGAGTCAGACTGCGTTTGGAATGGTGATCACAGGACAGCATTTCGGGGGTGATACAGAGAGAGGGAGATGATCGCGAAACCGGGGGAACACAGTTGAAGGGAGTTGAATAGCATGTAACCAGGGCTGCCGAACCTTCCTGGGAAATTGTACTGCCTTATCTTTCACCACTTTCATGCCCCAAAACATCCTCGTGCCCACATCCACCGGCCCCCAGCCTACTTCTGGCAATCAAATCACAATGTACCTACGGCGATCAGGTCAATAAAAGGTGGTCAAGGTATTACCGGATGACTTTGTGGGTTGTTTGTAATCCCCTGTTAAATATTTAAGTGTTTGCGTCCACCCAATAGAAGTTGACATAATTTCCCACTGCTCTTTGAAGCAGTTTCTTGTCAATGTAGAACCATTAGAAATATATATATATATATATATATATATATATATATATATATATATATATATATATATATATATATATATATATATATATATATATATATATATATATATATATATACACAGTACGTTGCGTTGTAACACAGCTAGCATTTTAGCAATAGGTTTGGCTACCTTTTTTCTGTCAGATTTGAGAATAGAAGTCTGCACAATGGTCTCTGTGGAGGGGTGCCATGAATTTTGAGACCCGTACTGTCTCCCATCTCCCAAGGGGTTCTGCATTGTTGGACACGTGCCCTGATATGTTGTGATAATGAGCCGAACTGTTTGGCACTGTCTGAATAGCAGAGCCCACAGGACCTGCTTATTGGACTCACTCATCGGGGGCAGGAGAAAGGGGGCGCCTCGGGACAGTAACAATAAGTGCGTCTTTTGCTCGAGATCTTTTTCCTAATGTAGTGGCTGAGTGGGATTGTTTAAACGCATAGCACGGTGTTGTGCACTCCTTCAAGAAAAGATGTGAAGGAAAGACACAAGGATTCCACAGAAAGCATGCAGAGCACCGGCGGCCGCAGCCAGGACGACTCGGGCGAAGCAGGGAACAGCTGGAGCCCGCGAGAGGGGGAGAGACGGGTGGGGAATGGGTCCGAACGGGGAAGGAGAAAGGGAGAGACGCCAAGGAGGGTATAAAACACAGGCGGCGGCTGCTGGAGCCAATCAGCCTGCTATCAGGCTATGCCGAAGTGGACTTCAGTACCCTGAACCCTCACATACATAAACGTGTGTTCACTTACCTTTTGTGTCGGATTTATCCCGTTTTTCGAGCCCACCAGCACGGTAGCGTCTAGTTCCCATCTGAGAAAAGGACCATGTTTTTCGAGCCCACCAGCACGGTAGCGTCTAGTTCCCATCTGAGAAAAGGACCATAGCAACGGCCCACCCCCTCGTTGTCACTGATGTCATTCGTGTGCTTTCCGGAGCAGAGAAGCGGTTCCGGAGCACGTTCAGTAAGCGGGTTGTGGCTGGGGCTGAGCAGGAATTTTGAACGCTCTGGCTGCCGCCGGTGCAAGTGCAACCGGACCCTGCCAACCTTTGGCTAGCAGCGTTTGGGGTTGGCATTTCAACACTGGGAACATTTCTAGGAGGCCCTGGAGCGTCCTGAGCGGCAAGGCTCTGGCTGCCAGGATGCAGGAACAGCAGCAACCCGTGTGCTTTTGGCTGGCTGTAAATTGGGATTTTCTTCCGGTTACCGTGAACGTTCCTGCAAGACACCCGATTTAGACGGGGGAGCAGGAAATTACATTTACTTTAAAAATCATGCTCAGCTATTCAACATGAAAGGAATGGAGGGCTAAGAAAAGGAATGGAGGGCTAAGAAAAGGAAAAGGGAGACTAACTTATCAACGGGGTTAAAAGAGTGATTTAATGTTTTATGACAGTGTGATTATTAGGATATGTGGTTTTAGAGGGGGTTGCCTGGGGCTATCTGCGTGTGATTCGGGATGGCACACAGGCATCTGTTGCAAGGGGGAAGGGGCATCTTGCTATTTGGAAGAAGGATCAGGCATTATGTTATTGGACTAGAGGGAGGGATTGGGCATCTTGCTGGGGTCTGAATGGTTGGATAGGGGCATGCTGGTGTAGGTCTGGTGGGATGAGCCACTTTTGCGTGGCTCTGGAGAAAGGGGGCACATTGGTGTGGGTCTGGAGGGATGGATAGGACATAGTGGTGTGGGTCTGGGTGAGGGATGAGGACATGGGTGTGTTTCTGGAGGGAGAGATGGGGCACAGTGGGTCTGGAGGGTGGCATGGGTCATCTAGGTGTGGGTTGGAAAGTGGAACGGGGCATCCTGGTGTGGCTCTGGAGGGAGGTGGTGGGGCACATTGGTGTGGATCTGGGTGGAGGGATGGTGCACATGGGTGTGTTTCTGGAGGGAGAGATGGGGCACAGTGGGTCTGGTGGGTAGCAGGGGTCATCTAGGGGTGGGTTAGGAAGTTGGACGGGGCATCTTGGTGTGGCTCTGGAGGGAGGTGGTGGGGGCACATTGGTGTGGATCTGGGTGGAGGGATGGTCACATGGGTGTGTTTCTGAAGGGAGAGATGGGGCACAGTGTGTCTGGAGGGTGGCATGGGTCATCTAGGTATGGGTTGGGAAGTGGGACGGGGCATTTTGGTGTGTCTCTGGAGGGAGGTGGTGGGGGCACATTGGTGTGGCACATTGGTGTGGATCTTGGCGGAGGGATGTTGCACATGGGTGTGTTTCCGGAGGGAGAGATGGGGCACAGTGGGTCTGGTGGGTAGCATGGGTCATCTAGGTGTGGGTTAGGAAGTTGGACGGGGCATCTTGGTGTGGCTCTGGAGGGAGGTGGTCGGGCACATTGGTGTGGCTCTCGAGGGAGGTGGTCGGGCACATTGGTGTGGATCTTGGCGGAAGGATTGTGCACATGGGTATGTTTCTGGAGGGAGAGATGGGGAACAGTGGGTCTGGTGGGTAGCATGGGTCATCTAGGTGTGGGTTGGGAAGTTGGACGGGGCATTTTGGTGTGGCTCTGGAGGGAGGTGGTGGGGGCACATCGGTGTGGCTCTGGAGGGAGGTGGTGGGGGCACATCGGTGTGGCTCTGGAGGGAGGTGGTGGGGGCACATTGGTGTGGATCTGGGTGGAGGGATGGTACACATGGGTGTGTTTCTGGAGGGAGAGATGGGGCACAGTGGGTCTGGACGGTGGCATGGGTCATCTAGGTGTGGGTTGGGAAGTGGGACGGGGTATTTTGGTGTGGCTCTGGAGGGAGGCGGTGGGGGCACATTGGTGTGGCTCTCGAGGGAGGTGGTCGGGCACATTGGTGTGGATCTTGGCGGAGGGATGGTGCACATGGTTGTGTTTCTGGAGGGAGAGATGGGGCACAGTGGGTCTGGTGGGTAGCATGGGTCATCTAGGTGTGGGTTAGGAAGTTGGATGGGGCAAATTGGTGTGGCTCTAGAGGGAGGTGGTGGGGCCCATTGGTGTGGCTCTGGAGGGAGGTGGATGGGGCACATGGGCGTGTTTCTGGAGGGAGAGATGGGGCACAGTGGATCTGGAGGGTGGCATGGGTCATCTAGGTGTGGGTTGGGAAGTGGAACGGGGCATTTTGGTGTGGCTTTGGAGGGAGGTGGTGGGGGCACATCGGTGTGCCTCTGGAGGGAGGTGATGGGGCACATTGGTGTGGATCTTGGCGGAGGGATGGTGCACATGGTTGTGTTTCTGGAGTGAGAGATGGGGCACAGCGGGTCTGGAGGGTGGCATGGGTCATCTAGGTGTGGGTTGCGAAGTTGGATGGGGCATCTTGGTGTGGCTCTGGGGGGAGGTTGTGGGGGCACATTGGTGTGGCTCTCGAAGGAGGTGGTCGGGCACATTGGTGTGGCTCTTGGCAGAGGGATGGTGCACATGGGTGTGTTTCTGGAGCGAGAGATGGGGCACAGTGGGTCTGGAGGGTGGCATGGGTCATCTAGGTGTGGGTTGGGAAGTTGGACAGGGCATCTTGGTGTGGCTCTGGAGGGAGGTGGTGGGGCACATTGGTGTGGATCTGGGTGGAGGGATGGTACACATGGGTGTGTTTCTGGAGGGAGAGATGGGGCACAGTGGGTCTGGTGGGTAGCATGGGTCATCTAGGTGTGGGTTAGGAAGTTGGATGGGGCAAATTGGTGTGGCTCTAGAGGGAGGTGGTGGGCCCCATTGGTGTGGCTCTGGAGGGAGGTGGATGGGGCACATGGTTGTGTTTCTGGAGTGAGAGATGGGGCACAGCGGGTCTGGAGGGTGGCATGGGTCATCTAGGTGTGGGTTGCGAAGTTGGATGGGGCATCTTGGTGTGGCTCTGGGGGGAGGTTGTGGGGGCACATTGGCGTGGATCTGGGCGGAGGGATGGTGCACATGCGTGTTTCTGGAGGGAGAGATGGGGCACAGTGGGTCTGGATGGTGGCATGGGTCATCTAGGTGTGTGTTGGGAAGTGGGATGGGGCATCTTGGTGTGGCTCTGGAGGGAGGTGGTGGGGGCATCTTGTGTGGCTCTGGAGGGAGGTGGTGGGGGCACATTGGTGTGGATCTGGAGGGAGGTAGTGGGGGCACATTGGTGTGGATCTCGGTGGACGGATGGTACACATGGGTGTGTTTCTGGAGGGAGAGATGGGGCACAGTGGGTCTGGACGGTGGCATGGGTCATCTAGGTGTGGGTTGGGAAGTGGGACGGGCATCTTGGTGTGGCTCTGGAGGGAGCTGGTCGGGTCCCATTGGTGTGGCTCTGGAGGGAGGTGGTGGGGCACATTGGTGTGTTTCTGGAGGGAGGTGGGTGGGTGGGGCACATGGGCGTTTTTCTGGGGGGAGAGATGGGGCACAATGGGTCTGGAGGGTGGCATGGGTCATCTAGGTGTGGGTTGGGAAGTTGGACTGGGCATCTTGGTGTGGCTCTGTAGGGAGGTGTTGGGGGCACATTGGTGTGGGTTTGATGGGAGGGATGGGGACATTGGTCTGGGGAGGGATGACCGCATATTGGTGTGGGTCTGGAAGGAGGGGACGGGGCACATTGGTGTGGGTCTGGGCGGATGGGGGCATACTAGGATGGGTGGTTTTAGAGGGGGTTGGCTGGGGCTATTTGCATGTGATTCAGGATCGGCACATGGGCATCTGATGCAAGGGGCATCTTGCTATGTGGAGGGAGGATGGTGCATTATGGTATTGGTCTAGAGGGAGGGATGGGGCATCTTGGTGTGGTTCTGAGAGGAAGGGATGGTGCACATGGGTGTGGGTCTGTAGGGAGGGATGGGGACATTGCTTTGGGTATGAAGGGAGGCACAGGACACATTGATGTGCATCTGGAGGGAGGGATGGGGCATATTGGTGTGGGTCTGGAGGGAAGGATTGGGGCTCATTGGTCGGAGGACAGATAGGGGCATCTTTCTGTGTGGAGGGAGCATGGGCCATCATGGTATGGGTCTTGAGGAAGGGATTGTGCATTGTGGAGTCTGGATCGGAGGGGGCATTGTTGATATGGAATGGGAATATGATGGGGGCATGTCAGGGAATGGTGGAGCATGTGGGTCAGGGCTGGAGCGCTCTGGTGGGAAGGAAGGGGGCATCTGGGTGTGAATGGAGGGATGGGGTATGTTTGTCTGGAGAGAAGGATGTTGGTTTATTGGAGTGGTGGAAGCATGTGTGTGTCGAAGGGATGGGGTAGTCGGGTGTGGGTATAGAGAGAGGGCGAATGGCGCCATCTGAGTGTGGAGGTAGAGAGGAAGCATATGGGTGTGGCTCTGAGGGGTGTAGCATCTTGGTGTAGGTATGGAGGGACGGATGTTGGTGTCTTTGTGGGTTCGGATGGAGGGATGGTGGCATGTAGGTCAGGAGGGAGGTGGCATTTGAATGTGGAACGTGTTTGGAAGGAGAAATGGGGCATTGGAGTGTGAATGGTTTCCGCTTGTGGGTGGGGGCATAAAGGATCATTAACAGCGGAGCAGTGGGAGGGAGAGCCGTGCGCCCGACCTCGGTTGCATCCCAGACGTGCACACCCACAGCCCGGGGCACCTCTTGCAGAGCGGTCCGGTGCGCGTGGTCAACCAGCCCCCTCTCCTCACTGAGCCCGCATCTGCGCTGGCTGGGGGGCGCACACTCCTCTCTCTGACCTGCCAGCGGCTGGGCATTGGTGGGGACACCCCGGTCACCAGGGAAGCCCTGACTGGGAGCAGCCGGGAGCCGAGGGAAACCTGACTGCTCTCGGGGGGTGCCTCCCCAGGCAGACAGGCACCCGGGCAAGCCAGGCATGAGCCATGGTGCAGCTGGCTCACTTGACGGTGGGCGCCAAGGTTCCAGCCGCCCACATCTGTGTGTGAGCAATGGCCAGGCCCGCTGGCACAGTGGGTGACCTTCCCTCTTGCCCAGGTACCTGGAGCTGGGTCCTATGCGGCCGGGCTGGGGTTTGAAGACTCTAGTGGTCCCACCCGACCCCCTGTCTGTGCTGTCTCTGGCCTGTGCTGTCTCTGGCCTGCCTCGTTGTCCATCTCCCAGCCCCCCTCCCAAAAGGGAAGCGGAAGGGGTCGGGGAAGGATGAGTGGATCGGGCCGTGTGGGCAGGTGGCGGAGCGGCCTACCTCATCCCCCTGGGAAGCGCTGTGCTGCTGCAGCTGGCGGTCAGGCTGAGCACCTGGATTATTTTTTATTTTTTTGAAACCACAATGGTTTCGGCCGAGCTAGAGCTGGGCTGTCCTGCCACAGCCAGCGCTGCCTCCCCCAACCCATCCTGCACCGGCAGGGTCAGGCCGACGTCTAGGACAAAAAAAGTTGCCTGTGGCTCTTGGCGGTGGATCACTTGACTCGTGCATCGATGAAGAACGCAGCTAGCTGCGAGAATTAGTGTGAATTTCAGGACACATTGATCAACACTTCGAACGCACCATGTGGCCCTGGGTTTTTCCCTGTCTGTCTGAGGGTCGCTTGTACATCAATCGCCCCGGGGTTCACTCCCAGGGGCGTGGCTGGGACTGTCGCAGGGACCCCATTCCATTCATCCCCCTAAGGTCAGACCCCGATCAGCACCGTCGCTGGATCCTTGGATCTGGCGCGCAAGCTCATTGCCGACGCGTCCTGGTTTCCCCACCTCATGCTGGTTTCGGGAGGGCCGGTGGGCGACGCGCCCCGGATGTGGTGGCGGCGGCAGCAGGCTTTAAAAAAGCCTGGCGCACCTTCACCCTACCCGGGGGCACCTGGCCGTGCTGTGTGTGGCTGTCTTTGGTGTCCCACGGCTGCCGGTGCAGGATGGCCATGGAGCACGGACCGCGTGACCATGTGAGCTTCGGTCACAGATTGGGACAGAATACACTCGCCTGCGCCAAGGGCTGGGGTAACCCCCCATACGGGCCCGAGGCCAGCTGCCCTGAGCTTTGTGCTCCCCGACCACAGCCTCAGATCAGACATGGTGACCTGCTGAATTTAAGCATATTACTAAGCAGAGGAAAAGGAACTAACCAAGATTCCCTCAGTAACTGCCAGTGAAAAGGGAAGAGCCCAGCGCCGAATCCCCATTCAGCAGCAGGCATGGGAAATGTGGCGTACAGAAGACCGACTCCCCGGCATCACTCAGGGGGCTCAAGTCCTTCTGATCGAGTCTCCCCATGCGGATGGTGTTAGGCCGAAAGCGGCCTCTTGCACACCGGGATCAGGTCTTCTTGGAGTCAGGTTACTTGGGAATGCAGCCCAAAGCATGTGGTAAACTCTGTGTAAGGCTAAATACGGGCGCAAGACTGGTGACCAACAAGTACCGTAAGGGAAAGTTGAAGAGAGTTCAAGAGGGTGTGAAACGGTTGAGCGGTAAACTGGTGGGGTCTGTGCAGTCCACCCACAGGATTCAACACGGCAGGCAGGTTGGTCACCTGGAACAGTGGAGGCCCTTGCGGGTCTGCGGCCCGGGCACATCCAGCCCCAGCAGGGTGCATTTGGGAAGGCCCCAGGGGGCAGGTGGCTCTCTGCTCCAGCACAGTGTTACAGCCCCCTGACAGCAGTTTTGCTGTGTCCACGGGGCTGAGGGAGATAGACCACCACCGGGCCCTTATCCGGCAACTGTCCTGGCCCCTCTTGGGGGTTGCTAGAGTGGCCACGAGAGACGGGGCTCCCGATGGGACTGTGGTGGACTGCCCTCAATACACCCCAACCACGTCGTGCTGCTGGGCGGGGAGGCCCACAAAGGGCGCCAGGGGTCGGTTAACCACCCGACCTGTCTGGAAACACTGACTAAGAATATAATGCCTGCCCGAGTCAGAGGGATGAATGAAACCCTGTGATCTAATGATGTTGAGGGCCGGTGCCCGGCGATTACAGTGGCATCCTGTCGCGATGGGCTCTCCACCGACCCGTCTCCCCAGCTCTGTTAGAGATGATGCATGAGCGTGTGTGATAGGACCCGAAAGATGGTGAACTCGGCCTGGTGGAGGTCCGTAGCGGTCCTGATGTGTAAATCGGTCATCCGACCTGGGTATAGGGGCAAAAGACTAATCGAATGATATAGTAGCTGGTTCTCTCCGAAGTTTCACTCAAGATAGCTGGCGCACGGAAACCCCAGTTTTATCTAGCAAAGCGAATGATTCGAGGTCTTGGGGCCAAAATTATCTCAACCTGCTCTCAAGCTTTAAATGGGTATGAAGCACGGCTTGCTGGCGTGGAGCCGGGTATTGTATGAAAGTGCTCAGTGGGCAACTTTTGGTAAGCAGAACAGGTGCTGCCGGATGAACCGCACCCGGGGTTAAGGCGCATGATGCAGATGCTCATCAGTCCCCAGAAACGGTGTTGGTTGATATAGACAGCAGGATGGTGGCCATGGTAGTCGGAATCCGCTAAGGAGTGTGTAACAACTCACCTGTCGAATCAACTAGCCCTGAAAATGGATGGCCCTGGAGCATCGGGCCCATACCAGGCCGGCGTTGAGAGCCGCGGGGGCTAAGTCAGGCGAGTAGGAGGGCTGCTGCAGTACGCACAGAAGCCCGGGGCGAGGGCCCGAGTGGAGCCGCCGCAGGTGCAGATCTTGGTTGTAGTAGCAAATATTAAAATGAGAACTTTGAAGAATAAAGTGGAGTAGGGTTCCATGTGAACAGAAGTTGAACATGGGTCAGTCAGTCCTAAGGGATGGGCGAGCGCCGTTCGGAAGGGATGGGCTATGGCCTCCATTGCCCTCAGCCGATCGACAGGAAGTCGGGTTCAAATCCCCAAATCCAGAGTGGCAGGGACGGGCGCCCTTGCGGCGTCCAGTGCGGCAATGCAAATGATCCCAGAGAAGCCGGCGGGAGCCGCACAGAGTTATTTTTTTTTTTTGGAAAAAACAATTTTTATGTTTATGAAACTCCCTCCCCCCTAACTTGAGCCAATATGTCCATGTCATCATCCTGTGATTTTTCAGGCGGGTTTATCGTCGTCTCTTTATCCGTTTTATCATCGCTCTGATCAGACTGGGGGGGGACACTCATGGTAGCCTCTGATCAGACTGGGGGGGGGGGGGGGACACTCATGGTAGCCACCAGCTGCCTCCATTCAATTAGGGGTCCTACCTCCTCCTCCCCTCCCCTACAAACCGTGTCCCACCAAACAGCCGTTTCTGCATGTGCCAATTTTAAGAGGTCAGCTCACCACAACTCTATCCTCGGCCTCTGGGCTGCCTTCCAGCACATTGCTATACTTCGTTTGGCCAGGACATATGCTAGATCTTTCATTTTGCTTATGTGCCTTAAGTTACGTGGCCTAGGGAATCCCCCCCAGCATGCATGCCCAAGCCGACTCCACCTCCAGTGTAATACCGCTTCCTGCTAAGCGTGTCCCCACCTCAGGGCAGGCCCAAAACATGTGGAGTAGCCCAGCCTCCTCCACCCCACACCTAGGGCATTTCTGAGTCGAATGGCCACCAAACCTAGCGATCTTACTGGGGGTGAGCTATGCTCTATGTGTGACATATAGTTGGATCTGCTGGAGCCTTGCGTTCCGGGACACTTTTATGATATCTTTGGGCTCTTTTCCAGAGCCCATCCGACATGGGCTCTCCCACTTCATCCTCCCAAAGTTGTCTGTTGGGTCAAGTCCTTCCCCACCTTGGACCCCAACAGCTCGTATATGCGGGAAATCTCATGCCCACCCTCTGAAATATCATATATAGCCTCCATGGTGGCATCCGGTTGTCCGGTGAGCACCTCTGTTGGCCACTTCACTCGTACTCTTGACAATTCTGGTCTAAGTTATGTACTGCCCTTTATGCACCCCAGTATCTTCGATCAGGTTCGGGAACTCTAATGCCTCCCCTTACAGCCATATGTCTCTCAGGGTGGCCAGGCCCACTGGTTCCCAGTACTTGCGGACCCCTTGTATCAGCTGGGGATCCTCTCCACATAGTGCTGCAAGCGGCACCTGCATAGAGTATGGAACCAGGTGTCCCGCAATCTGCCACGTTCTGTGCCATATCTCCCATCCCAGTACCAGCAGCCCGCCATCCCCCAGACCCTCGACTTGGACAGCCACACCACTTCTTTGTGAAAGAAGGGGAGCAGTTCCCTGCACAGCAGCCTGGTTTCTGCCGTCTCCTCGCCAGACAGCCATCTTGCTACATACTGCAGCTGCCCTGCCAGATAGTATAGCTCAAAATTTGGCAGGTTGATCCCTCCCCTATCACACGAGTTCTGTAGTTTCCAGAGGGCCACCCTGTTCCTGGAGTTGCCCCAGATGAAGCTCCTACACAGGCTATGGAGGCTAGCGAAAAAGCGCCTTGGGATCCCATGCGGAAATGCAACAGTCTGGGCAAAACTACCATTTTTAGCAGAGCAGCCCTCCCCACCATAGCCAGGGGTAACCTGGACCAGAATCCTATGCTGTTCTTAATTCCTTCTACTGCTTTAACCGTGTTGCGTGCATGTTCTTCTGCCATATGGTATATGTCAATTCCGAGATATCGGAACGACTTTGTGTGCCAGGGTAATCGGCAACACTGGCAGACTCCTGGGCAAGACAAGCTTGTATTTCCCCAGAGGGAACACGCTAGACTTTTTGGGGTTAACCGCTATGCCAGAGAGAACGGCAAATTGCTCCATCATGTCTAGAATATATTGCATGTTCTCTTCTGGGTAGCGTAAATATAACAGTATGACGTCCGCATATAAAGAAACAACTTGCATGCCATCCGCAGTGCGAATACCCATCTCCTCGTATTGCTGTCTCAGGCAGGTGGCCAATGGCTCCAGTGCCCATGTGTATAACATGGGCGACCACGGGCAGCCCTGTCTAGTGCCTCTGCTTAGTTACCATTTGTCCGAAATGATAGCACCCCTTTTGACCCTGGCGATCAGGGAGCTGTATAACATTGTCACCCAGCTGAGGTACCCCGGTCCCATTCCATAGCCCTTAAAGGTCGCGATCAACTAGGGCCTTTTCACTGGCTCGAAGGCCTTGACCGCGTCTAGTGAAACTATTGCCAGTTCACCTGGGTCATTTTTTGGCTGGTCAAGGATGTGATGCAGTCTTCTGAGATTATCAGTTATGTTCCTGACATAGCCCGTTTGGTCGGCGTGTATCAGTTTACCAATGACAGCCTTAAGCCTATTTGCCAGTACAGCAGTGAGGATTTTACTAACCTGATTGAGCATCGATAAGGGCCTGTACGACCCACAATCAGTGATAGGCTTGCCCGGCTTCAGAAGCGGGATAATCACCGCCTCTCGCAGGGTCTCTGGTAGCCTGCCTTGCTCATACGACTGGTTAAGCATGGCCAGCAGCGGGGAAGCAACTCTTGTTCATAGGTTTTATAAAATTCACTTGGAAGCCCATCGGACCCGGGGGCCTTACAGGTGGGCAAGTAGCAAACTACTAGTTCGAGTTCTTCCATCGTAATAGGGGCATCTACGTCTGCACGTTCTGCCTCATCTAAGGTGGGTAGCCCCATGTCCTCCAATCTTACCCGAATTTCGTGGTCTCTAGGGCCACCTGGGTCCTCATAAAGATGTTTACAGAATCTCAGGAACTCCTCATTCACCCCCTCCTGGGTATTCTGAGTCCACCCTCCCTTGCCTTTAATTTCCCTGATCACCGTTCGCGGCGTCTCACTCTTGTATAGCCAGGCCAGCAACCTGCCCGGCTCATCTCCCCCTGCGTGCTGTCTCTCCACGTATTTCTTATAGCTTAGTTTACATAACCTGTCCCAGCAGTCCCCACTGGCCTGTTGTAATTGCCTTATCCTGTCTCTGTCCTCATCAGCGGTGCCTTCCGTACGCATCCTGCCCTCCAACTCCTCCTCAATTCCCTTCCACTCTGCTCCATGTCCCCCTGGAGCCCCCTAGACTTTGAAATGGCAACCCCCCGCAAAACCACCTTAAACGCCTCCCAAACAGTTCCCATAGAGCTTACACTACCAGTATTTATCTCAAAGTACTCCGTGATCGCTTCTCTTAAATCCTCCCTGAATTCCGGGTCCTGCAGAGCCTCGGCTCTGAGTTTCCAAGTGGGAATCCGTGCCCTGGGAGGTTGATGCCGCCACTCCAGGACCAGGGGGGAGTGGTCCAAAAGCACCCTAGCTTTGAATTCCGCACCTTCCATCTCTCCTGCCAACTCTTTGGAGGCGAACACATAGTCTAATCTTGTGTGAAGGGCGTGTGGTGCTGTATAGTGCGAGTATTGTCTATCCACTGGATGCAACTGCCTCCAGACATCCACTAGGTCGAAGTCCCTCGGGAGGGCCTGCAGCACCTTTGCTGCTGGGGTTGGTTTGTCTATCTTACTATCCGATCTGTCAACATTAGGGTTAAGTACACAGTTAAAATCACCTCCCCAAATAATCCCACCACCCAGCAGAGGGCCGACTCTACCGTACAGGGTCCTAAAGTAAGCCGCTGTGTCCTGGTTAGGGGCATATAAATTTACAATACACACTTCTCGGTTTTCCAATATACCCTTCACAACAGTCAATCTGCCAGCTGGGTCACCCGTGACCTGAAGCAGCTGAAATGGCACCTGCGGCGCCACCCAGATGATAACTCCTCTAGCGTAGGCCGAATATGTGGATCCCACCAGGCACCCCCTCCACTTCTTCTTAACCACCTCCAATTTCTCCCTAGTGAGGTGGGTCTCTTGCAATAATGCTATGTCAGTCCTCATCCTTTTCAGATACATCATCACCTTGTTACATTTCAGATAGCTGTTGAGGCCCCTGACATTCCAGGTAACCACTGTAAGGCACCCTGGCGCCATCACCATGATATCCCGCCTCTTAAGGGTCACATTTTGGCTCAATACCCTTTCCCTCCCATCAAACTTCCCTCCAACCCCCTTCCCAACTCCCCATCCCCCAACTTCAAACCACTGCACACCCCTCTCACCCTCCCACCTCGTCTACCCCAACCCCAACAAGTGCCCAGCTCCATCCCTGGATCTCGGGCCCCCCTGCGTTTGGTTCTGCTCTAAAAGGCCCCAGCCCAGAACCCAGCAGGTGGTCACCGAACTACCAGTGACCTACCAGTGACCTAACTAAACTATTCGCTATGGGGGTGTGAGGTCATGCTCCGTATAGCTTCTATATCAAGGTTTCCAGTGCCACTGACTCATATTTATAATTGTAGCTCTGAACACACTGCTATATTCAAGTCCCATTGTCATGAGCTGCAGCACCTAGGGCGCTTTTCCGACGCATGTTACTTATCTCCACCTTCTGCTCCCTGGATGTCCGGTTCCTGGGGACAGCTCTGCGCATCTAACCATCCCTGGGGTGTCAAAAAACAAGGTTCTGCTCTTGTAGAAAACCTTCAGTTTAGCTGGAAAAAGCAGCATGTACCTATGGCCTGCATCCCGCAATCTTCTTTCCACGGACCCAAACTTCATGTGGCTGCGCTGTACTTGCAAGGTATAATCCGGGTATGCCGTTATGTTCGCAGCACCTCTTTGTATCGTGCCGCCCTTCCGAAAGTGTTCAAGGATTTTTTTTCCCGGTAGTTTAGGATCTTCGCTATCACCGGCCTGGGGGGGGTGGGGGAGAACTAGTGTTCCCCGGCGGTGGCCTCCTCATCAGGGCCCTGTGTGCCCTCTCTACAGCGAACCCCTAGGACAGAGCTCCCCCGGTTATCTCCTGTAATAGCATAGACTCTCGATGTATTCGTAGGGTTAGTTCCCTCAGCTCCTTCCGACAATGGGAATATTGTTCCTTCGGGCGCGTCCCTCCGCCTCTTCCGACCTGCTCTCCAGATTGCCCACACGTTGTACCAAGGCGTGAAGTTCAGATTTATGGGCAGCACAGGCTGCTGTGTTCGGGGCCACCTCTTTTTCCAGGTCCTCCGTGCGCTCAGCCAACAATCGTAAGTCTTGCCGGAGAAGATTTACGTCCTCCTGCACCGCTCCAACTTTGAGCTCAAGTACAGCTTTCAATTCACTGATTGCCAGGCCCAGTTTGGTCTCCAAGGCCACTTTCAGGTCCGCAATCGCCGCAAGTACCTCCTGGTTGCCCATAATGTCTGGGCCCCCAGCGGGGGTCCTGTCTTTCTTCCTGGCCCCTTCTGCACCTGGTGGTGTTTTGGCAAAATCGTCCAGTGTGGGCTGCTTGCCTTTCTGTCTGATGGGTTTGTTGGACATCTTGTTGTGTCAGGGTAAAGTGAGTCAGCCCCAAAACGTGCTGTCCTCTTTTAGAACGTGCTAAATTGCCCAAAATGTCTAGGCCGGGCCTGATCGTTTCAGGGGTGTCCTCCGGCGACCTCCTCTGTATCTAGAATGGACTGTGTCCTCCCATGTACCCATGTGGGTTCATTCAGCCTTCACAGGGCGGGCTCCGGTGGCCACTCTTGCTGGTCCCCACTTTCATGGGGCAACCCCATACACCTTCATCTGCAGTTACCTCTTGCGGCCACCTCGGGCACGTTGTCTGCGTCTTTGTTCCCATTTAGGTACTGGCACCTAAATTGTGGAACAGCCTTCCCGATTCACTGAGGTCAGAAGCAAACCACCTTGTATTTAGGAAACGGATGAAGACACTCCTCTTCAGATAAGATCTCTAACGCTAGTGGCTGTCAGGTCTTCCATGCCAACTGTTTCGCGTCTCTTTATGCCTGCTTACTTCTCTTCTATGTTGTAATGTTCAAGCGCCCTGATGCCCTCGGGCTACCGGCGCTTTATAAAAATATATACATACATACATACTTCAGGCGGCTGCAAGTCTCTGTGTTTCTGTCTAAGCCGGTCTATGCCGCTCGGGTGGCTGGATCAGCATTCGTAAATCAATCATAGGCATGTCTTGTTCTTCGTTGTGCTATTGTGTTTACTAGCCTCCACAGGATGGTTTAGTGGAGTTTGTTGCAGGTTGGGTTGCCGATGTGTGCCTGCGCCTCTTCGTCTCACGGTGCGGCGCTGGGTTTATTGTGCCGTGGGCATTTCAGCTCATCAGCTGTCTGAGCAGCAACGGTGCTCTTTTCTCTCCTCCCATCACCTCGTTAAAGGAGACGGACGCTCCCAGCGTCGCCTCCCTCTGATCGATCCGCTTGGTGCACAGCGTACCGGGCAGCTCCCTGCGTCTATATACACACGCGCGCGCATTGGCGCCATTTTGAATGCGCTATCCAAGCTCCGCATCGCAGCCCATTCAAAGAATTGCTTGGCAACGTGATAGTTCAATCAGTCAGTAGTGCTCTGGTCGCCACCGGTTCATTCTAGTTACTGGTTCCACATTCCACCATGCAATAGTTCCATGTTTGCAGGGTCAGCGCTCTGCATGATCCTGCTCTGTGCTGCAATTGCAAGATCAACTCCCTTGTCCCCGGTGGATGCGTGAACTTATACACGTTGCAAAGGGTAATATGATTAAGCTGGCATCTGTTTTTCTAGGAGCTGCTATCGCATCTAATCAGGGTCCCCCTGTGTGCCTCCGTCAGGTCTCAGGCAACCCTTAGGCTGTGCTCGGCTTTATTATCAGTGAAACTTGATTGCATCCGTTTCAGGGTCTTCCTGTGTGGCACTCCGTATACTAAGCTGGCCCTGTACATCCGTGTTATTGCGTTACCTTCGGTCCGGATGGCCGCAACACGGAGCCTGCAGCCGTGGACACCATGCGCGACCCGAAAAGCTGCCCTGTCATAGGCCTGTCTAATGACCAAGTCTCCACTCCGGCTGCAAGCGAAACCGCCCATAATGCTTGGACGGCTCACACGCCGTCACTTCGCTACAGCTGCTTGTGGGCACGCCTGTGCCTCGTATATTGTACTGTCACTTATTCCTGGGTGAGCAGCCTTGTAGTCTATCACGCGGACTGCTTGGGGTTCCAGTCCAGTTTCGTCGCGCACCGGGCATGCGCTTTTCAATCACGGCACTGTGCGTTTGCCGTTTTACTCCGACGTCGGGCTTCTCGCCCGGGTCCCGCGCTGTGGCCGCAGGGGGTCTTCACAGCTCTGCTCTACTCGCGGCCCCTTCTGGCAGACCCGATCTGAGCGCAGCGCTCTCTCCTACAACAGGCTGCTCGCGAGTCAGCTATCCTCCACATCTCTTTGTTGTTGGCGGATCGCCATTTTAGATTCCTCACAAGCGCACCGCCACAGAATTCTTCCGGCTGATTTCGCTCGCATCAGAGCGCTGATCCTCGCCATCTCCAGCTCCAGTTGGGCAGTGTTGGTTCATGAACTCGGGCAAACGATGTATTCAGACCAGGATGGTTTCAATGTGTCAGATTTTCTCTGATCATTTCAGGATCATCAGGAACCTCCTTGGAAACACGTCCTCCTACATGGCTCTGTAGCCACGCCCCCAGCCGCACAGAGAGTTATTTTCTTTTCTTTGTGAGGGGCAGGGCACCCTGGAATGGGTTTGCCCCGAGAAAGGGGCCCGAGCTTTGCAAAGCGTCGCTGTTCCGGCAGCGTCCGGTGAGCTCCCGCTGGTCTTTAAAAATCTGGGTGAGATTTTGTAAATCTCGCGCCAGGCCGTACCCATATCCGCAGCATGTCTCCAAGGCAGACAACCTCTGGCATGTCAGAACAATGTATGTACGGGAAGTCAGCCTCTGGATGCGAGCCGGTCGCTTCCGGGGGATCACCCCAGCTGCAGTGTTCGCCAATCTTGTTCTTCCTCTGGGGGTTCAGGGCCGGCATTCTGCCTCGGCCACACCTAGCAGCTGACTTGGAACTGGTGCGGACCAGGGGAATCTGACTGTTTAATTAAAACAAAGCATTGCGAAGGCCTGTGGAGGGTGTTGACGCAATGTGATTTCTGCCAAGTGCTCCTAATGTCAAAGTGAAGAAATTCAATGAAGCGTGGGTAAACAGATGGGGTAACTATGACCTTTAAGGTATCCACATGCCTCGTCATCTTTCTGAGATTCCCACTGTCCCCATCTACTATCTAGCGAAACCACAGCCAAGGGAACAAGCTTGGCAGAATCGTCGGGGAAAGAAGACCTGGTTGAGTTTGACTCTAGTCTGGCACTGTGAAGAGACATGAGGTAGGATAAGTGGGAGGACCTCGGGCTGCTGGTGAAATACCACTACTCTTATTGTTTTTCCACTTACCCGGTGAGGCGCGGGGCGAGCCCCATGGCGCTCTCGCTTCTGGCTCCAAGCACCCGGCACCTGCCGGGCACGACCCGCTCCGGGGACAGTGGCAGGTGGGGAGTTTGACTGGGGTGGTACACCCTGTCAAAGGATAACGCAGGTGTCCTAAGGCGAACTCAAGGAGGACAGAAACCTCCCGCGGAGCAGACGGGCAAAAGCTAGCTTGATCTCGATTTTTCAGTATGAATATAGACCGTGAAAGCAGGGCTTCACCATCCTGCTGACTTTTTGGGTTTCAAGCAGGAGGTATCAGAAAAGTTACCACAGGGATAACTGGCTTGTGGCGGCCAAGCCTTCATAGCGACGTTGCTTTTTGATCCTTCGATGTCGACTCTTCCTATCATTGTGAAACAGATTTCACCAAGCATCGGATTGTTTACCCACTAATAGGGAACGTGAGGTGGATTTAGACCGTTGTGAGACAGGTTAGTTTTACCCTACTGATGATGTGTTGTTGCAATAGTAATCCTGTTCAGTACGAGAGGAACCGCAGGTTCAGACATTTGGTGTGCATGCCTGGCTGAGGAGCCAATGGGGTGAAGCTACCATCTGTGGGATTATGACTGAACGCCTCTACGTCCAAAATCCATCCCCTTCACCCCAGACCGTGATACTGCAGCGCTGTCGAGCATCAGTTAGTTTAGGACAGCCGGCCTCGGGGCCGGTGTGTAGAGCCGCTTGCCTCAGGACTTGAGTGTGGACAGAATGGGGGCCACCTCTCTCACCCATAGTGCACCGCATGTTTGTGGGAATCTGGTGCTAAATCATTCATCGACAACCTGATTCTGGTTCCGGGTTTCGTAAGTAGCAGAGCAGCTATGTCGCTGCGATCTATTGGAAGTCATCCTCTGAGCCAAGCTTTTGTTGCAAGGCGGCAGCACCGCCAAGGTTCTCCATCCTTCCTCCTGGGGCATGCGGGGTGCACAGGAAAATACCACCCACCATAGAGGCGCACCTGCGGGGGTGTGCGGGCTGGGCTGGGAGCACTCTTCTCACCTTTCCTGGTCAGCCTGGCAGACCAGATGGCCTAGGGCCCGGGCCTTCGAGGTGGTGCCTTAAGCCCCCGAACAGGGCAGGGGAAGAGGGTGCAGCCACCCCAGGGCGCGGGGTTGTAGCTAAAGCCTGTGCCCCTGGAAGGTGGGTTGGGGCAGGCCCGGCTGGCCACTGGACCACCTGGCCTGGTAGTAGGCCCAGATGGCCCAAGTTGTGGCTGGTGGACCAGATGCCTGAATTGCGGCTGACTCCTGCATTTGTCTCCGGTCGGGTTCCGTAAGCTTAATAGTCGGCATGGAAGGGTCTCCCCGGCCCGAGAGCGCTGAGTTGGTGCCTTAAACCCAGGGCGGGGAAGAGAGGCAACAGTTTAAGCACCCACCCCAGAGCACGCGGGGTGGTACCTTAAGCCTGTGCCCCTGGGCGGTGGGGGCAGGTACGGCCGCTGGGCCATCTGGCCCGGGGAGTAGGCCCAGATGGCCCGAGTTGTGGTTGCCACGGCTGACTCCTGCATTTGTCTATGGCTGGCATGGAAGTGCCACCTTGCGGCCTTCAGGGTGGCCGTGGCGCAATTACCGGCTTTAGTTCAATGGCGTTCGTGGGTTGCTTCCGGTCCTCTGGCAAGTATCAACCAGTTGTGGTCAGGTCCAAGACGAGGTGCGTGTGTCAAGGGGCGCCCTGAGCGGGTCCCTTTCCTCCACGTGGGGGTAAATGCTCTCGCAGTGGCCGGCCCCGAGTTCCAGTGTTTGTGGGTTAGTCCTGGAGGGAAAGGCTCTAATGTTGTGGGAGCAGCTCAGGCCAGAGCTCCAGGGTGAAAGCCCCCGGACCCAGTGGTAGTCGCATCGCTCCCCACAGGGAAAAGCTCTAAAGGGGCCCTGCTAAAGCTCCAGGGTGGCTGGCGGAGGGTGTGTCCTGGCCTTGGGTGCCTGTGTCACGTCTGGGTTGACTGTCCGCAAGCCTGGTGGTGATCGTGGGGAGCCCTGTCCCTCTCTGGAGGGTAAAGCTCTAATGTGGCGGGCGAAGCTCTAAGGCAGCCCGGGCCAGAGCTCCACGGTGGCTGGGGCTGCTGCCCCCACTGGCCTTGGGTGCCAGCCTTGTGCATGTGGGTGGAGTCCCCAAGCCTTGCGGTAGTTGCGGGGAGCCCTGGAAGGAGAAGCTCTAAATGGGCCCTGCTAAAGCTCCAGGATGGCTGGGGGGGGGGGTGCTGGTCTGCCCCCCCCCCCCCCTCCCCAAGCACCCAGCCTTGGGTACCTGTCTCACATGTGGGGCGACTGTCCCTCCCCAGAGAGATAAGCTCCAGGGTGGATCAAAAACCTCTTATGTGGAGGGGGGGGGGGAGAAAAACTCTAAGGTGGCCTTGCCAGAGCTCGAGGATGATGATTGGTGCTGGCCCATGCCTTTGGACACCTGCCGGTGCCCTGTCCTTTGCCAGGTGGGGGGGCCAAAGGCCCTTCCCATCCAGGCCCATTGGAATGCTTTGACCTACCAGATGGCCGCTCTCCGAGCCCGGCCATCTGGTTATTGGCCAGAGGAATGTCTGCAAGGACCAGGCGGCTTGGCTGCTCTGGAAGTTCTGATGGGCGTCAGTTTAAAATGTTTCTCCAGTTGGGTCTCTAAGGAGCCCGAGGCTTTTGCCGAGAGGTCCCGCTCTGTCACTCTGGGTACACAGATGACGAAACTTAGTCTCCTTCCTCCGGATTACTATAGACTGGGTGAGAGGGACCTGTCTGCGCTCCTCTTGGTTCTCGTTGCCCAACCCAGGCTCTATGGTGAAACTGGCCTGCTGGGGGTGCTCTTCCGAGCACTCCATGGGATCGAGTTGGTGCACTTGGTCTGTCTAGGGTTGGACTGCTTGGCCATCCTCGGCTGTTTCAAGCAATTTGCTTCCACCCGCCTTGGGACCGTGTCAAGGGTTTGCCTCCCTCGGGGAGGGCCCCCTCGTTTGGGCAGCTCTAGAGTGATGGCTAAGCAGCCCGGCAGCTCCCCAGTGGTCAGATCAGACAGGTTCCTCTCACAAGCCACGACGTGGCCCCTCCTCCACCAAGCACGTTTCTCCAGCAGTTCGGAACACACGTTGGCTGCTGACCCCCTCTGTCGCCATACCAGTGGCAGCGTGCTGGCAGACCCCACTACCGGTTCAAGTTGTGCCTGGCCTCTCCCTCCCACCCACCCTGTGGCATGGCTGAGCAGGCCCAGCTGCCGGCGCCTGCGTGACCAACCTGTCCACCCGACACGCACATGTCTTGGGATGCTCTTTGGCGCTCGGGTCCTGCAGACAGCCCAAGAGGGTGCGCAGGTTGGCTCTGAGGCAGTCGCGCGGCTCCCCCCGTTGCCACCCTCCATCAGGTGCGGCTACCTCATTGATCCTGCCAGTAGCATATGCGTGTCTGAAAGATTAAGCCATGCACGTGTAAGTACAAACGACTGGTACAATGAAACTGCAAATGGCTCATTAAATCAGTTATGGTTCCATTGATCATGCCATCTGTTACTTGGATAACTGGTAATTCTAGAGCTAATACATGCCGACGAGCGCGGACCTCCCGGGATGCATGCATTTATCAGACCAAGATCAATCCGGGCTCGCCCAGCCGCTTTGGTGACTCTAAATAACCTCATGCCGATCGCACATCCATGTGACCGTGACGATGCATTCAGATCAACTTTCGATGGTACTTTGGTGACCACAGGCAATGGGGAATTGGGGTTTGATTCTGGAGAGGGAGCCTGAGAAACGGCTACCACATCAAGGAATGCAGCAGGCGCCGAAATTACCCAATCCCGACTCCGGGAGTTAGTGACGAAAAATAACAGTACAGGACTCTTTCGAGGCACTGTAATTGGAATGAGTACAATGTTTAAATCCTTTAACGAGTACCCATTGGAGGGCAAGTCTGGTGCCAGCAGCCACGGTAACTCCAGCTCCAATAGCATATATTAAAGTTGCTGCAGTTAAAAAGCTTGTAGTTGGATTTTGGGATTGAGCTGGTGGTCCGCCGTGAGGCGAGCTACCACTGCCTGTCCCAGCCCCTGCCTGAGCGTCCTGGGGGTCTGAAGCGTTTACTTTGAAAAAAATACAGTGTTCAAAGCAGGCTGGTCACCTGAATACTTAAGCTAGGAATAATGTAATAGGACACTGGTTCTATTTTGTTGTTTTTCGGAACTGGGGCCGTGATTAAGAGGGACGGCCGGGGGCATTCGTATTGTGCTGCTAGAGGTAACATTCTTGGACCAGCTCAAGACGATCCAAAGTGAAAGCATTAGCCAATAATGTTTTCATTAATCTGTTGTTTTTGGTTGTTGGTCCTCAGGTCTGCCACTCTGCCAAATTCCCCTAGGAGTGCTGTTAACTTCCCGAGGGAAGTGTCCATGTCTGTTAGCACGACTAGGAGGTCATCGGCAAAGGCCATTGCCTTATGGTCTTCCCCACCGAATGTAATCTCTTTTATTCCCCTCTCCGGTCTAATTCTAGCTAGGAAGGGTTCGAGAAAGTTTGCGTACAGGAATGGTGACCTGGGCAGCCCTGCTTAGTAACCCTAGTGATCCTTATCGCCTGGGAGACATGCCTATTGATAGCCAGCCTGATAAGTGGTGCTCCATAGTTGACTTTGACCAGGTGGACAAGTCCCGGGCCAAACCCCATAACCATCATCGTAGCAAACAAGAATGACCATTTGACTCGGCCAAATGCCTTCTCTGCATCTAGTGCTAACACTCCCTGCCCTCAGGACTGCCCTGTTTGACTTCTCTATCAGGTGGGATATTCGCCTAATGCTGACAAATGTGTCGCCCCTTGACAAATCCTGCTTGATCCGGGTGGATCAGGTCAGTGATTACTTTATCCATTGTAGATGTTAGAATTTTTGTAAAGATTTTGGCATCAAGGTTTATTAGGGCAGTAGGGCGGTAGGCTACAGAGGGTTTGTTTCTTGTTTGGCTTAGGGAAGAGGATTCCCTTGGCCTCCTCCATGGACTGGGAGTTGCGGCCCGTATCAGAGAAGGAGTTAACAGGGATGCCATTAACGGGACTAATGTGGTACGAAATGCTTTAGAGAATGTGGCGGGGTACCCGTCCGGGCCTAGGGCTTTATTTGGTTGTAGCGATTGGATCGCTGCACGCACCTCGTCTTAGGTAATCGTCCATTCTAAAGCGTCACGCTGGCTCTGTTCTAATCTTTTTAGCCAGCAAGATTTTAAGAAGGCCTTTTGGAGGTCACTCTCCGGTGCCTCCGCAGAGTAGAGGCTCATATAGAACTCTGTGAACGCCTGAAGGATCTCTTCTGTACGTGTGGTTTCCTGTCCCTCCACCATCTGAATGTGGCGTATTGTACCTGCCGCCTCCTTCTGCTTAACCTACCTGGCTAAGAGCCGGCCTGTCTTGTTTGCTGGAGGTAATACTTCTGCCTCAAGAATCGGAGCAATTTTACTGCTTGTTTAGCTAGAAGGATATATGCCTATACTCCCTCGTGATCATTACCCCCCTGATCATTACCCCCCTATCTGTCTCCGTTAACCCCTGTTCTAGGTCCACCTGGAGGGCCTTCTCCTGTTTGGCTCGAGATGCCTGCTTTTCTATGAGCACCCCCGCATGGTTGCCTTAAAGGCGTCCCATACTACATGTTCCTGCACCTCCGGGGTCTTATTTTCCCCAAAGAAGTTGCGGATGGACTTGTGTATCTCGTCGCAAATTACTGCATCAGCAGATGTCAGGGGAACCGCCACTTCCAGAGGCACCCCCCCCCCCCCCATTGGATTTCTAGCTGCAGGGGAGTGTGGTCGGGCAGGGCTATGGTTTCCCTTTCTATGATCCGTACTTGGCAGAGCAGTGTCTCAATATGTAATCAATTCTTGAGAATGTTCGGTGCACATGTGAGTAGTATACCCCTTGGAGTCCCCTTTTAGTTCATGCCATGTATCTGCTAATGCTATTCTGTTATGCTAGCCTGTAGTTTACTAGATGGGCCTTCAGATGTGGGTGTCCTGTCTGCGCTTCTGTCCGTGGATGGGCGCCACGCCAAGTTAAAATCCCGTCAGTATTAGCTGGCTCGTTGTTAACTGGTTTAGCTTCTCCAAAACCCCCTGCAAGTATTCTTCCTGCCCTGAGTTGGGGGCGTACACTGTGGCAATTGTGAGAGGCCACCCCCCATTGTAGCTGGACGAAGAGGAATCTACCTTCCTTGTCGACTTTTGTGCCTATTATTTCGATGTCAGGTAGGTGTCTAAATGCTATGAGGACCCCTCAAGCTTTGCTCTTGTCGATGGCCTGCAGAACCTGGGGTTATCCTCAACTTCATTCTGTATCTGTCTTGCTTACGGATATCGGTCCCCTGGAGCGTCACAATGTCGGGCTTGGTATCCTGGAGGAGGTTCTCCAGTTTCTGTCTCTTTAGTCAGTGTGTTTAGTCCTCCAACATTGAGTTTTAGCATTTGGATCCCTACCCATACCCCGTTACGTTCTGAGAGCAACCATGTCGAAACGATCCCCCTCCGGCTGGACTCGGCTCAACTTCCCCAAGCCGTAACGTCGTCCTAGGTTGCTTGATCTCGTTCACATCCCAGAGAATAACTGTGCGGGGAGAGCCAGTCCTCTGCTCTCCCCTGTTTCCAAGATCCGTCACCCCCTAAACCCCCGTCTCCCGGAGCCGACCCTTAGGCTGCAATTCCCTGTGTAACCCCACCGGGTCTTAACCCTTGTCTCGTGATTTCCCCCCCCCCCACTGCTGTTAAGTGGACAGCCTATTCAGCCTGGGGCTTCGGTTGCTATCCCCCCCCGGACCCTGCAATTGTTTGTGTCTCGGCCCTGACCTCTCTACTCTTCTCCACTCCCATGGCTTCTCTCGGTGGCTTTCATGTTCTGGCCTCCTATTAGGTCCTCCCCCTGGATCCCCTTCTTCAATATCCAGGATCTTGGGTCCCTCATCCAACGTAGTGATGTGGTGTTGGCACCCTTCCCACTTGAAGACCATTCCAAAGGGGAATGTCCACCTGGATCTTATCTGGGCTTTGGTCACCAGGCCCATTTGCCTCCTCATTGATAGTATGGATTTGGCCAGGTCCTGGAAAAGTTCTGACGGCGCTGTTCACTTTTATCAGGGTTGCTTTCCTTGCCGCTTGGAGGATCCATTTGTTTCGGCCGTATCGCTGTAAAGCCATCGACACTTCTCTTGGCCTGGCCCCGGGTTCTTCTCGCTGCGGATCTTCTATCTGAGAATTTCTCCCCCAGCCATGCCCAGCAAATCTTTGAACACATGCTGCATTGTTTCCCCGAGGTCGGCATCGCTCACACGTTCTGGCAGCCCCTTCACCCTGATGTTGGACCTTCCCGAGCAGTTCTCCAAGTCCTTTGCTTGGAGTTCCAGGTTGTGTCGCTACCGCCTGCAGCTTCGCTAATACATCTATCTTCCGGGTGTTTTAAGTGAGTTCTTGAATTGCGTTTCATTTGTATCAAATCAACTGTCGCCTTTGATTTCCTGCAGGAATTGTGCAAGTTCTGTGCGTATTAGGCTTAATTGTGTCTGAAGGGTAGCAGTCATTTGGTCACTGAATGCCTTAAAGCACTGTTGCAGCCCCTTGCTCGTGACCTCTTGCCCCTGTGGTAGCGTCGGGGGCTCCTCCAACTGCTGCCTCTCTGTCACCTATGGATACTCTTCCTCAGGGGCTTCCCCCTCATTTCTACATAGCTTTTGGAGGGTCCCTTCTGTTTCTTGAGATCTTGGTCCTTGAGGGGCCTTTTTTGGCCTCCTTGGCCTTGTTGCGCAACATTGCCTGCTGATGGCGAGTGCCTGCCTGCACCTTACTGTAGGGGGCTTCTTCCCAGGCCTCTGAGGTTCCTCTTGACCCCGGGGTATTGGCCAGTTCTGTAGGAAGGGGATGCTTTTCGCTCCCTCCTGTGCGCAGTGGGGGTCTAGCTCCCCTAGAGCCTGGGTTGGTGGGGCTAATACGCTCAAAGGTGAAAGTGGTTATGGTCGCAGTGTCACACTGGCCTGGAGCCCAGGAGCTTCTTGAATTTCTTCCCGGGGGGCCCCCGTGCTCCCACCACTCCTGAGCCTCTAAGTATGCTCTTGAACCCATGGAGGTTCCTTCTCGGTTAATCTTGCATGGCAGGGTTAGTTTTCATAAGGGTGGGTGGTGGAGCAAAGCAGCGCTCTCCTGCAGAGTCAAATGCTGAGGGTTGGGGGCACGTGCCGTCCCCACCCCTCGCCCTGGGTTCCTTCCCTGGCCGTTAGTGGGGGGGGATGCTGCAGGAGACTTAGTGCTGTCACCCTTCTATTACTGCAGTTTGCCTCTGATGTTGCTGAATGGTATGGGCATGGGCCTTTGCTGGGGTCCGGGTATGCTGCGGGTCTCCTGCCATGGGGGGGGGGGTCTCCTTCCAAGTGTAGGTTATGGTGCGCTGGGGCAGATGCTTTCATAAACCTCCATGTCCGTTGTTTGGGAGAGGAGTGTCTTGCGTGCGCCTGCTTCATGGCTGCCAACTCCCTTAATTATGCCTACTTACCCTGCGCCAGCTGGGGTGCATCACAGCTCATGGGGGCCCTGTGCCGCGTGGTTCGTGGAGGCCCTGCGCTGCGTGGAGCCGGGCATGCTGTATGGGGCAGAGGCAGGCGCAGGATTTCAGGGGAATACTACCCGCTCCCTCTCATTTGTAGCTGGTTGTCCGGGCTGCGCCGGCTCTGCTGTATTGCCAGTGGATCCGCGGTGGTCCGCTCACACTCCCCAGTCTCGCCTATGTTGCCTTGGCTGAATGGGCACCCTGCGTCTTCTGCACCACCCGCGTGGGTTCTCTAATCTCCTCCGGCTTGACTGACAGTCCCCACACAGGCATCGCTGCTGGCGGTCTCAGGTCCACTAACTCTGCCCCCAAACGCTGCAGATGAAGTTTTCTTGGGGACCGCTCGCTTCACGGGTCGTCCCCTTTGCTTTTGCTGCCCTGGGGTCTTGTAACGCCGCTTATTGCTCCTTTTTCGGATGGCCGGCGAGGAGCGTGCTCCTCACGGTGGGGTGGTCGCAGGGGCCCTTTTGGAATCTTCTTATGAAGCTTTTTGAACCTTCGTCTTCTCTTTCTTGAGTAATCTTTCTTCCACACTTCTCAATCCATTTTTCGTCCAGGATGTGGCACAGAGGGGGTGCTGGTCTCCAACGCTGATGATGCGGCTTGGATGCACAACTCTGGCAGCGTCGGTGCTTATTACTAGACTTATCTGCCGCCTTTGATACCGTTGACCATGCCGCCTTGCTCGTCTGGGCCGGCCTTTCTGGTGCCGTACTTTCCTGGTTTTCTTTGCTTTCCTCTAACCGAACAGTCAATTTCCATCCCCCCCTTTTCACTCTGTACCGTCTGCCTTGAGATGTGGATTCCCTCAGGTTTCCTCCATCTTCCAGGTTTTGTTTAACATGTACATGTAACCTCTTACCAAGCTTATCTGCTCTCACGGCTTCCACTGTTATTCTTAACAGATCACACAGATCCTGGTCCGTTTAGATATCTCTCTTGTCGAGACAGCGACCAGATTTAGGTCCTGTCTCAAAGCTGTGGGTGCATGGATGTGTAATAGCTGCTTCAAGGGGAAAAAATGAGGTGTTGGTGGTGGGCCCTCCTTCCTCTACTGCCTTTTGGACCCCCTCCTTTTGGCCATCTTTAGGGGTAAATATGTCATCTGAGATTACGCAGACAGAAAAGCTAAGTCTAGTATGTCAAAGGGGCCATCTTCAACTGAAAATCCCATAGTAAGGTTCTTTGTTTACTCCTTTCTCAGTTACGTGCCCCTGTGGTGTCCTTACTTGTTATGTCCTCCATGGAACACTGCAACGCCCCATTTCTGGCACAAACTGGCTACTTCTTATGGCACCTTCAGGTCCTGCAGAACTCTGCAGCCAGAGTAGCCACTTACACACCTAGTTGTGCTCACATTACTCCATGTGTGCACCATCTTCATTGGCTACCCATGGCCAAGCCCATTCAGGTCAAGGGCTAATGTCTAGTACATCATGCCTTTTATGGAACTGGGGCAGAATGTCTACAGGCTAAATTCTGTTTGTACATTCGTGCTCGGCCACTCCGCTTGGAATGCCCGATATTAAATACTGACAAACTGCCTTGTACATATAAATCCATTATACATCCATATAAAAGTGCTGTGTGCAAATGCGTCATAAAGTCAAAGCAGAACCATATTACTTCAAGGCAAATCATAACTATTGCAAATGCCTGACTAAGTGCCAAGAGTATAACAGATTCAAAAAGTGCCAGGTGCGCTTGAGAAACGTGTCAAGTGTTTCTGAGTTCCTTCCACTCTAATCGCATTTTTAATTTTAGGCAGTGCGAGTTGCTTTTCATGTTATTTTATCTCACTGGGCCGCATTACGAGTTTAGAGGTAGCCATGGTGCTATTGGCGCCATGGCTGCCTCCAACCTCTGGTCCGGGTTCCTTGAATGAGGAATTACCAGGCCATTCCAACCTTGGAGGATCCGGTAATTCCTCATTCAAAAAACCCATCCCCATTTCCATTTGAGCCCCCGCAGGGCTCAATGGGAATGGTCCCCTTGCGGGACCCGCAAAGGACGTCTGGTCTGACCAGACGTCCCGAGGGGGGTCCCACAAGGGAACCTCGTAATAGGGTGGTTTGGGTTTACCAGCGCTGTTAAACCCATTCCGCCCACCTTGTAATGAGGCCCACCGTCCTATAAATCCATATTTCGAGTGACATTTTTTACTTGCAAATATTCTGAGACCTTTAGTTGTCTATAGTTTACCTGTACTTATTCACACTACAGCACCATTATGAAAAGCAAATAATTTATAGATCGATAATTGCATCACAAACCTCCGGCACTGTGTATCATCGTTCCCCTGCTGAAGGTGTGAAGTCGTAATATCTGTTGAGCCCTTACAGGAACTATTGTGACAAAAGATTGTGAACATTTGCAATAATAAAGTTTACTTTTTCTTTTATCCAATTCTTGCAGCGACGCATGTGCAGTTATGAGAACTGTTTTTCCATAAATGTTTCACTATTCGGCTTCTTTTTCCTTCCAATCCCCCATGTAAAGCAGGTTCACTCCATATGGCTCCACCAATTTGATCTTTGGTTTACACATGTATATGTATTACTTGTTGCTTTACAGTGTAAGCACTTGTCATAATAAAAACACTTCAGTTACCCAATTGTCTATTTCTTTAAGCTAATGTGTTATTTGTTTTTAACCCCTTAACTGCCAATGCCTCCCACCCCCTCTGCGCGCCAAGCCCTTTTTTGGTGCTTTCGGTATGTTGCCATTCAATCCCTTGTAATGCTTTATTTACATGTGATATCTCCCTCAAATTTGGCCCCCTTTCTTCCCACATGTAGGTGATCATAACGCCACCTAGGAATCCTAGTTTGCTGTATGGGGGTGAGAGAAAATAACCGAAAACGGAGCACATTTCGTGTTTTTTCAGACAATGCCAATAAAATGATGTACAAAGAAGCCTGTGGGTGTTTCCTTGTAAGAGCTAGGAACAAATGATTTGCTGTGCTGAATTTGCCATTTTCCAGGCTTTCAAGAACAGGTTGAGTGAAAACCAAATAAATAAGGTTACCATCAATTTTGGGAGAGCTATGTGCAGGTTTACACCTCCCCCCCCCCCCAATAGTCCATGCGGGGACGGAATGGAAGAGGAGGGTAGGACAGCTGAAAGGGAAGACCAAGGCATACATTTCTGAAAAGAAGACAAAATTCCAAGTTTAGGAAAGGGTGATTTGTGCAGGTGAGGCAACATCTATGTAGGGAAAATGCCCATAGTTTGGGGAAAAATTTGAAAAATTACAGTTAAAAGGTATGTGCTGGACATGGTTGGACCTGTAAGGTAATGGCTTCTATGAATATTTAGAAAAGCAGTGCCCCGCTACATTCCCCTGACTTTTCCAGTTAGGAAATCGCATGTACCATAAGCCAAAAACTGAGCCATAGTACACAGGAATTTTATGCTGATGGCCTAAACAGACATACTTAGCATGTGTAAATAAGGAAAATAAATGTGAGGAATGGCAAGCATACCATTTTTGAAAGAGCACAGGCAGCCCTTTTGAAGGGTAGGTGACTTGAGCAGGTTACAAAAGCATACAGTGCTTAAATCGGCAAGTACATGTAGTTCACATTTGGGAAATTAAAGGGTCGCGTAACAAAGTGCAATAGCAAATGTAGGAAAATGTTAAACCAAGAGAAAACAAATGTCCTACTATCCTACATACCCACACATGTCCTGACGAAAACTGTACCTCATGTGTCAGTGCAACTACCTGGGTGCAAATGGAAAGGGCTAAACCACTGGTAACCCAAGCGTTTCAGGAGAGCAGACTCCCGTAGGAACCCACAGAGGTCTGACTTGTGCCAATTGCCCTAGATTTTATTACCCTAAAGCCCGGCAAAGTCTAAAATTTAGGGAAAATAAACACAATTTTCAGACATTTCCAACCTGGAAACTACTGAAACATACCGCCAACACATGGCCTACCTTCCCAAAGGTGTCTGGATGAAAACAGTACCTCATGTGGGTGTACCTACCTGGGTGAAAAAGTGTTAACCATCCCCAAGTCCAACGGCACTCCCAAGGAGCACCAGCAGGGTCTCCATCCATTCCCTGAGGGGAAATTCTGTAATGCTGCCTACCCAGAGCTCCAGGATGGTCTGCGGTGATGTCACCGGCCTTGGATGACTCTACCATGTGGGTCCACCATCCCCAAGTGCAGCAGGACTCCCAGGGAGCCCCGGCAGGTTCCCCGACCTTTCCCAGAGGGAGTAGCTGTAACACAGGCCAGCCAGAACTCCAGGATAGTTTGTTCCTGGCCTTGGGCAGCTGTCTCCCATATGGAGTGACCATCTCCAAGTGCAGCGGCTGTCCCAGGGCGCACTGACAGGGTCACCTACCCTGAGGGAGTGGCACCCTTCTGGTGCTTCCTGGAACCGCTGCTGGGCTGCGGGATGGTCAACCCACATGGGAGACAGCCGCCCAAGGCCGGGCACTTTACCTGCAACCATCTTGGAGCTCTGGCTGGCCTATGTTACAGCTTTCCCCCACCAGGGAGCCTCGGCAGTGTGCCAAATCCCCCACGAAGGGAAAAGCTGTAATGTAGCCCAGCCAAAACTCGAGGACGGCTGGAGGTGATGTCCCCGGCCTTCGGCATCTGTCTCCCATGTGAGTCCACCATCCTCAAGTTCAGTGAGAGCGACCTACCCCAAAATCCGATATTTAAAAAAAATGGGTACAAAACATTTGGAAAAAAATGCAACTACTTCAGGTTCAATTTAAACACATAGATCCATAATTATGCCAACGGCTAAGATATTTCACACTTTGGCCCAGTTAAATGGTTATAATAAATCTTGAATATGATAAATATGTAAGAACCATGAACTGATAACTCGAGTAATAAAATAAATGAAAATAAGGCCTACTTTAACAATATAAATACTTTCATGGAATATAAACGACTTAAAATATGAAACTGTCAATGAAAAGAATTACATATTAAGTACAACAATGAACTGAGTGACAGCATAAAAAAGGAGAGAACTGTGACCATGTTTCTAGGTGGACATATGGGAATGGAGCTACGAGACCCTGGAGGGGCCTGTACTTTCAGAAAGATAATAGCCAGTATATAAGGTATTCCCAAGGCATATACCCTATACACTTTATCCTTTGCCAGGTACCAGTCTGTTATTCAAGACGTGGTAGAGTTTTGAAGAATGAACAACTCTGCATTAGAAGGGCAAAAGTTTTGTGGGTATCGTCTTTGATCCCACTAAAAGTACATTTGAATACGCAGTCTGCAGGATGGACTGTGGAAAAGACCTGCTTGAGCTTGTGTATGCAATGAAGTTGGCATTTGAGGAGGTTCAAGGTTGGCAGAGTTATTGCGCAGCTGCCTGCAGGAGGCACCATGGTGGGGTCAGGCAGCTACCATGAAAGCGCTGCATGACTTCAAGTTGGCAGCTGACAATTTATAACTGATAAGAATCACTAGATCTGAAGATGGCGAGTTACTCAGAAGAGCCAATCACTTTGTCACATACACACAAGGAGTTGGGCACATTAATTAACACCTTTCCTTTTCCAGTATAAAAAGGGGCAGGACTATACAGGGAGGCTTTGGTAGAAGGCCTAGTATAGGAGTTTAGAAACAAGCGTTGCAATAAAGAGCGGAGTAAAAAGAGGAAGAAGGAAGGCGAAGGGAGTTGAAGGAGAGTAAGACTTGAGGTGGATGGAGAGGAAGGTGAAGATGGGACAAAAGAAGGGAAAGTGGAGAGCAGCGTAAAAAGGGGAAAACTAGCAATGGGGGAAAAGCAGAGATGGAAGGTGAGACACAAGAGATGAGACACAAGAGAAAGGAAGAAATTACTTGGAGAACAGTTTAAAAGGTACAGACAAAATCGGTGTAGGAAGAGGGCCACCGATGGAGAACATTTTTGGAAAGCTACTGAGGAAGAAAAGGAAGGTGGAGGAAGGAAGAAGTGCAGAAGGTGGACCCTGAAAATAAGGTAAATGCTGTGGACGAAAGCCTGTGTCCATTAAGTATTATGCTAGCTGCTGCCTGGTTGTACATCTTAACCTAATACCTAGCCCATCAAAAGTAGAGAGGGGTATTGGAAAGATGAGGAGGAGTGCAGTACCCTGGGTAAACCAACTTGACCGTGGTTTAACTCTCAACACCAAGCTGAGAGGTCCTGTCTTCGGTTTCTGGCCCTGCCGAAGCATCACATCATCGGTTTCTGGCCCCTGGAAGGGCCCATCTTTGTCTTCAAGCCCAGGAGTGCCAGCGCATCTTCAAGCCCGAGACAAACAAATGGTCTTTCTGGCCAGGAGAGCAAACAAATCTTCATGCCCAATAGGGCCAATGCATCGTCAATCCGAGGAGGATCAACCCATGCTCATATAGAGCACTAGAGGGGGACTAACCGAAGCATTCCCACTTGGCAATACAACTCTAGTTGAGTAATATTAGAATATGGAAAGTGGCCCTTGGATTAAAGTCCTCTAGAAGAAAGGGGGACTCCTTACAGTGTTAGGAATGTCAGCAGACAGAATCTTATGGGTGTGGAATGTGAACAGAGAACACTAGAAGAGAATGCAAGGCAAGTTGTATGGTGGTTGGTGTAAGGGGGAGGACAGAGAGAGTTGTTACAGCATAAAAATGAACTTAAAAGAAATTAAGTCACACATACTGGCTGTGTTCTGGTTCACTTCCTTAACTGGTGATGAGTTGCGGCAATGACAAAGAGCCTGCACTTGCCATCGAGTGTGGTTGCCCTGGCTGAACAGGTAAGGGTTAGTTGCACAGTCAAAATGGTAGCTCAGTGGGAGTCTCCAGGCATGTATTGGGGATTATCTGGGCAGTGCGTGAGCCTATGAGGACACAGGAAGCACCCTAGCAGCATAGCCGTGCATGCAGACGACAGAACACGTGATCCAAGGACGCATTGTCCGGTGTTGCAAGTTGTTACCTGGCAATTTTAGACATGATAAGGATTTGACATGTCTGTTACTTAGCTATGTAACAAGCTGAAGGCCTTCACTGCGGACACTGCGCTCCATGCTGTGCCTGTCCCACGTGCACTGTAGCGACCGAAAGAAACACTTGCACACATAAAGAAGGGAGCATGCCGTAGCACAATTGGCTGTTACTCTGAGAGGTGTTTTTTCATTGCACTTTAAAAGGGAGATTACAGACTTTGTCCCTGTGAACAAGGTGACAAATACCAAGAGCACAAAAATAGGGAAGCAACAGAAATGAATTCAAAGATTATGGAAAATACCAGGCACTGGGTTATTCCTAGGTTATTAAATCGAAAGAAAGATTCCAGAAGCATATGTTAGCAGTATATGGTCCTAATTATTTGAGTAAAAAGAAAGAGGCACTGTTTCTTTGTCGAGGTCGGGCTGGACAACAATTTCTTAAAACTAGCTGAATGCATCATGATGGGCAACCAGCTTGATGTATGCATAGCCAAGATGGACAAGCATTACGAGGTGAAGGGGAATAACATTTTGGCTTGTTATCAATTTTCCATCAGACAACAGAAATGCTGCGAGACCATTGAGGAGTTTGTTACAGCACTGTGAGGGTTGGCTATAAAGTGTTGTTTTGAACATTATCAGAAAGAGGACATTCGGGACAAGTTGATGATCAACAGGAGATCAATTGGTCCCCTCGTCTAATGGGAACTAGCCCACTCACACTGAAGTAGCTAGAGAAACGGCCCTCTGACCTAGAGAGGCAGAAAAGTCGGAGGGCCGTTTCTCTAATGGGAAGTAGCTGCTTCAGTGTGAGTGGCCCAGTTCCCATTAGACGAGAGGACCTTTCTGCCTTTCCAGGTCGGAGGGCCGTTTCTCTAATGGGAAATAGCTGCTTCAGTGTGAATCGGCTAGTTCCCATTAGACGAGAGGACCTTTCTGCCTTTCCAGGTCGGAGGGCCGTTTCTCTAATGGGAAATAGCTGCTTCAGTGTGAATGGGCTAGTTCCCATTAGATGAGAGGACCTTTTTTTCTTTCCAGGTCGGCGGGCCGTTTCTCTAATGGGAAATAGCTGCTTCAGTGTGAATGGGCTAGTTCCCATTAGACGAGAGGACCTTTCTGACTTTCCAGGTCGGAGGGCCCTTTCTCTAATGGGAAATAGCTGCTTCAGTCTGAGTGGGCTAGTTCCCATTAGAAGAGAAGACCTTTCTGCCTCTGCAGGTCGGAGGGCCGTTTCTCTAATGGGAAATAGCTGCTTCAGTGTGAGTGGGCTAGTTCCCATTAGCCGAGAGGACCTTTCTGCCTTTCCAGGTCGGACGGCTGTTTCTCTAATGGGAAATAGCTAGTTCCCATTAGACGAGAGGACCTTTCTGCCTCTGCAGGTCGGAGGGCCGCTTCTCTAATGGTAAATAGCTGCTTCAGTGTGAATGGGCTAGTTCCCATTAGACGAGAGGACCTTTTTGCCTTTCCAGGTCGGAGGGCCGTTTCTCTAATGGAAAATAGCTGCTTCAGTCTGAGTGGGCTAGTTCCCATTAGACGAGAGGACCTTTTTGCCTCTGCAGGTCGGAGGGCCGTTTCTCTAATGGGAAATAGCTGCTTCAGTCTGAGTGGGCTAGTTCCCATTAGCCGAGAGGACCTTTCTGCCTTTCCAGGTCGGAGGGCCGTTTCTCTAATGGAAAATAGCTGCTTCATTGTGAATGGGCTAGTTCCCATTAGACGAGAGGACCTTTCTGCCTTTCCAGGTCGGAGGGCCGTTTCTCTAATGGGAAATAGCTGCTTCAGTGTGAGTGGGCTAGTTCCCACTATTATGCAGGACTTGGCCACTAGGGGCAAAAAGGGCAATTTTTCTAATGGGAACTAGCCTTCTCAGTGTGAGTAGGCTAGTTCCCATTATTATGCAGGACTTGGCCACTAGGGCAGCAAAAAGGGCCATTTCTCTAATGGGAACTAGCTCACTCACACTAAAGCAGCTATTTCCCATCTGAGAAATGGCCCTAACAACCGATGGTCCGTTTCTCGGATGGGAACTAGTATCAACCCACACTGAGCCTTCTCAGTGTGAGTAGGCTAGTTCGCATTATTATGCAGGACTTGGCCACTAGGGGCAAAAGGGCCATTTCTCTAATGGGAAGTAGCCTTCTCTGTGTGAGTGGGCTAGTTCCCATTATTATGCAGGACTTAGCCACTAGGGGGCAAAAAAGGGCCATTTCTCTAATGGGAACTAGCTCACTCACACTGAAGCAGCTATTTCCCATCTGAGAAATGGCCCTAACAACCGATGGTCCGTTTCTCGGATGGGAACTAGTATCAACCCCACCAGCACGGCCGCCGTATCTTCTTCCGCCGCCATTGCTGCCCACGTTGCCAGGTCCAAGAAAGCTCAATGCCCCTCCAAAACAAGCCCAAAACAGGCCGACTCCCATTGCAATGAGCAGAAAGAAAGAGCGCTCACTCAAAATGAAGTGGTTAGGTATCAAAAGTAAGAAATGTAACAATAGCATAATATACATAGTGTTAAAATAAAAATATTTTACAATAAGCTTCTGCTCACCCAAGAAAATGTAACCCTACTCTCCTCAGAAGCACTCTTTTAAAACACCCTTTGTTATGAGCAGCACAGTTAAATGAAACTATTTTTTTTATTTTATTTATTTATTGTTCTTATATAGCACCCAAAACCCTGAGGTGCCAAGGCACTTATACTTGGTTACAGAGCAAAAGTACATAGTGCTTAAGGTTACAATATAAGTACATAAAGATTGGCAAATACATGGTGCTAGCACATGTTGCATGGCGACCAGGGGGTAGGGGGTTGGAGAGCATACGGACACACAGGCGACCAAGGGGGGCGTGGGGAGCATACGGACACACAGGCGACCAAGGGGGGCGTGGGGAGCATACGGACACACAGGCGACCAAGGGGGGCGTGGGGAGCATACGGACACACAGGCGACCAAGGGGGGGCGTGGGGAGCATACGGACACACAGGCGACCAAGGGGGGGCGTGGGGAGCATACGGACACACAGGCGACCAAGGGGGGCGTGGGGAGCATACGGACACACAGGCGACCAAGGGGGGCGTGGGGAGCATACGGACACACAGGCGACCAAGGGGGGCGTGGGGAGCATACGGACACACAGGCGACCAAGGGGGGCGTGGGGAGCATACGGACACACAGGCGACCAAGGGGGGCGTGGGGAGCATACGGACACACAGGCGACCAAGGGGGGCGTGGGGAGCATACGGACACACAGGCGACCAAGGGGGGCGTGGGGAGCATACGGACACACAGGCGACCAAGGGGGGCGTGGGGAGCATACGGACACACAGGCGACCAAGGGGGGCGTGGGGAGCATACGGACACACAGGCGACCAAGGGGGGCGTGGGGAGCATACGGACACACAGGCGACCAAGGGGGGCGTGGGGAGCATACGGACACACAGGCGACCAAGGGGGGCGTGGGGAGCATACGGACACACAGGCGACCAAGGGGGGCGTGGGGAGCATACGGACACACAGGCGACCAAGGGGGGCGTGGGGAGCATACGGACACACAGGCGACCAAGGGGGGCGTGGGGAGCATACGGACACACAGGCGACCAAGGGGGGCGTGGGGAGCATACGGACACACAGGCGACCAAGGGGGGCGTGGGGAGCATACGGACACACAGGCGACCAAGGGGGGCGTGGGGAGCATACGGACACACAGGCGACCAAGGGGGGCGTGGGGAGCATACGGACACAAAGGCGACCAAGGGGGGCGTGGGGAGCATACGGACACAAAGGCGACCAAGGGGGGCGTGGGGAGCATACGGACACAAAGGCGACCAAGGGGGGCGTGGGGAGCATACGGACACAAAGGCGACCAAGGGGGGCGTGGGGAGCATACGGACACACAGGCGACCAAGGGGGTGTGGGGAGCATACGGACACACAGGCGACCAAGGGGGTGTGGGGAGCATACGGACACACAGGCGACCAAGGGGGTGTGGGGAGCATACGGACACACAGGCGACCAAGGGGGTGTGGGGAGCATACGGACACACAGGCGACCAAGGGGGTGTGGGGAGCATACGGACACACAGGCGACCAAGGGGGTGTGGGGAGCATACGGACACACAGGCGACCAAGGGGGTGTGGGGAGCATACGGACACACAGGCGACCAAGGGGGTGTGGGGAGCATACGGACACACAGGCGACCAAGGGGGTGTGGGGAGCATACGGACACACAGGCGACCAAGGGGGTGTGGGGAGCATACGGACACAGGCGACCAAGGGGGTGTGGGGAGCATACGGACACACAGGCGACCAAGGGGAGCGTGGGGAGCATACAGCCACACAGGCGACCAAGGGGGTGTGGGGAGCATACGGACACAGGCGACCAAGGGGGTGTGGGGAGCATACGGACACACAGGCGACCAAGGGGGTGTGGGGAGTATACGGACACACAGGCGACCAAGGGGGTGTGGGGAGTATACGGACACACAGGCGACCAAGGGGGTGTGGGGAGTATACGGACACACAGGCGACCAAGGGGAGCATGGGGAGCATACAGCCACACAGGCGACCAAGGGGGCTCTACTCCACTCTAATCACTGCAGAGCTATGTAGAATGCTCTCTGTGCAGTCCACAACAACTCTATGTCCATTGCACACCACTCTCCTCTTCGGCTACACCATTGGATCTCCTGATATCCCATACTTGGTAGCCAAATCCAAGCTGAGATGGCAACTCAAAAATATTTTACCATAATTGCATGTTTCTGACATTTAGTATCTTTTGTTTCCATTTCTTGTATACATCCTATTTAAGAGTATATCATTGGTTATTTACCTAATGTGCCTAATCTTACTCTGTCCCACTGATAAACCTACTGAAGAACAAGCATTGGCAAATCCACTGAAGTCCTGTTTAAAACAAGCATTGGCAAAGCCACTGAAGCCACATTTAAAACAAGCAGTGGCAAAGCCACCAAAGTCACTGAAGACAATGGAGAGGGTGCTATTCCTATGGCTGCAAATTCGTATACCCTGAAGATAAAGCTTAGCGACTGGGCATTATTTGATAAAGAAATAGTTAAGTGCAATGGAACTTTTATTGCACCAATAAAAGTTCCAAAATAAATAAACTTCGCAACATTTTTAACCACATTAAAATCCTAAATAATTGGAACCAACGTTGAAACTAGGTTAACATTCCAACATTTAAAAGCAGTAAATGTGTGCCTAGTGTTACTGGATTGTTTTTACCGAGAAACAAGTTCGAAAAAATGTAAAATAAATCTTCCAATGTAAGACCAAACAATTCTTGCTGGTAAAACAATCCAAAATAAAGGCAATAAAAATGTGTAGTGTTGATGGATTGGTTTTATTGAAAAACAAGTTGAAAAAAATCCCAAAATAATCCTCCACTTTAAGACCAAACAATCCATGCTTGTAAAAAATCCAAAATAAATCCAGTAAAAATGTGTGCCTGCCAATTAGTGTTAGTGGGTTGTTTTTACTGAGAAACAAGTCAATAAAACTCCAAAATAAATCCTGTAGACATGCCTTCCTGCCAATTAGTTTGTTTTTACTGAGAAACAAGTCAGTAAAAATCCAAAATAAATCCTCCAACCCAAAACAAATAAATCCTTGCTTGAAAAAAATCCCCAAAAAATCCTAAATAAATCCCAAAAAAATCTGCAGCTGGAAAACAATCCAGAAGCAATCCCAAAACAATCCAAAAAGTGGATTTCTTTTTTACTAGTGGAGAGCATGCATTAATGATTGGCATGCGTCACACTTGGCATACGTGAAATTCGTTTGAAACGCCCTTCTAAAAAGTAAAGTGACTTTTTTGAAGAGATTATCTAACAACGCGCTGGTAAATGTTGCGCAACCGTATGTCGACTCTATTTAAATGCCTGCAGACACAGCTCTGCTCGCCAACCCCGTTCTGAAAACTCGATATTGCCCATCGAGCGTCCAGCTCGCCGACCACCAGCGGGATGGATTTCAGCGCTACAGCCATTCTTTTGCTGCTCGTTGCCATCACCTGGCTGATATTTAGCTATGCCAGGATGCTGGCGGAGAGGCGACAGCTCCCACCCGGACCGAGGCCTCTGCCGCTGATTGGCAACCTGCTGCAGGTGAAGCTCAACGACGTTGCCTGGTCTCTGATGGAAGTAAGTCTTCAGATCTCGTAATCGTTGCTTTATGTCGTGACTGAATATTAGTCTCTTAGATCAGATATGACGCAGCCACGCTTCAGTGAGCCAGTGCTTCCAAATGACACGGAAAAGAGCCAAAAGGTATGATCCTTGCATCCGGGGTCTTAAGATCGCTGGTTTGGACTTGCCTCTCAGAGGCGGCCAGGATGGACTAAGCATTCAGTAATTTAGAAGAAGAAGGATGGACTAAGTTCAGGCAGCTCAGACAAATTGAGTATGATCAAAGCGGGTAGGGATAACCTGTTACAAGAGTGCTTAGAAGAACGGAGACGTCAGCACGAAGCACTATGTAAGAACACACATTGTTAATATAAACAAAGAAGCAGAGGAGGTCACATAGTATATCCCATTACTATGTACTGCATGATGCCGATGCTCTGCTTTGACATACATTTCTTCATAAATGGGCATGCTGGCACTTGTGCGCACAGAAAATGGACTGCGAACAGCATAATTAAACATACACCTAGCATTATTACATCAATAGACTTGTTGTTAAAAAATGTATGTCATAGCAAACAGCCTCAGTATTTCTTTTAGTCATTCAGAACGATAAAATGAAAGGAGCTCTGAAATAAAGGGGGATCTCTGGCGGCGTGCTAACCTGCAACAGAAAAAGGATAAAATAATAATAGCCCACTGTATTCTTAATTATAAGCAAAGGAAACAGTCACTCCCTCTCCCCTCACCTGGTATTGTGGGCCCCGCCAGCTGCAGCACAGACATTGCAAAGTAAACTGCAGTTTCCCTTTGCCAACTTTGCTTTTTCACCAGCAGAGAGCAGAAAAGTGCATGGTGGGGCCTCTCACAAGCATGGGTTTCCCTTTCAAAAGAAATGGTGAAATACCTAGCCTCCCTGTGGTGCAGGGGAGAGAGAGAGAGAGAGAGAATATATTCTGTTATGAAGATTGAAAAGAAGAATAAGCCATTTGAGCCACGTCACAGTGCCGCCCAGTAGGCAATTCCAGAAGCTCACATCCGGTTTAGAGCTACGTGAGCAAAGGATTGTGTGTATTCCAAGTACCCCAAATGCAAGTCTTTAGCTCATCTTTGTCTTACAGGGCAGTGCTATTTTATTCATAGCTTTGTAAACCTAAAACAGGCAGTTATCAAGGCTGCAGACCACTGAATCATTGATGGAATATTAATTAGATCAATGACCTGCTGTCAATTTACAAATGCTTTTGGCAGATGGTATATGCATGAGCCATTCATTCACGCACTTGGATGCGGTTGGGGGTAGTGAGGGTGGGACTAGAGAGATTTGGGGTAGGGTGGGCAGTGAAGGTAGCGAGAGTGGCAGTAGGCTGGGTGAGTAGAGATTGGAAGTATGGTTGGTAGTGGTAGTGCGAGCAGGGGTAGTGTGGGTGGGTAGGTGTATAGAAAGCAGGTGTAGAGTGGGTTGGTTGGGGTAGAGAACACAGGGTAGAGGGGATGGGTTGGAGTAGAGGGAGTTGGGTTAGAGTGGTTTGGTTGGGTAGAGAGCATGGGGGTGGGTTTGGATAGAGAGGGTGGGGTTAGAGAGAGTGGGGGTAGGGTGGTGGGTAGTGGTAGAGTGATGGGATAGGGTAGGTTGGAGGGGGCACAAAGAGAGCAGGTAGGTTGGGTGGGTGGTGGTAGAGAGTGTGTGGGAAGGGTGCATTCTGTTAGATAGTGGCCATAAGGTTGGTTGGGTAGAGTTGAATTAGGCTGGGCGGGTGGGGGAAGATAAAGCAGAGATGGGTCGATGGAGATAGATAGTGTGGGTGGAAGAGGGCAGAGGGAGCGGAGGTAGGGTGGGTGTGAGATAGGGGTAGGGTGCATGAGTGATGAAAGAGAGCATAAGGATCGGGTGGTTAAGTGGTGAGCGAAGAGGCCATGGAGAGAGAGAGAGAAAGAGAGAAAGAGAGAAAGAGAGAAAGAGAGAAAGAGAGAAAGAGAGAAAGAGAAAGAGAGAAAGAGAGAAAGAGAGAAAGAGAGAAAGAGTATTGTGGGTGGGTCAAGGTAGAGAGAGTTGGTGTGGGATGGGTGGTGTTTGAGAGAACTGGGGTAGGTGGGGGGATGATTCATAGGTTGGGTGAAGAAAGAGAGTGGAGGTCGGGTGGGTGCATCAGTGTTAGTGTGCGTGGGTGGGTGGAGGTGGGTAAACAGAGTTGTGGTAGGGTGGGTGGGTGTAGCGTGTGGAGGTAGAGTGGGTGGGATTATAGATAGTGGAGGTAGAGTGGGGGGTTTGAGTAGGGAGGTGGGTGGGGGTAGACAGTGGTAGGGTGGGTGGCTGGTGGTAGATAAAAGTGGGGATTAGATGAGTGGGGTAGAGAGAATGGGGCATGGTAGGCTGGTTGAGAGAGTGGGAATAGGGTGGGTTGGTGGAGCAGAGAGAAGGGGGTAGGGTTGGTGTGTGGTGGTGGAGAGGGTGGTGGTAAGGTCGGTGGTTGGGGTACCAAGAGTGGGGGTTTAGAGAGTGTGGGGTAGGGCAGGTGTGGTAGAGCAAGTGGAGTAGGATGGGTGGGAGTAGAGAGAGTGGGTGTCAGTAGAGAAAAAGGGCATATAGTAGGGTTGATGGGTGGGGTAGAGAGAGTGGTGTTAAGATGGGTGGGTTTAGAGAGAGCGGGTGTCGTCTGTGAGTGTATAGAGAGCAGGGGTTGGACGCACAGGTTGTGGTAGAACATGTGGGTTTGGATGAGTGGGTTGGGCTAGAGAGAGTGGTGGTAGGGTGGGTGACTAGGGTAGGGATAGTGAAGGTAGATAGTGTGCTGATAGGGTGGGTGGTGTTAGATTGAGTCGGGGAAGAGAATTGGGGTAGGGTGGGTCATGCTCGAGAGAGTGGAGGTAGGGTGGGTGGGGGCAGTTTTGAGTTAGACTGGGTCGGTGGAGGTAGAAAGAGTGGAGGTAGGGTGGGTGTGGTTAGAGAGAGTGGGGTAGGGTGGGCTGTATGGGTAGAGAGAGTGGAGGTAGGGTGGGTGCAGAGTGAGTTAAGGAAGAGTGTTTGGGTGTGGGTAGAGAGAGAGTGGCGGTAGGGTGGAAGGAGAGGGGGGAGAGTGTGTGGATAGGGTGGGTGGGTGAAGGGAGCATGTGGATAGGGTGGGTGGTGGGGTGGGGTGGTGGAGTTAGAGTGTATCAATAACACTGAGGAGGTAAAGAGGGAAGAAAAGCCTGTGCTGGACCACCCTCAAGAAAAGGTCAACAACCTTTAGAACTAAACATACAGGTCCGACAGGTATCTTGTTTGAATTCGACGTAGGTAACCTCGGGTCAACAAAAGGGTTGAGAGAAAAAGGCCTGCCCTTATTCCATTAAATCAATAGGCAGTTTGTAGAAAAATATACAATTTTATTAATATTTACAACAAATGATCATAAGAATCTATACAAAGATAATACAATCACTGAAGAGTATAGCAGTACATTTGAAGAGATTGTACTGAAATTGAGTAGTTCAGGGAGGGAGAACAATATAGTTTGCTGATTGTCAAATTAACCCTCCTTGTTTCTTCAGTGTTAGCAATAATGGACAAGAAAAAAGAAGAACATCAGTGCAATGACATAGATAAAACAGTCAGTCTAGGGTGTACAGGAAAGAGCAAAATAGCTCTCCTACAAGTTTGAGGTATTATGCACATAAAGTGTCATGTGCAAGTGCAATTAGGCAAAAATTTAAGCAAAGTAACACCGGGTTTTATCAAACATACACAGCATTTTCTCGTTCAACACATCTCATACACACCCTTCTCAACATGTTTCTTTCTGTCAACCACTCAACAAAAAATGAAAGGAAATTCATCAGGGAACTGTCACGTCTATGTCGGTCATTTTTGCACTAAGTAAAACACACACATTAAACATTAATTGATTCTCTCGTGATACAATCCTATCAGTGCCTATATAGAAGTACAAATAAAGGCATAAGAACAATGCGCCACTCTAGTATTCCTATAGGGTGTATATCCACAGCCACAACCCCTTGTTGAAACGATTAGTTACCTACGGAAAAAGAAAAACAAGAAGGACAATTAGAACATGGTCCAAATGCCCTACCAAACTAACCAGTATATAATTTACCAGTTGCAAGTTTTTTTCTATTTTTTTACAAAAATAACTCAATTTGGCTAAAAACAAAAAAAGAGAAAAGTGTTCACCAATCAACACCACCAGCCGACATCAGTACAACACCGAGGTCCGAGTCTACAGTGGGTGCCCATCACTACCGCAACCACCCCGGGTAACTATTCCTATAAACATGCCTCTGTTCCTGTGCCCCAGCTAGTACACCACTTTACAAATGTGTGGGGCAGGTGCTTACCATCCAAAGGATGGTCCAGGAGGCTCAACTGCACTCTCACGTGGGCAGTTTGACCGAATGGAACACACACCAGGCGTAGAGATCCTCTGCTGCGGGATATTCTCAACCAGAATGTGCTTGGGCATCACACAACTATTCTCTTCTGTAACAAGGTGGAAACACACAACACATAAGTGGACCTCAATAGGTCTATTTCCCAAAGCAATAGGGAGAAGAAAAAGGGAAACTCTAACGTAATCCTTCTGCGATCCGGGTCGCATGACAATTAACTTTCTAAGCAGAATTCCATCCATAAATGGGTAGAGTTGTCTCGGCCTGGGGGATCCCAATAATGAGGAAAAAGGGGGAACGAGAAGCCTTGGAGTCCAAATTTCCTACAGCATGCTTCTTAATGCAGGGTCTAACACGTGTAGACACTAGCAGAGAAACAGGAAGAGAAACACATGGGGAAGGAGAAAAAGAGAGATATGCGGGTGAGTCTAGACCTCGTGGGTGCTCATTAACGAAAACGCTTAAGACTAGGCGCTGTTTTTTACCTTGCTGCAGTCTTTTACCTTGCTGTTAGAGTGTATGACAGAAGAAAGTGGGGGTGTGGCGAGAGAGTGTTGGGGTAGGGTGGGTTGTGTTAGAGAGTGAGGGTGGGTTGGGATTTATGGTGTTGATTTAGGATGAGTGGGTGAGGGTAGAGAGTGTGGGGGTAGGGGAAGGGTGGGTGGACAGTGCGAGTCGGGATAGGGTGGGGTCTAGAGAGAGTTTTTGTAGGGTTGGCAGAGTTAGAGAGAGTGGGGGTAGGGTGGATGAGTAGGGGTAGAGAGAGTCAGGCTAGGGTGGATGGAGACAGAGAGTGGAGGTAGGTATGGTGGGGTAGAGAGAGTGTGGTAGGGTGGGTGGGGGAAAAGAGTGTACATATATATGTAGAGAGAGGATGCAAGGTGGGTATAGTGAGAGTGGTTTCAAGAGAAGAGCATGTGGATAGGATGGGTGGGTTTGGTTAGAGTGAGTGTGGCAAGGGTGGGGAATGTGGGTAGAGATCGTTGTGGTAGGTTGGGTGATGTTAGAGAGAGTGGGGTAGGGTGAGTTGGGGTATAAGGCATTGAGCTAGGCTGGGTGGGTCGGGGTAGAGAGAGTGGGGGTAGGGTGGGGTGTTGTGGGTAGGGAGAGTGGGGTGGGTAGTGTTAGAGAAAGTGGGGGTCGGGTGAGTTGGGGTATAATGCATTGAGTTTGGCTGGGTGAGTAGAGGTTGAGAGAGGGAAGCCAGTGTTGGTGGGTGTGGTAGAGTGGGAGTATGGTACGTTGAGGTAGAGAGTGGGGTAGGGTGGATGGGTTGGGCTAGAGTGAGTCAGTGTAGGGTGGGTGGTGCTAGAGAGAGTGGGTAGAGAGGGTGGGAAAGGGAGCATATGGATAGAGTGGTTGCGTGGGTGAGCAAATAGACCATATGGATAGGGTGGGTGGGGGCTCTCTTCCCCCACCAACCCACTGTATCTACACAATATCTTCACCGCCTCTTTGTCACATACTCTCTTCCCCATCCAGCCTACTCCCTCTCACTCTACCCCGCCCACCCTACCCCCACCCCCACTCTCTCTAAGCCAACCCACTAAACCCCACTCCCTCTTCCTCCACGCACCCACCTCCACTCACCCTACCCCCACCCTCTCGACCCTAATCACCCACCCTACCACCATGCTCTCGACCCCAACCCACCCTTCTGATCCTCACTCTTTCTACCACAAGCAATGCACCCTAACCCTGCTCTCTACACACTCACAGCTTACCCCCACTCTCTACACCCACCCATCCTAAAACCAACATCCTTACTCCACCCACCAACCCTACGCCCTCTCTCTCTCTCTACTGACACCCATCCACCCTACCTCAATCCCTCTACCCCCACCCTAGCCTCCACCCACCTTAGCCCCACCGTCTCTACCACCACACACCAATCCTACCCTCCTCTCTCTTCCCACACCAACCCAACCTACTCCCACTCTCTCTACCAGCCCACCCTGCCCCACTCTCTCTACCCCACTCTCTCAATCACCAGCCACCCACCCTACCACCACTGTCTACTCCTACACACCCTCCCTAACCCCACTCTCTCTACCCCAACCCACCCACTCTACCTCCACTCTCACTTCTCCCACCAACCCACCCATACTACCCCCACTCTCTCTACCACCCACCCTTTCTCCACTCTCTCTATCTCCACCCATCCAACCCACACAAACTACAACCACTCTCTCTAACGCCAACCATCCTACAACAACTCTTTCTACCCAGCCTCCCCCACTCTCTCTACCTCCAGCCACCATACCTCTACTCTCTCTACCCTACCCACCCAACCTACACCCACCCTCTCTAAAGCACCCACCCACCACCCACTCTCTCTACCCCAGCCACCCACCCAGCACCCACTGTTAGGTAGAGTGGGTGGGGTAGAAAAAGTGGGGGTAAGGTGGGTGGGGGTAGACAGTGGAGTAAGGTGGGTTGGTAGATTGTAGCAAGTGAGGATTGAGTGGGTGGAGTTAGAGAAAATGGGGGTAGGGTGGGAGGTTAGAGAGTGTAGGAGTAGGGTGGGTGGGGGCAGAGAGGGTGGAGGTAGTGTTGATGTGTGGTGGTAGAGGGTGTGGGTAGAGTCAGTTTTTGGGGTAGACAGAGTAGAGGTTTTAGAGATAGTACGGTTAGGGTGGATGTTGTAGAGAGAGTAGGAGTAGGGTGGATTTCCATTGAGAGAGTGGGTCTAGGGTAGCATGGGTAGGTGGTAAGAGATTGGGGGTATGGTGGGTAGGGGAAGAAAATATGGATAGGTTGGGTGGGTGGAGGAAGAGCATATATGGACAGGGTGGGTGGGTAGCGGTACTGAGAGTGGGCGTAGGTGAGTAGGGGAAGAGTGTGTGAGGTAAGAGAGTGCGTTTGTGGAGAGAATGAGAGAGTGTGGTGTTAGAGAGAGTGCGGGTGGGTTGGGGTATATGGAGTTGAGGGTGAGGGTAGAGAGAGTTGGGATAGGGTGGGTGGGTGAGAGTAGAGAGTTAGTATATGGTGGGTGGTGCTAGAGAGCGGGGATAGTGTGTGTGAGTGGGGGTAAAGAGAGTTGGGGTAGGCTGGGTGGAGAAAGAATGGAGGTGGGGTAGAGAGAGTGGGATTAGTGTGGGTGGAGATAGAGAGAGTGGAGGTAGTGTGGGTTGGTGCAAGTACAGAGAGTGGAGGTAGGGTTGTATGGTGGGTGGGTGTCAGTTGAGAAAGTGGGCACAGGGTAGGATGGGTGGTATAGAGAGATCGGGCTGAGTGGGTGGGTCGATTAGAGTGAGTGCGGGTAGGGTAGGTGGATAACGGGAGAGTGGGGGTAGGGTGGGAGGCCATAGAGAGAGCAGAGGTAGAGTCCATATGTTGGGATAGAGAGAGGGTGGGTGAATTGGAGTAGAGAGAGCGGTGGTAGGGTGGGTGGGTAGAGATTGCAGGTAGGGTTGGTAGTGGTGGAGAGAGCAGGGGTGGCTTGGTATCGAGAGAGCAGGGGTAGAGTGGGTGGGCTGGGGAAGAGAGCATGTGGGTATAGTGGGTGGGTTGGAGTAGAGAGCAGGGGTAGAGGTGTTGTGTTGGTGTAGAGGTCGTAGGGGGTAGGGTTGGTGGGTGGTGGTAGAGAAAGTGAAATTAGGGTGTGTCATGTTAGAGAGGTTGGGGAGGGATGAGTTAGAGTTGAATTGGGCTGGGTTGGTGGGACTGGATAGAGTTGAAATAGGGTGTGTGGGGGTACAGTGAGTGGGAGTGTGGTGGCTGGGAGGGGATAGAGAGTGCAATCAGTGTGGTTGGGTGGGTTTAGAGAGAGTGGGGGTCTGATGAGTGGGTGGGGGGAAGAAATCATGGGAATAGTGTTGGTGGGTAGGGGTAGAGAGAGTGTGGGAAGGGTCGATGGGTCTGGCATCGAGAGAGTGGCAGTGGGGAGGTGTTGGATTAAGGGCATTGAGTTAGGTCAGGTGAGTAGGGGTAGAAATAATGCGGCTTGGGTCAGTGGGATAGTGCAGGTGGGTATAGGTACAGAGAGTGGGGATAGGGTGGGTGAGTAGGTAGAGAGAATCAGTATAGGGTGGTTGGTATAGAGAGAGGGGGTAGAGAGTGGGAGTCTGGTGGGTGAAGAGAGAGAGGAGAAGGTAGGGTGGCTGGGGGTAGTGAGAGAGGGGGTAGTGTGAATGGAATAGAGAGTGGAGGTAGGGTGGGTTGGTGCAAGTAAAGAGAGTGGAGGTAGTGTGGGGTCTGGCTGGGTAGAGTGAGTGGAGGTAGGGTGGGTGGGTGAGATTAGAGAGAGTAGAGGTAGAGCCGGTAGGTGGGGGAAGAGATCATGTGACTAGTGTTGGTGGGTAGGGGTAGAGTGAGTGTGCGAAGGGTTGATGGGTCATGCATTGAGAGAGTGGGTTTGTGTTTATGGCATGGAGTTAGTTTGGGTGGGTAGGGATAGAGAGAGTGGGGGTAGGGTGGGTGAGTGGAGGTAGAGAGAGTCAGTGTAGGGTGGTTGGTGTTAGAATGTGGGGGCAGAGTTGGTGAGTGGGGTAGGGTATGTAGAGAGAGAGAGGAAGGTAGAGTGCTGGGGGTAGAGAGAGAAGGGGTAGTGTGAGTGGAATAGAGATTGGAGGTAGGGTGGGTTGGTGCAAGTAGAGAGAGTGGATGTAGTGAGGGTAGGTAGAGAGAGTATAGGTAGGGTGGGTGGGGGTAGAGAGAGTGGTGATATAGTGGGTGGTGGTGGGCAGATAATATGGTGGGTGGGGGTAAAGAGAGTGACGATAGGATGGTGTGAGGTAGTGTGGGTGGGAGTAGAGAGTGGGTGTAGGGTTGGTTGGTGGGGTATAGAGAGTGGGGCAGGGTGGATGGGGGTAGGGTGGGTGAGGGATTGTAGAGAGAATGTGACTAGGGTAATTAAATCTAAGAAAGACACAAATGATTTACAGATTTTTGAGGCTCAACATGATTCAAAGGAATTCTTCAAAATCTTGAAGGAATTAGGGAAGCTAAGGAACACTCTACAGGAAACTATTTGCAAAGATATCGAATGGTGTTCTTGAATCCATGAGGTCTGTTAGGCAGAATCACATGCAGTACCCTTTGGGAACACTACATGCAATTAAGACTACAAGTGTCAGTAAAATGTCACCTTTGGTACAAGCCTGTACTACACAGTTATGTGGTAGCAGTGGCTGAGCAGCCAGACTTATCTCAAGAGTTGTGTGAGCAGCAGAACAAGTTACACAAAGGACCAACTAATACAGTGATTCAAATATACACAGATTCAAGGTTTCTTGGTAAAAGAATATATATATTTTTTTTTACACAGTCAGTTAGAAAACATTCCACTAGTAAAAGCAGCTCAATATCACACACTAATATACTACAAAACACCAACAATATGCTGCTGAACAAGTTCAGCTCCCCTGAAGTGGGAGAAAAATGGCACTTCAGTTACTTACAAAGGGGATAAAAAGAAAAGGTTATCAGAAAGGCAGCCCAAATACATTCATAGGCAGGACAAAGAGTTTCAGTTAACTACAACCAGCAATTCTTCTCAATAGGCCTGGGCCAAAGTCAATGGTTCAGAGTCTTTGTATAGGATAGCCCGGTTCTGTTAGATAACGGTTAAGTCTTTGCCACAGTTTAGAAGAATTTGGCTAGACGAAAAGTTTGACAAATGTTTAGGGAAGGACAAGCCTTCGAAGTTGAGGAAGTATCCAAGAACCTTCGTGATGGCCGAAAAGATTTCCGGACCGTGTTTGCACAGTACCTTGTTAGTGAAGAAGAGCTGTAGCAGAGGCAGTTGGAGCAGATTTTGCTGTTCCTGTGCTTCAGTTGTGGGGATAAGAAGGAGAATGTCAGGAGGTTCCTGCACTGCCCAGGGATTAGGACACAAGCCTAGCAACATGTTGGTTTAAGGAGTGAGTGCCTTAAAATCCACAAGCTGGTTTCCTTCCCTCTGGCTATCTGGTTTTCAACAGCAGTCTGTAGAAAATTCGACGAAATGGGGACGGTGTCCAGGTGCTTGTGAGTTGGTTGTTCCACCCAAACTGAAGGGAAGAAGTTAACCTTGAAGGGCTACTCTGTCGATGGAGTTTCAGGCAATTTGGACCTGCAGCAGGGCTTCACCAGTTGTCCAGGAGTTGCAGCAGTCCTCTTCCGTCAGCTCGTCTTGTTTTTTTTGTTCCAGTGGTCGATTCTTCTTTCCAAGTCCCAGAGACCTGCTTTTAAACAGTTTTCCCCCATTCATTCCAGCCTGGCTGTCACTCACACAGCTGGTGTATGTCCTTGCCGGTCAGCCAGCCGGCCAATCATGCCATTGTGCATTCAGGTCTCCTAGGAGACTAAGTACAGGGAGTTTTGGACAACTCCCTCACATCCTCTGCACCCCAGACACCCTGGTGCCAGAGGAGGGCTTCAGCACTAAAGCCCGCCAAAGGCTAATGAACAAACGGTCTAAACCTGGTTTGGCGTGCAGAGACAAACACAAGAAGTACCTTTCCGAAAAGAAATGGCAAAAAAAGTTGACCAGAATCTGTTTTTACAGATAGGTCTTGGGTGCCATATTGAAAAAATAGGCTGACCCGATTTATAGATACTGTTTTTCGCAGTTGGGAAAAATCATGGTAGTTTGATCTAAACCACTTCCACCAGCCATTTAAATTAGGAAAGGCTAACATTTGACTGTTACTTGAGTGTTTTGACGCAGGGGAAGCTAGCAACCCCTCCAGCACTCTATAGAAAGATAGTGTGTGCTAGGTCAGTAAATTTAAAGAGACTAGTAAAGTCAATTTAACTTTACATGCTCTGGGAGACAGTAGTCAGTCCCAGAGAAGGTATTTAAACCTTGGGAAGTCCCCTGTGCCACTGCACTGAAGGTGCTGTGTGCCACACAGAAAACGATGATGACTAGGGAGTTGTTTAAAAACTACAAAACCAAAGAACACAAAAGTAAAACACACATCAAAATACATGGGTGAGTGGGAAAAAAGGCTCTCACTCTTCCCAGGTAAACAAATAAAATCCTAGAAATCCAGCAAAGTTGCTGGGGGGCTCAAAGGTAAGGGAAATTAGCAAATTGAGAATTCTCCCTAACAGGGCCATAGTGGATAACGTGGAAAAAATTAAACCACCATTCATAAAGAGAAAGTTCTGAAAGCACAGACAACTACCTCTACTAAAGCAGGAGTAAAGGGAGATTTTAAAATCAGTGATCACACGGGTGTCCCAGTTTCCAATTTTAAGGGCATTTCGGGCAATATCTTGCTTAAACTTAAACCGTCATCATGTAAAGGGGATATTTTTCCAGCTACAGCCATTAAGGCATGTTCTGAATTATTGATTAGTACCATTGCTAAAATTGTTAATGCCTCATTGAATGAAGGTTATGTTCCCACACGATTGAAGGGAGCCTGGATTACCCCTCTTCTTAAAACGCAAGGTGGAGTGGCAAGAGAACGGCTCTTTGTGATGGAGACCCTGTGCTGTTTAGTTTGTTTATACTGCTTACTGTTGGAGGAGGAGCAGCAACCTTAACACCACTTCCACCACACGGCGCAGTGCAGAGTGGCGATAGAGTGGCTGTTTGTGCTAGAGACCCTGTGCTGTGCAGTCTGTTTACACTTCTTACCATTGGAGGAGGAGCAGCAACCGTAAAACCACTTCCACCCCGTAAAGCAGTGCAGAGTGGCTGTTTGCGCTGGAGACCCTGTGCTGTGCTGTTTGTTTACACTGCTTACTGTTGGAGGAGGAGCAGCAACCTTAAAACCACTTCCACCCTGCAGACAAGTGCAGAGTGGCTGTTTGTGCTGTTTGTGGTGCTCGTGTTGCTTGCGGTGCTTAGAACATGACCAAACATTTCAAATTACACGAGACACAGAACCTGGTCAGCCAAAAATGGACCCGCAGCCAAGCGCATAACTTCAGACACATTACGTCTAACAGCAGAATGATGTCTGTCACAGAAAATGAAGTACTGACACAGTCACCCCATACCATAAGAAAAATCACTATTGATACTGTTCACACGAAGACTGAAACACACACCCTCTCTCACGAGAAGACATATCAAGTTCTCCTCAATTTCCCCCCTCTGGCCGTGTTGACTCTATACCTCTTTTTTCCACTGTGCAGTCGAGCAGGGGAGGAGCAGTCCATCCATCACTTGGCCAGCTGGAGTGAGGAGCTATGCTACGGGTGGCTCTTCCGTTGCAATGTTGGCGGCGTGTATATCCTTTGGTGCTGTTGGTGTGGAAAGGCTGTATGGCAGTCAGAGCCGCCGAAGCAGCAGGCTTGGTAGCCACAGGGAACTAGCATTTGATTAATGTCAAGAACCAAAAGATGTGAGGGTAGGGTACCCACCCCGAACCACAGAAGCCGAATAGATTGTCCCCTCACACCGGGTTGGCACGGGCACCTGGATGTTAGAGTTACGGGTAACCCTGTGGCAGCCAATTTGGGGGGGGGGGGGCAAGAGATTAGGTAGAGGTTGTGGCTAGGTAGTGCGTGGTAGGCACACCGTAAAGAAGGTAAGGAAATTGTAGTTTGGATGGGTGTGGGGGATTTTAGGGAAAAGAAACACACATACCATTTTATAACACTCCTGACCCATTCCTACGAGCAACCCTGCATATTATAAGTACCTACAACCTATCTGAGAGTTCTACATGAACCTTTACCCTACCTACTACAGTGTGGAGTTTCCACCATGCAATATGTGACATTAACATATTTAACCTGAGAGCATGACACAGCGAGCATAACAAAAAATGAAGCATGTAACATCAACTCAGGACTACATGAAAACACATAACATTATCCTTACTGCTAATTTGCACATTAAAAAGAGAATGTTTTGTAGCACATGTAACACATATTGGCACAAGAGCAAGCATGGTGTTACACACAAGGGTTTTTCCGCTTCATGAGGGAACAAACACATGGCCCGTTGGGCAAGCGAAAGCAAACTAGATTGGCAAAAACATTCAAGGGCTATCCCTTATCTTCATGCGTTGCCGCTGAACAACGTGGCACTTCAGTGCATAATGGCATGGTGTTTTTCCGCGTGTTTCACTTGTGGCGCGTAATGTCTCCCAAACAACTTAAAAACACAATGCCTTTCCGTTCTGAACAACCATCCTAACAATGGAGCGCTGAACCAGGCTGCTGTCGCACCTTGCCCATAGAGTTTGCCAGTGCAAGTCACACACAGTCAGAGAAAAGCCCCACAAAACATATTAAACATTGCACCAAGCACTTAACTGAGCGTCCGGGCCCCCCAAGGGGTGACCAGGACATGAAACAGTAGAGCGCTGCACACACCAGACCGACTCCGTGCTCACTGCCGCGGTCCGGGATGAAGGTGCTGCAACATTCCTCCGGTGTCCCTCTGCGTGTCAGATTTCCCCTCGTCAACTGCCATGACGCCCCATGCTGGATAATTCCTCAATAAGCCGCACCTGAGCATGGGCGGCTGGCATACTAATTAAGGTGAAGCTAATGATCACCAGCTGTTCATGTGCGCGAAGCACACAGACTACAATCTTTACCCAAGGCTGCTGGGAATTGTAGTTCTCCCAGCAAACTGGCCTTAAATGTGCACTGCTCGCCTCTTTCTGCCCCAGCCCCAATTCATGGCAATTACAACTCCAGTGGGAAAGAGAGAAAGAAACAAAAAAATAGCGCAAGCTGGAAAGTGGGCGGAACACCTGCTCGACAGCACGGTCTGCTTAACTGACAAGGATACCCAGCCCATTAGGCAGATTATAGGGCACACCCACCCCAAGTCAAAATAAGTAAAGGTAGCTGAAGACAAAAATAACAGAGCAAAATCACAACCCCAAAGATAACTTGGGGCAATTGTTATGAAAACTACAGGAGATGATCCAAACAATCTCCCAGAACAAGAGTTCTATACCGAGGAAACACCTGACAACCAGATACCAGAATTAGAACTATCAACATGGAAATCTGCATCCCAACTAAGATGCATGCCATTTGATCTCGATTCGCATGACCAATTACTTGAACACGATGCTTTGTGCTGCCCAAATTCACTCCTCACATTTTCTGGATGCCCAAATGTTCAACATAAACTGCCAGTCAAAACGACTAACTCTACCCCATTCATGTCAAAAAAGAAGATTCCATCCACGAGAACATCAGAATGTTCAGGAAACACTGAGGCAGACCAGACTAAACACTGCAAAGCGTCCAATAAAATAAACACTGAATCCACAAGCGATACTGACTCTTCTGATTCTTCTGTTGTATCTGCAAGCCGTAGCAAAAATTCATGAAAAACCACACCAAACAGTCACAATAAAAATATAACCAGACGCACCGTCGTCAAAGATTGAGAGAAAGAGTGCTGGAAAAATCTGACCTCCTTCAAACGCAATGCAACTTAATGTCCGCTTTAAAAATTGCATTGGCCCTGTTCCCGAGATTATACAAATCAATTCACAAACGTTTCAAAGATCAGGCAACATTACTTGCCATGACTCACACCAAGATGATCCACATATTTGCATTCATAAATTCTCTACAACAAAGACTTGATAGAGAAACTGAATCTGAACATTTTCTACACAAACTATTAACTGATCACATGAGAGACATTGGGGCGAATAAAAGATTCAGCTTGATGTAGCCAAAGCGATACTGAAATGAGACAAATAAACAATGAAAAGAGCTCACCTTGACCCCGAAGTAACAAACAATCACGTCTATATTAGCCCAAATATCCATTCAGGTGAGATCGAGTGTTAGAGATAATCCTCATATAAGTGCTAATTCTCTTCACCTTAGAGACCCCCAGCAACTTTTCTGGACTTTGAGGACTTGATTTTTTTTACCTGGAGATAGTGGGACCCTTTTTCCCCACTCTCTCATGTATTTTGATATGTGTATTACCTCTGTGTTTTCTTTGTTTATGGAGTCTAACCAACTCCATAGGCATCATCTTTTCATTTGTGTCACACAGCACCCTCAGTGCAGTGGCACAGGGAAGCCTTTTCAGGCTTTCCCAAGGTTAAAATACCTTCTCTGGGATAAACTACTGTTTCCCAGAATATGTAAAGTGAAATTGACTTTACTAGTCTTTAAAATTCCTAGACCCAGCACACCCTATCTTACAATAGAGTGTTGGACGGGTTACTTAGTATCCCCTGTGTTTAGATACTCATGTAGCAGTCAACTGCTACCCTTTCCTCCCAGAATGGCTGGTGGCAGTGGTTTTACAATGAACTACCATGATGTTTCCCGTCTGCGAACTATCCGTAGCTCCGGTAACGTTAAATCGCAGAAGCCATGTTTTTCAATATGGCGCCTGACCCCTTTTGTGAAAATAGGTCCCGGTCTTCTTTTTTCACCATTTCATTTTGGAAAGGTCCTTCTAGAGTTTTTCTCTGTGCGCCAAACCAGGTTTAGTCTCTTTGTTCATTCATCTTTGGCGGGCCTCATGAGTGAAGCCTTCCTCAGGCACCCAAGTGTCAGGTGTAGACAGGAAGTGAGGGAGATGCCCGAAACTCACTGTGCTTAGTCTCTTAAGAGACCCAAATGCACTCTGTGCTGATTGGCTGGCTGACTGTCCGGCAAGGAGAGCCACCCTTCTTGGTGAGTGACAGCTAGGCTGGAATGAATGGGTGAGAAATGAATAAAAGGCAAGTCTCTTAGCTTGGAAGACAGAGTCGACCACTGTAATGAAGGGACCGAAAAAGAGCTTGAAGAGGACAGCTTCTGCAACTCCTGGACTGTTGTTTTGCCCAGTGAAGACCTGCTGCAGGTCCGAATCGCCAAATTCACATCGATAGAGAAGCCCCTGCAAGGAAGACTTCTCCCTTTGAGTTGGTGGGACCAATTAACTCACAAGTAAGCCACCTGGACACCCATCTCGGAGCTGGTTGAATTTCCTCAGAGTTGCTGCAGGAAACTGTAGGACCAGGGAGAGGGACACAAGTTTGTGTGCGTTACTCACAGCCACCGAAATTGAAGTTTGCCAGGTGCAAGCTTTTGACCAGTCCCAGTGCAGTGCAGGAGTCCCCCAACATCCTCCCTCTTGTCCCCACGACTGAGGCCCAGGAGCAGTGGGATCTGCAGGAAATGCCAGGAACCGAAGTCATCAGCTGCCTCTTTTTCTTCATTCTAGGGTACTGTAAAACAAGACTGAAAGTACTTACCTCTCACGGTGAAAGTGCTTGAAACTTTTGCAACTCACAAGCCTAATCAGCTTGTGACCCAACATATGATTCTTCTTTCTACAAACTACTTTTGAGAACTTGTGCAGAGACTTTTCCATTTACTTACCAGAACTGTTTTATCCTATCAAAGACTTTAGCCCCTTTGACTTTGGCCTAGCCTATTGAATTGAATTGACTCTTCTGGTGAACTCAAAATATTTTCACTGTCTAAGAATAATTTTAACCTTTCATGTTCTAATAACCTTTGCCTTTACCCCTCTTGAAAAGTATTCTGAATGCCAACAGTAAGATATTAATATCCCCAGCCCCCTTGTTACTAAAGTTACCTGTAGGTATATGTTGTGTGTGTGGGCCACCCCAAAAAGGGTCTTAACTGATTCAGAAGCTTAGAGTGCACAGTATTGAAGTATATTTGTGTGTTGCTTTATGATTGCCTCCTTCTAATGAATGTTTTATAACTGACTGGTAAATAAATTAATACGTTTTGATCCGAGAAACCTTCAGTGCAAGCTTTTATTTGAACACCTATCATTGTAAACCTCTGTGTAACATCATTACTGCTCACATTTCCCCTCTTGAGATAAGTCTGGCTGCTCAACACGCTACCAAAACTGTGTAGTACAGACTTATACCAAAGGTTAGTTTGCTTGCACCTGTAGTCATATTTGCTTGTAGTGTTCCCAGGGGGTACTGCATTCAAACTTTGCCTAACATCAGGGAGTATCTAGTATCACAGATGTGTAGTATATCCCATGACCCTTTTCATACTCACCCGATAACAAAAACAACCTTGCTGGTTATTAACATGGGAAAAACATCTTCAGTGCCTGATGTGATATGTAGAGACCAGCCTAAAGACCAAGACTCCACAACCGTTTTTGTGAACCCTCGCTTTTTGTGGTAGGAAATGATCCAAAAGAAGCATCAATTGGCAACCCAACATAACTTCAGTAACTATATGCTCTACAACAACAAACATCAAACCAATCTCTGATATGTTTATAATTGAATGTGATAATAACAAGACTAACTATGACATCTTCTACTCACATAAAAAAAGAAACAAATGGCAAAAAATAGTGCTTGTCTTAAAAAAAAACAATCAAAAATATGACAGCAAAGCAAGTGACTAAAACATGATGTAGGGCCTCATTCCGAGGTTGGCGCAAAGGCATACCGGCCACCGTTAAGGCCATTGGTGCCAGTAATCCCTTTGCACCCTATTCCGAGGTCCCTTAGCGGGTCCCGCAATGGGCGCCTGGTTTTACCAGCCTCCCTTAGCGGCAGCCGCTAAGGGACCAGAGAGCTAATAACGGTACCACAAATTGCGGTACCGTTATTAGCTACTTCCCCATTCCCATTGAGCCCTATGGGGGCTGAAATGGGAATGGGGAATGTTTTTTTTAAATGGGGATTTACCGGTCCCTCCAAGGTCGGAATGGACCGGTAAGTCCCCATTGAACCAGGTCGGACTCGGTACCGGTATGCAGGGGCGTTGCTAGGGGGGGCTAACGGGGCTATAGCCCCTGATCTTTTGGTTGTAGCCCCGGGTAGAATCTCAGGAGCTACAGCCAAAAGACTAGCTAGCCCCCAGTCGCAACAGTTCCGACATCAGTTTAGCCCCGGGTCTTTTTCAGACCTAGCAACTCCCCTGCCGGTATGGGAGGTAGTCATGGCGCAAATAGCGCCATGATTAACTCCATACTCGGAATGAGGCCCTTTGAGTTAGAGGTTTCATTCAAAACCTAAAACTGCTCTTATAGAGCAAGAAACCACCATACCGAACAGTAAGCTTCAAGCAAATATTAAAATCATGGAGAACAACCACAGGAAACCCACAGAGATCAGTTGCTTTACGTCTGGAAATATATAAAGAGAACACCCAGAGAAAGCTGATCATTCCATTAATGACCTGGAAGAAATCTCGTTTTATGATGAAGGGCCAGAGAGCAGTGAAATTATACGCTTATTGCTCACTGCAGCAATGACAAGTACCCTACTTCCCGTGGTTATGAAAAATAGCCAACAATTGGCAGAAAACCGCAAGAAATTGGATAGATCCTTTGAATTGATTGAGAACATTGGCTTTCTATCCTTATAAGCACGGCGCAAGAAAACAATGTGTAACCAAGAAAGAGGAAAAACTCAAACTTTAGATGATCATATCAATCAGAATATACGTCTAACTGACACCTATTGGGATCCTTCTTCATCGTCGACAAATATTGCAGCCTCTCAATCAATTTCAAAACCTATAATTAGCAAACAATTGTCTTTGAACTCATGTTCACCTGATAAGTTAGACTATAAATCTGTACTAAAATTTAGAAACAGAGGAAATCATGAAAAAAAGAAAAGTGATTCGAAAACTTTATATACAAGTAAAAAACCATGTGTCTATCTGGAACGGTTGCTCCCGCTAAACAATGGTCTAATGCTAAATTGTTCTAACATCTTCAGACTGTTTAAGCTTATACCATGACTGCACAGCCTAGAATCTCGGGACATTGCAGCAGTGGATTTCCCAATTAAATGCTTGTTCGACTGCGTTCGCCTCCGCATTCAATCAAGAATCATAAGAGCCTTGCTTCTTGAAGAAGCCGAAATGCTCTGGCCATTGGTCTTCGACATTCAAAGAACAAGATTCTGATTCATTGAAGTTCAAAAGAGCCAACGAGCAAACAACGCAAATAACCCTGGAAATATTGAAACCTCCCTCAAAAGCAGTGGAGAAGATAGTCCACTTTACCCCTGAACGGACATACAGACCAATCTTGCACGGCCCACTAGAATCTGAATCTCTTCGTAAGGCTACTTTGTCACCCATGAAGATAACCCTTAACTGAATACTAGAAAGAGCGAAATAAGTATACTTTCAGAAAAGAATACGCAAAGACCAACTGAGAAGAATTGGGACTGGCTTCCTAAATGCTTAAATACCAGCCCTAAGCAATAGCGCTCTGAACCAATTTCCACTGAATCTCTTGTAATAGAAAGTTGGAATACACGAGGCTCTAAACATCTTTTCAATAACGAATGTGCACATTTAAAGCTTATTGACATTCTTTGCTTTCATGAAACATGGATAACTTCAGCACCACTTGGGATACTCTCCCTTGATAAACCCTGCAAAGAAAAACAAACAAGGAAGACCATACTCCGGCCTAATAACATTGATAAAAGCAGGGCTGGGGTTTAAAATCATCAAAAACCGAAACCCTAATCACTTTATGCAATTGGCAGTAGTAGAGGTAGAAACACTGAAAGATAATTCTACCTCAAAGATCATAATCCTAAATCTTTATTGGAATCCCGTGGCATGGGAAGGTGAATATGTTGTCAGTGAAGTTATGCTACTAGAAGACAACTGTAGAATTGAACACAGCAATGCCATTTTGGATCTGTGCAGTGATTTAAATATGAACTGTCTTGAAAACAGAGCCGGTATTAGGTCAACACATAATAAAAAGACAAACAGGAATCCATCAAGAGCGGATAAACCAATAAAAGAAACTAAAGAACTTGACCTACATCTCCTAAACGGTCAAACTGTAGGAGACATTCCAGCCAACCTGACATGGCATTAAGAATCCCAAGTGTCAACACTAGACTACTTCTTTGTGTCGAGTAACGTGCACCAGCTGACAAAATCATTAAGAGTAATTAGAACCATGGCTAGTGATCACCATCTGGTCGAATTAAGTTTGCAATGGCCTACTATAAAAAAATACGCACTCTGGAAGAATCCAATTGAAGTAGAGTCAGGCAGATCCAGGCTGCGAATGAAACCAGATAAAATCTGGTTGGTGGCCAGGATGTATCAAAACGCAGCGGATGAAAGCACATTAGATTGTAAATACCTGCCATTCCTAAGTGATTTCCAAATTAAAACTACCCCAAGCCTAAAACCACAATTTAAACCAAAACATAAATACAACGCTTAGATCGCAGGAAAGAAATGAGAATTTAATAAAGACCTAAGACATCTAAAACTACAAGGAGCTGAAGTGAAAAATCACATCAGATAGCGCAAACAAAAATACAAAAAACTATTCTGCGGAATCACAAATGGAGCATCATTCAAAATGATGCAGAAAACATGCTAAAAAACATTTCATCAAAAAACTGTAGATCCCTGTGGTCAGTGTTAAACATCTTAGATGGGAATCAAAGAGCACTCCAATGTAGCACCATCTAAGAAGAAGCCTTGGTACAATTCTTTGGTACATTATTCGGACAATCAACAACTGCGGTTCCGGAGGAATCCCAAATGGCACAAAGTAGATGGGAACTGGCTCTGGACAGGCAAGAGATTATCATGTTAACGAACAAAGCAAGCAATTCACAAGCTCTGGGTCCAGATGGCCTATCAAACTCCACGCTCAAAGAAGCTAAGGAGGAATGGGCAAAATTCTGTATGTGCTATTCGACGACACTTCCCGAAAAAGAAAATTCCTCAATCCTGGAGCACAGCAATAGTGATACCTATTTTTAAGAAAGGCGTAAGATCGGACCCAAACAATTACCAACCCATTGCGTTACTAGACATTCTGGGCAAAATATGTGCTTTGATGATACTTCTAAGACTTAAGGACTGGGTACTTGGTTCAGGGCATTTTGACAAAAGACAGACAGTGCTTGCCAGAGGCGTCAGATGTAGACTAAATCTGTTTATATTGAGCTTTCTTAAGATAAAATCAATCAAAACAAGTTCAAAGATATATACTGCATCAATTGATTTGGCTTAGACTTTCGACATTGTAGATCGTGGCCTCCTGTGAGAAAGAAAATGAGTAGATGGAACCGTCCAAATCACATCCTGAGCCCTATAAAAGCCCTGTACTCAAATAGCTCAATCAAAATAAGATTAAACAACAGAGGGTTACTTAGCAAAAACATACCCACCTTTCATGGCTTGAAGCAAGGCTTCCCATTAGCAGTCAAACTATTCAAATTATTAATATCTGATATGGAAGAAACCTTAAATGAAGTCAACACTTTCCCATAGAAAATAAACAGTAATAGTATAAGCTGGATGCTGTATACAGACGATCTTGTCATTATAGACCAGACACTGATAGGCATTCAGATGAAATTGAACACACCCAATGCGTAAACCAGGAAGAAGAACGGATTAAAAATAATGATTTTAGAAAGAACTGATGACGAAGAAGGAATAAACCGTTGACCTGGTATCTGGGAAATACATTGAATGCACAAGTCTGTAACATGTGATATTTCAGAGTAAACATAAACCAAATCATATGTGACAAACCACACAACGAAGAATTTAGATCCCGTATGAGGAATCTAGCATCCCAAGAAACTGTAATGCACAGAAGATATGGAACATTTTCTCTAACAACTATAACATTTCCTAGACAGAAAATTGTCCCAATTCTTGTGCACAGCACCAAAACTACCCTTTGCTTTCCCTGGAAAGAATGGGCTATCCTGGAAGGAATGTTCTGGCGGAAAATCCTAAATCTACCAGGATGTGTGCCTATCATCCTATTAAGGTACGAGCTGGGACTACCCTCAATTCGGTTCCATTGTCCCTTGGAAGACCTTGTTGTTTTATCGGAAATTCATCACCAGTGAATCCTCTATTCAATTCTATATGTTTACTCATAACGAGTCCAACCAAAGAAATTAGGTATATGCACAATGGCTCCAGCGCTGTCTAACAATTCTGATCTGAGAAAACATAGAATTGGAAACACTAATTGCAAATCTGGATGCAGCAAAATGGAAACTACGAGACTGGGAATGAATAGAGACTGATCTGGAGAAATACTGATACAAGCTCTATGCCAAGCTAAATCAAGACATAAGAGCTGTAAATACACTTCCAAGATATTTGAATTCCCCTGCTCAGAATAACGAGAGCTTTTTCTATACTTCAGGCTAAACCTTTTACCAACTAATCAGATACTTTATGCGAGAGGACAAAGTCTAGATGGTACCAGCGAATGTAGACTCTTCAGAGCACCAGTGGAAACCCTTCAACATTTACTACTGGTCTGCCCTAAGCTCATACAGCAGAGATCAAAATATCTGGGAGATCTAATACTGGCCTCACCGATGGAAAGTGTGGAAGTTTGGTGGGAATACATATACAGAGGTGCAAATACCAAAATGGCACTTGCCCTGACAGAATACTTAGATATAATATTCCCATGAGATATAGTCAACCAATCTATGATCGACAATCACTAAAAGCAGGTAATTTCGAGGAACTGTTGGGCACATATTTGACTATAGCTTGCAAAAGATCATGGCAGATGCAAATCAGGAGACTTGTATTATTATTAAAATATGTACAATCTTGATTCGAATCATATCTTTGATCTTTTAAACATCGATTTTCTTTTTTCCTTCTATTTATGATATAATTGTACAGTTTAATCTGCTTGTTAATTGTGATTTTATGAACTTGAAATTTTGATACATGTGTTTTGAAAAGGTTGAAGCTCTTTTAAACAAATGCAAAAAAAAAATAAGCAAGGTCTTGATCGCATGATCCCAACAAAATATAGGCCAATAACAAATTCCCCTTTCCTGCTAAAAATACTGAATAGGGTGGTTTATGAACAAGTACTGTCAAATTTAAAGAGCCACACTATTCTGAATAACTGGGAGTCAGAATTTGGCCAGGTTTTAGTACAGAATCAGCTCTTTTGGATTTAAAGTCCAATATGCTTGAAAAGATAAATGAAGGCCAAAACATGATGATGATGGCATTGGATCTGTCGGCTGCGTTTGATTTAGTGGATCACCCATTACTTTTAAACCGATTGCAAGAAGTGACCAATGTATTTTAGTGATCAGGCATTGTCCTGCATCCAATCGTTTTGGGAAATAGAACCATGAGGTTGTGTAGTAACATGACAGAGGTACAGCCAGTCCCTTTGATATACGGAGTCCCTCAGGGCACCTGCTTCTCACCAGTCTTGGATAATACCTTTACAACACCACTATTTAAGCTGCTAGAGGAGAATAAGATCTGCTTCCTTTTCAAATTAAGCGGATGACACCCAATATCTCATTCCTCTGACAGGAAATTATGAGGAAGATGCCAAAGTAGTTAAAGAGACATTTAACCATATTCCTGATTGGAACTATATGAGTGGTCTGACGCTGAACCACAACAAAACAGAATGGTTATCAGCTCCAGTCCTCGACTTTATAAGCTGCATGTAGAATATAAAAGCTTCCTAATTGCAGATTATGTAATACCAACTAGAGATAAGATAAGAACGCTAGGGGTGATATTTGATCAAACTCTTTGCATGAAGCCTTAATCTGCCTGCCTCCACTCTCCGCCCTCTGCAACTCATCCAGAACAGAACTGCGAGACTTGTCCTTGGCCTCAAGCCCAGGGACCGTATCTCTCCAGGACTGAAATCTCTACACTGGCTCCCAGTGGCTGCAAGGATTAAGTTCAAAACCCTCTGCATTGTCCACAAGGCCTTCTGGGGCCTGGGGCCTAAATACCTTCAACTCTCTCTTCCTAAATATCTTCCTTCCCGAGCCCTACGCTCATCCGTCTCCAACTCCCTCAGGGTCAGCCGCTTCTCGAAGCAACGAGCTGGGGGTAGATCTCTCTCCGCGGCAGGGGCCTCCCTCTGGAACAGCCTTCCTGCCTCCCTGAAACTTGAGGAGAACCATCTCCGTTTCCGGAAGCACCTCAAAACCTTCCTCTTCACTTCTGCTTTCTCTCTCCCTCTCCCCTGCTAAATTCTTCACCTAAACTGCACTGATTCTGCAACTAGGCCACTCTCACCGACCTCGGTCCTGGGCCCAGTCACTCTTCACTTGCACTGCCTCCCTGGCAACCCCTGCACTGCGGGACTGTCTCTGTATCCCTACAGCCCCCCCCCCAGCACTTGTCTGCACTTACCTTGCACTTGCCACCAGCTGGCCCTATTTATTTATTATTTTATTTCTATTCTACTTATTTGTACTGCACTCCCCCCCTTCCCCTTCCCCTTGCACTTTTTCCCTTCCCCCTACCCCTGCACTTGCGCGGTCTGAATGACACCTGGCCTAGTAGGATCGTTGTCTGTCTTCCCCTTGTTCCCCCCTCCCTGCCTCGTCGCGCCTTGAAACACTTGTGTATAGGCGCGTTAGAAATGCCATATCATATCATATCATAAGCCTCAAGTGAGTAGTCTGGTTTCCTCTTTGGCATATTATATTAGACTCCTATCCCATATTCTCCCATTTCTGTCTCAAAAAAGTGGGGAGACAGTTTCCGAGCGATTATTGGATCTAAGATAGACAATTGCAGCAGCTTGCTGGTGTGGATTGGTAAGGGAGAGGTGGCTAGATTACAGATACTACAAATTAGTACCATCAAAGCCATAATGGGGCTGAGGAAATTGGAGCATATCTCTAATATTAGGAGACAACTCCACTGGCTCCCCATGGAGCCAATAATTGAGTTTGGGCTACTCATCACTCATAAATGTTTGTCAGGACCAGAGGTGAGGTGTTGCTAGGGGGGTTTAGGGGGCTATACCCCAGGGTCTTTTGGTTGTAGCCCCGGATAGAAGCTCAGGGGTTACAACCATAAAGGGTAGCTATCCCTCAGTCCCGACAGTCCCAAAATGAGTGTAGCCCCAGATCTTTTCCAGAGCTAGCAACACTCCTGGTAAGGACATTATCCAGATTACATGGTGGTTAGACTCAATAAAAAAAAATAAAGGAAATCAGAAATCTTTGATCTAACAATCTAAAACCTTTAGAAGTACCAAGAGCTAATTTGACCATGGCTAAAAAGAGTGCATTCTGGGTGGCAGCACCCACAAATTGGAATGCAATGACTCTTCATCTCACAAGTTGTATGCCCCTGGATAGCTTTAAGAAAAAACTGAAAACCTGTCTATTTAGATAACTCCTTTTGGCCGTTCAGCCAGCACTTTCTAAGCCCCATGTTATATATTGTCCATAACCATCTCCTAAGGAATCAATTCCCTGGCATCCGTATGCCTCCGGGCCACTCTGGTAGTGCCTAAAAAATAAACTAAAGTAAAGAAATGTAGTGTGGTTTGGTATAGAGTGTGGGAGTAGGGAGGATGGGTGTTGCCAGAAAGTATGTGGGTAGGGTTGTTGTGTGATGGTAGAGAGAGTGGCGGTAGGGTGGGTGGTTAGGGATTGAGAGAGTGTTTTTTTAAGAGATAGTGGGGATATGGCAGGTGTGGTGGAGAGAGTGGGGGTAGGGTGATTGGGGTAGAGAGAGTGGGGATAGGGTGGGTGTTAGTAGAGAGAGGGAACATAGGGTAAAATGGGTGGGTAGTATAGAGTGATTGTGGGTAGAATGGGTTGGTGGGATAGAGAGAGTGGGGGTAGGGTGTGTGGATATAGAGAGTGTGGGGGTAGGGTGCATAGGTTGGGGTATAGAGAGTGGGGGTAGGGTGGGTGGGGTAGAGATTGGAGATTGGGTAGAGAGAGCAGGTGCAGAGTGGGTGGGTTGGTGTAGAGATAACGAGTAGAGTGGTTGAGTTGGGGTAGAGAGCATGGGGTTAGGGTGGGTGGGTGTAGAGTGAGAGGGGGCAGGGTTGGTGGGTTGTGATAGAGAGGGTGGGATAGGGTAGAGATAGAGAGAGTGGGATAGGGTGAGTTGGAGAGGATACAGAGAGAGAGGGGTAGGTTCGGTTTGACAGGGTATGGGTATGGTGGGTGGGTGGTGGTAGACATGGTGGTGTATGGGAGGGTGTGTGGGTGAGGGCAGAGAGAATGTGGATTGTGTGTGTGGGTGTTTAGAGGGAGGGGTTAGGGTTATAGTTTGGGGGTAGGGTTTGTTGTGGTGGTTGAGTGTGTGCGGTTAAATAGAGTGGGTGTTGGGATTGGTGGGTGATGGCAGTTGGTTGGGGCAAAAACATGAAGACAAAAGCTGCCTCAGGAGGACATGTCAAAGGTTGCCCAAGTGCAACCCAAACAAAACCCAACCAGCACATTTGTGATGGTGTTCAGTGGGTGCGTGGGGATAAATAGAGTGGGGGTAGGGTGGGCCGTTCGGGTTAGAGATAGTGTTTTTATAGAGATAGTGTGGGGGTAGGGTGGGTGTGGTGGAGAGAGTGGGGGTAATGTGGGTGGGGTAAAGAGAGAGAGGTGGTAGAGTGGGTGGGTTTAGGGAGAGTGGGCTGGGGTGCATAGGTTGGGGTAGAGAGAGTGGGGCTACGGTGAGTGGGGAGGGGTAGAGAGAGTAATGGTAGGATGGGTGGGTGGGGCAGAGATTGGAGGTAGAGTTGAAAGTGGTACAGAGATCAGGTGTAGAGTTGGCGGGGTGCTGTAGAGAGAACAGAGGTAGAGTGGTATGTTGCAGTAGAGAGCATGGGGGTAGAGTGGGTGTGTTGGAGCAGAGAGAGCCTGGGTAGATTGGGTGGGTTGGGATAGAGAGCACAGGGGTATGGTGGGTGGTGGTTGAGACAGTGGGGTAGGGTTGGGGTAGAGAGTGGGGATAGGGAAGGTTGGATGGGGTACAGAGAGTGGGGGTAGATTGGGTGGTTGGGGTTAGAGAGGGTGGGGGTATAGAGGTAGACATGGTGGTATATGGAAGGGTGTGTGGGTGGGGGTAGAAAAAGTTGGTTTTGTTTGGGTGTGGCTATATTGGGTAGGGATTGGATGGGTGAGCATTTAGAGGAAGTGGATAGGGTTATAGGTTGGGGACAGGGTTTGTTGCATTGGCTGAGTGTGTGCTGTTAAAGAGGGTGGGTGGTGGGATTGGTCAACAATGATAGTTTGTTGGGGGCAAAAACAGGAAGAACAGAGCTGACTCAGGGGGACTTGTGAAAGGTTGCCCAAAGTAGCCCAAAAAAAACCCAACCAGCACACATTATGGGGTGGAGTGGGTGGGTGCGGGTAATGAGAGTGAGAGGGGATTCGGTGGAGTCGAGGGAGTGGGGGTGGGATAGAGAGAGTGGGGGTGGGTTGAGTAGGTGGATGTCAAAAGGCAGCATCATGAGGAAAAACAAATATTTGCTGTCAAATGTAGGCCACAAATAGTCCAATCATCAATGCAAAATAGGCAAAAAAAAGCCCAATAAGAAATCACTGCGAAGCTGGGAAATGGAAGCCCGGCACCAGATTTGATTCTTATAAAGCTGCTGATTCTAACAAATATTTTTAGGGAACTTCCCATTGGGTAGTAGGGCAGAAGAGTTTGGAAAAAAGAGACCATAGTGATTTGGTAGTTTCATGCCCTGGCATTCCCCTATACTATGCCACCACATTGTCTCAGTTCAGAATCCCAATTCCCTTTCTCTCTTTTGTAACAATGGTTTCAGAAATTTGTAGAGCAAAATCCAGAAACATTTGCCAAAACCATTTTACAGAGGGAGTGCAATTATCAGATCTCTGCAGTCTTGACACGTTCACTCAGTAGTATGTCCAAGCAGGGAAATGTCTCACATTCTCCTGTGCTACATTAATATCACATACATACAAAATACATCAAACTTGGTACTTCACACTTTGGGGCATCATCAAATTGTTGAGAATATGGCTTTCAACGCCTAGGCGTGGGGTCGACACGGACCTTCCATGACTCGGGCTGGCAGGCCATTATCGGCCAACTCTGCACTCCCGCCATGGGGGAGAAAGCCATTAGCTCCCCCAGGTTCATCCGTGGTGCACATGTTTTGTTTTCACCCTTGAGAAATTCACTGCTTGCACAGCCACTCTCCTGAGGGAAGAAAGCAAGTGAAAAATATGGCTTGCGGCATAGGGAAAACAGTGTGAGTCCCTTTTACATTTCTATGGTGATGACCGGGATCGGAAGAAGTTCAGGGACTGGAAGTCAAAGCTCCGTTCCCGCAGGTAAGTTGGGAGGGGGTAGGGTAAGGGGAAAGGGATTTGTTGGTTTTGGGGGTGGGGAGAGGTGGAGACGCAATAGGGGGAGCCTCCTGTTGCCTCCCCACATCAAAAAACGAAAAATAAATTGCTACATCCGGGAACAGCCTGTTGGATATTTTGTCTTTGGGGCATATTACTAATTTGGTGGTATTTTATCACAGTGGTATTTTGGCAGTAAATTGGTCTTACCTCATTTGGTGGTAATTCTGTACTATCCTATTTTGGATGACTATCTTATTCTGGCGGTAATTTGGTGTTAACCTACTTTGGTGATAATGTTTAGTGGTATCTTATTTTCGCGGTATAGTGGTAATTTCAGTGGTATATCATTTTCCACAATACTGCCCCTTATAAGACAAACTTTCCCTTTTTATAATTCTGAAAGACCTTGGGCTGACGATAAGCAAACCCTGGACTTAGCACACTTTGAGGGAACCCAGTAACTTTATATAGAATGTCATTTATTGCAGGAAGCTCATGTTACTGATTTATTTAAATCAGTAACCTACGTGCCTTATAGGGCACCGCTTACTCTTCAGCATGCAGAGTGAAACCCATCCACATACATACACTCTACCTGGCTCATCTGTATGTAGTTACTCTTTTTCCTAACATTGTCCCAGGCGGTAATTGAGGTAGCACATTTTTACCACAGTGGTATAACACTAGGATCACCAACTTACTTTTCCGCCTAGCACAGAGATCATCAGAGGCAGAAAATAAAACACAAAAACCAAGCAATAGCCTCGTTCTGTTTTCTCTTTTTTTATGCTGTTATTGTTTGATTACCACTATTATGTTGCACTAACAGAAAAATAAAACAATACATTACATGATATCACAGTTACATTGTCTTACCAACAGCGAGCCCAGCTCCGACTCTCTGAGAGATAAAAAGAAAACAACACATGGCAACATGAAAGAGATAGTAAACGTGGTATGCAATTCCTTTTTCTTAAACAAGTGCAGAAAGAAAGAGACCAAAATAAAACACTTTGGTTTCAAACCTATAACCCTATGCTGACTGATACCATGTCACTCATCCCACGCCCTCCTCACTTGGAAACAGCACTTACAATAGGCTCCTGTCTTTCGCCTGGTTTATCTCTTGCTGTAGTCACTATCTGCGCAGGAGTCGCCAGCCTTGCACTGCCACGGGAATGCTTCAAAGCCAGGCGCCACCCCCTCTGTCCTGTCTTCAAGACTGCAGCCACAGAGCTCACATCCCCGGGAGGCAACAATCACACTGAAATCTCAGGAAGCACTGACTACACAACTCTCTCAGCTGCTTAAATTTCCTCTGGCTGTCCATCAACATTAGATCAGCCTCCCCTGACGTGGTTCTGACTCCTCCAGAACTGCCGACCACCTTACACGGGTATACATGTAACAATTTATTTCCAGCGAGGACAATGGAAGTTTTCAGCCTGCACAAAGACAACCCTTCTGTTTTTTGTACTGTGCATCTCCCCATGGAAAAAAACAAAAATAAATAAATTTAAAACTGTGCCTACCAAACTGCATTATAAAGTTAATGTGGACATTTAGGGGCCGATTCATGGAACAAATGTGTGCCAAAAATCTTGGTGCAAGCTGGCGCAAGCGTGAAAAAGCAAGCGCACGCGCACGCGTGCGATTCATGGAAGGGCCTGCGCGTGTTTACTCCGGGATGTGCTCCAAATCCGAGCATAGTGCACATGGGCGCACACGTCACAGCAACATCCCGAACGCCGTGCGCGGATGCGCACAGCTAAAGAGCACAACGTGTAGCGCACACACCAAAAGGGGGTGGAACACGTGGCGGTACACGAGGAATAGGGAACAACGCGTGAAAATGAGGGCGTAACTGGGGAAGTACTGCTGGGAAATACACGGAACACCCACACGCAAGCAAACTACACGTATTCATGGAATCGAATAGGGGAAACACGCGCACATCAAAAGACACGCACAGGCCTAAACACATCCGCCACACGAAGGCAGGCGGAAGCGTCCCGGCGCAGCATAAAAGTGCGCACAAACAACAAACACGTATATACAGCTATGATGAATGTCCCATTCTGTGGCCCCTTAGGAGAAATGACGTGTCACGCAATGCTCAGGGACCTCAAAATACAAGAAAAATGTATATGCAACCCCTGTAGCCCATGTGCGTGTAAAAAAACCTCACGCAGTAAACTGTTGCCTCGAGGAACACAAAAAAAGCATACGCAATCAAGACATGGGCTACAATGACCCCAATAAATGGGGTACACAACAAACAGGGGAACCCGAAGTGGGGAAAATAGCGTGCAATAGCAATAGCGTGCGTGACTCACCATGTGCGTGTAAAAGAAATACGTGTAGGCACTGCAACCGCTGTGAAGTAATCACGTGTGAACCCCAAAGTAGGAAAAACACACGCGTCGTGCTTCAGACCCGCGAGGACCATTAACACGTGCAGAAGGAAACGCCCGTGCGTGTCATGTCACTTACGCGCTTATGTGCTAAGGGCCTTTCCTCGAATTACATGCTGACATGCTGTTTTTTCACGTGCCAAACCACTTCGTATCAAGCTGGCCCCGCGACAACACATGGAAGACCACGCTCCTGCCCAGAAGGCCGAATTACTGCCCCCAGAGCCCCGAGCAGACTCCCACGAGCCATCTGCTGCTCCCTGCCTGCTGCCACCTTGCCCTGCCATTTGGTGCCTGCACATCTGCCATCTGCAGGGGTCCAGTTGCTGTGACCACCCCTGCTGGAACAGAAGACTCCTGACTGGTGTTCCATTGCTCCAGAGCCCAGCCTCACGACCCAGTTGTCCACCCACACCTGCCTCGGGGGTTGCCATGTCCGAACCAACACCATCCGGCACCAGTGGCAACCCCCCAGCACAGAGGCTTCAGTGAAAAGGAAGTTGATATCCTGGTGGATCAAGTCCTGGGGCATTATGATGCCCTCTTCACACCATTGTGTGCCGAACAAGGAACAAGGAAGGACGGAAGAGGATGTGGAAGGACATAGTGGGTGCCATCAACGCGGAGGGGGTGGCACCCCGTGACATCAAACATGTCCAGAAGCGCTGGGAGCACCACAAGTCCAGGACCCTCAAGAGCACCCTTACCACCCAGCAGAAGAGGGTCCTGGAGCGCATTCGCCCAGTGCTTCACCACCAGATCCTCAGGATGCAGGCCCGTCTAGAGTCGAGTGGTAAGTGGACATGCATTCACGTTTAAAAAAGGGCATGTTGCAGGGTATGTGCAGGGACATGATGGTGCTGCATGTGAGTCCAGTCAGGCATGACCCACATGGATGGTGTTTGTGTTACAATGCATCATGCGGAGCAGCATGCGGAACACACAAATGTATGCATGCTGTGTCTGTACTTTGACATGTTTGGGGTGTGAGAGATGTGTGCTGCTGTCATGGACATGCATGATGTACATGTCTGTGTGTCTGAGTAGTGTGTGCACAATGGATGCATGACACATGTCCGTGACGAAGTGTTGATTCACTGATACAGCCTAGTCATGCTTGTATCCACTGTGTCTGCGGGTATACGGGGCCAGATGCATGACCCTCCGGTGATGCGTGTGCATGTGATCAGCATGTCCCATGATGCATGTGAGTTACAGCCCACCATTGGATGTTTTTATGCTGCCGTGGACATAGATGCAAATGTCTGTTGCATGTGCCATGCCGGTTCCTGCATGTATGTTGCCTGCACTGACCCATGTGTTGTTGGGAGACATGATGGAAGTGACGTTTGACAGTGCCACTCATGTGCTATTGCTTCCTGTCTAGGGGACTATTGTACAGTACCCTGATGTTTGTGTTCAATGTCTCCCTTTACACAGCAGCGAGTGAAGAAGAGGGCGGAGATGGCGCTGTGGAGGAGAGCAGCAGGGATGCCTTCACCGGCTGGCGACGCAAGGCCCAGTCACCCTCCCAGGTAATTCCATCATCCGGGAGTGAGGGGACTGGTGCCGCGTCTGCCAATACGGCTGCAGCGGAAGGGACGGATGAGCCCCCACAGGGGCTTGCAACGGCAGAAGGCGGTGCAGAGCCATCCAGGTTGGTGGTGTGTATAGAGGAGGAGGAGGCCGCTACAGAGCCACACATGGGGCCTGGTGGGGGTGGTACCACTGGTGCAAGTGGTGCAGTCCAGGGGCAGGGGGCAGGACAGGTCACCGCAGAGGTGCCTGTGCATGTCTCTGTCCCTGACACTGTGACTGCATCACCATGCACCAGCAGGGATGCCCCGTCGCAGGCCTGTCTGCAGGTAGGGGGGGAGGTCTAAGTCATCTGACACTCCTCTACTTGTTGACGAGGGGATCTGTGACCGGATGGAGTCTGTCCTGATTGGTGTCGTGTTGCACACACGTGACATTCGTAATGATGTGCGTGCTTCCTGGGTGGAGCACGCACGTCATCACGAAGAGCTGTGTGCAAACATGGCCCAGTTGGGAGGGTCCATGGTCAGGGGGTTTCCTCCATGTGTCGGCCAGTCTTGCGGCCCTCTCCTCCTCTGTGCACACTATATGCCAGTCGTTCTCCATGCCGTCTTCCGGCCCAGATGCCACCAGGGCCCCCTGTGATCTGCCCCAACCAACGCAGCCGGCCAGGTGGAGATCCCATTCCTGCCACAGTCGGGAGTCGGAGGTCAAGCAGGGGTGGCCACCCCACCAACTGGACCCCAGCGGAGGGAGGATGTGCCGGCATCATTGGGCAGGGCACGTGCACGACGGCGCTGGGGGATTCCATTAGCCCGGATGCCGTCGTGGTGGCAGGGGCAGTTGCGTCAGAGGCATCAGCAGGCTCAGCGTGGGAGGCAACATGGCTTGGGGTCATCAACACCCCGGGGGCAGGCATCGGCCGAGGGGCAGGAGGACCCAGGAGTGGGAGTGTCTTCCGTGTGGCAGTGGTTGGGCCGGCATATAGATACGGATAGGTGGCGGGCAGAGAGGGCACGGCTCAGGATGATCAGGGCAGAGAACTCCATGCACTGGGCTTTGAGGCGGGCAGAGGGCCTCCAGGAAACTCGCAGGGAGTTGAGGGATTCCATGGCTGCATCCCTGCAAGACCTCAAGGCCAGGGAACAGGCCCGCCTCCGGAACATCGACGTGGAGTTCGATGATGCCCTGGCCTGGAACAACAAACAGTGAGCCGTGGGACTAGCCCGCCGCCTTTGTAAATAGTTATGTAGTAGTAGGTTTCCTTTATTTATGTTTTCCTTTAGGGCGCATGGACTATGCCCTGCCTTTTTGTAAATAGTTATTTATTAGGTAGGTGTTTTCTTAGGTTTCCTTTGGATTGTTGGGCACATGGACCCTTGATATATACATTGTTTATAGTTATGGACCTGATTTTACATATTTATTTTTACCATGGAGGAATGGTTTTGTTTTCATTTTGACTTTGGATTTGGTGTTATGGACGGACACTTTGGAGGCATTTTTCTTTGCATTTTATTTATTTCACCATTCATATTTTTTCCTTCATTTCGGACATCCTTTCATTTATCATGTATTTCTTGTGTCATTTCGTTTCATTCATTCACTTTTGTATATAATACATTTTTATATTTAACTTCATTTGTGTGGTCTTCTCTCATTGGTTTTGTGCATGTCACAATGTGGGTTTTCTTGTGCATGTGTTGCGATTGTGTGGGTCTGACGGACTTGTACTCAAGCGCATACTGGTTATTTGGGATCTATCATGACAAGGGGATTTCAATGTGGAGTGGATGGAATGCTTGGTTGGGTGTTAGGCCTTGTGTGGCGTGGGGTGGGATTTGGGTGCCCATAAGGGCTATGGATCTGGATTGTCATGAAGTGTTGGGTGGGGACATAAATTGGGGCCTGCTGGCAGGTGCCCGTCAATGGTGGATGGGTGGGGGACATGAGTCCGGGCTCACAGGTGCATGGTGCCATGTGGGCTGCCTACAGGGCATTGCCAGGGGTGTGGGTTGTCCCCTGTGGTGTGGGCTGCCCGCAGGGCATGGGGAGGGAGGCAAGGGCACACCCGGGAGGGCCCACAATGCCAAATTGTGTGTAAAACTCCCCACGCACGCCTCGGAATACACGTAACCCGCTTGCGCCAGGCCAATCGCGTGTAAAACTCCCTGCGCACCCCCGAAATACACATACCCCGCTTGTGCCAGGACTATCACTTGTTAAACGCTCCGCGCACCGCCGGAATACGCGCAGGCAGCCCATCCACCCTCCCCATGCCCCGCAGGCACCCCATTCACCCTCCCTATGCCCCACAGTCAGCCCATCCACCCTGGGCATACCCCATAGGCAGGCCACACCACAGGGGGGACTTTTTCACGCAATTTACCTGGCGCGAGCAGGGTACGTGTATTCCGAGGATGGTGCGGGGAGTTTTACATGTGATTGGCCTGGCCCGAGCGGGGTACGTGTATTCTGAAGGGTGCGTGGGGAGCTTTACACGTGATTAGCCTGGCGCAAGCGGGGTATGTGTATTCCGAGGGTTGTCCAGGGAGTTTTACACGCAATTGGCCTGGCGCGAGCAGGGTACGTGTATTCCAAGGGGTGCGCAGGGAGTTTTACACACGATTGGCCTGGCGCAAGCAGGGTACGTGTATTCCAAGGGGTGCGCGGCAAGTTTTACACGCGATTGGCCTGGCGTGTGCGGGGAGTTTTACATGCGATTTCGTGGTTGGGGGGCTGTATGCTGGTCCACTGGCCTTTGCGCCATGTACTGGATTTGTGCAATGTTTTTGGTGCACAGGGTGCGGTTGGGGGCGTAACTGGCACTGCTGCAAGGTCGCTGCGCCACTCTACGACATGGCTGCTTATGGATGGATAAATCCATGAATACGCTGTGCGCCGAAATGGGTTTTGGCGCACGCGGCTGGTGCAGACTGCCGCATGCGCACTTTGTGCGCCAGCCGCATGTGCCACTTGTGCGCCGAATTCCCCCCTTAATTGGTTACTGGGCTTTTATTAGTATGGTTAGTTGGTTATATATTTCCAATGCAGTTCCACACAGATAGAAAAGCATTCAATTTGTAAATATGAAAGTTTGTGCATTTTAAAATGATTGCACATTCTGCTGGGTATTTTTGAAATAATCATCCCTTTGTTGGCTTGAATGCTTTTAAAACAACACTCATTTTACTGGCTTGTTGCTGAGAAAAGCTGTCCCTTGCACCCATTTCGAAATAGCTGCTTCTAAAGACTGCCAGGAAAATGCCCATTTTTGCTTCCCTTAGAATCTGTAAACATGTGCTGTTATTTGCACAAATATATCATGCATGAATATATCCCTACATACCCCTCCTTTTTCGGACAATTATGACCAATAAACTCATAATTGGAGGAAACACATCAATTTCTAAAATGTATCTATCACAGGATATCTCCCATTCCCCATTGTCGCTAGATTATTAACGGTTGAACCAATAACATCATAATAAAATGAACATATAAGCATTTCCCCAAAAATAATTGTTTCACTGTAGGATAAAAATGAAACAGAACCCAAATTGGGCATATCAGTCCTCACACGCACGTGCATGGGTGATCTAATTACATGTGTATACGTCCGACTGAAGCGCACATCTCCATGTGTCCATATTTGTTCACACTCCATAATATTTTTTAATCATAGCCTTTGTCTATGTACTTTATGGAGTAAACCGTTCTCATCAATGAGTATGCACCATAATAAAACAATAAAATAAAATAACAAAATGGCTTAACATTAAAATATACAATTTCCACTGTCCCCAGTTCAAGTCTCAATTGGTAAAGCGCAGCACGGTCCCATGCCTCACCAGCAACGCTGTGGAATTAAAAACTCAACTGACCACTGTTCTATTGCTGGCATTCAAAATCCTCAGAACCACATCTCTGAGATGTCCTGATCACCAAATTTCCATAACAGCATACTTTCCAGCGGAACCTCTCTGGCCTGGCGCTCACAGACCTTTCTCCACAGAGGTCATCTCTTTTGGCATCCCGGGCTGTTCATCTTCACCTCCATACTTCGGTCCGGAGGCTTTCCTTGGATTTCCTCCCATGGACTCCAGTGGTCCACCATCTCCAGCAGCCTCCAGTCCTGCGGCCTTCGGCCTCTGCCAGCACATATAGTTAATGCAATCTAAATTGAATAGAAATGAAACAGATTAAGTACATAGCACAAAACGATTTTCTATCCCTTTCACTATTTGGCCTAAAAGAAACGTGACCAAAAACACATGACTCTTTGGACTTGTCAATTTCGGATATCTACAATTAAATACACATTATAGAGAAAACCAACCTCTTACATCTTGTATTATTATACTTCACAGCAATTTTCATGCAGAATAACTTCACCACACTTTACTATAATAGGTTAATCTGATTCAGTGCCTTCTATGAATGCATAACACCACATTTTTTAAAAACATGTTTAGGGCTAAATGTGACATTTTCATTTGTTTATGCTAATGCACTAGACCATGCTTCTGGTTTCTTATGGAGTGAAACCCACATCACCATTATGAAAAAATCACCATTTCTTCAATGTATCCATCAATATACAAGCTTACTGTGCCTTCATCATTCACTTTACTGTCAGCTTTCTTTTCCATGAAATCAGTACACTTAACCCATCTCTACCTGCTCAAGTCTCTTGATTTCATGCTTTGGATGGCAGGTTTTAATCTGGTTAACATGGACGAATTGTTCTGTCACCATTTCACCCTCTGTCCTCAATATTTTATACACTACAAGAGATATTTTATCTACAATCTCAAATGGCCCTTGCCATGCCGCGAGAAACTTTGAATTTTTATGTCTATTCGTCCCAAAATGGAATTTGCATACCCGATCACTTATTTTATATTCTCTCACAGATGTCTTTTTGTCATAATACGTCTTTGAACTTTCAGCCGCTCTTTCTAAATTTCGCTGTGCAAATGCAAACGCATGTTGGAAGTGATTCCTCAATTCTTCCACATACTCGTGAACTGTTGATGCACTCACAAGTGTCTGTTCATGTGTCCTGTTCAATGAATGTTGTGGCAGCATCAATAGTTAAATGAAAGTACTGTCTATTTTGTTCCTTGGGTATATGTAAGGTTTTAAATATATCATGCACTGCTTCTGGATGATCTTCTACACAGCACTACCCTTCTTTCTTGAACGGTTTAATTAGGGCCTTGATTGATTTCATTATCTTGATAGGGCTACTTGATGCCATGTTTGGAGTTGTATTGTCCCGTGGTTCAACCATTTTCTCAGGTGTGTTTGATTGGTGGTAACCCCAATGGGTGAGTCAAATCCTCTAAAGGCATTGCAACCACGTCCAGACACCGGCACAGCAACCAGGACATTATTTCCCCATGTAGAAATGGAGTTAAGCTCAATCCCATTAAATGTGGTGCCTTGTCGCTTGTCCTGAGACCTGAAATCGCATATCTGCTGTTCCAAATATTTGCACTTTTTAAGGAGCCGGTCTGCCTCCTGACACAGGTAAATGTTGTCATCGCCCATTTTATCAATCACGTTCTGCATCTCGCTCATCTGTGTTTGGCATTCATTAAACTCTTTGTCCCGCTTGTCCCTTTCTTGAAACATTTTAGCTATCTCTTGTTCAACAGCTTGGAGCTCACCTTCTTTCTCTAGATTCTCTCTTTGTAAAGCTTGTATCTCTAAGATAACCTCCTCTTTGTCTTGTCTAATGTGGCTTACCAACCCTTTTAGGTGTTTCACCTCTTGCTCACTGTCTTCAAATTGTTTTCTTCTTTGAGACAACTAGGAGGCCGATTCATGGAATCAATGTGCACCGAAAATATCGGCACAAGCGGCCAAAAACGTGCGAATCGCAGTGCAAGTGCGAAAATCGCAGGGAAACCATCGATTCATGGAAGTCCGTGCGCGAGAAAAATATTGGATGTGCGCTGAAAAAGTGCGCAGCGCACGCCAGCGCACAGGTCATCTAACGGCGTGTGCCACGGCCACAGGGAAATCGCACATAGCGCGGCGCACATAACAAAAGTAGGCGGAACATGGGTCGTAACACTCGGAATGGGGAACAACGCGTGAAAATATGGGTGTCACGGGGAAGTACAGGAGGCAAGTGCGCGGAACACCCACACGCTCGCCTACAACACGTATTCATGGAATCGAATAGGGCAAACCAGCGCACGGGCAAAGACGCGCACAGGCCCAAACACGTCCGCCACAAGAATGCAGGCGGTAGCGTCCCTGCGCCTGAAATAAATGAGCGCCAAAATGTGCACCAACAAAAAGCACCTATATACAGCCATGATGAATGTCCCATACTGTGGCCCTCTAGGACAAATGACATGCAAAGGGGTGCGCGACAAACACGGACACCCGCTGCATGAAAAATAGCATGTGCGTGCATTTCGGGGTACGCAGGAAGTACCACACGTGATTGGCCTGGGTACGTGTATTTCGGGGTGCACGTGAAGTGTCACACCCGAATGCAGCAGGGTACGTGTATCTCAAGGTGCACCTGAAGTGTCACACGTGAATGCAGCAGGGTACGTGTATCACAAGGTGCGCGGGAAGTGTCACACGCGAATGCAGCAGGGTATGTGTATTTCGGGGTGTGCGTGAAGTTCCACACGCGATCACAGCAGGGTATGTGTACTTCGGGGTGCGCGTGAAGTTCCACACACGATTACAGCAGGGTACGTGTATTCCGGGGTGCGCGGGAAGTTTCACACGCGATCACAGCAGGCTATGTGTATTCGGGGTGCGCGGAAAGTCCCACACACGATTACAGCAGGGTACGTGTACTTCGGGGTGTGCAGGAAGTTTCACACGCGATCACAGCAGGCTACGTGTATTCCGGGGTGCGCGGGAAGTTCCACTCGCAAATTCAGCAGGCTACGTGTATTCCGGGGTACGCGGGAAGTTCCACACGCGATGTCAGCAGGGTACGTGTATTTCGGGGGTGCCGGGAGTACTACACGTGAATTGGCCGTGTGGGTCCTCCCAGGTATACCCTCTACACCCTCCACGGCCCCTGCAGGCAGCCCACACCACAGGGGACAACCCTGCACCCCTGGTCATGTCCCGCAGGCAGCACATCCACCATGGCCATGCCCCCCAGCCAACCCACATGTCACCTTGCACTACTGATCACCAACGCATGTCTCCCAGCACCCCCACCCCCCAGCATCCAGGGCACCCTCCACCAGGCCCCCACTCATGTCTCCCTGCACCCCCAACCCCCAGCAGTCAGGGACACCTGCCAGCAGGCCCCCACTCATGTCCCCCTGCACCCCCACCCCCCAGCAGTCAGGGGCACCCTCCACCAGGCCCCCACTCATGTCCCACAGATGTCCCCCTGCACCCCCACGCCACAGCAGTGCAGGGCACCTGCCAGCAGGCCCCCACTCATGTCCCACACATGTCCCCCTGCACCCCCACCCCCCAGCAGTGCAGGGCACCTGCCAGCAGGCCCCCACTCATGTCCCCCCTGCACCCCCACCCCCCAGCAGTCAGGGGCATCATCCACCAGGTCCCCACTCATGTTCCCCAGCACCCCCATCCCCCAGCAGTCAGGGACACCTGCCAGCAGGCCGCCACTCATGTCCCCCTGCACCCCGACCCCCCAGCAGTGCAGGGCACCTGCCAGCAGGCCCCCACTCATGTCCCACACACGTCCCCCCAAAACCTCATGACAATCCACAATCATGGTCCCCATGCCCCCTCAATACACCCCCCACGCCACCCCAGTCCGAACACACCACCAGGTATGACATCCACCCCACAAAGAAATCACCACCACATGATGCATCCCAAATGGCTAGTCTGCACATCAACATATATCCGTCAAACCCACACAATGAGAGCAAGTGAATGATAAAACACACATTATGACATGCATAACACCAAAGAGAGAATACCACACATTGAAGTGCCAAATGATAATGTATTAAACAGAAAAGCAAGGGAATGAAATGGAACAGAAGAAAATGGAAATAAGAAATGAAATCCTGCATGTCCAATGAATGAAAAAGATGCATGAAATCCAAATGAAAAGCAATCCAAAAGCAAGTCTCCAAAGTGTTAGTCTGAGAAAATAAATCCAAGGTGCAAACATAATAAAAAACCATTGATCCATGGGAAAAAAAATCAATAATTCAAATCCATTGTCAAACTATTTACAAAGTGAACATCCAGAGTCCATGTGCCCAATCCTTTAAATGAAACCTATGAAACAAAACCCTACCTAATGAAGAACTATATACAAGAAGTTGGTCCAACCGCCCCGAATAAAAACCCCAAAGGAAACTTAACACTAAAGAACTATTTACAAGGGCAGCGGGCTAGTCCGACGGCTCACTTCTGGATGTTCCGGGCCAGGGCATCATCGAACTACAGCTCAATGTCCCGGAGGCGGTCCTCTTCCATGGCCCCGAGGGTCCGGAGGGACGACAACATGTTCTCCTCCAACTCCCTGCGGATTGCCTCGAGGCACTCGGCCCACCTCAGGGCCCTCCGCATGGAGTTCTCCGCCCTGACCATCGTGAGCCGTGCCTCTTCCGCCCACTGCCGCTCCGCATCTATGGCGTGGCCCAACCGCTGCCTTACGGAAGACACTTCCTGTCCTGGGTCCTCCAGCCCTCCGGCCGATGACTGCCCCTCCGATGTCGAAGGCCCCGAGCCATCATGGCTCCCACCTCGTTGCTGCTGCTGCTGTGCCTGTGCCCGTGCTCCTGCTGCCTGCACATCCTCCTCCCGCTGGGGTGCAGTCGTTGATGTGGCCACCCCTGCTGGACGTCCGACTCCCGACTGTGGCAGGAATGTGTCCTCCATCAGCCTGGCCGCACGGTTAGAGGCAGCTCCACAGGGCACCCAGGTGACAAATGGGTGGAAAGATGGCACGGAAGATGACTGGCGCATAGGGGGTTCAGTTGAGGAGGGGGTCAGAACAAGCTCCAGCAAACGGAGGAATCCGGCCTGGGTGACCCGTCCCAGTAGGCCAACGTGGTCAACGAGCCATTCGAGATGACGTGCAGTCTCCTCACGAAAAGACTGCAGCTCACCTCGCATGGCCTGTTGACGCAACGCCACACCAGTCAGGACAGGCTCAAGCCGTACCTGGATAGCCACATCCGCAGGCAGAGGAAGGCCAGTTGTTGTAAGCTCATCCCCTGCCTGAAAACGGGTCTGGACGTAGGCATCCCTGCTGGTGCAAGATGATGCAGTGACAGGATCAGGGACAGGATTGCACACAGGCACCTCCACTGTGGCCTGTGCTGCCTCCTGTCCCTGGTCCTGCACTGCACCACTAGCACCAGTGGAATCCCCACCTCCAGACCCCGTCTCTGTCGCTTGCACGGCCTCCTCCTCCACCAAACCCCCCACCAACCTGGATGACTCCGTGCCATCTTCCCTGTTGGGCCCTGTTGGTTCCCAGCTGCCCCTTCTGCTGCCGAGGAGCCCAACTCCGACTTCCGCCTCTTGGACCTCCCCTCGGCAGCTGCGGCCTGGGACGTGGCACCGGACTCCTCACTCCCCGACGAGATGACAACCTGGGAGGGGAGCCGGGCCTTTGCGTCTCTGGCTGGCGGTGCGATCCCTGCCGCTGTGCTCCACAGCACCTTCTCCGCCCTCTTCATCAGTTGACGCTGCAGACAGGGAGAAATAAAACACAGGCATCAGGGCACTGTACAATGGACTCATACACACATGACAGTTGTACATGAGTGGCATTGGCAAACCTCAGACATGGCATCACAATCCCCAACACACATGTCATTTCAACTCGCACACATGAGATATACCTCAGCCATACCGCAACAGCCAGCACCACCCATACACATACAACAGCATGAGCAGGCAAAGGTGAGCCAGACATCACATGCAACACAGGGAGTGGACTACACATGCACACACACCACCACACTTGCATGCATGTGTACACCTCCGCCAACTGTCGCAGTGTTGAGATCGGCATCCATGTCACATCTGCCAATCAGTCTTCCACATCCCGGTGTCACATGCATCCATGTTGCATCACTGTTGCACCCTTGTCAAATACACACAGATGCACATGTACACGGTTCAGATACATGCAGCTGAAACCAACATCCATGTGTGACATCACGATCATGCCTACTTACATACACATTCATTCAAACATGTGTGCACACACATCTGCATTTGGCATGCAAGCCTACACACACAAGCACCATCCATGTCTCACACATGAGAGTCCTCGCATGTGTTAGCCTCACAGCCCTGTACACACACCCCCATACTTGGCAACATAAAACCACATGTGCAACCTGGACACTACTGGCACACCACCACACGCACAGCTTACAATCAGTATGCATGTACACTTACCGCTCGACTCCAGATGGGTCTGCCTCTCAAGGACCTGGACGTGGAGCGCTGGGGATATGTGTTCCAGGATCCTCATCTGATCTTCCGACAAGTGGCACTGGCGCCCCTTAGCATCCTCTGACTTCAAGAAGCGCCAGGCCTTGTTCAGGGTCCTGGACCTGAAGTCCTCCCAGCGCTTCTTGACATGATGGAATTGTCGGACTGCCACCCCCTCCGCGTTGATGGCAGTCACAATGTCCGTCCAGATCCGAGTCCATCCTTCCTTGTCGGCGCGCAAACCTCCGAAGAGGGCATCATACTGCCCCAGGACTAGCTCCACCAGGACACCAACTTCGGTGGCAGTGAAGCTGGTGCCCCTCTGCCTCTCTGGCTGGGGGTTGCCAGTGGTGCCAGATGATGTAGTGCCCGACATGGCAACCCCAGAGGCAGGAGTGGGTGAGCAACTGGGTCCTGGGGCTGGGCTGTGGAGCGATGGAATCCCAGTCGGGAGTCTTCGGTTCCAGCAGGGGTGGTCACAGCAACAGCACCCCTGGCTGATGTGCAGGCAGCAAATGGCAGGGCACGTGGGCAGCAGGCAGTCAGGCAGCAGCAGATGGCAGGTGGGAGCATGCTCAAGGCTCTGGGGGGCAGTGATTCAGCCTTCTGGGCAGGAAAGTGGTCTTCCGTGTGCTTACGCGTGGCCAGCTTGATACAGAGTGATTTGGTACATGAAAATCCAGCACGTCTGCGTGTAATTCGAGGAAAGGCCCTTAGCGCGTAAGCGCGTCAGCACACGTATGCGAATTCATTGGCCCAAAGGCCCCCAGCGTGTAGGCGCGTCTATGATGTTAAGCGCACGGGCGTTTTCCATGGCGTGTGGAAAAAATATGCACGTCCGAGTGTCAAAGCGTGTAATTGGTGCAAAGGGCCTCAGCGCGTATGCGCGTCTGTGACGTGCATGCGCGGGTTTTACCCTGTACACAGGTGCATGTTACACGTTCAATAACTGCACGTCAGAGTGTCAGCTCGTGTAATTGGAGGATAGGTCCTTAGCGCATACACGCGGAAGTGACGCTGGACGTGTGGCCATGTTTAAAAGGCACGTGTAGAACGCCATTTCCTTGTACGTGCTTTTCGTGGAGAGCGAGTGGGTGAAATCTGTACTTCTTGTCGGTTCACACGCGATTTACTTCACAGCGTTTCAAGTTCGTACTCCCTGTTACCTCTGACAGCTTTTTCTCTTTTTGTCTTTTTTCTGGGCCTGTTTCCTCAAACAGCGTACACTTCTTCTGTTGTCCTGTCTCCTCAGACAGCGTACAATTCTTCTTTTGGCGGGGGTGTTGCCAGCGCGCACGCGCGTCTTTTTCACGCTATTTTTCCAGGCAGACGGTGAGTCGGGCACGTATTTAACATCTGTGCTTGCCCCGTGTGTCGCGTACCCCTTCAGAGGTCATTCTAGGCTGCGTGTGACACGCATATGTTAATTTTTGTGTTTCTGGGTGCCACAGCGTAGTGCAGGTTTATTTTTCCACGCACGTGGTCTAGGAGGGGTTGCGTGCATGTTATCTCCCTTTTTTGGGTTGCCTGTGCGTTGCGTGACCCATCATCTTTCCCCAGGGGTCACATACAGTCTTGCTAGAGCACTAGGGTACAAATTCCATCTAGTACCCTACCCCTTTGACCCCCAATTGCCCAGGACAATAGTATACTGCAACTCCCATACGCACAACAACATCAGTGCCATGGTTGGGAGGTGAGCTAGCGGTAAGGGTGGCAAAGGTGGCCGAGCCTCAAGAGGTGGGCGTGGTGGATACGGTAGGGGACGTGGCCGGGACTTGCAGGGTGCCCCTAGCCCCCCATGTGTGGAGGACCAGTCAGGGACACTCATGCCCCCCCCTGGTTGAGGGTAACGTGGCTGACACCATCCCTGCTCAGCCCTTGTTGGACCAGCCCATTGTGGCACCAGACCTGGCACAGGGTGACTCCCAGGCTGACTTCCAGGTCAGCAGGTCTAGGCCACGTGTGGCGGTGCACGTTGGTGTCACCAGGCCACATGGATCAGGGGCAGCTATGTCATCTGCTGCCCCAAGTAGGAAGGGTGTGGAAGCTGCAGGGGCAGCTGCGGCTCCATCCACCCCAGCTCTCACTCACCCAGCCAGGACAGTGTTGGTACCAGTCCATCCTGCTGACATTCTCCCTGACTACATCACACTTCAGCTAATGCCTGCACCAAGTCCCATGCTCAGTGTTCATTCCCACACTCCTAGTACACAGTCCACCGGGGCTCCTGCCCCTAGTGTCCAGAGCGGCATAGGACACTCAGGATCCCCAACACCTTCCAAGCAGAAGAGGAAGAGTGCTCGTCCAGTACAGGCTGATGCCCCAGACACGGCTACACAGTCCGGCACCTCGAGAAAGCCTAGCTTCAGTGAGGCCGAACGTGATGCACTTGTGGAGTATGTGTCCGCACATGACCGGGAAATGTTGATTACTGCAGGGTGCAAGACGACACCTGCTCACGGACATCATAAGTTCATAAGTGCCGTTGGAATCGTGAGGCGCACAGCTAATGATTGCTACAAGCGCTGGAATGACCTGAAGCGCAGGGCAAAGACAAAGCTGGCCTCAAGTCATGCCGCTACTCTAGTGACTGGAGGTGGGTCTCCAGCAGAGGACATTGAACTCACTCCACATGAGTATGTTGCTGGGACGTACGTCACGGAGGAACAGATCCAAGGTGTGGGAGACCTGCCAGATTACGAGGCATTGTCCAGTGAGTGCACATGCATGTGTGTTTTCATCCATGTGCATGGTGTGAGTGTGAGGGCTTCTGATTGAGTGCCAGGTGAGGGTGTGTGTGCCTGAGTGGTTTGGGTCACCCATGTGCTTCATCCAATACATTCTGCGCACCAGGATTTGGGTATTGCAGTATCCCTTCTGGCAACAGTAGACATTTATCCCAACATCACGACCGTTGCCCTTGAAGTGTCATCTTGCCACAACATTGTTGCATATTTTTCTGTGTTCATTCAGGCTGATTGTTTGCATTCCACCACTTTCACTAGGCATTTCTCAGTCCTATTGTCACATGTGTGACATGGCTATGGTACATGCCATCTGTGTGATGGCATGTGTCATGTATGTGTATTGGACATGCCAATCACAGGCCAATGTGTGATGTCGCTGCTAGCCAGGATGCAGCAAATGTGTTGATCGTCCATCTTGGTGGCATCAATGTGTGCCATTTGCCTCCCCTTCATACACAGTGACGGTGCATGCCTGGGAGGGTTATAGTCATGTGGGACATGTGTCAATGAAGTACTGGTTCTGTTGCTTCTCAGCCCTAATTGTGTGCCATAGTGCTAATGCCTGTTCCCATTTATTTTCTTTCATGTCTTTGCAGGGGATGACACACTTGATACTGCTGGGGTTGTGGAGATGGTGCAGACCCAGGAGGGGTCTCAGGGCCGACCGGGCACCAGTGAGGGACGTGGTGTGGTGGTGGGTGAGAACCCACACTTGCTGCAGACCATTCTCTCAAGGGGTGACTCTGGGTGCATGTTAGTGAGAATTCTCTGTTTAGACTGAATTTCCTAACCTAGTGAGTCCCCCAGCAGCTTTGCTGGATTTCTGGAGTTTGTTTTTTTCCATCCTGCCAAGAGTGAGACTCTTTTTCTCCAACTCTTGGACATGAATGTGAATAATACCTTTGAATGTCAATGTGTTCTATGGGCTATGGGGTCTTTTACTCCATAGGGTCTTGTATGTTTTGCTATGTGTGTTACACCGCACCCTCCGTGCCGTAACACTGGGGTGTCCTAGAGGACCCCCACCATAGACTCCATACCCTGCGACTGACTACTGTCTCCCAGGGCATGTAAAGTCACCATTGGCTTTACTAGACCTAAATTTACTAACAGAACTAGTACAAACCATCCTATTGTGGACGTACTAGTAGGGGTAATTCGATTGCCCCTGGGTCTGTTATTCGAGGGGGCACTGTCCCATCCCCCCTCGTCGAGTTTTGGCTGGTGGCAGTGGAAACTACTTGTTATATTGGACCCCGAATATAACTCTATGGGATTCTTCCCGTTGTTGGACGTTAATACTTTTTCTCGTTAGTCTCTAACATACCGCCGGTTTATTTGTCTTAAATAAATCTACCGGTTGGTATTTTCTGCCAGAACTCGGCTTTTAAAATGGTGTCTGTGTTCGTCTCTGTAACTCTGAACCAAAGGTTGAGCCCTTTGTTCCACTTTTGGCGGGCTTCTACATAAAAGCCCTCCAAAGTGGTGCCATTCTGTCTGGGTACCACAGGGGGTGGGGGAAGGGGTTTAGGCACCCTGGACTGAGTTGCCTTGCCAACTCAAGTCGCACTCTGGTGTGATTGGCCCAAGTGGCGAGCCACCCCGCTCACCACTTAGCGTGTTTTGATTAACAGCTAGGCTGAATGAATGGGGGTTTTGTGCATAAAAGCAGGGCTTTTGGGACTGGATCTTCAGAAGTCGCCACAGGACCTAAGAATCCGACGAGGGTAAAGCTGAGCCGACCTGCAACGACGACACCTCCGGTGGAGCCCTGCTGAACCGACTCACCACTTCCCAATGACAGAGGAGATCTCCCCGCCGGAGAGTCTTCTTCCCCTGACTGGTGGGCACAACCAGTCCCCTTTGCTTTTTCTTTGCTTCCAGGGCGTAGTGGTCGAATTGCCCGTGCTGAGCACCCCGGCAAACCGGATAGCCACTAACCCGTACCGCGACCAAAAGGTGGTGCCTTGTGATGGAGCACTCCGCGGCTGTTCTCTTCCCTGGTGGTGCAACGATCTTCAACTTTCCTTCGACGACGAGATCATCTCTTCTCTTGGCAAAGCCCCGACTTGCATCCACCACCAGGAACAACTGCCCCCACCGGAGCTGTCTCGCCACATACAAGGTACTGTGTCCGCCTGGCTTCCCTTGTGACGGTTAGCGTGAGGTGTCTTAATCCTTGCCTCTCCATTGGGTCGCCTCCAAGCCTTCTTAACTTTCTGTTCTGAACTGGTCCAATCTTTCTATGACAATTTGCGACAAAGACTCGAAGTGCATTTCCAATGTGATACTTTTTGGGACATATCGCCTTGCCTCTCTCCGAGTGGGCCTGGCCTCTGAACTTTGCGATCTACAGTAGACCCTGCCTTACTTGCCTTGCATTTGTTCGTAAAAGTGTTGGTACCGAGTTGATTTCATACCCTGCCTTTTCTCTCCCGTCCTAACTAATACTAGAGTGCCATCTAGGTTAAAGCATTCACCTCTGTCTGCAAATAAGTGGTGCCGTTGAACCTAGACTTGTCGAACTATTGTTAGAGGAGTGAGATACTTTTAGTAATTGTGATTGAAGTTGTTTACCTTATTAGTGCCAGTGTGTTTTTCATAGATGTGTTTTTATAAATAAATAACTATATATCCTTACACCGAAGCTCTGTTCCGTGTTTGCTTGTTCTACTGTGTAAATTGCCCTAATTTGTATCCTCCACATACTGCCTAACTTTCCTTGAGAGAAGTCTGACTGCTCAGCCACAGCTACCAAGTGAATCTGTGTGGTACAGACTGCTACCAAGTGGGTTTACTGCCAAACACCTGTAGTCCTAAATCTTTTGCAGTGGTCCCACAGGGAACTGCACAGGTTTCCGCCTAACACTGGTGTACAGCGGTGGGATTTGTATCGAGTATACAGTTTAGAGTGCTTTTCAACACTTTAGGATAACTAACCACAAAGCTTAGCACTAAAAAGCAACTTTCAAAAACATGTCTACTATGGAAGTTTACAGTCAAGAATCCTTGTCAGGTGAAAATACTGAGAGTTTGAGAGCTCTCTGTAGACAAGAGAATCTTTCTGTAAGAGGCAAGAAAGTAGAACTGATAGCGAGATTACTGGAAAACCAAAGTCTGGGTACTGGTTCAGAGGAACCAACTTCTCCAGCAAATGTAGATAACAGTAATGGTGTTGATCTAAATCAAAGTTCTGATGATAGCGATGAAGAGGCTGAAGAGGAAGGAGAGGCTAACAAAACTGTCTCCCCTGCTACTCTGTCTGCCTTACCAGCTGTACCTACAGGACCTATGACAGGTCCAACACTAAGTCCTCAAGTCCTTGAACTAGAAAAAATGAAAATAGACTTGGAATTCAGAAGGATTACTGCTCAAACTGATCAGAAACACCAAGAAATGCAACAAATTCTTAGGCTCAGAGAAATGGAGTTCAAGCATGAGTTAGAAATGAAAAAATTGTCTGTCGAAACTGCTTCTGTCTCTGGCTCCTCTAGAAGTTCCAGTCCCAAAAGACCCCGGATTCCGAAGGAATTAATTGGTATGTATGAACCAAAGTTGGATGTGTTAGATTGGCTGAGTTTGTTTGAGTACAACCATGGGCTCCAGAACATCACAGGTAATGAGTTTCTTACCTGGTTGTTCTCTAGGCTCCCCCCTGTTGCAACTGATGTGGTAATGGAGTTGGGGGAGGAGGATAGGAAAGAGTACAAAAGTGTGAACTAGCTTTGATAGCTAGATTCGGGAAGACCCGTTCCCAGTATCTTAAGAGGTTTAGAACCCTCAAAAAGCATGATGGTACCCCTTGGGCTACCTGGGTGAGTGAAGGGTTGAAAAACTTAGAGGGATGGATTAAGGGTTACAAGGTGAACACTTATGAGGGTATGAAGAATCTTTTTATGTTGGAGTCTATTTATGATGCTTGTTCTCCTGAGCTCAGACAGCACTTGGCTGATTCGAAGGAATTGGATTCCAGGAAGCTAGCTAAGGCTGCTGACTTGTGGGTTTCCAACAGGGATACTCATAAGGATTCTGGGGCAACTCAGAAAAAGGATGAGGGAAAAGAGAATTCTAATAACTCAAATTCCAAAGAGGGCCTCAAACAAAACCAGAAGGGTAAGCCACAAGGAAAACCGCAGCAAAATAGTGTACCGTCTGGTGCCAAACCGGAAGGAGGCCAGAACAAGCCACCATTCCAGAAAGCATTCGGTAAATGCTTTGTTTGTGGCTCGACTGACCACGTGAAAGGAGATCCCAGATGTAAGGGTAAACCTTCAGGGGTCCAGCTTGTCTCCTTAGCCTTCGCTCCAGAGGAGGAAGTCCAAATGGCAAGTGGAAACTTTCTACTACTGGCTGATGTACCCATTGGAGTCTCAGCCAGTGTTTCTTTAGTGTCTCTGGGTTTGTGGGAACAACAGAATTTGGATGTCTATAACTCCATCCCCGATAATACTAAAGAGTATTATAAGGACAGTGTCCAGGTGAATGGTCAGGAGACTCCTGCCATTAGGGACACTGGGGCCAGCATAACCGTGGTGGATAAATCTTTTTTTCAGGCTGAGGATGTTGCTAAGGCACCCAAACGCCTCACCAAGTTAGCTGGAGGGCCTGTGCAGATGCTTCCCCAATTACCAGTTCTCATCCAGTGTAACGACATGACTGTGAAGATACCTGTCAGCATACAGAGTGAGGTACCAGGACGGGTTCGGTTGGGTAACGATTTGAAAACTCTCGGAGTTGTGTCACATACCTCCAGACCTCCTAGTAAACGGTTACAGGAGCTAACCAGACCTGCAAGGGAGAGAACCATGAGAGGTACTCTCCAGGAGATGATGAAGAAAGATATCACTCCTGCTCCACTGGAATTGTCAGCTGCTTTCTCAAAGAAATCAGAAGCGAAAGGGAAACCTAAGACTTCTATACCGAAACCAGCAGCCAACATTTCAGTGCGGCCAACAAGGACTTCCCCGCGGTTGTCCAAAGTTACACCCATAACTCCCCTTCCAGCTGAGGCTGAGAGGGAGGTACAACCCTGTGTGGTAGAATTAGACTCTGAAGAAGAGCTAATGGAAGGCCAGGAACTCATTGGAGATCTGGATCCTGTTGACCATCCTGAGCTGCAGTCTTTACTGGCAGAAGGTGGACCCAGCAGGGCAGACTTCAGTAAGGGACAGAGAGAATGTCCAACTCTGGAAGGTCTTCGCCACCAGGCAGAATTTCAGGCTGAAGGGCAAGAGCCTCGGAAATACAGGTTGCACTGGGAAGATGGTCTCTTCTACAGTGAACCGACCGAGTCTGCACCTGGAGACTACAAACGACTTGTAGTACCCCAAGAGAACAGACCACAGTTCTTGCAGTTAGCCCACGAGATTCCTTTGGCTGGTCACTTGAGTTTCAAGAAGACTAAGGAAAGGCTTTCTCTCTACTTTTATTGGCTGAAGATGGGGGCCGAAGTAGAAAAACACTGCAGGAGCTGCCACACCTGCCAGACCTCTGGTAAGGTGGGCTCCAAGAATGTGGCACCTTTAGTGCCTCTCCCAGTTGTGGGACTCCCATTTGAGAGAGTAGGGATTGACATTGTTGGTCCACTTGATCTTCCAACCTCCTCAGGCAACAGGTTTATACTTGTTGTGTTAGACCATGCTACTAGGTATCCTGAGGCAATCCCTATGAGGACTGTTACAGCTCCGGCTGTGGCTAAGGCCCTCCTTGGTATTTTTACCAGGGTGGGGTTTCCTAAGGAAGTAATCTCTGACAGGGGTCAAACTTTATGTCCCACTACATGAAAGCCATGTGGAAAACCTGTGGAGTTACTTACCAGTTCTCAACAGCTTACCACCCACAAACCAATGGGTTGGTAGAACGTTTCAACCGAACCATGAAGAGCATGATAGGTGCTTTAGAAGAAACCCTTAAACGAAAGTGGGACCTTCTACTGCCATGCCTTCTCTTTGCTTATAGAGAAGTCCCTCAGGTGCTAGTAGGTTATTCTCCCTTTGAGCTTCTCTATGGTCATCCCGTCAGAGGTCCATTGGCCCTGATTAAGGAGGGGTTGGAGAGTGCTCCTTCCCCCAAGCCAGTCAGAGTGACTGACTACGTGATAGGTCTCCGGAGGAGAATGTCGCACATGATGACGGAAGCAAGTGATAACTTGAAAGCTGGACAAGCATTGGTCAAGCACTGGCATGACCAAAAGGCTAACATGGTTGAGTTCACTCAAGACCAGCTAGTTCTCGTTATGATCCCAACAAGGCAGAGGGCCTTGCAAGACAAATGGATGGGAGCCTTCAGAGTTGTGGGTAAACTCAGGGAGGTCAACTATCTAGTGGACTTGGGCAGTCCCATGGAGGCTCCGACAGTCTTTTTCCATCCTGCCAAGAGTGAGACTCTTTTTCTCCCACTCTTGGACACGAATGTGGATGATACCTTTGAATGTCAATGTGTTCTATGGGCTATGGGGTCTTTTACTCCATAGGGTCTCGTATGTTTTGCTATGTGTGTTACACCGCACCCTCCGTGCCGTAACACTGGGGCGTCCTAGAGGACCACCATAGACTCCATACCCTGCGACTGACTACTGTCTCCCAGGGCATGTAAAGTCACCATTGGCTTTACTAGACCTAAATTTACTAACAGAACTAGTACAAACCATCCTTTTGTGGACGTACTAGTAGGGGTAATTCAATTGCCCCTGGGTCTGTTATTCGACGGGGCACTGTCCCGTCCCCCCTCGTCGAGTTTTGGCTGGTGGCAGTGGAAACTACTTGTTACATTCGACCCCAAATATAACTCTATGGGATTCTTCCCGTTGTTGGAGGTTAATACTTTTTCTCGTTAGTCTCTAACATAACGGCGGTTTATTTGTCTTAAATAAATCTACTGGTTGGTATTTGCTGCCAGAACTCGTTTTTTAAAATGGCGTCTGTGTTCGTCTCTGTAACTCCGAACCAAAGGTTGAGCCCTTTGTTCCACTTTTGGCGGGCTTCTACATAGAAGCCCTCCAAAGTGGTGCCATTCTGTCTGGGTATCACAGGGGGTGCGGGAGGGGGTTTAGGCACCCTGGACTGAGTTGCCTTGCCAACTCAAGTCGCACTCTGGTGTGATTGGCCCAAGTGGTGAGCCACCCTGCTCACCACTTAGCGTGTTTTGATTAACAGCTAGGCTGAATGAATGGGGGTTTTCTGCACAAAAGCAGGGCTTTTGGGACTGGATCTTCAGAAGTCGCCACAGGACCTAAGAATCCGACGAGGGTAAAGCTGAGCCGACCTGCAACGACGGCACCCCGGTGGAGCCCTGCTGAACCGGCTCACCACTTCCCAACGACAGAGGAGATTTCCCCGCTGGAGAGTCTTCTTCCCCTGACTGGTAGGCAAAACCAGTCTCCTTTGCTTTTTCTTCGCTTCCAGGGCGTAGTGGTTGAATTGCCCGTGCTGAGCACCCCGGCAACCGGATAGCCACTAACCCATACCGCAACCAAAAGGTGGTGCCTTGTGACGGAGCACTCCGCGGCTGGTCTCTTCCCTGGTGGTGCAACGATCTTCAACTTTCCTTCGAAGACAAGATCATCTCTTCTCTTGGCAAAGCCCCGACTTGCATCCACCACCAGGAACAACTGCCCCCGCCGGAGCTGTCTCGCCACATACAAGGTACCGTGTCCGCCTGGCTTCCCTTGTGACGGTTAGCGTGAGGTGTCTTAATCCTTGCCTCTCCATTGGGTCGCCTCCAAGCCTTCTTAACTTTCTGTTCTGAACTTTTCCAATCTTTCTGTGACAATTTGCGACAAAGACTCGAAGTGCATTTCCACTGTGATACTTTTTGGGACATATCGCCTTGCCTCTCTCCGAGTGGGCCTGGCCTCTGAACTTTGCGATCTAGTGTAGACCCTGCCTTACTTGCCTTGCATTTGTTCGTAAACGTGTTGGTACCGAGTTGATTTCATACCCTGCCTTTTCTCTCCCGTCCTAACGAATACTAAAGTGCCATCTAGGTTAAAGCATTCACCTCTGTCTGCAAATAAGTGGTGCCCTTGAACCTAGACTTGTCGAACTATTGTTAGAGGAGTGAGATACTTATAGTAATTGTGATTGAAATTTTTTACCGTATTAGTGCCAGTGTGTTTTTCATAGATGTGTTTTTATAAATAAATAACTATATATCCTTACACCGAAGCTCTGTTCCGTGTTTGCTTGTTCTACTGTGTAAATTGCCCTATTTTGTATACTCCACATACTGCCTAACTTTCCTTGAGAGAAGTCTGACTGCTCAGCCAAAGCTACCAAGTGAATCTGTATGGTACAGACTGCTACCAAGTGGGTTTACTGCCAAACACCTGTAGTCCTAAATCTTTTGCAGTGGTCCCAGAGGGAACTGCACAGGTTTTCGCCTAACAGTGCACCTCCCCCGAGCTCTATTCAGGTGTCGATTCAGATGATGAGAACTATGTGCGGTCACAGGTAAGTGTTTCTGGGAGGGATTCTGTTCTGTCCGACCCACCTGCACCAGGGGTAGAACCCTCAATGGGGATGTCAGTGTTGGTAGGTCTGCCTTTGGTGGTTACGGATGCAGGGTCACACTCCGCAACATCTGATCCTGTTCCTGGGCTAGCAGATCAGAGGGGGAATGCAGTCCTGCAGCCTCAGACAGTGCCGGCACAGCAAGGTGCAGTTCGCCTTGCCCCAGACAGGTGTGGTGCCCGCCGACGCGGTGGCCGTACGCCACCTGGCAATACCGCATGGGAGCAATCCATATACGGTATGGCAAACCAACAGGCAGCATCAGCTGAGATGATGGCTCAGGCCATGGATAGGGTGGCCACTTCCATTGTCCCTCAAGAAAGACTGATGGAGCAACTACAGCAGGCAACAGACTCCATTTGCCAGTCACACAGGGAGGACATGTTGGCGTCCAACAGGGACAGACGGGCGGCACTGGAGACTCTGCGGGAAGCCATTTCTATAGCGTCCCAGGGCCACAGGGAAGCCCTGAGGGTGGAACTCCGTCACCTCAGGTTGACTCTTGTTGAGCTTGAGGCTTCAACTGACATGAGGACAGAACAGCAGCTGGGGCGTCTCACACGTACGCTCTCAGCTGAGATTCAGGCAACTCAGGAGGAGGTCCGGGCATCATGTGAGTTGTTGCATGGGGACCTCCGCACGATTATCCTCCAGAACCAGACTTTCCACACCCGCATGCTTGCTGCCATGGAGGACCAGACTAGGGCTTTGCGTGGGCTGCCTCCCATAGTGCCACCACCTCCTGATGCAGCTGCAGAGGGTGGGGAGAGCGACAGCAGCGATTCTCCCACAATAGGGTAGCTGTACAGGCCATGAGCCCATGGAAGTGTTTTTTTTCTGCAGAATCCACACAGGTGGGTTTTGTTGGGCACCCTGTCCTCGGACCTCCTGGGTGGCCTCCCCCACCCCCCCCCTGGCCCATACATGACGATTTTTGATTTTTGATTTTTGATTTTTGATTTTTGATTCAGTGTGTTGCCTTGTGTGGCTCCCGTGGGCATCCGCTGTATTGTGGCTGGCCACATGCAGGCTTGTCCTGAATTTGGGTTAGATGCTTGGGTTTTTGAGACACACACCCTTCCTGCTTCCCGTTTCCATGGGCTTGCAAAGGGTGTGCCCAAGTGACATTGACTTACACAGTGACGTTGGACTCCCATGTGCTGTGTGGGCAGTCTGTAGTCAATACTGTGTATACATTCCTAGTGCATATTGTTGTTGTATTGTACACTGCATGGTGTATTGATATGTGCCTCTGCATCCATCCACTGTTGTAAGCAGTGCACCTACACTTTTGCATGGCGCCAACACTGTACAGTTGGAAGTGGTCGAAGTGCTGGCATTATCAGGTAGTGAGACTACCAATTTTTTAAAATTCGCACTGTCATGTTTATGGTAGGTTTGAGGTTGTGCAGCTGATTTGTATTATTGCTGAATATTTGCTCATGTGTGTTGTTGGTCCTGCATTACTGTGAGCATTTCATGTGTGGCCAGTTTCCATTAGGGACACTGAACTTTGTGACACTTGTGTCATGTTGTGGGGATTACTTTGTTTTCTCTCACATTGCATGACATGCCATGGTGTGTTGAGTGGCGGTGCCGGAGAGGGGTTGGGTGACATGGCACTGTTCTCATGTTGTATTTTGCAAGTGGGTATTCATTTTTGCTGCATAGAAGTGTGTCTTTTGATGACACTGCATTGGTGGTGTTTGTGTAGGTGGGGATGCACACATTGTAACACTTCCAGGTGAACAATCTCAGGCTGCTATGGTTGTGACAGTTGACTGTCCCTTCATTCATCATCATTGTCTGATTGAGGCATCATTGATTGTCAGATGGTATGTGCCAGGGCTGTGTGCACTCCACAGAGGTGTGATTTCTATGTGAAGTAATTAGCCACCAGCTGCGTACGGGCTGCCTCACCCCGTGCCCTTTCCCCTCCCATGCGCAGCGGGCGTGGCGTGCATGTGGTTGGGGATGTGGGGGCACCACCATGTCCACAGCCAGGCCCCGGCATGTTGCAACATTGTGCAGGACACATGCTGCCACTATGATCCTGCACACTACTGGGGGAGCGTATGACAGCTGCCCGCCAGAATGGTCAAGGGCCCGAAAGCGTGACTTGAGCACTCCGAATGTGCGCTCCACTATGCCCCGGGTTGCAATATGGGCTGTGTTGTATCTTACCTCGGGAGGCGTGATGGGGTTCCGAATTGGCTTCATAATGTGGGTGCTCAGAGGGTAGGCACTGTCCCCTGGGGAGGTGGTGATGGGTATCATTAGTGGGGTAGTGACATTACTCTGTATCTGACATGCATGCATGTGCAGTGGCATTTATACTCACCAAGCAGCCATACATCGCCATGCCGCCCAGCTTCCATGTCCCGGTTTAGGGTTGACATTCTATAAATGAAGCTGTCGTGGGTGGACCCTGGATAGTTGGCATATACTGAGGTGATGATTCCCTTGGCATCACATACTACCTGGACGTTGATGGAATGCCAGTGCTTGCAGTTTCTATAGATGTGCTCAGATGCCCTGGGGTGACGTAGAGCCACATGGGTGCAATCAATGGCACCTAGCACTTTGGAGAATTGTGCCACCCCAAAGAAATCCTTGGCGGCAGCCTGCCTTTCTGCAGGTGTTCTGGGTAGGTATATGTACCTGCGGACTGATGGGCGTGCAGTGCCTGCTTCTTGCGAGTCGACGTACGCCGGCTTCATGCTGGCGTACGTGTTTCCAGATTGGACCGTCTTTTTTTGGCGCGTTGTAGGCGCCCGTGTAAATCTTCCCACCCACCCCAGGAATACACTTACCCCAGGCCCAGTCGCGTGTGAATGTTCACGCGCACCCCTGAAATACACGTACCCCACTCGCACATGGCGTATCGCATGTGAAACTTCCCGAGCACCCCTGAAATACACATACCCAGCCCAATCGCGTGTGAAACTTCCTGCGCACCCCTGAAATACACGTACCCAGCCCAATCGCGTGTGAAACTTCCCGCGCACCCCAAAATACACTTACCCTGCTGGAATCACGTGTGAAACTTCCCGCGCACCCCTGAAATACACGTACACAGCTCAATTGCGTGTGACACTTCCTGCGCACCCCGAAATACACTTACCCTGCTGACATCGCGTGTGCCACTTCCCACGCACCCCTGGAATACACAGACCCAGCCCAATCGCGTGTGGAACTTCCCGCGCACCCCTGAAATACACATTCCCCACTTGGCGTTTGCTGTTTGGCAGCCCTGTAAACTGGTCCAGGGTTAGCGCAGCCCTTTGCGCTGAATTGGGACTTTTGATGGATTTTCCTTGCGCGAGGGCGTTCTTGGGGGCGTAACTGGCGCTGCTGCAGGGTCGCTGCGCCACTCTGTGCCACGGCTGGTTTTGGAGGCTAAAGTCCATGAATACGCTGTGCGATGAAATAGATTTTATCTCACGCGGCTGGCGCAGTCTATCGCACGGGAACACTGTGCACCTGCCGCGTGTGCCACTTTTGTGCGAAATTCCATGAATTACCCCGTAGGTGTCAAATTCACTGCATTTTGATTGCATGTTTTTTTGACATAACTCTAGTTCTGCTTTTAACTTTTCTCCTGTTCATTAGCTCCATCTAATTCGATTTTTATTCTGCTAATTAGTTTAGCATCATTTTCTTGCATTTGCAGAGGCCTATTTAAAATGAACTACATTTTGGCACAGAGCCGTATCAATCAGTCTCTCTCTGAATTTTTTTCAGCAGCATTAAATAATCTCAGAAGACAGACCTGAATTATGCTGCCCTCTTCAAAAATGCTGCCCAGTGGTTCTTTCTGGACTTCCCCACACAGGCGGTCGTGCCACTGTATGGCATTATCTGATGACCATATTCCATGTGCATATAATTTTGCCTCTAAGTACTTCACCAATTCTGGGAATGTGAGTTCAGTTTGAGACATCATGGACTTCAATTTCCAGCGTTAAACTAATCTCACAAAATGAGTTCCCTTTAATGAATGTATGGCGGTGTGGGACACACTTCCCACACCCAGTAATTGCACTACCATCTGTTCCCACAGGACCAATGCACCATTTATATTTTGGATATTTTGGGCCTCATTACACGGATGGCGGTAATGGTTAACGGTCACCGTTACTGGTAACGGTGACCGTTAACCATTACCGCCTTACTACGAGGTCCCTTAGCGGGTTGGTGCTTTAACGCCTGCTTTTTGCAGGTGTTAAAAACCAACCAGCTAAGGGACTTTGGTGCTAATTACGGCACCGCAAAATTGTGGTGCCGTAATTAGCACCTTCCCCATTCCCATTATGCCCTATGGGGCAAAAATGGGAATGGGGAAGGGCAGTGGTGGAAGGGGGAATTACCGCCCCGCCAACCGTGGAATGGGGCGGTAATTCCCCATTCCACCAAGGCGGTGCCGGTATTTTACCGGCAAGGACCAAGGTGCTAATAGCACCTTGGTCCATGTGCTAATACCGCCATCCGTGTAATGAGGCCCTTTGTCTTTGGGGCCAATTCTGAATTTGGCTGTATTTTATCACAGTGGTATTTTGGCAGTAAATTGGTCTTACCTCATTTGGTGGTAATTCTGTACTATCCTATTTTGGATGACTATCTTATTCTGGAGGGTAATTTGGTGTGAGCCTACTTTGGTGATAATGTTTAGTGGTATCTTATTTTTGCGGTATAGTGGTAATTTCAGTGGTATATTATTTTCCACAATACTGCCCCATATAAGACAAACATTCCCTCTTTATAATTCTGAAAGACCTTGGGCTGACGATAAGCAAACCCTGGACTTAGCAGACTTTGAGGGAACCCAGTACCCTTATATAGAATGTCATTTATTGCATGTAGCTCATGTTACTGATTTATTTAAATCAGTAACCTACGTGCCTTATAGGGCACCACTTACTCTTCAGCATGCAGAGTGAAACCCATCCACATACACTCTACCTGGCTCATCTGTATGTATTTACTCTTTTTCCTAACATTGTCCCAGGTGGTAATTGAGGTAGCACATTTTTACCACAGTGGTATAACACTAGGATTACCCACTGACTTTTCCGCCTAACACAGCGATCATCAGAGGCAGAAAATAAAACACAAAAACCAAGCAATTGTCTCGTTCTGTTTTCTCTTTTTTATGCTGTTATTGTTTGATTACCACCATTATGTTGCACTAACAGAAAAATAAAACAATACATTACATGATATCACAGTTACATTGTCTTACCAACAGCAAGCCCAGCTCCGACTCTCTGAGAGATAAAAAGAAAACAACACATGGCAACATGTAAGAGATAATACAGTTGGTATGCAATTCCTTTTTCTTAAACAAGTGCAGAAAGAAAGAGACCAAAATAAATCACTTTGGTTTCAAACCTATAACCCTATGCTGACTGATACCATGTCACTCATCCCACGTGCTCCTCACTTGGAAACAACTCTTACAATAATATGCAAGGCTCCTGTCTTTCGCCTGGTTTACCTCTTGCTGTAGTCGCTATCTGCGCGGGAGTCCCCAGCCTTGCACTGCCTCGGGAATGCTTCAAAGCTAGGCGCCACCCTCTCTATCCTGTTTTCAAGACTGCAGCCACGGAGCTCACATCCCCGGGAGGCATCGATCACACTCAAATATCAGGAAGCACTGACTACACCCCTCTATCAGCTGCTTAAATTTCCTCTGGCTGTCCATCAACATTAGACGTGATTCTGACACCTCCAGAACTGCCAACCACATTAGCCAATCACCTTACACGGGCATACATGTAATGGACAATGAAGTTTTCAGCCTGCACAAAGACAGCTCTTCTGTTGTTTCTACTTTGCATCTCCTCATGGAAATACACAAAATGAAATGAATTTCAAACTGTACCTACCGAACTGCATTATAAAGTTAATTTGGACATTTAATTGGTTACTGGGCTTTTATTAGTAAGGTTAGTTGGTTATATATTTCCAATGCAGTTCCACACAGATAGAAAAACATTCAATTTGTAAATATGCACGTTTCTGCATTTTAAGATGACTGCACATTTTGCTGGGGATTTTTGAAATAATCATCCCTTTGTTGGCTTGAATGCTTTTAAAACAACACTCATTTTACTGGCTTGTTGCTGAGAAAAGCTGTCCCTTGCACCCATTTCGAAATAGCAGCTTCTAATGCCCATTTTTGCTTCCCTTAGAATCTGTACACATGTGCTGTTATTTGCACAAGGGAATGTCTATTCTCGCCCGCTGTTCCAGCCATATGATTGGCCAGAAGCTCTTCCCGGGGTGCACATGCTCCATCACCACAACAGTATACTTTACTCTTCAGGTGCTTAGCTAAAAGTGTCCTTGAAAACACAATGACCACAATCCCCAGTCCACTACCCTGGCAAAACATATTGGCTATTGAGACAAGTGCTGTTGGCCATGCTAGGAGAAGAGGAAACAAATAGGTAATCATCCGGTGTGGGCTGACATTTGTCATTCAAATATGCAGCCACCATCTATGCAGCAATGGTGCCACTACTGCTATCTGCTGCCTTACCTTGTATCTCGAAGAATGCAGAATCAGGAAGTAAATTCCGCAGGACTATATGTGTAATAGTAATGTACCCTGTCTCTGGTTTTCCTGTACCTGGGACAGTTGCATTTTTTAGGAGGCTGCCAGATGGCAACCTTCATACATCTGCCATGATAGCAAATGCTTTTGCAAATGCCTCTCAAGTGGAAATGAGAACATTTCAAATGTGGTTTCTCGATGTGTCCTCATACTCTCCACAGTGGAATTCAGGTAGTTTCCCCTAAAAGTAAAGGTCAAGTAAAGATGCAAAAATATATTCACTGTTTTCTTTCATTTGTCTTAGGCACGGATCAATATAAAAGATTGAACTAAGTTGTTTCTCTAGCTACCCAATGTCTGTCTCACCCAATCATGTATATACAATTGCCACTTTAGACAGGTTATGTATCAACAAGTATATCAATTGAAATACCCTAATATGTGCCCCTTAACTGTGGCTCACCTACTGTGTAGAATTCTCACAGGGCTGTAGTGCACAGCAGGCATTGCAAGTGTGCTGCCACTGAGCTCTCACAGGTGGTTAAACAAATTCAGTGTTGAATTCCAGTGACCCAACACAGCCAATTTCAGCTATTGGTGTGGGAGTTGTGTTGCACAGGCAACACTTGCAAAGCATTTCTGCAACTGTATGACCAGCTGTAATGAGTGCAGATCCTGTGTGTTCGAGCAAACCTTGAGCAAGGAGCCAATCCCTGAAAACATGTGTCACCACAAGATGGAATGCATGCAGAAAGCATGAGATATGCATTGCACAACTCCGCCTTAGGGCAGAAATGCCATTGGTGCCATGCCCTACTTCCACAAAGCACAAGGATAGATGCCAGCAATTTAGCTACACTTCTCCACCTACGTCACTCCATCCCGGATGTCTATGTATTCATGATGCATAACATCAGAGCCATTCAGCCACACTGTGGCCTTTTATTGGGTGGGCTGTTATGATGATTCCTCTTGCTCACCAGTATCACCACTAGAGGAGGAGGTAATACAGTGCACTGCTTCAATCATGTGGTCAGTGTTTTTTTTTCCTTTCATACATATATCTTTTCTGAAGTGTACACTCCTACCCTCCAACCTGCCCAATGTCTTTCTCACCATGAGCACTATTGCATCATACAATTCAGCTATAGTCTTACATGCAAGGTAATTTTGGATGGTAGTTTGTCACAGGCATATACACTTAACCTTCAACTCCCTAAAATGTACTTGATTTCAACACAGGTGCATAGCAGAAGATCAACTGCCAGCATTATAGCCAGTTTAGAATTCAGCGGCCATAAAGATTTGTTTTATCTGGTGACTTATAACTCAACCACATTTAGAGTGTTGGTTTAAGCACTCTTACTGAGGAAGGTTTCAAGAGGTTCTCCATTAAACCTGGATCTACTTCCTTTCCTGCCTGGTAGCATGGAATGCTATCAAATCAAATATACATTTCTCCATGCTCACATACTAGGTCTTCTTTCTTTTGGTGATGAATGCTTCTGCACAGATGCAGTGGGGAGACATACCCCTGTGGTCTGTGATTCAGAGAATTTGTCATCTAGTGGGGTGTGCAAGATTTTAAGTCAGGGCCGACTCCCACAGAAAACCCAGGGTAGTGAGCAGGAAAGAGCCCTACTAAACATAGGTTCTACACTATGCATCTCATCAACTTCCAAACAGTAGGTCCCTGGAATAGCATCCTTTAAGCCACTCCCCTCCTCAACATCCCGTCACATTCTCATACCTTGGAGGTCTTTTATTTTCTCCCTAGCTACCATCTTCACCGGCATCTCCTTGATGCTTCAAATTGTGCCCATTCCTCCAATCACCCTGGCTTGCACTGTCTGATATACAGTTTGGGACACTTTCTCCCTCCTCTTCTCTGATGAGTTTGCCAAAGTTCATGAATTTTCTCAAATCCTGAATACAGTGAAAACGTTGTTGATTATGAGTTTACCTGACTTTGTTGTTCAGGCTTTCTTAGGATATATGTTTGTTCCCTAAATAAGGCAGGCATTTGGTGAGGGATGTAAACTGCCTAATCTCAACAACATCTGAGTGAATATTTCTAATTGCATACATGGGACCACTCACAACAGCACATACTTGCTGTTGGGTCCTTCCATGCAATTTTCAACTTTCACAAAATGGACTGGAAAACGAAAGAGTAAGTTTGGACACAATTTCCAACACGCTTGTGTTACTCTCCATTTTGTGAAAGATATTAATGTCGCCTGCACATTGTGCTTTAAAGATGTCATTTTTAATGAATTCTTCGTAAGGAAACTGTCTGCTAAAAACCAAGCATATGCCCAAGGAATCCATTTGTTTAACACCTGCATGAAGGAATACAACTGTGTGCTTTTTGCAGGCAGTGGAGGGATGAGGAGGAGGTACCATGTTTCCTCTCCCACACCCCAACCCACCTGCCAAACAGCTTCATAAGGAACAACAGAAGATACAGAGGACTTTAGCAGTGTCCAAAATAACAACAAGAGCCAACAAAGACGTATTTGCGACATACAATCCCAAAAACTGTAATTGACTCGAGGAGGTGCACTTTAATATAGAGATGGAATGGGACTGAGGACCACAGTGCCAGAGAAGGGGTGGAAACATTTGTGATGCTAGAGTGTATGTTGTTTTGTGCCAAACTTCATCACTGCTTGCCCATCAGTTATTGATTTAATATGTGGAAAACAGTCATTCAGATCTCCGTGAACTGCCCTTCCCTGGGAGAACACATTAAGCACCCTCTCCACTTGTTCACCACATACTTCCGTTTTATTGATTTGTTTTTAATTATGAATGATACAAACCAAGCATTATCAAATATGTGGAACTTGTCTTAATACAATCACCAAATACCTATATTTTATATTCATCACTGCCCTATTCTTTTCAACAACAATTAGTAATCCTATTTAATGCGTGCAATTATCCTGGAGCAAATGTCTCTTGAAAGAACTGGGAACACAAACCTGTTAGTTCAATTGATCATCCATGCATACAGTTTATTAACACACTTCAAACATCCCATGTGGTTCAGCCTATATGATAGGATTTAAGAGGGGCAACTCAGGAGTAGTCTGTGCCCAAAAAGATCCTAGTCCTCCACACATAACGCATCCAACACTTGTTTAGGATAACTGTCCTGCATTAGCCTTAGTCTTTGGGTGTCCTGGGTATCAAATCGCTGCAAATGTGGCCACAAGGCTTACAATGTGCTCCTTGAAGATGGCGATGTCCAGTTTGCCTTCAAAGATGACGTTGTGACCGGGTTCATTCTTTGAGATGCAGCTCCCAGACATAGACTTTCACTTTGTTCTTTGGTTCTGTCTATTAGACAGGTGCCCTTTTTTTCTGAAGAGCCATCCCGCTGAGGTGCTGAAGCGCGACAGATGTCTCATCCATGAACAACACATCTGTGAAGTCTTCATCTGTCTCTACTGCTTTGCAGGCAACGCCCCTAACCTTACTAATCTCACTTGTCATAGGAGACATCCTAGAATGTATAAAAAATGTACTGCACTGTAAACACAGATAAACAAAGCATATTAACACTGCACACAATATAGAGTTGCATTTTGACCAGTTGAAGCTACAGCTCCATTGCAGCCCTACCAACCTCATCAGCATACCATGTAAAAGTGTCTCCTTATTGGTACACTGAGGTTACAATTTGTTTTGCAGGCGAAACCATATAAATAGGGCCCTGTCCCGCTTTATCTTTGCATTCTGGGACTTGCAGTTCTTCATTTCCCCTGGTGTAAAACCAGAATTACAAATCCCAGAATGCAAATGAAGTACATGGACTGGACAAGCGACTACAGATTGGATTGCAATGTATCGTGTTGACAAGTTCATGAAAAAACGTGACAAAACCTCAGCACAAACCACCCCTTCGCCCCCCATGGCTCAGCGGCATCTGCAAAATCTGACATGTCACAATCCACCATTTGGAACCAAGAGCTCACGTAAAAAGGTAGATGACTCTGTTTCTGACTTGAGAAAAGCAGAGTCCTAAAGGTACAGCAGTAAATGAATGACTAGGAATGTTTTTGTACAGAAACACACACATGTTTTTTATAATTGTGTAGGGGAAACTGGAGAACCCAAATTGTGAGAGGACCCCCAAAATAGGCATGCTTTTCATATAAGGACACCCTCAACTACCGCAGTTTATATAGTTGATAGTACAACACCTACTTGTCTTCATGCCTCCTTCCCTCTTCTGCGGGTGCACTTTTCCACTGGTGTAGTAGCGGAAGATGGCAGACTGTGTGATGAAAATACCCAAAGTGTTTAGTGGCTGCTGTATTTCCATAATGAAATACCCAGCATCACGTCTCACAAAGATTGACACTCATTTAGGTGTTTATTTTTTTCATGCATTAAAGGCATAGAAGACATAGCAGGTGAAATTGCTTAAGAGTTGAATAGCTGAATACTTAACTGTTCTGTCATCTCCAAAATGGGGACCTTCAAATAGGGTGGTATGGATGGAGACGAGGTACACAAGTCGTGGAAAGGTCTGCAGTTGGTTTCTTAGAGTATAATCTGAAGGCTTAATTAGGGCCTCTTGATATATCCTATCCTAGTAGACGGAAATCACAAATGTGAAAATGAGCCAACATCTTGCAAGAGGATGCCAGCACCCCAACAGAAGCCAATTGGAAATGTAAATTAAAGCAATTGGAAATGAAGGCCTAATGAAGGAACTTAAAACTCAGTCGGATGTCAAGGGGCTGAGATCCTGGAAGATTTGATCACTGGATAGGGTTTCTAAACCTCTCCAGTGGCGGCGTACAATGTGCAGCAGATTACGTAGGCCACAAAGCCACGAGGCTCATTTCTGGCTGAAGGCTAGGTTAGCTCTGGTCTCTTTTTCTATACAAATGTTTTTAGTCCATTGTCAATGGACAAACAAAAGCGCCCATTTCAATTAAAAAAAAACATTTTTTTTTTTAAATTCTGTATCAATATAAAATTGTGACTTTTTGTGGAGAGAAAACTAACACATGGGGCCTCATTACGACTTTGGAGGTAGCCATGGCACTATTAGCGCCATGGCTGCCTCCAAAATCGTGTCTGGTTTCCCTGAATGGGGAATTACCGGTCCATTCTGAGTTCAGAGGGCCCGGTAATTCCGCCTTCAGGAAACCCGGGCCCGGTCCTTCCCCATTCCCATTCGAGCCCCCATAGGGCTCAATGGGAATGGGGAGGGAGCTAACAACGGGCCCGTCAATTATGGCCCGTTGTTAGCTCCCTGGTTCCCTCAAGGAACCCGCTATGGACATCTGGAAAAACCAGACATCCAGATCAGGTCTCGCGAGGGGACCTCGTAATAGTGCGGAGTGGGTTTTAACAGCGCCGGCACCATTACCGGCACCGTTAAACCCAATCCACACCATTCGTAATGAGGCCCATGGTGCTGGATGTCAAGTCCCCCGAAACCTGAACAGTGTAGATTGCTATAATTAGCAAAACTGTCTGCATCAGACAACACACCACAGTTCCCATGGCCACCAAGCTGAAAGGCATTTTCCTGCCCAAAGCAGAAATAGACATATCAAGTTACATTAGTTTTGAGATTGACGATCTCAGGTCTAAGGTTGTGTGTTTGTCTATGTTCGTTTTGATGACCTGTTTAACTATGCCCAGCACTATGACCAGCACATACTTAGCAGTGCATGCCATTGGGGTCGGGTCTGGAATGAGTCATGGTAGTGGGAAGTTCTTGAAGGATTTGGGAAGCTGCATTTGTGAGATGTATAAGAGCAATGAGCAGGTAAAAAAGGATGAGATGCAGGTGGTAGCCTTTAATGTTTTTTGGTCCAGGCTTGTGTTGTATCAAGTATGATTTTGTGTGTTTAGATCAAGTACGTCTTCTGACGTGTTTGACAGTCAGTTCAGTGATGAATATACAGTTGACTGGAGGTGCAGTTCGATTCAGGTGGCTCTGGTGCAGCATTTAAAGGTCACAGTTTGATGGGTCCTCCACTGTCTGGTTGACTGTCAAGGAAGATCAGCAACAAAGATGCTGGTAGTTTGGAGAGCAGTTCAAAAGGGGTGTGTGCAATGATATCATATGATATGAACTGTGGGTTGAGGCTTCTAGGAATGGAACCTGCCTGTGCTGAGCAACAATTATATTTAGATTGTGAGTTTGGCAAGATCACAGGAGCAGTTTTGGGGTTTAGCCTGAGCCCCAGTTTGGTAAATAAGCAAAAGGTTTTTTGCTCCCGGTTATCTTGTTTTAGAGATTTGAAATGATATCCATAACACTTTGGTTGGTACGAAGTGATTCGTTTATTTGTGGTCAGCCGACACGTGTTTCGACCCGTAGGGTCTTTCTCAAGACTGTACAGTGTTCAATGGTGCCAGGGGTTTGTGTGATTTGTGACAATTGTGTGACAGATTATATTACATTCCATTGTGGTGTTGAGGTGATGTGCAGTAAGATACCAAAAATAACATAACACAACATCAAAATACATTGATGTGTTAATTTATAAAGAGCATTGTTCCATGCAAGCGAGGAGAAGGGGAGGAATAGAAGAAGGAGAAAAGGTTAGCAAGTGGTCAGATGGGGAGAAATTGGGGGGTGCGATTAATGAGGTGGAATCCTCTTACCAGGTCAGTTTGCTGAATGCCCTCAGTGGGATATTGTTCAATTTGAAACTGTCCTTGTGGCAGTCCTGGCTCCTATTGGGCCCTGTGATAAGAAAGTCCAATAATGATGATTGAAAAAGCATTGTGGTATGATATACCTGATTGATTTCTAGTTAGTTCCCAGCTAGTGAGTGTTATTGGCGGCATCGAAATCACATTGCGTGCAAAAATCAGGCTTGTGTGTGTTTCTTGGCCGTGTGGGTCGTCCCTAGTGGAAATCTAGGGTTCATTTGTGGAGCCCCAGGCTGGTGCCATGAGCTGCTCTGGAATTGACATCAAGGGCTCTTGGAAAGAAGCTCTTGTGTGTTGCCAGACACTAGATAGGGCTGGTGTTGTTCCGGGTCGCTCAAGTGGGGAGCTGGTCAGTTGGAGGGTCCCTGCTGGTTGAAAAGTCTGCTAACCATGAGGGCGGGCGGGGAGGCTTACCTGTGTGTTGTGTCTGCGTCCCTGGGCAGTGATCTGCTACTCTCCTCCACCGGGCTGGGGGCCACCATTAAAAGGCGCTCGTGAACTGGCTGAATCACGTTGTGTGATGGGTGCGCATGCTCAGTAGTATAGTGTTCTAGCGCTTGTCACAGCGCATGCGCGTGTCCCGTTGCGTCTGCGCATGCTCCGTGGATCAGCGCATGGCACTGTAGTGTTGGGAAAAGTGAAATCTGGGAGATGGTAGTGAGGGGGCCATTGGCCCATGGCAATTGGCTGAGTGGTTGCAAAGGGGGGGATTAGCGTTGGGAGACGCATGAGCGAAAAAGTGTTGCTATACGTGCAGAGCCGTGAGAAAACTCTGGCTTGGTGGGAAAACATGTTCCAGCTTGTGTGTGCAGGGGATAATGTTGGACCCTGGGCCACACAAGGATTGTATATGATGTGGGGATGAATATGGTCCCCAATTGGTATGTGTGTCATGGGCGTGGGTTGGGCACAGAGTTACCCCCAAGTTGGAAAAATTGGGAGAGAAGATGAAGTATTTACAAGAAGACATTTAGATCATGGTCTTTGTTCAGGCCATTTTTAACACATCTGAAGTGACAAATTAGCCGTGCTTCTTCTTGTCTTAGTTTCTGGATTCTGTCTCCTCCTCTTGGTCCCAGCCGGACCATCTTGAGTCCGATTAACCTGATGTCACTCTTATTGTCCATTTGGTGATACTTTTGCCAGTGGTTCGCCAGTGGTAATTTCGGATCTTGTGAATGTATGCTATTGATGTGCTCTCTAATCCTGAAACGTGTCTCACGGATAGTGCTGTCTATATATATCTTATTGCACACACAGATTATTGCATATATCACATATTTGCTTTTGCAGTTGATGTGCTCAGTGATATTGAAGATTGGGCAGCCTGAGAATTTTGCACATTTGGTCTGGGTTGCATACTTGCACGTTGCGCATATCCCGCATTTCGTGACACCCATTGGTGTACGTTTGCTGAGCCAATCCTGTGCTGTAATGTTTTTGTCTGACAGGAAGGAGGGGCTCAGTAGAGTTCTTAGAGTTGGTGCTCTGCTGTAGGACATACTGGGATATGTTACCAGTTGCGACTTGATGTGTTCGTCCATGCGGAGTAATCCCCAGTGCTTTGTCAAGATTTTTTGGAATACATAACTGTCCTTGTTATATCTGGTTACGAATCTGATCATAGGATTGTTATTTTGCCTTCTGGGTTTGGGCAGGAGTAGAGTTGATCTTTCTAATTGGCAGGCCTGTTTCTTGCTTCTGCCAAGTTCTCATGGGAATAACCCAGACTTTTGAATCTTCGATCTAGTAGGTTGCACTCTTCTGTGAAGGATCTCTCTGTGTTACAATTTCTTCTTGCCCTGATGTATTCCCCTTTGGGAATGTTGCGTATAACGCTTTTTCTATGGCAACTTTGTGCATGCAGAGTGGAGTTTACTTCCGTTGGTTTCCGGTAGGTTCTGGTAGTGATTTCGTTCTCTTCTATCTCAATCGTAAGGTCCAGAAAGTCAATTCGAGTCTTGCTGGTGTGGCTGATTAGTTCGATGCCAAAGTCATTGGTGTTGAGATAATCCATGTATTCATTGAGCTCTACTTCTGTTCCTTTCCAAATTAGGATGATGTCATCTATGAATCTGGCCCAGTTGACAATGAGCCTGGTGTATCTGTCTTCCTTCATTGCATGCTTGATTTCGTAGGAGTGCATGAAGCAGTTAGCTGGAGCATAGCTGGCTCCCATTGCGATCCCCTTTGTTTGTTTGAAGTATTCACCATTGAATATGAATATATTGTTTGTGAGGGAGAATTTGAGGAAGGCTTTAGTTATTTCCACCTGGTCTAGGTGCGAGGCTGACTTTTGTCTGAGAAGAAACCCCATTCTAGTTATGGCAAGATCATGGTTAATTGATGTATATAAGGCCTTAACGTCGAGCGTGGCCATTAGAAAGTGCGGTTGCCATTTGACGCTGGCCAGTATCTCCAAAGTGTGCATTGTATCTCTTAAGTAGCTTGGTATTTTTGTGACGAGTGGTTGTATAACATTGTTGATGTATCTAGCCAGTGTTTCCGTGATTCCTCCAATACCGCTTAGGATTGGTCTACCTTCTGGAATGGTGTCGAAGGCTTTGTGGACTTTGGGTAGGAAATAGATAGTTGGCATAATTGGGTGGTCTGTTCTAAGGTAGCTGTATTCATCATCAGTTATCAGCCCTGCTGTTTTGTAGTTGGTGAGCAGTTCCTGGTGTTCTTTTAGAATCTTAGCCTGTGGGTTGTTCTCCAATTTGACGTAGTTGCCTGGTGTTTCCAGGTGGTTGAGTGCCATTTTGAGGTAGTCTGCTTTATTCATTATTACTATGTTGCCACCTTTGTCGGCCTCCTTGATTATGATATTAGTTTCTTCTCGTAAGTTTCTAAGTATGTTCTGTTCTTCCTTAGTTAGATTGCCCTTGGCCTCTGTTCCGTGGGTGCGTTGGTCTTCTAGTTTGTGAAGGTCATTGATTACCGCTTGATGGAAGGTGTCTATATAGTTTTCTGTAAACAGTTGCGGCGTAAATCTCGATTTGCTTTTAAGTTCCGGAATTGTCATTGCCACATTCTGGATACCCAGTTCTTCTAAGCATTCTTGCTTGCTTTTGTCATTTTCTGCCAGCGTGCTGAGGAGATGGATGTCTTCAACATCTCCTATGGTAAGTAAGCTAGGTTTTGGTATTTTTTCTAGTGGTTTGTATACCGATGTCTTGGTGGCAAAGAATTTCTTGAGTTTAAGAAGTCTTGTAAATTTAAATAGGTCTATTTGTATGTCCACAAAGTTGTTTTTGCTGGATGGTGAGAAGGAAAGTCCCTTGTTGAGTACTTTAGTTTCAGGATTTGTAAATTCTCTATTTGACAGATTCATGATTAGATTTTGTTCTGTTTCTGTCCCCCAGTTTTCTGTGACTGGGACCTTGTCCGTCTTTGTTCCATTTCTTCCTCCAACTGTCTTGCGTCTTCTGACTCTTCTTCCTCCTCTGCTTCTTCTTGTTGGGTTCCTGTATTTGTTAACGGTTTTGCGAAGGATACCGTTTTTTTGGTGTTGCTTTTGGGTTGTGGTTTCAGACGACTTGCTTTCTCACAATCTAAATATAATTGTTGCTCAGCACAGGCAGGGTCCATTCCTAGAAGCCTCAACCCACAGTACCTATACACTAGGGAACCAGCCAATGCTCACGCACCTGGAAAATTCCAATACGAATAAACGGAAAAACAAAACGAAGGAATGGCAGAATATATGCTGTCAAGGAACGAAGACATCAGGGCACTCTTTGCCCCACGAGGATCAACGGACAATGCGTTTAGGGACAGCAATTTAGAAGAAGACCTCAAACATAAATTCATGAGGCTTGAGAAACTATCAAAAAAAGAAATCAACAAATTCTGGGAAAAAACAACGATGCAGGAATATGCAGAACAAAAGAAAATACCGAGAGGCCTCAGGATCCTGATTTTTCCAGACTTCGATGACCCACTGGACTCAGACCTAGCAGACGAATGGGAAGAGAATCTCATATTTGGATCAACTAGGATGATAGAACTACTAATAGAACACGCCAAAAGAAAACATGATAGAGTGGTGATTCTACTTGAAGAATTAAAGAAAGAAATAGAAGACTATGATGCCCCAAAAACGACTAAAGAGAAAAATGATAAAACGTATAGAATTCTGAAAATTCACCAAGATGAATTCATTATGAGAAACCTCCATAAATTTTTCAGGGATGATAAAGACTACAGAGAAGACAGGGTCTTCACCTATCAACGCAAATATGACCAAAACCAGCAAAGACCCAAATCTAAAGAAAGCACCCCAAACAGCTCAGGGGCCAGCTCTGAAATAGATAGTGAACCAGATGAAACATCAGATCTACCAGAGAAAACAACAGACAAACCACCAGTAAAATGTAGTTTTTTAGATCAAATCAAACTACACAAGAAAGCAAGTCGTCTGAAACCACAACCCAAAAGCAACACCAAAAAAACGGTATCCTTCGCAAAACCGTTAACAAATACAGGAACCCAACAAGAAGAAGCAGAGGAGGAAGAAGAGTCAGAAGACGCAAGACAGTTGGAGGAAGAAATGGAACAAAGACGGACAAGGTCCCAGTCACAGAAAACTGGGGGACAGAAACAGAACAAAATCTAATCATGAATCTGTCAAATAGAGAATTTACAAATCCTGAAACTAAAGTACTCAACAAGGGACTTTCCTTCTCACCATCCAGCAAAAACAACTTTGTGGACATACAAATAGACCTATTTAAATTTACAAGACTTCTTAAACTCAAGAAATTCTTTGCCACCAAGACATCGGTATACAAACCACTAGAAAAAATACCAAAACCTAGCTTACTTAAAATAGGGGATGTTGAAGACATCCATCTCCTCAGCACGCTGGCAGAAAATGACAAAAGCAAGCAAGAATGCTTAGAAGAACTGGGTATCCAGAATGTGGCAATGACAATTCCGGAACTTAAAAGCAAATCGAGATTTACGCTGCAACTGTTTACAGAAAACTATATAGACACCTTCCATCAAGCGGTAATCAATGACCTTCACAAACTAGAAGACCAACGCACCCACGGAACAGAGGCCAAGGGCAATCTAACTAAGGAAGAACAGAACATACTTAGAAACTTACGAGAAGAAACTAATATCATAATTAAGGAGGCCAACAAGGGTGGCAACATAGTAATAATGAATAAAGCATACTCCCTCAAAATGGCACTCAACCATCTGGAAACAACAGGCAACTACGTCAAATTGGAGAACAACCCACAGGCTAAGATTCTAAAAGAACACCAGGAACTGCTCACCAACTACAAAACAGCAGGGCTGATAACTGATGATGAATACAGCTACCTTAGAACAGACCACCCGATTATGCCAACTATCTATTTCCTACCCAAAGTCCACAAAGCCTTCGACACCATTCCAGAAGGTAGACCAATCCTAAGCGGTATTGGAGGAATCACAGAAACACTGGCTAGATACATCAACAATGTTATACAACCACTCGTCACAAAAATACCAAGCTACTTAAGAGATACAATGCACACTTTGGAGATACTGGCCAGCGTCAAATGGGAACCGCACTTTCTAATGGCCACGCTCGACGTTAAGGACTTATATACATCAATTAACCATGATCTTGCCATAACTAGCATGGGGTTTCTTCTCAGACAAGAGTCAGCCTCGCACCTAGACCAGGTGGAAATGACTAAAGCCTTCCTCAAATTCTCCCTCACAAACAATATATTCATATTCAATGGTGAATACTTTAAACAAAAAAAGGGGATCGCAATGGGAGCCAGCTATGCTCCAGCTCTAGCTAACTGCTTCATGCACTCCTACGAAATCAAGCATGCAATGAAGGAAGACAGATACACCAGGCTCATTGTCAACTGGGCCAGATTCATAGATGACATCATCCTAATTTGGAAAGGAACAGAAGTAGAGCTCAATGTATACATGGATTATCTCAACACCAATGACTTTGGCATCGAACTAATCAGCCACACCAGCAAGACTCGAATTGACTTTCTGGACCTTACGATTGAGATAGAAGAGAACGAAATCACTACCAGAACCTACCGGAAACCAACGGAAGTAAACTCCACCCTGCATGCACAAAGTTGCCATAGAAAAAGCGTTATACACAACATTCCCAAAGGGGAATACATCAGGGCAAGAAGAAATTGTAACACAGAGAGATCCTTCACAGAAGAGTGCAACCTACTAGATCGAAGATTCAAAAGTCTGGGTTATTCCCATGAGAACTTGGCAGAAGCAAGAAAACAGGCCTGCCAATTAGAAAGATCAACTCTACTCCTGCCCAAACCCAGAAGGCAAAATAACAATCCTATGATCAGATTCGTAACCAGATATAACAAGGACAGTTATGTATTCCAAAAAATCTTGACAAAGCACTGGGGATTACTCCGCATGGACGAACACATCAAGTCGCAACTGGAAACATATCCCAGTATGTCCTACAGCAGAGCACCAACTCTAAGAACTCTACTGAGCCCCTCCTTCCTGTCAGACAAAAACATTACAGCACAGGATTGGCTCAGCAAACGTACACCAATGGGTTTCACGAAATGCGGGACATGCGCAATGTGCAAGTATGCAACCCAGACCAAATGTGCAAAATTCTCAGGCTGCCCAATCTTCAATATCACTGAGCACATCAACCGCAAAAGCAAATATGTGATATATGCAATAATCTGTGTGTGCAATAAGATATATATAGGCAGCACTATCCGTGAGACACGTTTCAGGATTAGAGAGCACATCAATAGCATACATTCACAAGATCCGAAATTACCACTGGCGAACCACTGGCAAAAGTATCACCAAATGGACAATAAGAGTGACATCAGGTTAATCGGACTCAAGATGGTCCGGCTGGGACCAAGAGGAGGAGACAGAATCCAGAAACTAAAACAAGAAGAAGCACGGCTAATTTGTCACTTCAGATGTGTTAAAAATGGCCTGAACAAAGACCATGATCTAAATGTCTTCTTGTAAATACTTCATCTTCTCTCCCAATTTTTCCAACTTGGGGGTAACTCTATGCCCAACCCACGCCCATGACACACATACCAATTGGGGACCATATTCATCCCCACATCATATACAATCCTTGTGTGGCCCAGGGTCCAACATTATCCCCTGCACACAAGCTGGAACATGTTTTCCCACCAAGCCAGAGTTTTCTCACGGCTCTCCACGTATAGCAACACTTTTTCGCTCATGCGTCTCCCAACGCTAATCCCCCCCTTTGCAACCTCTCAGCCAATTGCCATGGGCCAATGGCCCCCTCACTACCATCTCCCAGATTTCACTTTTCCCAACACTACAGTGCCATGTGCTGATCCACGGAGCATGCGCAGATGCAACGGGACACGCACATGCGCTGTGACAAGCGCTAGAACACTATACTACTGAGCATGCGCACCCATCACACAACGTGATTCAGCCAGTTCACGAGCGCCTTTTAATGGCGGCCCCCAGCGCGGTGGAGGAGAGTAGCAGATCACTGCCCAGGGACGCAGACACAACACACAGGTAAGCCTCCCCGCCCGCCCTCATGGTTAGCAGACTTTTCAACCAGCAGGGACCCTCCAACTGACCAGCTCCCCACTCGAGCGACCCGGAACAACACCAGCCCTATCTAGTGGCTGGCAACACACAAGAGCTTCTTTCCAAGAGCCCTTGATGTCAATTCCAGACCAGCTCATGGCACCAGCCTGGGGCTCCACAAATGAACCCTAGATTTCCACTAGGGACGACCCACATGGCCAAGAAACACACACAAGCCTGATTTTTGCACGTGATGTGATTTCGATGCCGCCAATAACACTCACTAGCTGGGAACTAACTAGAAATCAATCAGGTATATCATACCACAATGCTTTTTCAATCATCATTATTGGACTTTCTTATCACAGGGCCCAATAGGAGCCAGGACTGCCGCAAGGACAGTTCCAAATTGAACAATACCCCACTGAGGGCATTCAGCAAACTGACCTGGTAAGAGGATTCCACCTCATTAATCGCACCCCCCAATTTCTCCCCATCTGACCACTTGCTAACCTTTTCTCCTTCTTCTATTCCTCCCCTTCTCCTCGCTTGCATGGAACAATGCTCTTTATAAATTAACACATCAATGTATTTTGATGTTGTGTTATGTTATTTTTGGTCACTTACTGCACATCACCTCAACACCACAATCGAATGTAATATAATCTGTCACACAATTGTCACAAATCACACAAACACCTGGCACCATTGAACACTGTTCAGCCTTGAGAAAGACCCTACGGGATGAAACACGTGTCGGCTGACCACAAATAAACAAATCACTTCGTACCAACCAAAATGTTATGGATATCATTTCAAATCTCTAAAACAAGATAACCGGGAGTAAAAAACCTTTTGCTTATCATATGATATGACATGATATGAAATGGCATTTATAGGGTGCCTTTAAACAAGTATTTCAAAGCACGAAGAGGCAAGGGAGGGGTACAGAGGGAAGACAGAGACAACGATCTTACTAGGCCAGGTGACATCGAGATCGCGCAAGTGAAGAGGAAGGAGTAAGGGGAAAAGTACAGGGGGAGGTGGCAGTGCAGTACATAGGATCCGCAATAAAAATAAATAAATAAAATAAATAAATAAAAGCAATAAGTAAAAGGTGCGGCCAGCTGGTGTTAAGTGCAAGGGTACATGCAGACATCAGGTGTCAAATGCAGGTAGGGGACTATATGGATACAGAAAATCAGTCCCCAAGGTCGGGGGTTAGCAGGGTGGCAGTGCAGGTGTGTAACTGGAGGGAAACTGGGCCCGTGATCAGAGGGTAGCCAGGTGACAGTTGCAGTTTCAGCCAGGAGTTCAGCAGGGGAGAGGAGGAGAGAAAGCAGAAGCAAAGAGGAAGGTTTTGAGGTGCTTCCGTAACCGGAGATGATTCTCCTCAAATTTCAGGGAGGCTGTTGCAGAGGGAGGCCCCAGCCGAAAAAAGAGATCTACCAACAACTTGTTGCTTGGAGAAGCGACTGATCCTTAGGGAGTTGGAGGCGGATGAGCGAAGAGCTTGAGTAGGAAGATATTTAGGAAGAGAGAGTTGAAGGTATTGAGGCCCAAGCCCCACAAGGCCTTGTGGACGATGCAGAGGGTTTTGAACTTAATCCTCACAGCCACTGAAAGCCACTGTAGAGATTTCAGTCATAGAGAGATACGATCCCTGGGCTTGATGCCAAGGACAAGTCTTGCAATCCTGTTCTGGATGAGTTGCAGAGGGCGGAGAGTAGAAACAGGCAGATTTAGACAGAGGCTGTTGCAGTAGTTCAGCCTAGAGAGAACGAAAAGAAAAAGCTTCTGGGGGAAGGATAGGAAAGGAAGCTGGTAGTGTGACGTCTTAGAGACGTCAGAGATGTGAGGAGAGAAGGAGAGTGTGGAGTCACAGATGACCCCAAGCTTTTTAGCCTCACAGGTGGGAGCAGGAAGAGGGCCAAGAGAGGCCGGCCAGAGAGTGACAGGAAAAGAGGGAGCAGGTGTGCTGATGAGGAGAATCTTGATCTTACTAGCATTAAGGCAGAGATCATTTTGCGGCAAACCACTTCTGGATGGCAGACAGTCAGAGATGAGGAAGGGAGAAGAAGTGGCAGAAAGGAGCCTGAAAATGAGTTGAGTGTCATCTGCATAGCACTGAAAGTTGGGACAGAGAGCAGCAATGCAGTGGGCAAAAAGTGCCAGGTATTGGTTGAACAACCAGGGAGAGGGGTTACACCCCTGGGGAACACCATAGGTAGAGATAGAGATAGAGGAGAGGAAGTCCCAAGTTGGACCTGGAAGGGTCGATCGGAGAGGAAAGAGGTCAGGCAAGCCAGGGCCTGATTGGTGATACCTAGGTTATCATGGAGACGGTTGAGCAGGATGGCATGGTTGACCGTGTCAAAGGCCGAGGAGAGATCAAGTAAGATGAGGACACAGAGGGTGTTGGAATCCAGGTTGGAGAGCAGGTGTAGAGATATCGCGAGAGCCCGCACTCTCGCAAGATCTCGCCGCGGACCCAAGCTCCGCCCCCCGCGCTTCGCGCGCACTACGCGACAAGCTGAGGACGCGATAAGGTGCGTCCTGCTTAGCCCTCCTGATACAGGGCCCGCTCCTTATTAATCTTGGACACAGACATCAAGGCCACATCCTCCCAGCCACTTTCGGCCCCTTGGCCCTTGTTATTAAGGCACGCACGTTGCGTGCATCCTGCATGAAACTTGTGAGAGAATAAATACAACGTCACGAGACCAGAGGCTCCTGTCTTTATTACAAGCATTTTACTACATAAATTGGCGACGAGGATCACCACCAGAACCCACAGAGGAGCATGCAAGGAGCAACGCCACCGCCACCATTTCTCCAAACTCCAGGTAGGCCTGCCATCCCATGGCCACAATGGCAGCCCCTATTCACGACATATGTGGAGGCCCTAGGTGGGGCAGGGTTCTCAGCGGCGAGGCGCAGGGCCATGCTACTAAATGCCCTGGGAGTGGAAGGACAGAGAATATTCGAGAGTCTCACCCCGATACCGGTGGCTGGCGACAATGACGATGTTTTCAAGGAGGCGGTCAGGAGAATCATAAAAAGGTTTGCCAGTAAAGAGAACACAGTGCTCCACCGGATACGGTTTTACACGCGAAGGCAAGAAATGTCTGAACCAGTTGACGATTACGTCACCAAGCTGAGGGAATTAGCAGCGCTGTGTAATTTTGGCAACAATGCGGAGAGTCTCATATGTGACATGTTGGTCGTCCACACTAACAGTCGGAAAGTCCAAGATAAGTTTATTGTCGAAAAGGAACTGCAGTTGAAGAAAGCGATTGAGATCGCCAGAGCAGTCGAGGAAACGGCGGGAAGACGAAAGGAGCTTACTGGGGCCCAGAGTTCCGCAGAAATACAAGCAGTGAGTTTCCATGCAAAAAAAGAAAGGCCGGCAACCAACACGAGAGAAGGGAGAGGGAACAGAAAAGAACCCCTAAAGTGTCACAGGTGCACCAGCATGAAACACCTGGCGTTTGACAGGGAGTGCCCAGCCAGAGACAAGGAGTGCTCGATGTGCAAACGCATTGGCCATTTCTCTATTGTGTGTCGGTGGAGGAACAAGAAAGTCTCCAGCCTTAATGCAGATCGCAATACGGAGAAAGAGTCATCCTCAGAAGATGAAGGAAGACCCACTGTCATCATGGTTAACAGCACAAGAGCAAGGAGAGAGAAACCTCACTGCATGATCAAGATTGATGGCATGGAAACTAGGGTTATGGCAGATTCAGGGTCCGATCTAACGATCATTCCCCTTCGCACGTATAAGGACATGGTGGGAAAGAAAAAGTTGCAAGTGCTAATAACGAAGCACAAACCCACGGTGTTTGGAGGGGCGTCAGTCGAACTGTTAGGATACATCAAAGCCAAAGTAGAATTCAAAGGAAGGGAAACCACGACCTGGGTCTATTTCAGTCACAAAGGCCCAGCAGTGCTAGGGTGGGACGACCAAGACAAGCTGAAAATCAGACTGGATCCCAGCACCGAAGATCAAGTCCTGTCGGTCAGGGTGACGAGCGGACCTGTTGTCAAAAGCGACTACCCAACACTTTTCTCGGAGGAGCCGGGGCACATCAAGGGTTTTCTGCACAAAATAGTGCTCAAAAGGAATGCGGTCCCTGTAAAGCACCGAGTGAGGCCAGTACCAGCCACGGCAAGGGACATCCTTAGAAGTCAGTTGGACAAGATGAAAATGGAGGGTGTCATAGAAGAAATCGAAGCATCTGAATGGCTGAGCCCTGTCGTGCTTATAAAGAAACCCCAATCACAGGAACTCAGGGTATGCATAGATCTACGCAGCTTAAACTTGGAAGTCATCACAGATAACTACCCTCTTCCAAGCATAAATGAACTCATTCTGTTAATGAAAGAAGCCAGAATATTTTCAAAACTGGACATGAGGAATGCATACCACCAAATACAGCTACATGAAGAGTGGAAACCCCTCACGGCATTCATCACTCCATTTGGCACATACCAATTCACCAAAATGCCATTCGGGTTGTCATCAGCAGCGTCGGCTTTCCAACGCATGATGGATGTCTTGCTAAAGAAAGTGAAAAACGTGGTGTACTTCCAGGATGACATCCTTGTGTATGCGGAGGATGAACAAACGCACGACGCCACGTTAAGAATTGTCCTAAACAAGCTACAAGAAGTAGGGGTGCGGTTACGGTATGAGAAATGCCTTTTCCGAGTGAAAGAAGTTGAATACTTAGGATATAAGATTTCAGAAAAAGGTATCAGTCCCAAACAGAATCTCATGCAAGCAATCAGTAAAGCACCGGAACCAAACAGCAAAGAGGAAGTAAGGTCATTTCTGGGGCTGGCTGAGTACTATCCGAAGTTCATACCAAAGTTTTCCACGGCACCCCTTCGCGATGTACTCAAAAAGGGCTCGGAATTTGTATGGCAAGAACCCCAAAAGACGGCGATGGTGAATATAAAACAGCATATCATAGATGCACCATGCCTTCAACCGTTTAATCCGGTGTGGGTAACAGTCGTCACCACCGACGCCAGTGCTTATGGACTGGGAGCAGTGCTAACACAAAAGAAAGGTGACACTGAACACGTTGTGGCCTTTGCATCAAAGGCATTATCGGAGGCGGAACAGAACTATTCCACCATTGAAAAAGAAATGTTGGCCTGCGCATGGGCGGTGGAACATTTCAGGACGTATGTATGGGGCACCAAATTCAAGTTGGTGACTGATCATAAGCCCCTTATCCATATGCTCAGCCCGGGAGGCACAAAAGTATCCACACCCAGATTGGCACGCATTGCAGCCAAGCTTTTGAGATCCAGCATATCTCAGGCTGGAAAAATTCACAAGCTGACTGCATGTCGAGACTGCCGGAGGGTAAGGATAAAGCCACCACGTTCCTTCATGGAGAATGCGTAGTTGCATCCATCATGGACTTGAGAGCGCCAGATTACCTGGAACTCAGTGAGAGACACTGGGAAGAGGAAGATGGGAAAGACCCCACCATGGCCATGATTCGCAAATGGACCAAGGAATGTTGGCCAAGTGAAAAGGCGTTACCCGAGGGCATGAGACCCTACTGGAAGGTGTTGGACGAACTATCTGAAACGGAGGGGATAATTATGAAGTCAGACCAGATTATTCCTCCCACAGGAATGAGAAGAATCATCCTATGTAGAGCCCACGCGGGACACTTGGGAAACACCATGACCCGTCGCAGAGTGAGAGAGGCCTACTGGTGGCCATCCATGGACCAGGAAATTCGATCCATGATAGAACGTTGGCATGAATGCCTCAACAGCGACAAGAGACTTAAGGTCCGCCAAGCACCCCTAATAACCACGGAAATTCCAGAAGCTGTGTGGTCAAAGGTCGGCATTGACTTCATAGGGCCTTTGGAAGCAATGGCACCTGAACACCGGTACGACATAGTACTGGTTGATTACCTATCCAAGTGGGTGGAGGCCGCGTTCGTCCCGAACATAACCACGGCAACCGTTATAGAAGTACTTACAGAAATTTTTCAGAGGGAAGGCCTCCCCAAGGAAGTAGTCACAGACAACGGAGTGCAACTAGTCTCAAAAGACATGGAGGAATTCTTAAAAAGGAATCACATAAAACAAAAGAAAGCGGCCCTATATCACCCCCAAGCAAATGGGCTTGTAGAGAGGGCCAACAGGTTCATAAAAGGCGCCATCCAATTGGCAACAGCTTCGGGCATGGACCCGCTCAAAACCACCAAGGAGGCCATAGCGGCCCACAGACTCACACCAAATGGGATCACCCAAATATCCCCGTTCAAAATGTTGAGAGGGAGGAGTGCGGCATCCACGCTGATTCCACCATGGTTGTCGAAAATATGAGAAGATGAAGCGGTGGTCATGGCAGAAGTAGTCTGGAGAATCGAAAGCAATAAGACACGCATGAAATCATGGAGTGATCGGAGAAGAAGAACCAAGCAGACGTCTGACATAGGAAAAGGAGACTTGGTTAAAATCCAGTTACCGAAGAAAGATCAGGTCACAGGCTCTCGGTTTAGCCGACCCATCAAAGTGATTCACAAAGGAGCAAATCATGTTCGCACGGAAGACGGGCGAGCGTGGAATCTTGAAAGAGTGGCACTATACCAGAAGACTCGAGGAAGAGCGAAGACCCCGGAGAGATCACGAACGGAAACCGAAAGAGACTACGGAGCAAGTGAAGAAAGAGAACCAGAAGGAGACGACAGAGAGAGGGTGGAAACCGAGGTCGAACCGGAAGCACTGGGTGCAGATCCCGATCAGGAGCAACAGGAGAATTGCACCCGAACTGATGATCGGCCCAGAAGAGAACACAGAAGACCAGTGAGATACAATGACTATGTTTTACAATGATTTCGCTGTGCATTGAAAAGGGGAGATGTGTAGAGATATCGCGAGAGCCCGCGCTCTCGCGAGATCTCGCAGCGGACCCAAGCTCCGCCCCCGCGCGCTTCGCGCGCACTACGCGACGAGCTGAGGACGCGATAAGGTGCGTCCTGCTTAGCCCTCCTGGTACGGGGCCCGCTCCTTATTAATCTTGGACACAGACATCAAGGCCACATCCTCCCAGCCACTTTCGGCCCCTTGGCCCTTGTTATTAAGGCACGCACGTTGCGTGCATCCTGCATGAAACTTGTGAGAGAATAAATACAACGTCACGAGACCAGAGGCTCCTGTCTTTATTACAAGCATTTTACTACAGCAGGTCTTCACGGATGTTTAGGAGAGCAGTGTCCGTGCTTCTGGCAGCTCTTAAGCCAGACTGATGGTCATGGAGACAACCAACAGATTCAATGTGAAGATTAAGCTGGGAGATGGACAGGTTTTCCAGGAGTTTGCCCAGGGAAGGAGTGATGGAGATTGGGTGAAAGTTACCTGGGCAGGACGGGTCGACAGAGGATTTCTTAAGAAGAGGTTGCACAAGGGAGTGCTTCAGGGGGGAAGGGAAAACTCCAGTGGCGAAGGAGTGGTTGCAAAGGTCAGCCAGAGCAAGAGCCAGGGTGTCAATAAGGTCCTTGATGGTTTTGAAGGAACAGGGGTGAAGCTGTTTTGACAAGACTTTCATAGATCGGACTTGTCTAGAAACCTTGTCAGGGGAAAGGCAGAGAAGGATGGAGGAGAGGAGGCCAAAGAAGGGCCAGAGGAAGAGCAGGGAATAGAGGGAGGAGGAGGAGAGGAAGAGAGAGAGGACAGAATGTCCTGAGTTTTTAGAGATTAAATGAGAAGCCAGGGCTGTGCAGAGGACCTGGGAGGGGACAGCCGAGGTAGAGACTGCAGCAGGATTGGCCAGCTCCTTGCAGATTTGAAAAAGTTCAGCTGAGTTGTTAGATGCTGCAAAGAGGCAGACTTGGATGTGGGCTCTCTTCTTGGTGTGGACAGAGAGCCGGTATTGCCTTTGGAGCAGGCAGCAGGCCAGTTTGTCAGAGGATGTACCAGAAGCACGCCATTTGCTCTCGCCACCCTCACTTGTGTTTAAGGGTGGCAAGGTCTGAGCCGTACCAAGGAGTTGCACTTGCCTTGGGCTTCAAGAGGATCGTCATGACAGGGGCAAGAACATCGAGAGTATCAGATATAGCAGAGTGGTGCATGGAGAGGGCTGTGTCAGTGTGCGAGTCAGCCAAAGGGGAGGGGGGAATGGGAAAGTGGTGGCGAAAGCCTCAACTGACACACGCTTCATGTGTCGGATAACCGAGAAGGTAGGTAGCAGTGCTGGAGTTGACTTGGCCTAAGGGTTGGAGAGAGTGAGCTGTGAGGAAAGGAGAAAGTGATCACTCCAGGAGAGAGGACTGGGAAGATTGATAGAAAGGGGTAGGTCTGTAGAGATCAGAACATTTAAGAGTGTGCCCTGCAGAGTGAGTCGGGCCAGAGAGGAGGATAGAGATTGAGAGAGAGTTGCAGAGGTCGTGAAAGAGTCCAGCGGAAGGGCAGGAAGCATCCAGGTGGATGCTAAAGGCTCCAAGAAGGAGGAGTTGAGTGGTTGAGACCAGTAGGGAAGAGGAGAGGTCCGACCACTCTGAGAGGAAGGAGGAGATCTGACCAGGTGGCCGATAGATAGTAGCCACAGTAAGACAGTAAGGGAAAGGCTAGGAGAGAGATAGAGAGCCTGCAGATGAGGCATTCAAAAGAGGAGTAGGCCTGCGTAGGAATGACAGAGGCAGGAATCCTCTCAGGGAAGATCAGTGCTGCACCCTCTCCGGGACAATTGGACCTGGGCATGGAGAGAATCTTGTAGGCGTCAGGGAAGAGAGTGTCAAAGCTAATGACAGAGCTGGCCGTGAACCATATCTCGGTGAGACCGAGGACGTCGAGATCAAGATCTTCAAGGAGGCGGCAGATGTCAGAGGAGTGTTTAACAGCTGAGCGAGAATTTAGAGTGGAATAGAAGAAGCCCAAGGGGGGGCAGAAGAGGAAGGTGGAGAGGGCAAGGTAGCCAAGGAGGAGACAGCAGGGGGAGGAAAGGAAGCCGTGGAGGAAAGAGAGGGGGCAGCAGGAGAAGGAAGGAAATTGATGAGGCGTGGGAAGCATCTATCAAAGATGTGAAGGGTGGCCTGAGGGCCTTGGACCAAGATGGTACCATTCAGGTAAACATTAATGATGACCTTAGAGAAGTCGAAGGAGGCCTGGAGGGCCTCCCACCGGCTGCCACCATTAATGGGAGTAGAAGAGAACAGAGAAAGCACAGAGACCATATGAAGAGTCCTTAGGTCTGGCGAGGGAACAACAAAGAGGATGTCAGTGAGGGTTTGCCTGCAGGAAGCAATGGTATAGGTGTCAGCGATAGAGAGGCATGGGTTGGAGACCAGGATGTCCTTTTTAAATTCTTCCTGCCAGATTTAGTGAGGTCAGTAGGATAGTCGATAAAGAAGCAGTTAGAAAGATAGGAGAGACAGAGAGCACCATAGAGTAGGTAGGGAGAGGAGAGAAGAGGAAGGGGGTGGGGAGAACACTAGGGAAGGGGCACAAGCAGATGAGAAAGAGAGAGACGAGACAATAGTAGACCATTGGACAAGATGAAGGAGCTCAAATAATGGTAGAAATGTTTGCTAGATGAAAGCTTTGCTAAGCAGGCAAAAACCACAGAACGGCACTGCTTACGCAATGCAATTTTAAATTCTGAAGAAAGCACACCTAAGTCTGTGACTCTTGTATCGTGGGGAAAAGTCCTAGGTTTCACAATGCAATTTTAAATACTTTCTCAATGCAATTTTAAATACTTTCACAATGCAATTTTAAATACCCATGAAAATACATCTAATTCTGATATTCTTGTATAGTGGGGAAAAGCCCTAGGTTTCACTATGCAGTTTTAAATACTTTACCAATGCAATTTTAAATACTTTCACAATGCAATTTTAAATAATGGAGAAAAAACACACCTATGTTTGCGAGTCTGCTTTGCGGCAGGGCTTTCAGGGTAGAGTGAAGGCTCTATTCCTAACCCGGGCCACTCCTACCTTACTTAGTCTCTGCTGGTAGACAGCTGGCCACTGGCTATCCCTGCTGACACCTGCAGACACTATCAGGAGTGCAAATGTAGGACCCGCCCTATGCCTTGGGGGCCTTAGCCTCCGAGCCTGCCGGGCAGGAGGGCTGTTCTAGGAAGGTCAGTAATGAACAGTGATCTAACCAATCGGGGAGGGGGGGTGAGAGGCAGGAGGAGAGAGGAAAGAGGAAGTGGGAGTCAGGAGGGAAAGGGAACAACGCTGCTGAAAAACAGGGGCTGCGGGCTTAACCAACACACAAGTTTCATATTATCCAAGGCCCAGGAGGGGCTACAATGTCCTGCACTCACCTCAGTCACCGATGGCAATTATAAGCTTCCAGAATGGGCTGAGGCAACGACACGCTTAGTTGGTGGGATGCAGGCATGAACTGGTTTGAGAGTGCATACCAGTGTATCTGAGATCAGTTAAGTGTTAAAGGCAGCTCAAAAGGTCCTGTTGGTTTGAACGGTTTTGAACGGCTTGAATCAAAACTTAAAGAGCTTTGATGGTGAAAACACAGGGATCCTGCTATCGTGACTCTCAGGTTTCTTTGAGCCCCACTCCAGGGATTCAAGGATACGATTAGTCCTTGTTCTCAGTTTCCCAACACATAGAAGACTGGCACACACCTGCAGGATCCGTACAAGTAGAGAATTCCTGCTGCCAGTGTGACTGTAAACGAGGCAATTTTTCCAGCAGCAAACACATGGTGGAATGTATCGCTCAATTATTGATTCATGTTTTTGGAGGGGGAACGTTACAACAAGTTTTAAGTGGGCTGTTCTACACTGGAGAAAGGAGAGGATATCAGAATACCTATACTGTGGTCTTTCTAGAGTGAAGAGGGAATTGAAATATACGCACTAAGAAATATATTGCTGCGGATGGGTTGAACAGTAGGTGTAGATTTGAAATGATTTTATGTGCCCTGATGAAGGTCTGTATGTGGAATTTGAAGATTGAGACAGTGGAGAGGTATGGGACAATGAGGTAGGGCCGAAACACATGATGTTGACAGTGTTTATGTTGAGAAATAAATATGTAATTGTAAATGTTGACATGCGGCGATCTTGCCAAATATAGAGTCAATTGTTCTATGTGTGTTAAGACCAGGTAGTTCGCTTCTGATGTAGTGTGAAGGGAGACAAAACAAAGTCATGCAAGAAGTATGCAATAAGATACATTTGTGCATATATAAATGTATATGTTAGTGATGTAATATTGTTATGAATGGTCACTTCTCGTGAGCCCCATATGCACTTCAAATAACGTGGAATTGTGATATATTTTGAATGTTTTTTATTGAAGAGATAATGTACTGAAATTAAGCAATGTGTTTTGTAATGATTTAAAAATAATTGGTATAAGATCTGTTGAAAACTGACTAGGAATCTGCATGCAAGCGAGACAGTTGAGAAGACATTGATGTTATATGGATAATATTTTTCAGAAGTGAAATAATTATTTAATGGAATATATGTATACTAGAAATGGCAACTCAACCTAACACATGCCCTGTTTGATTTATAAGGGACCTGGTGTGGTAAGATCAGTATCCAGGGCCAACCCCATTGTATATGTTAATGTTTCTTTCATTCTTGACAGTATTGTTGGGTGGTGAGGTGCAGCGGTAATGGTTGAGTGGTAAGATTGAATTGATGTGGTTACTGGGCTATGTTTGGTGGGGCGCTGAGTTGAGGTGCTGGGATGCGGTTAAGTGGAGAGTGCGCAGGACAGGGATTGGGTAATGGGTATGCTGTGATTAGATTTGGTGCTGGGGTTTAATGGTGGGGTTGTTTTTGGCTGATGAGTTTTGATAATGGAATCAAGTTGGGTGCTAGTGACACTGGGCTCAGATTGTGTAGTGCAGCACTGGGATCAGATGCTGGAGTGAGGTCTTTGTGGTGCGTGGGTTTGGTGCTGGTTGACATTGGGTGGTGGGTGTTTAGATGAGGATAGGTGGTGTCACCGGGTTATTGGCTTACAGGGGTTTGGATAGGACCAGGCGTTGGGTGGTGGTAGTGCTGGGATGAGGTTGGCAATGAGGGGCGCTATGTGATGGTTGCTGGCATGCATGCGAGCAAGGGACTGCTCCCCTCAGGGTAGATTATTTAATAAACAATGAGATACATTACTTTTTTCAGAAGAAATTGGGGGGGGGCTTAGAATTTACATTCCTGGGCATGAGATCTCAGCAATAGCCCTAAATGCTACATTTCTACCTCTTTGCCTTTGACTGTAAGTTTATGTCAGCTGCTTATATCAGGTTTATAATTTTAGTTTGCTCGGACTAGTTAGTTTATTTAGAGCACGTGTACGGGTGTAGTCCCAGGATAAACACTTTGAAAATCCTCATATTGTAAAAAGTAAGGTCCCAGTGACCCAACATATGGCAAAGGGATAGTCTTGGCTTCCTTTTCCGTGGCAGCATCCACCAGTGTTCCGCAAGCTGTCTGCGACCCCAGCATGCCTGGTGTTGCTTGTTACTGTTAAAGGAATGGGGCTGGCATGGGATGTGAATGACAAGTACCCCTCACCCCAAGCCAATACCTGTAATGATAATGCGACTGCAGCAGGGAACAACACCTAGGAGGGCACACAGGAACAGTAAGGGCACCGTTGGAAGGAGAGATGTGTACATGAACGGATCGTGTCCTGCTCATGCATTGACTGGTTTGTCCCTAAACACACACGGGACAGGCAAACCAAAGTTGTCATTCTAAATTGTGTGGCAGAAAGGGAAAATGACCTGAAAGGGAATTCCATGCACAACATTGCTCAGCCGATTAGAAAATGGTGTGTAGTGTGTGTGTGCAGCTTCTGCTGCATAGCATTGGTACATGAAGCAGTAATGAGCATTGCAGTGAATCATTCTAAGAAGCACTCACTCCAAGTTCATTTGAAAACATTTTGCTGTGGTGATTTTGCACATGAAACATTTGTAAATAATGTTTATGTTGTTTTTGGAGGGGGCTCTGTATATTGTTTTCATCTTTCCCTTCCCTCCCTTAACAAAATTAAGAAAGAAATTGTAAAAGATCAACACTTAAAAAACCAATCCCTACAAAAAAACTCTTCGAAATATCATGTTAAACTGTGTTCAATTTAGGTTGCTGCAATATTTTGGAGCGGGATGTGTAAATTGTTTTCATCTTTACTTTCCCGCCATTAAAAAAATGAATACAAAGTTTGTAAAAGATCACAATTAAAAAAAACAATCCACAAAAAACCACGAAAAACCTTTAAAAATATCATGTTAAACTGTGTTCAATTTAGTTTGGTGCAATGTGTTGGGTGTTAGAGACAAAACATTTATGTGAGGGTATTAATTTCAAAAGCAGATATTTGACTTTGGTATTCAGGATCGAAAGCTTTTGGATAGGAATGAAATCATATGACACTCACTGAATCTTCGTTTGACCTCTATGCCCCCTTTTAGACAGGCAGAGCATCATTCAATTGTCTAGGAATATAACCTGTAACAGGGATAAGTATCTTTCCTAACAGAGCAAACAATATTAAGTACCTGTGGCATCAGTGATCTATGCCTTGCATAGATTTGGAAATGATTTTCCCATGAGGCACACCCACTGGGAGATACATAAAAAGTTGGGCCATATTCCAACTCTGGCGGTAGCCGTGCCGTTAGGAACAGCACGCCTGCCGCTGGAGTTGCATTTTGTCCGGCACCCGCAAATGGGCAAGAACTATGGGTAATTGCCCATTTGCGGGTGCCGGTAACATGGGACTCCCCATCCCCATAGGGCTGAATGGGAATGGAGACGTCGGATGCAACGGCACATGCAGAGCTGTGCCAGTGCATCCGACGTGCTGTGCTCACAGGTGCCAGTCAGCCCCCCAGGAAAAACCTGGGGGGTTTCAGGCACCCGCAAGCACAGCACGTAGTATGGCAGTCCGGGAACTACAGTAGCGGCATGCTTACCGGTACTGTAGTTCCCGGACCACCATACTCGTAATGAGGCCCAATGTGTGCCCGTACATCTGCAAGACAGCAGAGATGTAAAATTGGTTCCATGTTTTAATATCCCAGCAAAAATATCCCCATATTTTTGTGGCAGTATTAAAGTATCTGCGGGGGACACCTCCTAACCACCTGGTCCCAATAACCCCATAAATTATCCCCACTAATAATATAGCCTATGGCCTTACCCCACGACCACGTATATAGCAATATTATTGGTGGGGATTATATTACCTGATACCGTAACCTCTTAGAGTGTGTACCACTCCTGCAAATCAGGAGAGATATAAAGATGCAGTCTGTGCCCCACCACTTCGAGACAGGCGAGAAATACATTTCAGTTTGTGCCCCCACTGTTGTGAGACATAAAACATTAGCATAGAGAGTGGGCACCCACACCTATGAGAGAGGAGAGATGTGACATTTCTGCATGTGCCCTTTTCCTGCAGGGCAGAAGAGCCATACAAATGGAGTGTGTACCCTCACCCCTGTAAGGCAGGAGAGATGTAAAAACTTCACTGCAATAAAGGAGAGAAGTAAAATGTAATGTGTGCCCTCATTCCGTTAAGGATAGATGAACAAATTGTGTGGCCTCACATTTGCGAGAGGAGCTGTACATTTCAGTTTGTGACTCCACTTCTTTGATAAAGGAGATATGTGCATGTCAGACTGTGCCCCACCTTCTACAAGACAGGGGAGATATAACAATGGATAGTGTGCTCTCACCCCTCAAGACATGAGAGACATACATTTTGTTTTATTTCATTTTGTCGTTTGTATATCATCTTTCACCATGGGTATGGTCGCAACATGCTGTAGATTGAACGCACTCGGAGGGACCGAAGTCCGAACTCTGGGAAATATTGGAGGAGCTTATATGCATGTGTGCATAATGGCCATTAAAGGTTATGAGGGCTTGAGCGGGTCCCTGCTAGCCACCCATGTATAAATGACATGTGTATGGATGGGGAGAGGAAGACTAGGGAAATAGACAGGGGTGTGTGTGTGTCTAAGAGGATAGGTAATTATGTGAGCAGCTACGGTTTCCATATTTGGTCGTGAAAGGTAACTAAGTTCTTCTTTTCTTCCTTAACAAAGCTGTCACAAGCCGAAAGGCAGCAGACGACATCTATTGAGCCGCAACTGTGAAGAGCATATAGTTAATGCCTGAATAGGCACACAATATTTAATTGAGGTGAACTGCTAATGCCTCCGAAGAAGAGCACGGCTTGAAACATGTCAGGCTGATCTTCTATTGAATAAATCATGATCTTTGTTTATAAACATATGCAATTCAGCATCTATTATCAAGACAATGGGCCTCATTATTAGCATGGCGGTACAGTGATAATGGTGCGGTAAGGCACGAGCACCGTTGCTACTGCACCGCCATACTCCGAGTTGTGCTCACGGGTGCCTGACAGCCCACCAGGTCTGACCTGGCGGGTTGTGTGGCACCCACGAGCACAACTCGCGGATGCACCGGCACCATTACAAATGGTGCCGGTGCATCCCCACTCCCCATTCCCATTCAACCCTATTGGTATGGGGAGTGCATCCACACCGCCACACGCAAATGGGCAATTACTGGTCCACCGAATTCGGAATAGACCGGTAATTCCCCATTCACGGGTGCTGGTGTCGGATGCAAGTTTGGCGGTACCCGTGCCTGTCTTACAAGCACGGCTACCGCTAAACTCCTAATGAGGCCCAATGTGCGCAGTGTGATTGTACTGTTTTAGATGTAAGTTATTATGTCAGCGGTGGTGTGCAGAGTGTCATTCGAGTTCTATGAGAGAGCAGATGTGTGCCGATAGAGGCTGCACCATTATCTACTTCCAAAGGCATGGATTGTGAGTGCGAAAAAACATCATTTAAAATCAAGAGAACACCTACAATTGGTAAATTCTGCATCACTCTGATACATCTGGGTTGATAACTTATGGTTATTAGGTGATTAACTTCAAAACTCCACTAAGCCACAGAGGCGGCATTTTGCCAACACCAACATTACAGATAGTCGAGCACATTCTAAAACTGCCTGGAAGCCATAACTAGGTCGCTCTCATGGACTTAGCTAGGTGTGGCACCCTGATAAATTGCAAGACAGAAACTTTGGTTGCCCTCATGGGCTTCACTACTTGCAGCACCCTGGTAACCTTCACAACCCTTCCAGGAGCTGTACACCAGCTATCACCAGCGACTCTGTCTAAGTGGAAAAGCTGCTCAGTATCTGTATCAATCTAAGTGCAATATATTACCCAACCTCAGTGTTCATCTGAGTGCGCATACGCTGCCCACTCTCAGGATCATCTAATTGCAATATGTTGCTCCCATCAGACAGATCAGGTGCAGAGAGAAAAGCCCACCTTCGAGATGCCTTAAAGAGTAATCCATTGTCCACCTCTAAGTAGTCCAGATGCAGCGCATTATCCACGCCTCTAGTCCATCCAGGTGCCACACATTTCTCGCCTTCAAGAGTCGATCAAAGTGAATTTCCTTATCCCCCCTCAGCGTTCTTCTGAGTGTGATATGCTAAAAACTGTCATTTCAACCCAATTCAATAAGTTTCCCCCATCAAGGCAGTTCAAGTGCAGAGAAAATGCCCGCCCACAGAAAGCATTGAAGAATCACACATTGCCCACTCTTGGACAGTCTGAATGCATCACATAGTCTACTCCTAAATCTATTCAGGTGCAACACATTACCCACCATAAGGTAGTCATTCCTGTGCATCACATTGCCCCTTCAAATCCATGCAGGCGCAAAAACCATACCTGCTTTGGAAGGTCTTCCGAGTGGGGGAAGTAGGACGCCCCGCAAAACTCTACCGGGCGCTCTACCCTGTCTCTTCAGGTGGGATGGGCGAAGCAGCAGCACAGGGTAGCGAAACGAGAGAGGGCTGGAGCAGGGACCAGATGAATGTCAGAGGAGTGATTTGAAGTAACTAAATGGGGGAGTGGGAGCTTTGTCAACAGTGGAGAGAAAAGGGGAGAGGGTTGGAGCAGGGACCAGAAGAAAGAGAGAGGTGTTTCAGGTTGTGGGTGGAAAAGCCAGCTTTTAAGAGTCTTCCTGAGATGAAGGGTGAGGTGAAGGAAGTTCCAGATGGTCTGTCTTTGCCCCCATTCCTGTGCGAGAAGAGACAGAGGAGTCATACAATGTGGGTTTGTGTCTCACTCCTGTGAGAGAGGAGAGATGTTGAAATTCATTCTTTTTCCCTACCCCTGCGAGACAGGAGGGTCATAATAATTGAGTGTGACCCCTCACCAATGTGGGGTATAAGAGATGTATATTTCAATCTGTGCCCAAAATGCTGTGAGAAACAAGAAATGTAAAAATGTAGTTTGTACCATCACTCCTCAGAGACAGGAGAGATAGGAGTGTTGTAAAGTGAGTGTATGGCCAACTCCTGTGAGACAGGAGAGATGACAAATTTCAGTGCATGCCCTCAACCCTCTGAGAAAGGAGGTACATGTAAATCTGCCTTTGTCAGACAGGATTGATCTAAGAATTAAGGGTGTGCTGTCAGCCCTATGAGAAAGGAGAGACATACAGAAACCAGTATATCTCCCCACTCTTGTCAGAGAGAAGAGATTAATTATATCTGTGCCCTTACTTCAGCAAGACAGGTGAGAAATTAAGATTGAATACCCTCACCCATGTGAGACAGGATAAATCTAGATATCAGTCTGTGCCCCAATCCTTTGAGACAGGAGAGACATAAAAAATGAAGTGCATATCCAACTCTTGTGAGAAAGGAGGGATGAACAAAATCATCCTATGCCCTCACCCCTGTGAGAGAGGACGGATGTAAACATTGAGTGTGTTCACTCAACCCAACAAGAAAGGAGAGACAGAAATATTGAGTGTGTGCCCTCACACCTGTCAGTGAGGAAAGACATGAACATTTAAGTGCTTGCCTTATCCCTCAGATACAGAACAGACATACAATTTGGTCCGTCATCACTCCCGCAAAACAAAAGAGACATAGAAAATTAGTGTGTGTACCCACTCCTGCAAGAGAGGGGAGACGTAGAAATGGAGTATGTTCCATCACACCGATGGGAGAAGGAAGAAGGGAGTTGGAAAAACTCAGCCTATGCCACCACTCCTGCAAGACAGGAGGGATGTTATAACTGAGCCATTTTATCCACCCCACTGTGAGACAGGATTTATACAATTAAATGTGGCCCCACTACTGAGAGACAAGAGAGACATAAACATTCACTCTATCAACCAAATCTGGCGTGAACGGAGAGATGAAAAATTGAGTGTGTGCTGTCAATCCTGCAAGACAGGAGAATTATTAATCTCAGAGTGTGATCCCATACATGTGAGGTAGATTTAGAAATTATCATCTGTTCCTCCACTCCTGTAAGAGAGAGACATCTGTACTCTCACCCTGTGAGACAGGAGAGACATACATTTCAGCCTGTGCCCCAAATCCTACAAGAAAGAAGAAATGTAAACATGAAGTTTGTTACCCTTGAGAGACGGGAGAGACATAACACTCAGTCAATGCCCACCCTCCTGCAACCCAGGAGTGTTGTAAATGTTGGTCTATTACCCCACTCCTGCAAGACAGGAGAGACATACACATTTAGTGTGTTCCCCCAATCTTTTGAGTAAAGTGATATGTAAATATTCTGTCTATAAACATGCAAACGCACCCCTTCGATACAGGAGAGATGTACATTTCAGTTTGTCCCTTCATTCCTAAAGGGAGAGAAATACATTTCAGACTTTCCTTCCAGTCATGCGAGAAAGGATAGGAATAAAATGTTATTTGTTCCTCTATTCCTGCAAGACAGGAGATACATTACAATTGTGTGTGTTTGCACAGACCTGCAAGGCAGGAGCAATGCAAACTACAGTCTGAGTCCCCACTTCTGTGAGACAGGAAATACATGCAAATCGAGTGTATGCCCAACCTGTGTCAGGCAGGAGGGATACAAAATTCAGTCTGTGACCTCACTCCTTTGAGAGATGAGAGACATATCAAATTTTATATTTGGCCCCTGCGAGAGAGGGGAGATGTAATCATTCAACTCAGTGAGAGAGGAGTGATTTGAAAAATGAGACATTGGGCCTCATTACGACTCAGGCGGTAAGGGGTTTACGGCGGCGTAAACAGCGCCGACCCTTACCGCCTGAGTACGAGGTCCCTTAGCGCCATGGAGGTTTTAACACCTGCTTTTAGCAGGTGTTAAAATCCATGGCGCTAAGGGACCATGGAGTTAATTACGCCACCGTAATTTACGGTGGCGTAATTAACGCCTTCCCCACTCCCATTATGCCCTATGGGGCAAAAATGGGAATGGGGAAGGGTAAATGGGGATTGGGGACTTACCGCCCCGCCAACCTCGGAATGGGGCGGTAAGTCCGCCAACCACCATGGCGTAAACATAGTTTACGCCATGGTGGTAAAGTCACGGCCCAGGCGGTAACTTACCGCCTGGGTCGTAATGAGACCCATTGTCCCTCACCCCTGGAAGACAGGAAAGATGCAACATTTCAGTGTATGCCCTCACCAATGCGGGACAGGAGAGACTTACAGGGTAATTCATAGAATTTCGCAGAAAAGTGTCGCAAGCGGCTGGCGCAGAGTGTCCGCGTGCGATTGTCTGCGCCAGGCACGTGCGCTAAAACCGATTTCCGCGCACAGCGTATTCATGGATTTTAGGCTCCCAAACCAGCCGTGGCGCAGAGTATCGCAGCGACCCTGCAGCAGCTCCAGTAACGCCCCCAAGAACGCCCTCGCGCAAGGAAAAGCCATCAAAATCGCTAAATCATCGCAAAGGGCTGCACTAACCCTGGACCAGTTTACAGGGCTTCCAAACAAGGAACGCAAAGCGGGTAACGTGCATATCAGGGGTACACGTGAAGTTATACACGCGATTAGCCAGGGTACGTGTATTACAGGGGTACGCAGGAAGTTTAACACGCGATTGGCCAGGGTACGTGTATTACAGGGGTGCGGGAATTATCACACGCGATTTGGCTGGGTACGTGTATTACAGGGGTACACAGGAAGTTGTACACGCGATTCGGCTGGGTACGTGTATTACAGGGGTGCGGGAATTATCACACGCGATTTGGCTGGGTACGTGTATTACAGGGGTACACAGGAAGTTTTACACGCGATTCGGCTGGGTACGTGTATTACAGGGGTGCGCGGGAATTCTCACATGCGATTTGGCCAGGTACGTGTATTACAGGGGTGCGCGGGAATTATCACACGCGATTTGGCTTGTTCGTGTATTACAGGGGTACGCGGGAAGTTTAACACGCGATTGGCCAGGGTACGTGTATTACAGGGGTACATGTGAAGTTTTACACGCGATTAGCCAGGACACGTGTATCACAGGGGTACGCGGGAATTATCACACGCGATTTGGCTTGGTACGTGTATTACAGGGGTGCGTGGGAAGTTACACACGCGATTAGGCTGGGTGGGTCCTCACAGGTGTTCCCTGTACACCCTCCACGGCCCCTGCAGGCAGCCCACAAAACAGGGGACTACCCTGCACACCTGCTCATGTCCCCCTGCACCCCCACCCCCCAGCAGTGCAGGGGCACCCTCCACCAGGCCCCCACTCATGTCTACCACCACCCCCACCCCCTAGCCACCAGGGGCACCCTCCACCAGGCCCCCACTCAGGTCTACCACCACCCCCACCCCCCGCCACCAGGGGCACCCTCCACGAGGCCCCCACTCATGTCTCCCACCACCCCCACCCCCCAGCAGTGCAGGGGCACCCTCCACCAGGCCCCCACCCATGTCTACCACCACCCCCACCCCCCAGCAGTGCAGGGGCACCCTCCACCAGGCCTCCACTCATGTCTCCCACCACCCCCACCCCCAGCAGTGCAGGGGCAGCCTCCACCAGGCCCCCACTCATGTCTACCACCACCCCCACCCCCCAGCAGTGCAGGGGCACCCTCCACGAGGCCCCCACTCATGTCTCCCACCACCCCCACCCCCCAGCCACCAGGGGCACCCTCCACCAGGCCCCCACTCATGTCTACCACCACCCTCACCCCCCCGCCACCAGGGGCACCCTCCACCAGGCCCCCACTCATGTCTCCCACCACCCCCACCCCCCAGCCACCAGGGGCACCCTCCACCAGGCCCCCACTCATGTCTACCACCACCCCCACCCCCTAGCCGCCAGGGGCAGCCTCCACCAGGCCCCCACTCATGTCTACCACCACCCCCACCCGCCAGCCACCAGGGGCACCCTCCACCAGGCCCCCACTCATGTCTCCCACCACCCCCACCCCCTAGCCACCAGGGGCAGCCTCCACCAGGCCCCCACCCATGTCTACCACCACCCCGACCCCCCCAGCAGTGCAGGGGCACCCTCCACCAGGCCCCCACTCATGTCTCCCACCACCCCCCAGCAGTGCAGGGGCAGCCTCCACCAGGCCCCCACTCATGTCTACCACCACCCCCACCCCCCAGCCACCAGGGGCACCCTCCACCAGGCCCCCACTCATGTCTCCCACCACCCCCACCCCCCAGCCACCAGGGGCACCCTCCACCAGGCCCCCACTCATGTCTACCACCACCCTCACCCCCCCGCCACCAGGGGCACCCTCCACCAGGCCCCCACTCATGTCTCCCACCACCCCCACCCCCCAGCCACCAGGGGCACCCTCCACCAGGCCCCCACTCATGTCTACCACCACCCCCACCCCCTAGCCACCAGGGGCAGCCTCCACCAGGCCCCCACTCATGTCCCCTATCACCCCCACCCCCCCAGTCACCAGGGGCAGCCCCCACCAGGCCCCCACTCATGTCCCCTATCACCCCCACCCCCCAGCAGTGCAGGGGCAGCAGGCAGTCAGGCAGCAGCAGGTGGGAGCGTGCTCGGGCTCTGGGGGGCAGTAGTTCGGCCTTCCGGGCAGGAGCGTGGTATTCCGTGTGCGTACGCGTGGCCAGCTTGGTACGGATTGATTTTGCACGTGAAAATCCTGCACGTCAGCGTGAAAACTGAGGAAAGGCCCTCAGCGCGTAAGCGCGTCTGTGACGTGACCCGCACAGGTGTTTCCCACACAGCACGTGATGACAGAGCACACGTGGAAAGACTGCACGTCAGAGTGTAATCGCGTGTGATTGGTGGAAATGGCCCTACACGCAGAAGTGACAAAGCGTGTGATTGGTGGAAATGGCCCTACACGCAGAAGTGACAAAGCGTGTAATTGGTGGAAATGGCCCTACACGCAGAGGTGACAAAGCATGTAATAGGTGGAAATGGCCCTAGCGCGTACACGCCGCGTAAGTGACGCTGGACGTGTGGGCCTGCATAAAAGGTACGTGTAGAACACCATTTCCTTGTACGTGCTTTTCGTGGAGAGCGAGTGGGTGAATTCTGTACTTCTTGTCGTTTCACACGCGATTTACTTCACGGCGTTTCAAGTTCGTATTCCCTGTTACCTCTGACAGCTTTTTCTCTTTTTTCTCTTTTACTGGTTTACCTGGGCCTGTTCCCTCAAACAGTGTTCCCTTCTACTGTTGTCCTGTCTCCTCAGACAGCGGACAAATCTTCTTTTGGCGGGGTGTTGCCAACCAAACGTGCTCCTTTTACACGCTCGTTTACCAGGCAGACGGTGAGTCACGCACGTATCTAACATCTGTGCTTGCCCCGTGTGTAGCCTACCCCTTCAGAGGTCATTCTAGGCTGCGTGTGAAACGCATACGTTCATTCTTGTGTTTCTGGGTGCCACAGCGTAGTGCAGGTTTTTCTTTCTGCACACGTGGTCTAGGAGGGGTTGCGTGCACGTCATCTCCCTTTTTTGGGCCTCCTGTGCGTTGCGTGACCCGTCATCTTTCCCCAGGGGTTACATTCAGCCTTGCTAGAGCACTAGGGTACAATTACCATCTGGTACCCAACCCCTTTGACCTCCAATTGCCCAGGACAATAGTCTACATCCACTCCCTTACGCACATTAACATCAGTGCCATGGCTGGGAGGCGAGGATTCCGTAAGGGTGGCAAAGGTGGAAGAGCCACAAGTGGTGGCCGTGGTGGATCCGGTAGGGGACGTGGTCGTAACTTGCAGGGTGAGCCTGTCCCCCCATGTGTGGAGGACCAGTCACGGGCACCCATAATCCCCCCCCCCCTCCCATTGAGGCTGATGTGGCTGACACCATCCATGCTCAGCCCTTGTTGGACCAGCCCATTGTGGCACCAGACCTGGCTGACTCCATGGCTGACTTCCAGGTCAGCAGGGCTACGACACGTGCGCTGGTGCACGTTGATGCCATCATGCCACGCGGATCTGGGGCAGCAAGGTCATCTGCTGCACCAAGGAGGCAGGGCGGAGAGGCTGCAGGGGCAGCTGCGGCTCCATCCACCCCAGCCCTCACACACCCAGCCAGGACAGTGTCGGTCCTAGTCCATGCTGCTGACATTCCCCCTGACACCATCACACTAGAGCCAATGCCTGCACCAACTCCCATGCTGAGTGTGCAATCCCACACTCCTGATACAGAGTCCACCAGGGCTCCTGCCCCTAGTGTCCAGAGCGGCGCAGTACACTCAGGATCACCACCACCTTCCAAGCGGAAGAGGAAGAGTGCTCGTCCGGCACAGGCTGATGCCCCAGACACGGCTACACAGTCCGGCACGTCCAGGAAGCCCAGCTTCACGGATGACGAACTGAATGCACTTGTCGAGTATGTGTCCGGACATGACAACGAGATGGTCATTGTTGCAGGATCCAAGACCACACCTGCACAACGCCAGGCACACTGGCAGACCGTTGCGGACATCGTAAGTGCCCTTGGAATCGTGAGGCGCACAGCCAATGATTGCTATAAGCGCTGGAATGACCTAAAGCGCAGGGCAAAGAGTAAGCTGGCCTCAAGTCATGCCGCAACTCTAGTGACTGGAGGTGGGTCTCCAGTAGTAGACATGGAACTCACTCCACATGAGTCAGTCGCTGGGACCTACGTCACGGAGGAACAGATCCAAGGCGTGGGAGATCTGGCTGATTACGAGGCATTGTCCGGTGAGTGCACATGCATGTGTGTGTCATCCATGTGCATGGTGTGTGTGTGAGGGCTTCTGTTCGGGTGCCAGGTGAGAGTGTGTGCGCCTGAGTCGTATGGGTCAGCCATGTGCTTCATGCAATCCTTCCTGCGCAGCTGCATTTGGCCATAGCAGTATCCCTTCTGCCAACAGTAGACATCTAGCCCAACTGCACGCCAGTTGCCCTTGAAGTGTCACCTTGCCACAACATATTTGCTTCTTTTTCACTGTTCATTCAGTCAGTTTGTTTGCATTCCACCACTTTCACTAGGCATGTCGCTGTCCACTAGTCACATGTCTGACATGGGTATGGTAAAGTGGAGTGACTTTGTTACCTGGATATCATTAGTACACACATGTCCCTGTGCAATTGGACCATTTCAGACTGGCAGCTCCAGGTGAAAAATCTGACCTGTTAGAATTAGAAAAGCAATTACATGCGGGAACTGGACTGAATGAATAGGTGCTGCCCTCCTCTCCATCTTCACTCAATAGCAATGGTACATGCCATCTGTGTGATGGCATGTGTGTTTCACCTGCCAATCACAGGCCAATGTGTGATGCCACTGCCAGGCAGCATGCAGAAAATGTGTTCATCTTCCATCTTGGTGTCATCAGTGTGTGCCATTTGCCTGCACTTCATACGCAGTGAGGGTGCATGCATGGGAGGGTTTTAGTCATGTGGGACATGTGTCAATCATGTACTGGTTCTCTTGCTTCTCAGCCCTCAATGTGTGCCATGGTGCTAATGCCTGTTTCCACTTCTTTGTTTTCATGTCTTTGCAGGGGAAGACGCACCTGATACTGCTGGGGTTGTGGAGATGGTGCAGACCCAGGAGGGGTCCGAGGGCCGACCAACCACCAGTGAGGGACGTGGTGTGGTGGTGGGGGAGAACCCACAAGTGCTGCAGGTCGTGCTCTCAAGGGGTGTCTCTGGCTGCACCTCCCCCGAGCTGTACTCAGGTGTTGATTCGGATGAGACCTACGTGCCGTCGCAGGTGAGTGTTCCAGGGAGGGATTCTGTTCTGTCTCACCCACCTGCACCAGGGTCAGAACCCTCCATGGGGATGTCAGTGTTGGCAGCTACGCCTTCGGTGGTTACGGATGCAGGGTCACGCTCCGCGACATCTGATCCTGTTCCTGGGCCAGCAGATCAGAGGGGGAATGCAGTCCTGCAGCCTCAGGCAGTGCCGGCACAGCAAGGCGCAGTTCGCCTTGCCCCAGACAGGTGTGGTGCCCGCCGACGTGGTGGCCGTACGCCACCCGGCAATACCGCATGGGAGCAATCCATTTACGGTATAGCAACCCAACAGGCTGCATCATCCGAGATGATGGCTCAGGCCATGGATAGGGTGGCCACTTCCATTGTCCCCCCAGAAAGGCTGATGGAGCGACTAGAGCAGGCAACCGACTCCATCTGCCAGTCACACAGGGAGGACATGTTGGGGTCCAACAGGGACAGGCGGGCGGCACTGGCGACTCTGCAGGAGGCCATCTCCATTGAGTCCCAGGGCCACAGGGAAGCCCTGAGGCAGGAGCTCCTTCACCTCAGGACGACTCTTGTTGAGCTTGAGGCTTCAACACACCAAAGGACAGAACAGCAGCTGGAGCGTCTCACCCGTACGCTCTCAGCTGAGATGCAGGCAACGAGGGCGGAGGTCCGGGCATCCCGTGAGTTGTTGCATGGGGACCTCCGCACACTCATCCTCCAGAACCAGACCTACCACACCCGCATGCTTGCAGCCATGGAGGAGCAGACTAGGGCCTTGCGTGGCTGCCTCCCATAGTGCAACCACCTCCGGATGCAGCTGCACAGGGTGATAATAGCGACAGCAGTGATACTCCCACAATAGGGTAGCCGTGTGGGCCATGAGCCCATGGAGGTGTTTTATCCTCCCAGGATCCACGCAGGTGGGTTCTGGTGTGCATCCTGTCCTCGGACCTCCTAGGTGGCCTCCCCAACCCCCCCGGGCCCATCAATGGCCATTTTTGATTGTTTCTTATTTTTATTTTGATTTCTTTTATTCCCAATTTTTTTGGGACGATCTGTTGGCTTCCGTGGTTCCTGTGGGCATACGCTGCATTGTGGCTGGGTACATGCAGGCTTGTAATGTATTTGGTTCAGATGCTTGGGTTTGAGTCACACACACCCCTCCTGCTTCCCGTTTCCATGGGCTTGCAAAGGGTGTGCCCAAGTGACAGTGAATTACACAGTGACGTTGGACTCCCATGAGCTGTGTGGCCAGTCTGTAGTCAATACTGTGTATACATTCCTAGTGCATATTGCTGTTGTGTTGTACACTGCATGTTGCATTGATGTGTAACTCTTCTTCTGTGTCTACCTCCCAATTTGCAGGTCCCTTCCTCATGTCCACACAGGGACCTCTAGTCTGGAGATGGGGTCCATGTTGGCAGCAGTGCACCTACAACTCTACATGGCGACAACACTGCACAGTTGGTAGTGGTGGGAGTGCAGGCATTTCCAGGTGGTGAGACTACTAATATGTGATGTCATGTTAATGGTACTACGTGCTCAAGTATGTTGTTGGTCCGGCATTGCTGTGAGCATTTCAGGTGTTGCAGGTTTCTAATAGTGCCACTGTACATAGTGAGACTGATGTCATGTTGTGGGGATTACTTTGTTTACCTGCAATTAGCATGACATGGCACGGTGTGTCGTGTGGCGGTGCTGGGGTTGGGTTGGCTGACATGGCACTGTCCTCTTGTTGCGTTTTGCAAGTGGTTATTCATTTTAGCTGCTTCAATGTGTAACTTCACAAAACTGCATTGGTGGTGTCTGTGTGGGTAGGGATGCACACATTGTGACACTTCCAGGTGAACAATCTCAGGCTGACATGGTATTCCCGGTTCATTCTCCAGACATTCAGGATCAGTGTCAGGTTGAGTCATCATTGATTGTCAGATGGAATGTGCCAGGGCAGTGTGCACTCCACAGGGGTGTGATTTCTATGTGAAGTAATTAGCCACTAGCTGTGTACGGGCTGCCTCCCCCCGTGCCCTTTCCCCTCCCATGCGCAGCGGCTGTGCATGTGGTTGGGGATGTGGGGCCACCACCATGTCCACGGCCAGGCCCCGGCGTGTTGCAACGTTGTGCAGGACACATGCTGCCACTATGATCCTGCACACTACTGGGGGAGCGTATAACAGCTGCCCGCCAGAACGGTCAAGGGAGCGAAAGCGTGACTTTAGCACTCCGAATGTGCGCTCCACTATGCCCCTGGTTGTAATGTGGGCTGTGTTATATCTTACCTGGGGTGGCGTGGTGGGGTTCCGAATTGGCGTCATCATGTGTGGGCTGAGAGGGTAGGCACTGTCCCCTGTGGAGGTGGTGATTGGTATCATTGGTGGGGTTGTGACCTTGCTCAGTATCCAACATGCATGCATGTGCAGTGGCATACATACTCACCAAGCAGCCATGTATCGCCATGCCGCCCAGCTTCTAGGTCCCGGCTTAGGGTGGACATTCGGTAAATGAAGCTGTCGTGGGTGGAGCCGGGATAGTTGGCATATACTGAGGTGATGATTCCCTTGGCATTACATGCTACCTGCACGTTGATGGAATGCCAGTGCTTGCGGTTCCTATAGATGTGCTCAGATGCCCTGGGGGGACGTAGAGCCACATGGGTGCAGTCGATGGCACCTAGCACTTTGGGGAATCGTGCCACAGCATAAAAATCCAGGGCGGCAGCATGCCTTTCTGCAGGTGTTCTGGGCAGGTATATGTGCCTGCGGGCTGATGGGCGTGCAGTGATGATGTTCAAGACCTGGTGTAGGCAGCGTGACTGGGTGGCCTGTGACACCCCACCCACTATGGCACTTGTCCGCTGAAATGATCCAGTGGCTAAGAAGTGCAGTACATTGAGGACCTTCTCCAGGGGGCTGAGTGCTTGGGAGCACAGGGTGGGTGATGTGAGGTCATCCTCCCACTCACTCACCAGGTCCAGTATAATGTGTGGTGGAAACCTGTAACTCCCATACACCTGGTCATCAGGCATCCCGAAAAGGCTGGTTCTGGGTGTGAATATTCTGGCCCTGACTATCCTCCTCCTCCTCCTTTGGTAGCCCACTGCCACTGCTGCTAGGAACGGTATGTTCATCCTGGCGTCTGAGCTTGTTATTGTTAAAGTCCGCAAATTTATGCTTTGCGCGTGTTCTAGGCGAGCGTGTGACCCGCGCACCCCTGGAATCCAGTTCCCAGTCCAATAGCGTGTGGAAATTCACACGCACCACTGGATACAGCGTGTGACCCGCGCACCCCTGGAATCCAGTTCCCAGTCCAATAGCGTGTGGAAATTCACACGCACCACGGGATACAGCGTGTGACCCGCGCACCCCTGGAATCCAGTTCCCAGTCCAATAGCGTGTGGAAATTCACACGCACCACGGGATACAGCGTGTGACCCGCGCACCCCTGGAATCCAGTTCCCAGTCCAATAGCGTGTGGAAATTCACACGCACCACGGGATACAGGTTCGCTGACGTACTTGCGTGTGTAAGTGCCCGCGCACCCATTAAATACACGTACATAGGCCAATCGCGTGTACGCGCACTTTTGTCCAATTACACGCGGTGACACTCTGACGTGCAGTATCTCCACGTGTGCCCCGTCATCACGTGCTGAGTGGGGAACATGGGGAACACCCGTGCGGGTCACGTCACAGACGCGCTTACGCGCTGAGGGACTCTGGTCCAATAGAATTGCGTATGCGTGCTGACGCGCTTACGCGCTAAGGGCCTTTCCTCGGATTTCACGCTGACGTGCAGGATTTTCACGTGCCAAATCACTCCGTATCAAGCTGGCCACGCGAAAACACACGGAAGACCACGCTCCTGCCCAGAAGGCCGAGTTACTGCCCCCCAGTGCCCCGAGCAGCCTCCCACGTGCCATCTGCTGCTGCCTGCCTGCCTGCCTGCTGCCACCGTGCCCTGCCATTTGGTGCCTGCACATCAGCCATCTGCAGGGGTCCAGTTGCTGTGTCCACCCCTGCTGGAACTGAAGACTCCCGACTGGGATTACATCGCTCCACAGCCCAGCCCCAGGACCCAGTTGCCCACCCACACCTGCTTCTGGGGTTGCCATGTCGGGCACTTCCACATCTGGCACCAGTGGCAACCCCAGGCCAGAGGGGCAGAGGGGCACCAGCTTCACTGACACCGAAGTTGGTGTCCTGGTGGAGCATGTCCTGGGGCAGTATGATGCCCTCTTTGGATCGTCCCGCGCCAGCAAGGAAGGACGGCAGAGGATCTGGGCCGACTGTGTGGTTGCCATCAACGCGGAGGGGGTGGCAACCCGCGACGTCCTGAAGATCAAGAAGCGCTGGGAGGACTTGAGGTCCAGGACCCTTGTGAAGGCCCGGCGCCTCGTGGAGGGGGGCCGGGGCCGCATGAGTTCCATACAGATGAGGGTCCTGGAACGCGTACGCCCAGCGCTCCACGCCCAGATCCTTGAGAGGGAGGCCCGTCTGGAGTTGAGCGGTAAGTGTCCATGCATTACTGTGTGAGACAGGGCATGTTGCGGTGTGCTGGTTCTATGATACCTGCCTGTATGTGTGCCATAGGCCATGTATGCATGTATGTGTGCAGGGACATCATGGTAATGCATGTGCGACCAGTGATGTGTGATGCACATGGTTGTGCATTTGTTGAAATGCCGCATGGGGAGCCCTATGCAGATTTTGAACATGAGAGCATGCCACTCTCTGTACCTGGACATGGGTGGGGGTGAGGGATGGGTGCTGATGCCAGGTACATATATGGTAGCCATGTCTGTGTGCCTGACCTGCGTGTCTGTGACTTGTGCATGCCATGGATGCATGACACATGTGTGTGACAATGCACAGATTCAGTAAAGCAGCCAAATTACCCTTGTATCCGCTGTGTTTGGTGTGTTTGGGGCCAGATGGATGTGACTGAGGTGAAGTGTGTGCATGTGATAGGCATGAGCCATGATGCATGTGAGTTACATATCATTGAATGTTTCAAGAGTCCATTGGACATGCATGGAAATGTCCATGGCATGCACCATGCCTGTTACTGTGTGTGTTTTGCCTGGACTGACCCATGTGTTGTGGAGGGACATGATGGAAGTGTACTTTGACAGTGGTGCTCATCTGCTATTGCTTCCTGTCTAGGGGACCATTGTACAGTGCCCTGATGCTTGTGTTCTTTGTCTCCCTCTACGCAGCGGCTAGTGAAGAAGAGGGCGGAGACGGCGCTGTGGAGCAAGGCGGCGGGGATGCCCCCACGGCTGCAGCGGAAGGGGTGGGTGAGATCCCACAGGGGCCTGCTACGGTGGGAGACGGTGAGGAGCCATCCAGGTTGGTGGTTTGCACAGAGGAGGAGGAGGCCGCCACTGGGGCACACATGGGGCCTGGTGGGGGCATCCCTGCTGGTGCAAGTGGTGCAGTCCAGGGCCAGGGGCAGGAGGCAGCACAGGTCACCGTGGAGGGGCCTGTGCATGTCGCTGTCCCTGACCCTGTGAGTGCACCACCATGCACCAGCAGGGATGCCCCGTCCCAGGCCTGTCCGCAGGTAGAGGGGATGTCCATGTCACCTGACTCCCCTCCACCTGCGGACGTGGGAACCCCTGGCCGTGTGGAGAAGGTCCTGATTGGGGTCGCGATGCGCACGGCTGTGATTCGTGATGCCGTGCGTGCTTCCCGGGAGGAGCACGCACGTCATCACGAAGTGCACCGTGCCGACGTGGCCCAATTGGGATCGGCCATGTTCGGGGGTTTCCTGCATGTGTTGGCCAATGTGGCGGCCCTCTCCTCCTCTGTGCAGGCTATCCACCAGTCGTTCTCCTTGCCGTCTTCCAGCCCAGATGCCACCAGGGCCCCCTGTGGTCCTGCCCCGACCAATGCAGCCAGCTCGGTGGGGATCCCATCCCTGCCACAGTCGGGAGTCAGAGATCCAGCAGGGGTGGACACCACAGCAACTGGACCCCAGCAGATGGAGGATGTGACGGCATCATCGGGCAGGGCACGTGCACGACGGCGTCGGTGGTTTCCATCAGCCTGGATGCCGTCGTGCTGGCACAGGCAGTTGCGTCGGAGGCAGCAGCAGGCTCAACGTGGGAGGCATCATGGCTCGGGGCCATCAACATCAGGGGTGCAGGCATCGGCCGGAGGGCAGGAGAACCCTGGAATGGGAGTGGCTTCCGTGTGGGAGCGGTTGTGCCAGCGGATAGGTGCGGAGCGGCAGCGGGCAGAGGAGGAACGGCTCACGATGGTCAGGGCGGAGGACTCCATGCGGAGGGCGCTGAGGCGCGCTGAGTGCCTCGAGGGTCTTCGCAGGGAGTTTGAGCTTGACACTGCGTTATCCCTGCGGGACCGCGGGGCCAGGGAACATGCCCGCCTCCAAGCCATTGACCAGGAGTTCGATGATGCCCTGGCCCATGACAACAACCAGTGAGCCGTCCGAATAGCCCGCTGCCTTTGTATATAGTTGTATAGTTAGGGTTAGGTTTCCTTTGTTTTTTTGATTTTTTTTTGGTTGCGATTGGACAATGCACCACTTTTTTGTATATAGTTCAGTTTTTAGTTAGTAGTCATAGTTAGGTTTAATTTGGTTGGGCTCATGGACCCAGGATGATCTTCTTCATGGTTCTTCATTGGCTTATTTTAATTTTTCAGATCATTTTCTTGGACATTCATCTTGTTTTGTTTGATTTGCTTTGTGTTTTTTCTTATTTCATTTCCATTGTACTTGCTGTTCAATACATATTTTTTTTTATTCTTCAATGTGTCGTATCATCTCATTGCTTTCAGGCATGTCATGTTGGGTGTTTTGTCATTCACTTGCAGCCATTGTGTGTGACAGACATGTGTTCAATTGCATTATTTAAATTGGGGGTGTAACATGTAATTGCCTTTGATATGTGGGTGGGTGTGATAGTTGGTTGGGCCTTTTGGCAGGGGAGGATGGCCATTACGGACATGATTGGGGAATGTTGGGACCCAGGTGCAGGGGGGCATGGATTGGACATGGGTGGGGGCCTGCTGGCAGGTGCCCCACAGTACTGGGGGGGTGGGGGTGGTGGGAGACATGAGTGGGGGCCTGGTGGAGGCTGCCCCTGCACTGCTGGGGGTGGGGGTGGTGGGAGACATGAGTGGGGGCCTGGTGGAGGGTGACCCTGCAATGCTGGGGGGTGGGGGTGGTGGGAGACATGAGTGGGGGCCTGGTGGAGGGTGACCCTGGTGGCTGGGGGGTGGGGGTGGTGGGAGACATGAGTGGGGCCCTGGTGGAGGGTGACCCTGCACTGCTGGGGTGTGGGGGTGGTGGGAGACATGAGTGGGGGCCTGGTGGAGGGTGACCCTGGTGGCTGGGGTGTGGGGGGGGTGGGAGACATGAGTGGGGGCCTGGTGGAGGGTGCCCCTGGTGGCTGGGGGGTGGGGGTGGTGGGTGACATGAGTGGGGGCCTGGTGGAGGCTGCCCCTGCACCGCTGGGGTTTGGGGGGGTGGGAGACATGAGTGGGGGCCTGGTGGAGGGTGCCCCTGGTGGCTGGGGGTGGGGGTGGTGGGAGACATGAGTGGGGGCCTGATGGAGGGTGCCCCTGGTGGCTGGGGGGTGGGGGTGGTGGGAGACATGAGTGGGGGCCTGGTGGAGGGTGACCCTGCACTGCTGGGGGGTGGGGGTGGTGGGAGACATGAGTGGGGGCCTGGTGGAGGGTGACCCTGGTGGCTGGGGGGTGGGGGTGGTGGGAGACATGAGTGGGGGCCTGGTGGAGGGTGACCCTGCACTGCTGGGGTGTGGGGGTGGTGGGAGACATGAGTGGGGGCCTGGTGGAGGGTGCCCCTGGTGGCTGGGGGGTGGGGGTGGTGGGAGACATGAGTGGGGGCCTGGTGGAGGGTGACCCTGCACTGCTGGGGGGTGGGGGTGGTGGGAGACATGAGTTGGACATGGGTGGGGGCCTGCTGGCAGGTGCCCCACAGTGCTGGGGGGTGGGGGTGGTGGGGGACATGAGTTGGACATGGGTGGGGGCCTGCTGGCAGGTGCCCCACAGTGCTGGGGGGTGGGGGTGCAAGGGGACATGAGTTGGTGTTCATTAGTTCAAGGAGACATGTGCCTTTGCTGGGGGGCATGCCCATGGTGGGTGGGCTGCCTGCGGGACATGACAGGGATGCAGGGTAGTCCCCTGTGGTGTGGGCTGCCTGCAGGGGCCGTGGAGGGTGTACAGGGTACACCTGGGAGGACCCACACTGTCAAATCACATGTGGAACTTCCCGCGCACCCCTGAAATTCACGCGCCCAGGCTATTCGCGTGTGGAACTTCCCGCGCACCCCTGAAATACATGCGCCCAGGCTGTTCGCGTGTGGAACTTCCCGCGCACCCCTGAAATACACGCGCCCAGGTTGTTCGCGTGTGGAACTTCCCGCGCACCCCTGAAATACACGCGCCCAGGCTTTTCGCGTGTGGAACTTCCCGCGCACCCCTGAAATACACGCGCCCAGGCTATTCGCGTGTGGAACTTCCCGCGCACCCCTGAAATACACGCGCCCAGGCTATTCGCGTGTGGAACTTCCCGCGCACCCCTGAAATACACGCGCCCAGGCTATTCGCGTGTGGAACTTCCCGCGCACCCCTGAAATACACGCGCCCAGGCTATTCGCGTGTGGAACTTCCCGCGCACCCCTGAAATACACGCGCCCCCCTGAAATACACGCGGCCAGGCTATTCGCGTGTGGAACTTCCCGCGCACCCCTGAAATACACGCGCCCAGGCTATTCGCGTGTGGAACTTCCCGCGCACCCCTGAAATACACGCGCCCCCAGGCTATTCGCGTGTGGAACTTCCCGCGCACCCCTGAAATACACGCGCCCAGGCTATTCGCGTGTGGAACTTCCCGGGCACCCCTGAAATACACGCGCCCAGGCTATTCGCATGTGGAACTTCACGCGAACCCCTGTAATACACGTAGCCCGCTCCCCCAGGCCCGATCGCGTGTGAAACTTCACGCGAACCCCTGAAATACACGTAGCATGCTCCCCCAGGCCGATCGCGTGAGGAACTTCACGCGAACCCCTGTAATACACGTTGCCCGCTCCCCCAGGCCCGATCGCGTGTGAAACTTCACGCGAACCCCTGAAATACACGTAGCACGCTCCCCCAGGCCCGATCGCGTGAATAACTTCACGCGAACCCCTGTGATGCACGTACCCTGCTGTAATCGCGTGTTAGACTTCCCGCGCACCCCGGTATACACGCACACGTATTTTTTGTCAGCGGGTGTCCGTGTTTGTGGGTACCCCTTTGCACGTCATTTTTCCTGGAGGGCCACAGTATGGGACATTCATCATGGCAGTATATAGGTGCTATTTGTTGGCGCACCTTTTGGCGCACATTTCTTACAGCCGCAGAGACGCTACCGCCTGCTTTCTTGTGGCGGTCGTGTTTGTGCCTGTGCGCTGGTTTGAGCGTGCGCTTTTTTGCCCTATTCTATTCCATGAATACGTGTTGTAGGCGAGCGTGTGGGCGTTCCGCGCACTTGTGCCCTGTACTTCCCCCGTGACGCCCACGTTTTGGCAAGTTGTTCCCCATTCCGAGTGTTACGCCCGTGTTCCGCCTACTTTTGTTGCGTGCGCCGCGCTATGTGCGAATTTCGCTGTGGCCTGTGCGATTTTCGCTGTGACCTGGCGCACGCTGTTAGATGGCCTGTGCGCCAACGTGCGCCGCGCACTTTTTTATCGCACATCCGCTGGTTTTCTCGCGCACGGCCTTCCATGAATCGACGTGCGCTGCTTTTCGTGCGATTTTCGCAATTGCACTGCGATTTTCGCTATTCCACTGCGATTCGCACGTTTTTGCCCACTTGCGCCGCGCTAATTATTCCATGAATCGGCCTCTGAGTGTGTACCTTCAATTATGAGAGACAGGATAAGCATACAAATTGAATGTGTGCTCTTACCCCTGCGAGAATGGAGATTCATACAATGTGTTTGCCCCACTCCTACGAGAAAGGAGAGACATAACAATTCACTCTGTTCACAAATTCTCCAATGAGAGAGGAGAGGTGTAACAACTGGGTTTTTGCACAAACCCCTGCAAGACAGGAGAGAAATGTATTTCAGTCTGTGCCGGGAATCCTGCAAGAAAGTAAAAATGTAAAATTACATCTATTCCAACATTCCTGCACGTAAGGTCAGATATAAACATGGAGGGTGTGCCAATCTTGAGACTAAGGTGAGATGTAAACATTGATGCTGTATCTTTTCAACTGTGAGACAGGACAGCCATAGATTACAGTCCATGCTCCCACTCGTAAAAGACCAGAATGATGTAAAAATGGAGTATGCCATTTTCCCTGTGAGACAGGAGAGATGTACATTTTAGTATGTGCTCCAGTGTCAGCAGAACAGGAGAGATATAAAAATGGAATGTGTCTGCCAACTCCTTCTCTTGAGGAGGAACATAAAAGGGACAAGGGACATAAAAACAGTTGTGCCCTCAGTCTTGTGGGGCAGGAGAGATGGAAAAATGTAGCTGTACCCTCACGCCTTCAAAACAGGAGAAACATATACATTTAGTGTGTGTTCTCACGCCTGTGAGACACACGAATATGAAAATGCAATCGTAGCCCGCAATCCTGTAAGAGAGGAGTGAAAACTGTGTGTTTTCCCTCACTCATGCCAGATGGAAGAAACATTAAAATTGATTACATGCCCCCTCCTGCAAAAGAGGAGCAATGTCAAAATTCAGCATGTGCCCTCACTCTACCGAAACAGGAGAGACAGGAGATACATTAAAAACTGATTGTATGCCTCTCTCCTGGAAGAAAATAAACATTAAAAACATTTAAAAATTGAATGTGTAACTTCACCCATACTAGAAAGGAGCAATGTAAAAATGGAATGTGTGCCCTCACTCTTGAGAGACAGGAGAGACATACATGTCAATCTCAGCCTCCACTCCTGAGAGACAGGAGAGATTTAAGCATTTAGTCTTTGTCCCTGGAAATATAAACAGTATGCTTCCTCACCCTTGCAAGCGAAGAGAGGCCAACATTTCGTTCTTCGTCCACACCCCCATGAAACAGAACTGTTGTACATGTCAGTCATTTTCCCCACCATACCAATTGAAATTATGTCCCCATCCCAGTAAGGCAGAAGAGATGAAAAAGGTCTGACTTTGTCCTCACCCCTATCAGGAAAGTGAGACATACAAGTGAATATGTGCCCTTACAGAATAGAAGTACATTTTAGTGTGTCCCTACACTCGTGAGACAGGATAGATGTAAACATTTGATGTTGGCCTTCACCTTTTTGGAGCAGGAGATAGAAAATGTTGAGTGTGAGCTGTCAACCACGCGAGACAAGAGAGGTGTTCATTTCAGTATGTTACCCCACCCTGGTGAGACTGGAGAAATGTACTTTTCAGTCTATGCCACACTCCCACAAGACTAAATAAATCTAAAAAGTGAGTGTGTGACCCACTCCTGTGAGACAGGACAGCCATACATATTTATTATATTCCCCCATTTCTACAAGACAGGAGAGTGGTAAAATAGAGTGTGCACCCTCAGGCCTGTGAGACAGATAAGATAGAAATGTCAAAGTCTCAATCGAGATAAGAGAGTCTTGATGATTGAGTTAGTGACACATTCCTGTTCGACAGGAGAGTTTTAGAAATCAATCTGTGCCCAACTCTGTGAGACAGGAAAGGTGTAAAAATATAATGTGTGTGCTCACACCTGCAAGACAGGAGATTCATATTTTTTAGTTTAACCCCCCCCACCCACTTCTGTGTCAAAGGCGAGACCTACATATCGATCACAGTCCCCACTCCTGAGAGACAGGCGAGTTGTACAAATTAAAAATTCAGTCTGTGCACTCACAGCTAAGAGGCAGGAAATGTGTTAAAATAGAGTGTGTTTCCCCACTCTTGGTAGACAGTAGAGAAGTACTTTTTGGTCTGTGTCATGTTGTGTCCCCACTCCGGAAAGAAAGGCAATACAAAAATGAGTGTGTGTCTCACCCCTGTGAAAGAGAAGAGACCTACAAATAGACGGTGTGCTCTTATCCCTGCAAGAGTGGAGAGACATAAGAATATACAGGGTAATTCATAGAAATTCGCACAAAAGTGGCGCACGCGGCTGGCGCACAGCGTGCCCGTGTGAATGTCTGTGCCAGCCGCGTGCGCTAAAATCGATTTCCGCGCACAGCGTATTCATGGATTTTCGCATCCAAAACCAGCCGTGGCGCAGCGTGGCACAGCGACCCTGCAGCAGCGCCAGTTACGCCCCCAAGAACGCCCTCACGCAAGGAAAAGCCTTAAAAATCCCCAAATAATCGCAAAGGGCTGCGTTAACCCTGGACCAGTTCACAGGGCTGGCAAACAGCAAACGCCAAGCGGGGAACGTGTATTTCAGTGGTTCGCGGGAAGTTCCACACGCGATTGTCCTGTGTACGTGTGCATCAGGGGTGCGTGGGAAGTAACACACGCAAAAGCAGCAGGGTACGTGTATTTCAGGGGTGTGCGGGAAGTATCACACGCAAAAGCAGCAGGGTACGTGTATTTCAGGGGTGCGCGGGAAGTATCACACGCAAAAAACAGCAGGGTACGTGTATCTCAGGGATGCGCGGGAAGTATCACACGCGATTCCATCAGGGTACGTGTATTCCAGAGGTGCATGGGAAGTATCACACGCAAAAACAGCAGGGTACGTGTATCTCAGGGGTGCGCGGGAAGTATCACACGCGATTCCATCAGGGTACGTGTATTCCAGGGGTGAGCAGGAAATATCACAAGCAAAAACAGCAGGGTACGTGTATTCCAGGGGTGCAGAGGAAGTATCACACGCAAAAGCAGCAGGATACGTGTATTTCAGGGATGCGCGGGAAGTATCACACGCAAAATCAGCAGGGTACGTGTATTTCAGGGGTGCGCGGGAAGTATCACACGCGATTCCATCAGGGTATGTGTATTACAGGGGTGCACGGGGAGCACCACACGTGAATTGCACGTGTGGGTCCTCCCAGTTGTTCCCTCTACACCCTCCACGGCCCCTGCAGGTGGCCCACACCACAGGGGCCTACCCTGCACATGTCCTGCAGGCACCCCATCCACCATGGCCATGCCCCCAGCCAACCCACATGTCACCTTGCACTACTGCCCACCAACGCATGTCCCCCTGCACACCCAGCCACCAGGGGCAGCCTCCACCAGGCCCCCACCCATGTCTCCCATCACCCCCACCCCCCAGCCACCAGGGGCAGCCTCCACCAGTCCCCCACTCATGTCTCCCATCACCCCCACCCCGCAGCCAACAGGGGCAGCCTCCACCAGGCCCCCACTCATGTTCAACTCATGTCTCCCTGCACCCCCACCCCCGAGCCACCAGGGGCACTCCACCAGGCCGCCACCCATGTCTCTCATCACCCCCACAACCCAGCCACCAGGGGCAGCCTCCACCAAGCCCCCACTCATTTCTCCCATCACCCCCACCCCCAGCAGTGCAGGGGCAGCCTCCACCAGGCCCCCACTCATGTCTCCCACCACCCCCACCCCCCAGCCACCAAGGGCAGCCTCCACCAGGCCCCCACCCATGTCTACTACCACCCCCACCCCCCAGCAGTGCAGGGGTAGCCTCCACCAGGCCCCCACTCATGTCTCCCATCACCCCCACCCCCCAGCAGTGCAGGGGCAGCCTCCACCAGGCCCCGACTCATGTCTCCCTGCACCCCCACCCCCCAGCCACCAGGGGCAGCCTCCACCAGGCCCCCACCCATGTCTACCACCACCCCCACCCACCAGCAGTGCAGGGGCAGCCTCCACCAGGCCCCCACTCATGTCTCCCACCACCCCCACCCCCCAGCAGTGCAGGGGCAGCTTCCACGAGGTCCCCACTCATGTCCAACTCATGTCTCCCTGCACCCCCACCCCCCTGGAGTGCAGGGGCACCCTCCACCAGGCCCCCACTCATGTCCCCTATCACCCCACCCCCCAGCCACCAGGGGCAGCCTCCACCAGGCCCCCACCCATGTCTACCACCACCCCCACCCCCCAGCAGTGCAGGGGCAGCCTCCACCAGGCCCCCACTCATGTCTCCCTGCACCCCCACCCCCCAGCCACCAGGGGCATCCTCCACCAGGCCCTCACCCATGTCTACCACCACCCCCACCCCCCAGCAGTGCAGGGGCAGCCTCCACCAGGCCCCCACTCATGTCTCCCACCACCCCCACCCCCCAGCCACCAGGGGCAGCCTCCACCAGGCCCCCACTCATGTCCCCTATCACCCCCACCCCCCAGCAGTGCAGGGGCAGCCTCCACCAGGCCCCCACTCATGTCTCCCACCACCCCACCCCCCAGCAGTGCAGGGGAAGCCTCCACCAGGCCCCCACTCATGTCTCCCTGCACCCCACCCCCCAGCCACCAGGGGCAGCCTCCACCAGGCCCCCACCCATTTCTACCACCACCCCCACCCCCCAGCAGTGCAGGGGCAGCCTCCACCAGGCCCCCACTCATGTCCCCTATCACCCCCGCCCCCCAGCCACCAGGGGCAGCCTCCACCAGGCCCCCACTCATGTCCCCTATCAACCCACCCCCAGCAGTGCAGGGGCAGCCTCCACCAGGCCCCCACTCATGTCTCCCACCACCCCCACCCCCCAGCAGTGCAGGGGCAGCCTCCACCAGGCCCCCACCCATGTCTACCACAACCCCCACCCCCCAGCAGTGCAGGGGCAGCCTCCACCAGGCCCCCACTCATGTCTCCCACAACCCCCACCCCCCAGCCACCAGGGGCAGCCTCCACCAGGCCCCCACTCATGTCCCCTATCACCCCCACCCCCCAGCCACCAGGGTCAGCATCCACCAGGCCCCCACTCATGTCCCCTATCACCCCCACCCCCAGCAGTGCAGGGGCAGCCTCCACCAGGCCCCCACTCATGTCTCCCACCACCCCCACCCCCCAGCCACCAAGGGCAGCCTCGACCAGGCCCCCACCCATGTCTACTACCACCTCCACCCCCCAGCAGTGCAGGGTAGCCTCCACCAGGCCCCCACTCATGTCTCCCATCACCCCCACCCCCCAGCAGTGCAGGGGCAGCCTCCACCAGGCCCCGACTCATGTCTCCCTGCACCCCCACCCCCCAGCCACCAGGGGCAGCCTCCACCAGGCCCCCACCCATGTCTACCACCACCCCCACCCACCAGCAGTGCAGGTGCAGCCTCCACCAGGCCCCCACTCATGTCTCCCACCACCCCCACCCCCCAGCAGTGCAGGGGCAGCTTCCACCAGGTCCCCACTCATGAGCAACTAATGTCTCCCTGCACCCCCACCCCCCTGGAGTGCAGGGGCACCCTCCCCCAGGCCCCCACTCATGTCCCCTATCACCCCACCCCCCAGCCACCAGGGGCAGCCTCCACCAGGCCCCCACCCATGTCTACCACCACCCCCACCCCCCAGCAGTGCAGGGGCAGCCTCCACCAGGCCCCCACTCATGTCCCCTATCACCCCCAGCCACCAGGGGCAGCCTCCACCAGGCCCCCACCCATGTCTACCACCACCCCCACCCCCCAGCAGTGCAGGGGCAGCCTCCACCAGGCCCCCACTCATGTCTCCCACCACCCCCACCCCCCAGCAGTGCAGGGGCAGCCTCCACCAGTCCCCCACTCATGTCCCCCAGCCAACATGTCACCACATTGTAGATCCCTGGCCCTTATGGTCAGCCTCCAAATGCCAAACACCCACCCGAGTATTGCATCCACCCACTTAGAAATGGCAAAAACATGATAGAAGCCCAATTGCAAGTTTGGAAATGAACACATGTCCCTCACATACACCCAATGGGTGTCAGTGAATGTCAAAACCTATATCATGATATGCATGAAACCAATGAGATGATACTACACATTGAAGTTTGAAGAAAAAATATGTATTAAAAGCAACATAAATTGAATCAAAAATAAACAAACAATAATAGAAATTAAAAAAAAAAAAAGAAACCAGCAGGTCCGTGAAATAATGCAAAACCACAAATCATAATGCAAAGGAAAGGTGTCCAAAGTCACAGTCCACAAAAGTAAATCCAATGGAAAATTAAAATAAATCGAAAACCATTGCTCCATGGCGAAATCATAATAAAAATTGAAAATCCAAAAGTCAACTATGTACAGATTAACAATTCAGGGTCCATGATCCCAACCGAAGAAATGAAACCTATCTAATAACACTACCTAAAAAAAATAACTATATACAAAAATGTGGCCCATTGTCCAAAAGGTCCAAAAAAAATGCTAAACCAAAGGAAACCTAACACTAACTATAGAACTATTTAGAAGGGCAGCGGGCTAGTCCGACGGCTCACTTCGGGATGTTCCGGGCCAGGGCATCATCGAACTCCTGCTCAATGTCCCGGAGGCGCTCCTCCTCCATGGCCCCGAGGGTCCGCAGGGCCGTCCACATGTTCCCCACAAACTCCCTGCGGATTGCCTTGAGGCACTCGGCACGCCTCAGGGCCCTCCGCATGGAGTTCTCCGCCCTGACCATCGTGAGCCGTGCCTCTTCCGCCCGCTGCCGGTTCGCATCTATGTCGTGGCCCAACCGCTGCCACACGGAAGACACTTCCCGTCCTGAGTCATCCTGCCCTCCGGCCGATGACTGCCCCTCCGATGTGGAAGGCCCTGAGCCATCATGGCTCCCACCACGTTGCGGCTGCTGCTGCTGCGCCTCTGCCCGTGCACTGCCTCCTGCTGCCTGCACATCCTCCGCTGGCTGGGGTGCAGTCGTTGATGTGGCCAACCCTGCTGGACGTCCGACTCCCGACTGTTGCAGGGATGCCTCCTCCACCAGCCTGGCCGCACCGTCAGAGGCAGCTCCACAGGGCACCCAGGTGACTGATGGGTGGGAAGATGGCACGGAGGACGACTGGCGCATAGGGGGTTCAGTTGAGGAGGGGGTCGTAGCAAGCCCCATCAAACGGAGGAATCCGGCCTGGGTGACCTGTCCCAGTAGGCCGACGCGGTCAACGAGCCATTCGAGATGACGTGCAGTCTCCTCATGAAAAGACTGCAGGTCACCTCGCATGGCCCGTTGACGCAACGCCACACCAGTAGGGACAGGCTCAACCCGGACCCGGATAGCCACGTCCGCAGGCAGAGGAAGGCCAGTTGTCGTGAGCTCATCCCCTGCCTGAAAACGGGTCTGGACGTAGGCATCCCTGCTGGTGCAAGATGATGCAGTGACAGGATTGCACACAGGCACCTCCGCGGCGACCTGTGCTGCCTCCTGTCTCTGGTCCTGCACTGCACCACTAGCACCAGTGGAATCCCCACCTCCAGACCCCGTCTCTGTTGTTTGCACGGCCTCCTCCTCCACCAAACCCCCCACCAACCTGGATGACTCCGTGCCATCTTCCCCCGTTGGGCCCTGTGGGGTCCCAGCTGCCTTTTCTGCTGCCGAGGAGTCCAACTCCGACCTCCGCCTCTTGGTCCTCCCCCCGGCAGCTGCGGCCTGGGATGCGGCACCGAACTCCTCACTCCCCGACGAGATCACAACCTGGGAGGGGAGCCGGGCCTTGCGTCTCCGGCTGGCGGTGCAATCCCTGCCGCTGTGCTCCACAGCACCTTCTCCGCCCTCTTCATCAGTTGACGCTGCAGACAGGGAGAAATGAAAAACAGGCATCAGGGCACTGTACAATGGACACATACACACATGACAGTTGCACATGAGTGGCATTGGCAAACCTCAGACATGGCATCACAATCGGCAACACACATGTCATTTCTACATGCACACATGAGCCATACCACAGCCACATTGCAACTGCCAGCACCATCCATAAACATACAACAGCATGAGCAGGCAAAGGTGAGCCAGACATCACATGCAACACATGCAACACAGGGAGTGCACTACACATGCACGCACACCACCACACTTGCATGCATGTGTACACCTCAGCCATCACGTGTAATGAGGGAAACACCGGCGCGCGTCACGTCACAGATGCGCTTATGCGCTAAGGGCCTTTGGTCCAATGAAATCGCATATGCGTGCTGACGTGCATACGCGCTAAGGGCCTTTCCTCGATTTACACGCAGACGTGGAGGATTTTCACGTGCCAAATCACTCCGTATCAAGCTGGCCACGCGTAAGCACACGGAAGACCACGCTCCTGCCCACAAGGCCGAATTACTGCCCCCCAGAGCCCCGAGCACGCTCCCACCTGCCATCTGCTGCTGCCTGACTGCCTGCTGCCCACGTGCCCTGCCATTTGCTGCCTGCACATCAGCCAGGGGTGCTGTTGCTGTGACCACCCCTGCTGGAACCGAAGACTCCCGACTGGGATTACATTGCTCCACAGCCCATCCCCAGGACCCAGTTGCCCACCCGCTCCTGCCTCTGGGATTGTCATGTCGGGCACTGCAACATCTGGCACCACTGACAACCCCCGGCCAGAGAGGCAGAGGGGCACCAGCTTCAGTGCCAGGGAAGTTGGTGTCCTGGTGGAGCAAGTCCTGGGGCAGTATGATGCCCTCTACAGAAGGGTGCGCGCCGACAAGGAAGGATGGACTCAGATCTGGACTGACATCGTGACTGCCATCAACGCGGAGGGGGTGGCAGTCCGCGACTTCCAACATGTCAAGAAGCGCTGGGAGGTCTTCAGGTCCAGGACCCTGAACAAGGCCCGGCGCCTCTTGAAGGCAGCGGATGCTAAGGGGCGCCGGGGCCACTTGTCGGAAGATCAGATGAGGGGGTTGGAACGCATATCCCCAGCGCTCCACGTCCAGGTCCTTGAGAGGCAGACCCGTCTGGAGTCGAGCTGTAAGTGTACATGCATCATGATTGTAAACTGTGCGTGTGGTGATGTGCCAGTAGTGTGCCGGTTGCACATATGTTTGTATGGGGCCGAGTATGGGTGGGGGTGTACAGGGCTGTGCGGCTAACACATGCGAGGGCTGTCATGTGTGAGACATGGATGGTGCTTGTGTGTGGAGGCTTGCATGCCAAATGCAGTTGCCTGGGCACACATGTTTGGATGAATGTGTATGTAAGTGGGCATGGTCGTGATGTCATGCATGTATGTTGTTTTCAGCTGCATGTATCAGCACTGTGTACATGTGCATGTGTGTGTATTTGACAAGGGTGCAACAGTGATGCAACATGGATGCATGTGACAGCGGGATGTGGAAGCCTGATTGGCAGATGTGACATGGATGCCCATCGGAACACTGCGACAGTTGGCTGAGGTGTACACATGCATGCAAGTGTGGTGGTGTGCGTGCATGTGTAGTGCACTCCCTGTGTTGCATGTGATGTCTGGCTCACCTTTGCCTGCTTCTGCTGTTGTATGTGTATGGATGGTGCTGGCAGTTGCGATGTGGCTGTGGTATGGCTCATGTGTGCATGTAGAAATGACATGTGTGTTGCCGATTGTGATGTGATGTCTGAGGTTTGCCAATGCCACTCATGTGCAACTGTCATGTGTGTATGTGTCCATTGTACAGTGCCCTGATGCCTGTGTTTCATATCTCCCTGTCTGCAGCGTCAACTGATGAAGAGGGCGGAGAAGGTGCTGTGGAGCACAGCGGCGGGGATCGCACCGCCAGCCGGAGACGCAAGGCCCGGCTCCCCTCCCAGGTTGTGATCTCGTCGGGGAGTGAGGAGTCCGGTGCCGCGTCCCAGGCCGCAGCTGCCGGGGGGAGGTCCAAGAGGCGGAGGTCGGAGTTGGACTCCTCGGCAGCAGAAGGGGCAGCTGGGACCCCACAGGGCCCAACGGGGGAAGATGGCACGGAGTCATCCAGGTTGGTGGGGGGTTTGGTGGAGGAGGAGGCTGTGCAAGCAACAGAGACGGGGTCTTGAGGTGGGGATTCCACTGGTGCTAGTGGTGCAGTGCAGGACCAGGGACAGGAGGCAGCACAGGTCGCTGCGGAGGTGCCTGTGTGCAATCCTGTCCCTGATCCTGTCACTGCATCATCTTGCACCAGCAGGGATGCCTACGTCCAGACCCGTTTTCAGGCAGGGGATGAGCTCACGACAACTGGCCTTCCTCTGCCTGCGGACGTGGCTATCCGGGTCCGGGTTGAGCCTGTCGTGACTGGTGTGGTGTTGCGTCAACGGGCCATGCGAGGTGACCTGCAGTCTTTTCATGAGGAGACTGCACGTCATCTCGAATGGCTCGTTGACCGCGTCGGCCTACTGGGACAGGTCACCCAGGCCGGATTCCTCCGTTTGATGGGGCTTGCTACGACCCCCTCCTCAACTGAACCCCCTATGTGCCAGTCGTCCTCCGTGCCATCTTCCCACCCATCAATCACCTGGGTTCCCTGTGGAGCTGCCTCTGACGGTGCGGCCAGGCTGGTGGAGGAGGCCTCCCTGCCACAGTCAGGAGTCGGACGTCCAGCAGGGGTGGCCACATCAACGACTGCACCCCAGCCAGCGGAGGATGTGCAGGCAGCAGGAGGCAGTGCACGGGCAGAGGCGCAGCAGCAGCAACGTGGTGGGAGCCATGATGGCTCGGGGCCTTCCACATCGGAGGGGCAGGCATCAGCCGGAGGGCAGGAGGACCCAGGACGGGAAGTGTCTTCCGTGTGGCAGCGGTTGGGCCACGCCATAGATGCGGAGCGGCAGCGGGCGGAAGAGGCACGGCTCACGATGGTCAGGGCGGAGAACTCCATGCAGAGGGCCCTGAGGCTTGCCGAGTGCCTCGAGGCAATCCGCAGGGAGTTTGGGGGGAACATGTGGATGGCCCTGCGGACCTTCGGGGCCATGGAGGAGGAGCCCCTCCGGGACATTGAGCAGGAGTTCGATGATGCCCTGGCCCGGAACATGCCGAAGTGAGCCGTCGGACTAGCCCGCTGCCCTTGTAAATAGTTCTATAGTTAGTGTTAGGTTTCCTTTGGTTTAGCCTTTTTTTTTGACCTTCTGGACAATGGGCCACATTTTTGTATATAGTTATTTTTTTGGGTAGTGTTATTAGATAGGTTTCATTTCTTCGGTTGGGATCATGGACCCTGGATTGTTTATCTGTACATAGTTGACTTTTGGATTTTCAATTTTTATTATGATTTTGCCATGGAGCAATGGTTTTCGATTTTAATTTTCCATTGGATTTACTTTTGTGGACTGTGACTTTGGACACCTTTCCTTTGCATTATGATTTGTGGTTTTGCATTATTTCACGGACCTGCTGGTTTCTTTTTTTTTTAAATTTCTATTATTGTTTGTTTATTTTTTATTCAATTTATGTTACTTTTAATACATATTTTTTCTTCAAACTTCAATGTGTAGTATCACCTCATTGGTTTCATGCATATCATGATATGGGTTTTGACATTCACTGACACCCATTGGGTGTATGTGAGGGACATGTGTTCATTTCCAAACTTGCAATTGGGCTTCTATCATGTTTTTGCCATTTCTAAGTGGGTGGATGCAATACTCGGGTGGGTGTTTGGCATTTGGAGGCTGACCATAAGGGCCAGGGATCTACATTGTGGTGACATGTTGGCTGGGGGACATGAGTGGGGGCCTGGTGGAGGCTGCCCCTGCACTGCTGGGCGGTGGGGGTGCAGGGAGACATGAGTTGGAAATGAGTGGGGGCCTGGTGGAGGCTGCCCCTGCACTGCTGGGGGGTGGGGGTGGTGGTAGACATGAGTGGGGGCCTGGTGGAGGCTGCCCCTGGTGGCTGGGGGTTTGGGGTGCAGGGAGTCATGCTTGGGGGCCTGGCGGAGGCTGCCCCTGCACTGCTGGGGGTGGGGTTGGTGGTAGACATGAGTGGGGGCCTGGTGGAGGGTGCCCCTGCACTGCTGGGGGGTGGGGGTGGTGATAGACATGAGTGGGGGCCTGGTGGAGGGTGCCCCTGGGGGCTGGGGGGTGGGGGTGGTGCTGGACATGAGTGGGGGCCTGGTGGAGGCTACCCCTGCACTGCTGGGGGGTGGGGGTGGTGGTAGACATGGTGGGGGCCTTGTGGAGGGTGCCCCTGGTGGCTGGGGGGTGGGGGTGCAGGGGGACATGAGTGGGGGCCTGGTGGAGGGTGCCCCTGGTGGCTGGGGGGTGGGGGTGCAGGGAGACATGAGTGGGGGCCTGATGGAGGCTGCCCCTGCACTGCTGGGGGGTGGGGGTGCAGGGGGACATGACTGGGGGCCTGGTGGAGGCTGCCCCTGCACTGCTGGGGGGTGGGGGTGGTGGTAGACATGAGTGGGGGCCTGGTGGAGGGTGCCCCTGGTGGCTGGAGGGTGGTGGTGCAGGGAGACATGAGTGGGGGCCTGGTGGAGGCTGCCCCTGGTGGCTGGGGGTGGGGGTGGTGGTAGACATGAGTGGGGGCCTGGTGGAGGCTGCCCCTGGTGGCTGGGGGGTGGGGGTGCTGGGAGACATGTGTTGGTGATCAGTAGTGCAAGGTGACATGTGGGTTGGCTGGGGGGCATGGCCATGGTGGATGGGTTGCCTGTGGGACATGAGCAGGGGTGCAGGGTAGTCTCCTGTGGTGTGGGCTGCCTGCAGGGGCCGTGGAGGGTGTAGAGGGAACACCTGGGAGGACCCACACGGCCAAATCACGTGTAGCATTCCCCAGCACCTCCTAAATACACGTACCCTGCTGAAATCACGTGTGAATCTTCCTGCGCACCTCGGAATACACGTACCCAGGCCAACCGCGTGTGGAACTTCCCTCGCATCCCGAAGTACATGTACCAAGGCCAATCGCGTGTGGAACTTCCCGCGCACCCCGAAGTACACGTACCCAGGCCAATCGCGTGTGGAACTTCCCGCACACCCCGAAACACACGTACCCGGGCCAATCGCGTGTGGAACTTCCCGCGCACCCCGAAACACACGTACCCAGGCTAATCGCGTGTGGAACTTCCCGCACACCCCGTAGTACACGTACCGAGGCTAATCGCGTGTGGGACTTCCCGTGCACCCCGAAGTACACGTACCCAGGCCAATCGCGTGTGGAACTTCTCGCGCATCCCGAAGTACACGTACCCAGGCCAATCGCGTGTGGACCTTCCTGCGCATCCCGAAGTACACGTACCCAGGCCAACCGCGTGTGGAACTTCCCGCGCACCCCGAAGTACACGTACCCAGGCCAATCGCGTGTGGAACTTCCCGCGCACCCCAAAACACACGTACCTAGGCTAATCACGTGTGGAACTTCCCGCGCACCCCGTAGTACACGTACCCAGGCTAATCGCGTGTGGAACTTCCCGCGCACCCCGAAGTACACATACCCAGGCCAATCGCATGTGGAACTTCCCGCGCATCCCGATGTACACGTACCCAGGCCAATCGCGTGTGGAACTTCCCGCGCACCCCGAAGTACATGTACCCACGCCAATCGCGTGTGGGACTTCCCGCGCACCCAGGTACACACGCGCATGCTATTTTTCACACAGCGGGTGTCCGTGTTTGTAGGTACCCCTTTGCACCTCATTTGTCCTAGAGGGCCACTTTATGGACCATTCATCATGGCTGTATGTGGGTGCTTTTTGTTATCGCACATTTTGGCGCTACTGCTTGCTTTCTTGTGGCGTACTTGTTTGGCCCTGTGCGCGTCTTTGACCGTGCGCTGGTTTGCCCTATTCGATTCCATGAATACGGGTTGTAGGCGAGCGTGTGGGCGTTCCGCGCACTTGCCTCCTGTACTTCCCCCGTGACGCCCATATTTTCACGTGTTGTTCCCCATTCCGAGTGTTACGCCCCGTGTTCCGCCTACTTTTGTGATGTGCACCGCGCTATGTGCGATTTCGCAGTGGCTGTGGCGCACGCTGTTGGATGACCTGTGCGCCGGCGTGCGCGGCGCACATTTTTAGCGCACATCCAATGTTTTTCTCACGCACGGACTTCCATGAATCGCTGTGCGCTGGTTTCCCTGCGATTTTCGCACTTGCACTGCGATTCGCACGTTTTGGCACCTCTGCGCGGGAATTTTCGGCGCACATTATTTCCATGAATCAACCCCATAGTCTTTGCCACCACTCCAGTAAGAGAGAAGAAACATCAAAACGGAGTGTTATTCCTCTCTCTGCATGAAAGGACAGGCATGAATGTCATTCTTTGGCACTACTCATGTGAGACAAGTTTGTTGTTAATTTCATTCTGTTGCCCCCTGCAAAAAATGAGAGTTATTAAAATAGAGAGTGCCCTCACCCATGCGGGACAGGAGAGATAGAAAGATCCGGCTGTGCCCTCAGCTCTGCGAGGAAGGAGAGAAAACCAAAATAAGAGTATGTCTGCACGCCTGTGAGAGAGTAGGGATAGACATGGTCAATGTGTGCCCTTAGCCCTGTGAAAGAAAAGAGACATACAAATTGAGTGTGTGCCCTCACAACTGTGAAACAGTAGATACATACAAATTGAATGTGTACCTTTACTCTAGTGAGACAGGAGGGATGTAAAATGTAAATGTCAGTTCTCATCTCTGTGAGACAGGAAACACTTAAGAGTTCAGCCAATAAATGTTGCAAGGGAGACAGGGAGTCATATGCAGCCATATAGTGGAGAGCATATTTGCATGTGCACATTGAAGGCATCAAGGTAACAACCAGCCACTATTCTGCACAAAAGAGAGTAGCACATGTTTAGGTATTGCGGTCAGAGGAAGATGGTCAGTCCATTGTCTCTGGCGCTTAAAAAAGAAAGATGCAGTTTGCCTCTAGTGATGAGCCACACAAGGTAGAGGAGCATTATGAGCCAGGAGACGCAGAATCCAGTGTGGAAAACCATGATGGGCCAGGGGACAGAACTCACAGTATAGAAGAATATTGTGAGCCATGGAAATAGGCACACATTGTGGAGAATCAGGAAATGAGAAGCTCCTGTTTGCCGCGCATCATATCCATTGAGTTGAGAATAATGATTAGCTAGATGCATCAGCCATCAGCAACACATGATTCTCGAAGACACTGTTACCTGGGAGGAGTAACGCAATGACACAATTACTGAGACTGTGGTAAAGACACCAATTCTGATCCAACTCTTTACAGTGCCTTTCAAGCACAATATGTAAGCCCTGGAATTACAGACTGTCAATTAACAACCAGGAGGACATTTGATGACATCTTTATTGATTTTTCCAAAACATTTAATTTTGATGTTTTTTGGTTCATTGGCACATAATGATGCCCAAACAATACCTCACACATGAGCTAGCCAGGGACAGCCAGTCAGTTTAGTGTGCTTTGGCACTGGTATGACCATTCATGCTTTCAAAAGTCAGATTTTTGTGATTAATTTGTTTTATAGCACATTGAGTGTGTTTTCTTAACAATTGTATCTCTGTTGTTGCTTCCTTATACAAGTGTGTTTACATATTTACTAATATTTACTAATGTTTCTAATAATATGTGAACACTGTGTGTTTACTGTCACATCAAAAAGTTTGTTCATTCACTATAACTAATATTCTTGTTTTTACTAAAATTGCGTCATGCTCAATATATATACAGGTACCATGGATTTATGAATTGTCTGATTAAATCACTTGTTGATGTTATACCAAATTAAACAAGTTGCATTAGCAATTCAAATACTTTTTACACGGGAACATTATCTTGTTGTTCATGTGTGGTAACCAGACAATCAATACTGGCAATGCAACCACCACCTACCACCTTTCAGATTTGGCTTCTTGCATATTAGTGGGAAGTATACACTTGACCTCAGCTGTAGCCCTCTCTCAGACGCCCATCTACAAATCACTCTCACCCGCTACTGTCAACCCAGAAAGCATTGCTGATATACCAACATTATTGCGGACACATTGCCCCAGTTCTACTTTCCACAGTAATACTAACCCAAAGTCAAAAGGCACATTACAGAATGCACTTGCTTCTCATTAATCTGGCTCTAATGTTAGCAATTGGCTTCTTGCCATAATCTTTTGTCCAAAAACCTGGTTCCATTTTGGTTCATGAGCAAAGTTGATTAATGCTGGGAAATTCCAGTTGCCGTTACTTTTCATGCAAGACTGCAGCCGAGTTGTACAAGGAGGTACTTTTATGCACTAGATTAATCTGAGAGCCAGAAGGTCCACTGCATTAAGCAGCTATTGACATGTGGCCAGGGCATTGCCTACATGACTGTGACCTCACACTGGGTGACCATCCCTCTCTTGCCAGCTGAGAGGGATATATATCTCTAAGCCATACTAAAGGGGAACAAGTACATGAAGTTTGGAATCAGTCCATTGTTTGTATGCAAGGATCTGAATGCACAGGCCACATGTTGTCATCTGGGAAAAGGCAAAGGAGGTTTTGGTGCAGTGGCTAAGACCACAACACATACAGCTGAACTTTGTTGTGGCTGAAATGGGCTTACAACCCTGTTCTGCACTACCAATGGTGAAGACCATGCTTGATCTTTGATTTGCACATGACCTCCACCTTGTGGTCCTGAGTTTCATCAGCAATTACTGACCCGTGAAGGACATTTTTGACATTGCCCAGAAAATCATTTGATACTTCAGCACTACCTACAGTACAAGAGGGCTGGGTTGCAGGAAGAATGAAATAGAATCATAGCTGCTATTCTGGAGGTAGGTCCCCAGGAGACTCATTGGGGAAATATAGACAACTCTCTGCAGAATAAAAGGGAATCCCCAGCAGATTATTTGTAACAGATTAAAATTCTATTCACCCAACACTTGGGTATTACTAAGCCTGATGATACCACTCAAGAGGCAATTGTTAATTCTTTTGCCTCTAGGCTCCAGCCAAAAATACAATTACATTTATATACTATGAGCCTAGGATGACAGAATAAAAAACTGTCAAGTCTAGTTATGGTGGTAAGCCACTGTGTCTCATGCCAAAAACAGAACAAATAGAATATTGTAAAAAAGTGTGTGATGTTGCAATTAATAAACCTGCAGGGACAACGACCGCAAAAAGGGAGGGCCGGTTCAGTGAAGGATTTGGAGGTAGAGGAAGGAGATGGGGACTAGGAGTCCAAATGTGAACCTGCAGGGTCAGGCTGTGTCAAATATAGACCCCATGGTGTGTAACTATTGTAAGCATATGGGGCACTGGAATGTCCAAATAGACCATACATTAACTATCCTTCCTCTCTCCTGGGAACAGGGAAACTTTCCTAAATTCGCTTCCCCAAAAGTTTATTCCATAATCTGCCCCGTCCAAAAATGAGGAATATCAGTTTTGTGGCAGCTTGGGAGGTGACCTCAATACCTACCCTACAACAGCAGTTGACCAGGAAGGTCCTTATGTTCAATAAGAAGTATATTCAGTCCTGTGCTTAGTGTGCAGTGGGGCAGCTACAAAGGTCAGCTATTCGTTCAGAATGTTTCCTTGATGTGTCTTTGTCCTCTCAAATTGTGAAATCAATAGGAATACCAAAGTCCCAACCTATACCAGTCAATCTAAATCTGATCCTTGACATACACATTTCTTCTCAGCCCTGCAGCACCTGCTAATCTGCTTGGAAGAGTTTGTTTGTGTAATCTGAATTGATCTATTTACTGCCCACCTGATGGACTATTTATGAGCACTCCCAGTAAAACACTAATTTTGTTTTAGCTATGTTGCTTGCTTTACAAGAAAAGTCTGTGTCACCTACAACAGAGAACTGGCCATTGGATTTACAGGTGCTGATTGACGCTGTAACTAAATTTCTTTGTTCTATACATGAACATGAAGTCGGTTGCATTACGAATGCTGAATCGATTAAGATTCAGATTGATCTGTCCAAAAATCCAACCGGTAAATCTCAAAGCATATCTACACCTGAAGCAGAAGAATGTATTGCAACAGTTTTAGGGCCAATCCAAAACCAAGACTCAAAGTTCCTATAACTGGACCCTGCTCATTTCTTGCCTGTCAAAATGCCTGGAAGGGATACATCAAGATGTGTACAAGTTCTGAGAGAGGTAAATGCAATGGCTGTCCCAGTTTTCCAAGTAGTGCCTAATCCTGCTACTATGAGGTCTTAAATACCTCCCAACGCCACACATCTCACTGTAGTTGATTTATTCTCCACATACTTTTCAATTTCAAAACATCCTGAGAGCCAGTTCATGTTCACATTTTCTTATCATGGAATTCAGTACACATAGACCAGGCTGCTTCTAGGATATCCACAGTCTTTTCCACTTTTTCACAGCAGCTTAAAAAAGGAGCTAGATGATTTTAAATGACCTGGGAACTCTCTGTCAATACTAGATGATATATTCTTAGCACCCCATTCAATGAAGGATGCATGCAGAATACTCAGCTATTACTCACATCTTTAGCTAATAATTCCATAAGGCATCTAAACAGAAGTTTCAGCTGTGCAGAGAAAGTGTACACTATTTAGGGCATTTTATTCCAAAGAGACAGAGAGCTGTAGCACTTCTAGAAAAGAAACCGTTTACAGAATTCCAAAACAACAAAATATCACCCAGATGAGAGCTTATTTTAGATATTGCAGGTGTTTTTAGATAGCAGATATTGGCATACACAGAGGTACTAAAGCCATTACTTTATGAACAAAACATCCCATGTGTCAGAGACAATACATCCACTGCTTATGTCAGTGTTGCACTAGTTTATTAAAAAAATACATTTTGTAAAATACCATTTGTCCAATGTCTACCCTACTAACAGAGAGCAAATCAAAATTCTGCTATTATTTCAATTGTTCCAGCGCACTATTTCTATTGTATTTAAAACATCAATTATTACAATATACAAGATATCAAATATCTACCTAACGTACCTGCCTATATGTGTGTTGTTGTACACAATCCTTTCATACTCATTCATTCATTCATTCAGTAAGGTGCAAGGTGCTATATATAAATATAAGGTATTACAAATCTAATCTCATGTGGTAAGTGCCTATCTATTGTTAGATATTGTTTTTCACCAGACCTCCCCATACTGTTGCAAATGCTGAAATCGGATCCATCGTTGTACTGTCTACTTTGAAATGTGTATGCTATGATGAATAATGCTTGTTTGGTAGAGAGTATTCATTCTTTCACCATACTGTGTTTCTCAGGCATGGTTTGCATACCCATCACTAACACCAAATGTGTCTTTTTGTCTTTTGACAGCTCCATAAAAAATATGGTCCAGTCTACACAATTTATTTGGGAAACAAACCGTGTCTGGTTCTCTGTGGATATGGTGCCATGAAAGAAGCCCTGGTCGATCATGCAGATGATTTTGCTGACCGGGCAGTGTATCCAGTATTTTTCAGCTACACAAAAGGACACGGTAAGCCAAGTAATGCATCACTCTACCTGCACAGACATCTGTTGAAAGTTATCTAAAAGATAACACATAGATGACACAACAAGAAAAATGGTAGCACCAAAAATAAAAAAGACAAAGGGCCTCATTACGAGGTGGGCAGTCAGGGATTCCAGGCACCGTTAAGGAGACTGGTGCCGGTAATCCCTTACCACCCAATTCCAAGGTTCCTTAGCAGGAACCGTAAAGGACTTGTGGTCTGACCACACGTTCTTTACGGGACCCGTTAAGGGACCTTGGAGCTAATAACGGGCCCGCAATTAGCAGGCCGGTTATTAGCGCCTTCCCATTGAGCCCTATGGGAATGGGGACTTACCGAGTCCACCTAGGGCGGAATGTCCCAGTAAGTCCCCTCTCCACCAGACCGGACCCAGGCACGATTTTGGAGGCAGCCATGGTGTAATAGCACCATGGCTACCTCCAAAGTTGTAAAGAGGCCCTAAAACAAGTAAAGCACTTGTAGGATACAGGATACTTCAGAGTGCACACAGGAAAAGGCAGCAAGAGAGAAATGGATGAGGAGATCCCACCCTAAAGGAATAGAATCATAGAAGAACATATATTCAGGACTTAATTCCAGATGTGCAGGGCAGACAATTCCTGAAAAAAAATTATAGGCCATTTAGCAGGTATTGTAGGTCAATTGAGTGCATGCTAGTTTTTTGTATAAGAGCCTCATATGTTGTGAATAATGTTTTGAACAAGATCATTTCTAGTGCTTTTTTTAATCTTAACTGGTCTGGTTGGTGCTCCGATGAAGGGAGAGTTGGGCATCCATTAGTTAGGGATACGCCTGCCCTTAGTGAACCTTTTCATTTTAAATGTTCCAGTGGCTGTGTTCCTCATGTTATGTTCGGTGAAGTGGTATGTAAGCACTTTGTGACCATTTGCAAAGCTGCTCGTGCTATGATGCCGAGCACCCTAAATCTGATCAATTGAATAAGCAGTCAGGGGAGGCTTTTGAATTCTCTGATGATGCAGTTGTTTTTAGCCCAAAGACCAGGCTTGCTGCCCTATAGTGTATGGCATGATTATTTTAATTTATTTTTGGGTAAACCCTAAGTGTTGGCTGATCCAGCAGTCTAGCTTCGATTGAATTCAGAACTTGGATCAAGTGTTTTTTTTTTTTTTTGCAGCAAGTTCGTTGCAGAAAAATGCTTTTTGCATCAGATTGAGTGTGAAGGTGCACTCGCCCACTGTCACTGAGATATGAATGAAGAGGAGAGGTACTAGCCGAGCATTACTTCCAAATTCCTAGTTGAATGGTCTTTGAGAAAAGAGTCAGTCCTTATCAGGACCTTGCGATTGATACCTATGAGTGATTTCAGCTCACTACTGAAATGGTGTAGTGCGCTGTTTTACATGCTAATGAGCTATTCCAGTACTTCTTCCAGGTCTGAGCCCTAAATGTCTCTCATGAATGAGGTTTCTGTTTCTGCTATATTCCAGTTCCATGACAACCATTCCTATTTCCTTCGGCACAATAGGGAGTGTAAAGCTATGTACTTTATTACAAATCTTATGATTGTCTTAACTTTTTATCGATGGAATGAATGATTATTTTATCTTAAGTTTTTATTTTTTTATTATTTGGTTTTATGTTGATTTGCTTTCATGGGTGATTATCTGATATACATATATTTTGATGGGCTGGGGGTGTGTAGATGCAGGGTCTCCAACAAGCCGAACGTGAGCTTGCCTGAGGTTTTCAGTCGCTCACACAGAAGCTATAATAAACACCCATTGAAGCCATGGATGTGCCACTAGCAGTCTGAGCTGCAGACCCTTGCCTCACGGTGCACACAATGCCCCCTCCCTCTGCATTCCTTCAAAGTAAATGCACACAGCAATGTGCGCAGTTAGAGGAGGGGATGTAGTCATTGGTTGAAGTGGACGGGAGCGGTTAAGAGCGGTGCTCCTCTAGTTTTTTTAGTCCACCTATTTTCTAGGTAACAAACCTATCCTTGAGGGGGTTTTTCCGATAGAAAGCTCCTATATGTGCCATTTATGTTATGCATTTGGCACTGGTGAGACCTTTGTATCTGAAAGACCACCCTCATGGCTTGTTACCTGGCAAATAGATGTCCACTTGCTAGGTATTTGATACATCACAATTAAGCTTTCAAATAATGTCTACCTCGACATGCAAAAATGGGGTTGCTTTATGGAGAGGCAAATGTTCTTAACATCATGTACAACAGCAAGCTGGAAGTCTGTGAAAAACTTAATCTTTATCCAAGTGGCATTATTACAATTGTCTTTTCTTTAACATGTTGTAAAGATGCTTTATTGTGATATATGTGTATTTTAAAAGTAAACTCCATCAGGGCTCTGAGGTTTCCTAGGACCATGGGTAAGGCCGTCTAGTCCTGTTGTTCCCCTTTTGGATTCTGGGGCATGTCATTTTTTCTTTCCCATGTGAAATTTAGGAAAACTACAAGTCAGAATTCAAAAAGAAAATAGGACTTGGCTGTCTCATGCATAGCCACGGTAAACTGGAGAGTTCTGCTCTATACAATATAATTATTGTAGTCCGTGAAATTTCAAACGGTATTATTTGTGCCAAGTGGAGCCTAGAAGGTAGGTGTTCCTTTTCCTAAACTGTAGAGTGAGTTAAAGTCCCACAATAACTGTTTAACAAGGTTTGTGATCCAGGGAAAATAATGTAATCTCTACTGGTATAGAAGACTGACTTTAGCAGAGCCAATATTAATTTCCTCCCCTCTTATTGCCAGTCACTAAAGTTGCATGGCCCTTCCAAGGTACTGCCTTACAGGAGAATGAGTGAAATCATTTTCTTTTCCAAGTTATGCTATGCTATTGTGTCTTGGACCATTTTCACATTTTCTTTCCAACACAGCCACTCCACTGTAAAACATATGTTAGTGATGCCCATGCCCGTACCCACAATATGTAACAGTTTTGATGAGGTAACCTGCCCAAAAAAACGGAACTCAGGAAATGTCTGAGATGTTTAAAATCGACACACCCAGATGGAGTTACCTACAGGTTAGATGGCAAGGGTATAAAAGCAAATTATAAGCACTGGTCGAGTAACCATAGAGCATTACAGTTGCAAAGAGATGGGGAATTGATGCTGCAACTCGTAAATGAAGGGAAATCTAGAAACCTCTGGTCGGTTGTAGGACAGTTAGAACCTCAAACCAACAGCACTCTATGCAACCTGGTTTCAGAATCTAGGTGGGTGGAATATCTGACAGGAATTTTTGAAAATTGTCGGGAGACCCAATTTAGTCTAGCCCCAAATGTTCCTTGGTGTTTATCGTTTAATGAGGAGGACATTGGTGGCATCATCCTCAAGGCATCAAAATGTAGAGCTGCCGGCCAGAACGGCCTTACTTATCAGGTTCTTAAGAACGACCTGAGGTTGTGGTTCAGCATATTATATCAGCTCTTTATGGACATCCTCCAGAGGAGACTGTTTCCACCATCATGGGAAATTGCATAGGTTATGCCTTTCTTCAAGGGGGACGATCGTCTAAATCTGGTAAATTACAGACCAATCACCCTCCTTGATATTGATAGCAAGGTATTTATGAAACTTCTACTAAATGAACTTTCGCTCTGGGTGGAGGAAAAGCAAACTTTGACTTGCTTCCAAACAGGCTTCAGACGAGGTCTCTCTACTGCCCTAAATGGCCTGGTCTTAAGCCCAGCAAGCAAATACACTATGCGGAAGGTAGAGGCACCCCTTTATGGGGTTTGGGTCGATTATTCTAAGGCCTTTAACCAGGTCGACAGGGCATTAATCTGGAGAAAACTGAGGGACTGGGGGATCCCAGAAACATTACTAGCGATGCTGGTTGAATTACACAAGGACACACTCTTGAGGTTGTGTCTGGATAACCAGGGGCATTTATCAGAGTTAATTAAGGCTGAGAAGGATGTGAGGCAGGAGTATATCGGTGCCCCCCTCTTTTTCAATCTGTCTCTGATAGATATGGGTGTTCATTTGGAGTCGTCTGCATTTACCAGCCCAGAGCTGAATGGGAAAAACATGTTCTGGCTGGCTTATGCAGACGATATTGTACTGTTGGACAAAACCTTGATGGGACTGCAGCATCTTTTGTCCAAACTGGACGAGTATGACAGGCTAAATGAGCTATCCATAAACCCACTGAAGTCGAGGATTGTGGTCTTTAGACACTGACAGAAAACGATCAGTTAATCAAATTGGGTACTGGAGGGCCAAACCATCCCTAGAGTAGAATAGTTAACATACCTGGGATATATAGTCCATGCTTCGCCTGCATTCAATAAAGTAGAGTCAGATATAACTAAGAAAATCTCACAGATTATACCTCAAATATGATAATTAAACTCCAAATATTGTACATTTTATATTGTGACATTTGTAAAATTTTACATGGCAACCGTGGTATCAGTGATTTTATACAGCTTAGAGGCAAAACCATCAGTTTGGCAAATAAACTGGAGCATCTTGGAGGGACGGATTTGGAAGAAGGCTCTTGACCTCCCATCAACTACTCCATCTTGGTGCCTACGCTTTGAGCTAGACCTAACGTCACTCCACTGTATGGCAAAATGGAAATTGATCTCACTTTATCGGGAGATCCTCACCGGAAAAAACTCCACACTGTAGGGAGACATTAAAATACATCTTGAACAATGCAGATCAAAGTTTTTGATGAACCTCAAAAATAGAGTGAAGGATTTCTTGGTAGAGGTTGACTTAGATCTGGAGACCTTAGTGAGAAACCCACTAAAAGTAAAACGAGAGTTGGAAACCCTCGATTGGATAGAAACAATTGCAAAAGTGAGGCATTCATCTCCAACTAACCCTTTTCTTTCAGCTGATAAAAAACTTGGGTGTCTCCCCCATTATCTGGTCAAATTCCCAGATAATCTAGTGAGAAATAACTTTCTGAGGATAAGATTAAACTTAATGCATACAGGGGAAGTGTTGGTTAAGTGGAATCAAGGGGATAAAACTAAAAAGTGATGTACATTCTGTGATACCCCTGCTAACCAATCATTATGGCATCTTCTGATGGAGTGTGAGGGCACCTGGAATTTGAGATTGGCCCTTTTTAAGAGATTTGTGACTCAGGAGAAGGGGATCATCGCAGAATAATTCTGGGATAGAATAATCACTGGCCACAATATAGCTTTAGCATCAACTGTAGTGCAGGTTCTGAAAGGCTGTAATATCATCACCTGAAAGTAGGTGACCAAGTGTAAGAGGTGTATTATTCTTAGTGGCTAATTTCCATCTTTTCATTACGGTTCTCCCAGACCAGTTTTAGAAGGCTTTTGAATCTTATTAAAAGCTCAAATTGAACATGTTTATGCCTGCTATTATTGAAGAGATCTATAACTATGCTGTAGGAAATGAAAGTGGGTGCAAATTATATATGGAACTGTTAAGTCTTATTTATGGAATATTCTGTACATTTAGTAACTGAAGTTGATCGTTTTTGGTATGATTCTCTTCTTAATCATGTGTTGAATTTGTAAAGGTTGTTTTGCATTTTGTCAATAAACCAAATACAATTAAAAAACAAATATTTTATAATTATTTTTTTTTACTTAGATTTTTTAATGCTAATGACCCCAATATATCAAGGCAGGAGTGTCCCATTGTGGCCCATTGCGCAGAAACCAGAAAGCATTATTCATACAGGCAGCGGCGGCATTTCTTGCACTGTTCTGCATTTTATTCTATGAGATACTACCTGCTTTATAATGGTAGATGGGTAGCAGTGTGCTATCCTTTAATGTATTGTCTATTTGGGGTGTTATATGATTTATGCACGTTTCAAGACCATCATGTTTATTTTGCCCTGCAAGTTCTTTTTGCATGCACATTTAATTTTTAAAGGAATGCAATGTTCACATGAATTCCATCATGATCGTTTTCTAAGTCTTGCTCTTTATTTTGACAAAATAACTTTTTGGAGTAATCAACAAAGTAACTTTGGCCTAATTCCACTTGTCTGAATTCTGTGATCTGACAAAAGGGCATACCGCAATGTTACCATTTTCATGAAATTGTGATGTGCCAAAATAGCAGGGGATTTTATTTTTTGACAAAACAAAACTTTGACACTGGGTATGCTGAATTATTTTAAAAACTATATTGTCACATGATTGAAATTCTCACCAGGTTGCTTTAGCATGTGCAGTCCCTAAAGAAACATCCAAACTGCTATTTCAAGCTACTGACCAGATTGCAGAGCACTGGTGGATATCATGCAGTGTCAACCTTCACAATGAATATCTGATCGCTTTCACACATGCTGATATGCTAGACAATTTTTAAGAGACAGCTACCAGTAGAAAATAATACAAAGGAAGATGTTTTTGTAGCTCTTAATATATCAGTGAATACCTGTGTTTTGTTTTTTTTCTTTATAAAGAGTAAGTAAACTGACCAAAAAAAGCATGGTAAAAATGTCCATGCTGGTGAACATTACCATCCCTTTTCCTTTCGCCAATGTCACCTACAAATCGTCCCTCAACTATGAGATGCTCGTGCTAAGGTAAAGGTTGGAGATCCCTGGTATAGATTATGCAAAACATCCCAACCCGAGTTTTAGAAATGTGTGCCGAGCATAGTAAGGCTTGAGCTGTAGAGGGTTGGATTATTTTTTATAATAACGCATGATGTCTTTCATGATACAATAACGAAGGTGTGAAAGAGCTCTTAAGAGCCAGATTGTATACGAGTATGCTATACTTGCTGGTAGGTGAATGAATACATTTTTGTAATCAGGTTGGGAGATGTCCATTCTTTTATGGCTGTCTTTAAGTGGATTTCCTCCGTGCTGATCCTTTTAATGTGTGTAAACTGTGAATAGGCAAATGAGAATGGCACAAAGTGGCAATGCTCATAAGAGATTTGATTTGTAGGTTTGGCCTAGGCAGCAATCAAAGAGAGGGCTTTGCAATACCAAGTAAAGCTCCAAGGAGCCACAAGGAGGCTGGACACTTATGCGTGTATACATGCAGGACTGTTGTCTTGGTTTTCCCCCATGTCTGAGGGTCATGAATCTAGCCACCTACACTGAGCATTGTCTACATCTTCAACAAGATGATATGATCTTGCACCTAAAGGGTCTTTCCTGTTACTCTGCTTCTTTCTACTAGTCCTTTCCTTGAACTTCTCCTGCATTTCGCCAATAATCTGTCATGTAATCATACAACCATTCCACCTCAACTCTCTCCTAACAAATAGGATTGTATCCGTAACACTTGGATGCAGAGTAATCCTTATCCTTCACCATTGAAAGCAGCCTGTCCTTCCAAAAACACATAGCCAAGAAGGCCCAAACAGCCTGACCCCAAATCTCCACCCATCGTAAAATCAAGCCCTCCGTCCTGCCGCAGGACTATTGGACTGCAGTACAGGCCCTTTGGGTCTTGAACGTCAATGGGGTAAATGCCCTCCTGACAATGCTCACAGCCACTCACTTGGCCCCCCTAAATGCAGTCCACTGGACTGCAGCACATCTTATTACAGGACTGCAGCCCATCAGATTACAGGCATGCAGACATTTTACGGAATCACCTCCCTCCTGTGCAAACCACACCGGCTTTCTCTTCAGGACAGGATATTGTTTAAGAATGCAGGTATCCTATACAAAGCAGTCACGAACAGCACAACAGCGTATCTGGCAGCTAAGCTCCACATATTGAGTGGCACACATTCCTTCTGCACCAAAACAAACAACCGGCTCAAATCACAAATAGTCTGCAAAGAGAGGATCTGCAAACACTCCTTCTAATGTCATGCACTGACCCTCTTCAACTTGATCCCAGTATCGACTTGAAATGCCCCAACATTTCTCCTTCTTCACAAATCTCTCACAATGTGGCTTTTTCAACAGCACCCAACCATGGACTAATGTCAATGGACACATAGAACACAATCTACAGTACTGCACTACTGTTAAAAGATACCATCCCAAAGGCTGCCTACACAAACTTTGTGCAGCGCTTTGCTGCTCTTTTGCTAGGCTTGCGCTTTACACAATAAAACGAAAATAAAATATGAAGCATGCCTGCTCCCCCATTACCTGTATTAACTCCCCACCTCTCTTTTCCTACTGCTGAATCTGTACTCCATAGTACTGCTTCCTCCCGCCTCTACTTCTGTATCTCTCCTTCTTGCCATCCCACTCCTTCACATATTCCTTCACTTCTCCTCCCTCCTTCTTCTCCCCCTCATCCTTACTTTGTACCTCTACTCACAATGCAGCATCTCTTCCAGCCCCCTTACCTTCTCTTCCAGCCGCTTGCCTTTCTAATTATATCCTCTATCAGTCTCTTTCTTTCTGCTACAGCTCCACCTTGCCACTAACTTCAAAGACCCCCACTCCCAGAGGAAACCCTGCAGCTTATCAAATTCCCTAAACCCACCCTTCAGGCCAGCCCATGCTTGACTTATTTGTGTGTTTGGTTGTTCATCTTCAGTGAGGAATAGTCGCTGGACAATATCTGATAGTTCTGCTGCCCATCTTCTTCCATATTCTCCAGCAGCAAGACAAGTTTGAAAGTTTATTTATGCCTACCATCATCTTGGAAACCACTAGGAGTGTGAGCTGAGTTGAGCTCAGTACTTCTTCAACATGTACCTGGATCGGTAAAGTGGGGGTTAATGCAAGAAATGTTATTCATGGTTATTCGTGGTTATTCAGCTTCCCTCTGATGTAAGTCTGACTTGAGTATGATGACATTGCTACACCATCTTATTTTCTCTCTGTATCTCTCTTCCTTCCTGCCTCCTCCACTTCCTTTAACACAAAACATTTTGTGTATGATGTCAGAAGGCAAGATGCACTTGTCACAAGGGCAGTGATTGGAGCCATAAAGCACGCTCACTTTAGTCCAATAACCTATAGGCATGTGTCTTTAAAACAGAGGACCTCCCACTCCTTCACTGATTCACTCTTGGACAATCATCTGAGGAAGAATTCATATGGACCTCCTTTGGGACAGTTGATATTTCCAGAGCCCTCAACCACTGAAGTGAGGAAGGAGCAGTCTGAGGCAGAAGAAAACTCTGCTCCCCTCCCATGCCCAGCGCACAAAAAGGGTGACTTTTGCATCATCTTTTCATAGAGCCCCTGGATTGGGTCTCAAAGCAGCTGAGGAGCCGATTAGCAAGGCCCCTGTAGTTGCACATAGAACCAGTCAAACCACATAATGACCACAGGACGCGCCAGTTCTGCTTTTGGCACTCAACCACATCTTCAAACTACAGCGCTTGCATCTTAGAACCAGCTCAAAACCGCATCTTGTCTTTGCAGAGCCCATCACCTGCTAGACTTGAATCAACCATTCATCTCCGGACTCAACTCATACCACTGGAGTGTCACCAATTGACTTGGAAAAACAGTTACTGAACTACTTGACCATTCTTGACCTCGAAACACCACTTTGTTGAACAGAGCATCAGGTTTACCAATTCGAATCATCACTGATCAAAGCCCTCTTACCTGTATAGTACAGAGGAAACTGTTTTGTGATTCCACAAGTTTCCTCACATTGCGTATTAGAGTCGACCCTCTTCATATCATTTTACTAGGAGTATTATAAACAAATATGTAGCAGAATAAATACACAAGTCCTTGCTAAAGGTGTCAGGATGATTTCCAACTCTTGATAACCCCAGTTTTATATACCAACCGGGGTCTCCTTTCACAGGGTGACTTCCCCCCGGGATCTCAGCCCGCAGTGATGTGTAAACAACCTGATGGGTTAGGGGCTCAGGTGAAAATGCAGGAGCAACCAGCAGAGCTAGAGAGGGGGAAAAGAACAGATGCACCTGTACCAATACAACAGATAATCAACAGGCTTTCAGTAATAAACAAAAACACACTTAAGGGACTATCAAAAGGTATTGCATACATAATTATCAGGTCTCTGATTAGGTTTATTTTCCTCTTTAGAGTTACGTTGTGTGTAACTTTAGCATTACTTGCCCTCCAGCTATTCTTTCTATTCCCTAGTGGAGTGCTAAGCCTAGGTAACGCTTGCGGGCTGCTTATCTAGGGTGAGGGGATAGAACGAAAACTTGCCATGTAACTACTATAAACACAGTTACCACTGTATTTATATAAAAAGCACAACTTAGTGTTTTTAAACCAAACTAGTTTGCATAATGCCTTGCAGGTGAAGCCTAATTACTTTATTCTTTTTTCCCCTGCTTGGCATATTTTTTAAAACAACACAAACAAAAATAAAAGCTTATATAAATGAGACAACTCTCATTGGTTTAGTGAACCATATTTTATCTCTTCCCTAACATTACATTATATATGATGGTGTTATCAAAATGTCATATCACTTAAGCAAGGATTTTGTTTTCTGCTTGCATAGACCTTTGGACCATCCCTGTGGTCCTTTGCCTACTGGTTTCAGTAGTATAGGGATTAATCACTTTCTTCAGGGCCGCAGCACTCCATACAAGGCTGCCATTAAAGACAAAGGAGAGAGTATTTGCAATGGCTGCTCACCGCACCCCAATTGCCTGTGTAGCCAGGCAGTCTTAAAGTTAACTGAGAATCAAGCAACTATTTTCATTCCCTCCGGGCGTGGTTTTCTTAACGTACCGATTAAACCACTGTCCCAGGAGGATAGCTCAGTGGCAGCGTGCTCGACTTGGAAACAAGATGACACAAAGCAACACAGGTTCGATCCCTGGGTCCACGCTTAGAAACCTCTGGGTATTAAGCGCGTTATAAATAACATATCATAAATAACCTATCATATAATTAGAGGAAAGACGAAATTGCAGTCCCAACTCCATTCAATAATAAACACAACGCTCTAACAGTACCCAGTTCCTGCTGGCGTTGTAGGGAAGGAGGTGGAGAACCTACTTGGATGTGTCCTTCCAGCAAGTCTGTAAAGCCAGGTGTTGTAAACGATGATGCTGGGATGAGATTGATGAAGATTGATGAAAATAGAATCCAGGAGAAAGGACACCTGACCGGTTGGCACAAGGGCACAATATAGGGCGAGCAGGAAGATGCACATGCACAGTCCTTGGAGGAAAGGAAAAGGTCTGTGTTGCTTCAGGGGAGAATCTGTAGAAAGTGAAAATTCTCTAAAATAAAAACAAACCCAAGCTCACAAAAGAGTTCCGTCCAGGCGAGGTGCAAAGAAGAAAAATAACGGGGAACCAGATCATCCAGGAGGAGAGGAATAGTTCAAGCAGTAGACAATCTGAGGATCAAATTTTAACAGTAAGGGATGCGAGAGCTGACGTCACAGGAAGCCAAAAGTTCAGTCTGTGACACGGGCAGTCAAGCATCAGGACAAGCAGGGGCCAGGCAAGGCAATCCGAGGAAACAAAGCAGGGGTCAGAAATCAAGAAACAATTGAAGAAGGTAATAAACAGGAAGGGCAGCTCACCAGCAAAAAGCATCAGTTAAGGAGTGCCACACTGAGTACAGATGCTGATGCGACCTAACACTCTTGCGGGTTGCATCGGCAGAAATACACACATGACCACGCATGTGTGCACGTCCCGCGGGTCGTCTGGGTGTTGGAGTCTGCAAGCATCGCAGCAGCGTTTTCTGTCCTAGCCACCACGGCAGCCGCCACTGCTGGCATTGGCGAGCAGACAGAAGGACGGGCGATGAAGGTGGGCAAGCTGTGACAAAAGGCAATGTACTTACTGAATAACAGTTTTAAATGTTACATTGAAGTGAAGAAGAATCTTTTGGTGGCTGGAAGTGTTTACTCGATTGGGACACAAAGCAAACCTAAGAAGTAGGACTTCATCATCCTGATCTTTTGAAATCATGTAATTATCTCGGAATCTTTTTCCATCAAAGTGAAATGGAAATACATTTTTATGAGCTATTGTTATCTACCCTTAGGTTATAAATATTTTCTTTAATAAGGCCCCATTGCCAGTCGCCTGTCACTTTACTATCTTGGACAAACTAGTGAAAATATATTTAATAGTTACAGCTCAGGTCCATTCCCATACCCTGTTCCTACTCAGTCTGGCACTTGCTCCACTTGCTACAATAACACAAAGATTTGTAGTTTAGTTTAGTTTAGTTTATTATTTGTAGAGTGCACCTAACCCTGAGATATCTGGGTGCTTATGCTTAGGTGGTTGTTACAAATACAATAACAGAGAAGCAATTTACAAAAGGCTGTTGACTCGTGTTACATATTGCTCAACAAGCTGACATAGAATATGTATACATGGAAGAGTAGGACACGTGCAAGTGGAAGGACTAGAGACCCTTGGGCAGGCCAGTCACTGGTCACATATTCAGATACTGTTAGATCAACACAATAGACAAAGAGCAGAGCAGGTCATAGATGGGCTAAAAGATGTGGAGATTGTCCAAGCGGAGATTAATTTTGCTGGGCATAGAGCCATTTTTTTACTTTGTGTCTGAAGGACTAGAAAGAAGGTTCGGCCCTAAGAGCTGTGGGCAGGGAGTTCCAGAGTTTTGCTGCTAACACTGGTAAGCTGGACCCACCTGCTGTTTTCAGTTTGTACTTAGGAATGTTGAGGCAATGTGAATAGTAGGATCTGGTGGGTCTGGTTGATTGGTTCCTGGAGAATTTGTCAGTTAGGTATTTGGGGGTTGTGTTGGATAGGCATTTGTGTGTGATTACTAACGTATGCAGAGAAATTCTATGTCGCACTGGGAGCCAGTGTGAATCCCGTCATATGGAAGAGATGTGGTTGGCTTGTGGGATATTTAAGGCTGATCTGAGAGCATTATTCTGTAGCACTTGTAATTTATTCAGGTTTCATTCAGAGGAGCCTATAAACAGTGTTGCAATAATCAATCTTAGATAAAAATCAAAGCCCTGGCAAGAGTGACGCAACTATTGGTAGAAAGGTATGGTTTACAGGCGTTGATCAATGTGTTATTGTATGCTGTAGCTGAGGATGTGGCATTGACTTGCCTTTTGAGGGAGAGGGTGTAGTCTAGTTAGAGGCCTAATGTTTTGACCTCACTGGCAACTTTGGTGATGTTCCCATCAATGTTGAATGATTTGTAAAGTGAGTCTAGTTTGTTTAGACAAGCTTGAGAGCCCATGATAATTAACACTGTCTTGTTATCGTTTAGAAAAAGGCTATGGGCAGCCATCCATGACTGAATGTGAAGATAGGTTTTGTTTAACATTTTGAAATCTGTGTCGTAGCAAGCCATGAGAGTGATGAGGACTTGGGTGTCATCTGCATAATTTGTGAAGGTGACACTCAAGCTGTCAAGGCGATCAAAGAGGAGCTTTGTGAATATATTATAAAAGGTGGATGAGACACAAGAGCCCTATGGGACTCCACAAGAAATAGGTACTGGATCGGCAGATACTAGGGTGCAAAGACATTAGTTGTTCAGTTTGATAGAAAGGATTGAATCCAGTTTGTGGTGTTCGAGGAAAATGAGGCAGCTGTGGTCAGATGTTTGATAAGGATCTGGTGGTCACCGAGATCAAACGCTGCTGAGAGGTCCAGCAGTAGGAGGATGGCGAGGTTGCCTTTGTCTTTGGCCTCATCCATTTGAATTTTTAGATCAAGGAGGCCTGTTTCAGTGCCATGCCTTGGTCTAATACCGGACTGACACAAGCCTAAGAGGTTGTTGTCCTCTAGATGTTTTTATAATTGAAGATAAGCCACTCTAGCTAATATTTTAGGAGGAATGGATCTGTTGTTGTATGTCTGTTATTAGTGAGTATGTTTGGATCTAGCTTAGGTTTTTTTGAGGAGAGGCATAACCCATGCATCTTTACGATTGTTAGGGAGTAAACAGGTTTCTAAGGATGAATTGATCAGGGAAGTGATGAACAGTGCTAGTTCCTTAGCTCCTTTCTTGATAATTGTGGCTGGCCAGTGTGCCCCTGGCATTTTGTAGGTTTTAGACCGGCAATGATACCTTCTACTTCTTTAGGGGTGACTGGAGAGAAGTAAAAATGGTGACACAGTGAAGGCTGTGGGTCGGGAAGTTAGTGGTTCGAGAGAGACTTCTCTTTTTTGTCTCAATTTTGGATTGCAGCAAGGTTATTTTGTCGAGATATGGCGTTTGGATATTGGCACACCCAGCAGCATCTTTGATTCAGGTTTCTGTGGGTGGTGCCGGTGACTCCAATTCCCTCAGAATAGTAAAGAGCTCTTTAGTTCCTGATTGAGCATTTTTTAATTCTGAGGTTGTAAATCTCTCTATTGGTGTTAAGAATGGCTACTTTGTAGGTGGTAGCATTAGAGGTCAACTTTTACTTGCTTGGGATGGATGGTCTTTTTCTCCATTTGGCTTTGGTAGTTCTTTTGGCTCTGAAGAGGGTTTTTAAGTCTGCAGTGAATCATTTGTTTAGGTGGGCTGTGGATTTGGCCTTCCTTGTTTTTAGCGGGGCGATTTTATTTAAGGCTCGATGTAGGGTATGGTCATAAAGGTCTACAAGAGTGGACGAGTCTTTATCCAGGTTTTTAGATGGATTGGTGATGGGCTGTAGTAGAGGTAGTAGATTGTCTAGGGTAATGTTACGATTGTTTCTGGACATGGTCTGTGGGGCAATGGTAGTGCTAGCATTAGGGCAGGCGCTTCCCTGTGTTGCAAATGTGATGTAACGGTGATCCGACCAGGCACAGGGCTCATTGTTGAGGATTGTAGTGGAGCAGTTTAGGTCTGCCAGCCAATCCAGAGTCTTGCCGTTGTTGTGTGTGGGGTCATTAATGTGATGTGTGAAGCCAAGTTGTGAGGTAGAATTCTCTATGACTGTGTCGTTTATGTCGTGAAGGCCTAAATTGAGGTCTCCCATTAGTACAATCTGAGAGCATGTCCTTTAAAGTGATTGCCATTCCTAAATCTGGTTAAAAAAAAACTTAGCCACTCTAAAGGGCATGGATTGACTAGTATCTTATGTGACACTGTTGATTTCTGAGCTTAACAACCCTGTTCAGCATGACTATGTCTCATCTTGAACGGTAGGGAACAGTGGTTTTGATAGCAGCTCATAGTGGAATGTGACTGGAAACAATAGTATCCTTTGCATTAGCACATGAGCAACGAATGTTACCTCTTAGGGGAAACACAGACTGGTCAGCCCCTGCAACTGGATCATTTAGAACATGACAACTTTCAATATATCACGTCTTCATTCGTGTCCTAGACAGTAATGATCCTCATCCCAAAATGTTCTTTCCTAAATAGGGATGCCCTATTAAGCCAATTACCAAGTGCATTCAGTAAAATCAGAGCTATTGCAAAGGTTCAGCTCAGGCTACTAGCCTGGAATATAGAGGGCAGGGTGCACACATTGTAAGATTTAGATTGGGCAGGTTTTATCAACAGTGCTGACATCATTATGCTATGCGCGACTTGGTTGCACTGTCACAGTGATCTAAAAAGGTGTCCATGGCATCCTATTCCAGCAAGACGACATCATACAGGGCAGTGGTCTGATGGCTTAATCTTATTAGAGGCAGTTAATCTTGATGTATAACTGCAACCCATTAGCGTTGTGTTTTAGAATATTGAGGTCGTCAAATTAATAGACCACTGGAGTAACCTCACATATCACATTCATTTTCTTTGATCCGCACTTTGATTTTCTTTGATCCGCACTTTGGAATGGTGAAAGTGTTTGAGTGGTCAATGTGAAGGAAATTGTTCTCTATATTAAAGTGAACAGGGCTTATAGACACAGTTAAATGAATTGGCGTGATTTCAATCTATAATTTGGTGAAGTATTAGATGGAAGACTATGCTCATGACATGATAGCCCATGTTAACCCCATTTTGCAAATGCCGGGAATGCCTTATTTTATGTAGCATGTTCTTAAGATAATACATTTGTGCAGATTAAAAAGAGCAGTTAACCCAGCTTTTAATAATGGCAAACAAGTAGTACAATAGATTTCTTTGTAGTTCATTTGAGACTATAACATTACTCGGGCTCAGTGCTTGTAATCCCTGTCTCTCTGTCCTTCTGAAATGGAACATCGACAGTGGCAGAGCAGCAACCAGTTTGTTGCCCACCTTGGAGTAAAAATGTTCCTGGGTAACAAAGCATCAGTTGTCGAAAACAGTGTAGCAGGCAAAGTTTATGAGTTGCAATATATGCAATTCATCATTCCCAAATGTGTCGTTTTGGGCGATTTACGCGAAGAACACCATCTGGTTGTCCACTGAAGAGCCACCATGTAGAAATGATATGGTTTTCCTCTATTACCTGGGTATCAGGTAATATTATCCCCATATATATGGTCGCCGTATATAATATCGGCAGGAAAAGGTTGTGGCGATATTATATGGGTGACCATATATATAGGGCAGCAAAAAAAAAAAGTTAAAAAAAAAGGGTTTGGGGGTTGCGGTTGGTGTCCACTGCATGTTCCATACAATAATGTCCCCACAAAAAACAGCCATTTTTCGGCGATATTTTTGCATGGCGATATTTTTGAGGGGACATTATTACATGGAACCATTACCTGGGCAGTCCAATAGAGATGACACTCTATATGTTACCCAAATATCTCTGTTGGCCATAAGACCCCAAATCATACAATGCCAGATCTGGAAATGTTGTTCATGACACTGCCTCTTTGACCCTTTGACAATTAGATAGTACCATTGGCCAAGGGTCGATGCACTTTCAGAAAAAGTGTTTTGATTCAATCACTTGCGTTTTCTGCTTCACGTGTTGGCTTGAAATAAGTCACTTTGGTTTTGTGTGTGGCCTGATTTCTCCCTTTCAACATTTCTGAGGCTTTCAAATAGTAATAGCTACTGCCATAAAAAAACTCATGCAGGGGGGCGGGCGGCCTATATTGGCATGAATAACACTTGCCGTGTAATCCTCAGAAATACGTTCTGCAGGAAGATAGAGTAGTCTGTTTATAACCAGTGTGAGTGACATTTCTGTTTTTGCAGACGATAGACCGTTTTTGATGTTTATTATGCTGCCACTTCACGGCAATCGGTGCAGGAGATGTAGGTCAGAGGCAACGTGCTCACCTGCGAAGCAAGACGACCCAGAGCAACACAGGTTCGATCCCCGTGCCACGCTTAGAAACCTCAGGGTATTAAGCGCGTTATCGATGGGTCTTTTTGGGCATTTCAGATATTGGCCTCTTTTCCCACAGTATAGAAAGGGATGGCGATGGCTCAGCAGGTTATGTGTTTTCCTCTATTCTCCTGTATCCTGTCGCATGTTAGAATCAGCCATTCTGACAAATTGAGTACCATTAAATTGGATAACTGTAAGATCTTTTGTTTCTGAAATTGAAGAACTAAGGTAGCAAGCGCTATTATGAAAATGAACGAAAGAATCATAGGGATTTAACCTAACAGCTTTCAATAAAGCTGTATTTCATATTGTCAGGTTAATTTAGCAATTCGATTGATGCTTTGTAAAACCAGTTAATTTATTATGAGCAAGCAGTGTGCTCTTGGCACACAGACCACAGATGCAAGGGAATGTGCTCTACTCATATACATTAGAGGCTGTGACACCAAACAGGATACCTGGGCTCAACCCCTTTCTTCTCCCCTAATCCACTTGAAAGGGCTTAGTTTGATTTAACTGAAAACATGAGATCCTCTGACTGGGAATGAGTTCAGATTGCAATATAAAGATGCAAACCCGCTGAGTCATTTACTTCTAAATTGCCCCATTGTCACATCCAAGAGCATCCATAAGGTGCCCACTTCAAATCCCGCCTCTATCACCTGCTTCAACTCCACCGTAGCCCTCCCGGCCACAGCAAGTCCTTACTGGCACTCTTGCCCACAGGTCGTCCTGTATTAACTCTGCCATTGCGGATGGGCAGAACCATTCCTGACACAAATGTTTGAGTCTGGGCAAAAGATGTTATGTTCCACATCTGAAGGCAGCACCCGGGCATGTGAGGCTCTACCTTACAAATGTGAACTTCACCTGGAATCTCAGACTCTATCCGTCATAGGATTACAACACTCATGTACTTGGCATGAGATACTGTACCGTTCATACAATGATTGCACCTGGAAAATTAGGTTTCCCGGATCACAAGACAGCAATAGCTGGGCAATGAGGCATGTGTTAGGATGAATAGGCACTAAGTGACATGATGCGGCTCTACTAGCAGATAATGGCTGTTTCCTGGTCTGTGGTAGCAGGTCTTGGTCTGCTCTTGGAATATTCTATCTTTATCCATGGCACATTGAGGAAGCCTTAGTTAATATATGTTTGCCAACTATAATTCCCTTTTGTCTGCTTCACAAAAATGTGCTATTGTATTACCCTTACCCTTGATGTAGGTCACTTTGATGACATCATGTCCAAAGGTCATGTGACATCATTTTCTGTGAACTTATTTAAGTGAAAGGTCATGCGATGAAATTACTGTGATATAATATAATGGGTGAAGTCTCTTCTACAGCCCCTGGAACTTTGTTGACCTGACATCCCTCTACCATGTATTTCATCGCATCTCCCTCTTTCAGAAATTGCATTCAATAATGGGGAGAAGTGGAAGGAGCTCCGCAGGTTCGCCCTCACAACACTGAGGAATTTCGGGATGGGAAAAAGGAGTATTGAGGAGCGTATCCAGGAAGAAGCTCAGTTTTTGGTCGAAGAGTTTAAAAATACAAAAAGTGAGTACATTTGTCATTTTAATTTTTCAATTAGACAAAATACATGCAGAATACAAGTTTACTTTCCAATGTACTGGAGAATTGTGCCCTTCTGCGTCCGATTTCTTGCATTTCGATAACAAATTCACCGTACATAATCTCACCAGCGTTACAGTATTGTCCCACCCTGCATACAAGTGCTGTACTTAACATACTTAACTAGCCTGAAAACAAAATCCCAGTGCTGCAAAATCGTTGGCGTTGGTCAAGTATGTTGTTTGTTTTTTTTACTCCAAATGATGCTGCTTCTGTGTGCATAGCCACACTCCATCCGCATATCACACAATCAGGCCCATTTAGCGATAGCTAGGAGCATTTACAATGGGTTACTATGAAATACACATGCTTTTACGAGGTGAAAATGACATGTAGATCGAATAGGAATCCACTGATTTACCACCAACTTGAAAATTACATTCTGGATCTAATGCAGAAAGATTGGGAAGGGAGAGCGGGAAAAGCCGGCGGATGTGTTTAGCCTGTCCCGCTCCCCAACTCAAATGAATGAAAATCCTGCAGAACAGTAAGTGTGACAAGTGAACCACCGCTTTTATCGCCACTTTTAACCATCTGCTCGATTCCCCAATTGATCCGCAATATTTTGTAAGCAATGCTCCTGGTGTCCTATAGTTTTACTGAAGACAGCACAAGACCAGTGTGTGGTTGTCTGGTGGGAGATTCTCAGCGTTCTAACTCCGAACACAACAGATTAGTTGGTCTGCTCTGGCCAGCCTGCAAACCTTTCCATAACTCCAAAGATTCCAGTTACACACCTACGTAAGTGAGATTTTTGAATGAACATCAATTAAAGATGCGAAACCATGGCTTAGTGTTAAACAAAACCTGCATCTTTTTTAATCAGTAAGAATGAATAGCCTTCAATACCCAACTATATATGCAGGCTACAGAATGCCCCTCTGACTAACTTTGAGTGCAGCATATTGCAAGGGCAATCTGCAGACTTTTCGCTGGCTTCAAGGACACCCCATTCTGAGCCCCCGCTGACAGTAAAGTGGGTATTCGTTGGTAAGGCAGCAGATGGACGGCCTCGCATTCTAAATCTATGTACATGTGACTCTCACATATGAATGGTGGCAAGTCTTCCCCAGAGTGCAACCACATTTCTGGTGGCGGCAACAGATAGCATAGATGCATTGAATGTGAGTGAGTGAGTGAGTGAGTGAGTGAGTGAGTGAGTGAGTGAGTGAGTGAGTGAGTGAGTGACATATGCTCCAAAACCGCTTCAGGGAGTCTGCATGATTTGCAGGTGCAGGCTCAGCACAGTTAATCTCTTCTAATTTAACAATTCCATTTAACAACGGCGTCGCCAATAACCCCAGTATGAGTCCCATATTGATATTTACTCCCATTTAAGATTGTTGCACCTTTTTCTTTTACGCAGTGGCACCCATCGAGCCTACTATTTACTTCAGCCGCACTGTCTCCAATATCATCTGTTCCGTCGTCTTTGGAAAGCGATTCCAATATGATGATCAACGACTTCTGGACATTGTCAACTCTATTGATGGCAACTTTCGGATCATGAGCAACACCTGGGGAACGGTTCGTATACACTCAGAGAATGCCCATCTCTCCGACCTAAAGTGTATCCCTGCTCTGTCTGCCACGTCTTACTTCCTTCACTATAAGTGCATACATGCAACAACAATGATCTCCGCCTCCTCTCCAACTAGAGTAAATGCTGTGGAGGTGCAATATTGGATGTGGTGTGTGATGCTGTGAAAGATGTCGCCCTGCATGCATCTTGTCTATTAGTGCCAGGAAGGCTGCAGAAGCAGCTCTTACCGCTTAGTCAAGGATTTCTGATCTAGCTCCCTAATCTGGGAGTAGTTAGGGCAACTGTAGACTTTTTTTTCTCCTTCTCTGTGATTTATGAGAGTGCATCATGGGGGACTTATCCAATAGAGGTCGGGCGGGTTGCGTGGGGGCAGGGTATATCTCAGTATGTACACTTTGCTGTACGAGATTTCATTGCCACCCCTGTATCAGCTGCAGGTATTATGTGACGAGCAAGGAGTATATGAAGAAATCTAATGTAGTGTTTATACGTTTCTTGATTTCCTTCACTCTGCATTGCTGGTGTTGTCTCTGGGTGGCAGGATTTTGAAACTGCTAACTAATTTCCTGATTACTGTCCCAGAGGGTCACGGATAACAGGTGCGTAGACAGTGTGGCATCAGCATTTGAGGTGCTTGCATGTATAAATTGGGAAAGTTGTCTTTGACTTGGTCTATGCCAAATTCGATATGGATAGGGATTTGCCCACAGTCTTGAATCTTGGTGATAGACCCAGTTCTTACTGAGCTGGTCTGGTGAGGGCCACCCAAACAGTTGCTCTAAAGAGGGTGAGGCCACATTCGGTGAGAGTGTAAGCCCTCATTCGGGGACCAATGCAAAAATGGGGAGCAAGTGGGGAATGAGCTGGAAAACCTTTCCCAGACAAAATAATTGAGAGTGCTTTCATTTAGTTGTGCAAGGTTATCGAAGATGAGAAAACGAAAGATTGTAAATGTGAGCATTGTTGTTGTCCTAACAAAATAAGAGGAATGTTGAGGTTCATAGGGGAAGATACTACATATATGAATGCATGTTTCTTTGTTTGTTTGTTTATTTATTTGATATAGCGCGCAAAACCAAGAGGTAACAGGGCGCAACAGAGAACAGAGGAGTAAGTATACATAAAGACTTGGTTACAGTTAATTGCAGTAGTCGAGTCTGGATAGTATTAAGGCATTGGCGATGGTAATGCAGCTAGCTTGGGCGAGGAATGCTCTACTTGCTCTGATGAGCTTGCACGTGTAAGCGGTAGAGGATACTAAAGAGTTCACTTGTTTTTTTAATGACATGGCTGAGTCAAGGTGAAAGCCTAGAGTTTTCACTGTTTTGGCGACTGTGATAGTGTTGCCGTCTATGTTGAAGTTCTTGTAGTCAGGACTGTGTTTTTTTAGGTTAAAGTTTGGGTCAGAGGAGCAGTATTTTGGTTTTCTCATCATTCAGGCATAGGCCGTGTGTGGCCATCCATGCCTGAATGATGAGGTATATTTTGTTTACCAAGGCCGTATCTGAGTCGAAGTTGCCCGAAAGGGGTATGAGAATCTGGGTGTCATCTGCATAGTTAGTGTATGAGACACCCAGTTTGTCCAACTTGTCAAATAAGGGCTTGGTAAAGATATTGTACAGGGTAGGGGAGACGCAGGATCCTTGGGGGACACCGCAGGTTATTTTGATGGGGTCTGCTGAGGCTAGTGAGGAGAAGACTCTCATGGTACGATTGTCCAAACATGATTGCATCCCGGCTATGGCCTCTTTTGAGAAGTGGGCACCGAACCCAGGTGTTCGCACTGGACTGTGTGATCTACCAGGTCGAAGGCTGACGACAGATCAAGGAGGAGAAGCATGGCGGTGTTACCTTTGTCGTTAATCTCATTGATTTGGGTTTTCAGGTCGATTAAGGCAGTTTCTGTGCCGTGTTGCGGTCTGAATCCGGATTGGCGGGCACCTAAGAGATTGTTGGTTTCTAGATATTGCTGGATTTGTAAGTATGCTACTCTGTCTATTATCTTTAGCAGGAATGGCACTGTGGTAATGGGCCTGTAGTTGGTAGGGATAGCAGGGTCTAGGGTTTGCTTCTTGAGTAGTGGCAGAACCCAGGATTGTTTGAGGTTGCTTGGTATGGTGTTGGAGGAGAAGGATGCGTTGATCAATTTGGTTATAAAGGGAGCTAAGTCCCTGGCTGCGTCCTTTATTATCTGGGGTGGACAGTTGTCGCCTTTGCAGTTGGAGGGTTTGAGAGAGGCGATGACCTTTTCTGTTTCTGGTATGGACATTTTAGCGAATCTGAAGAGGTTTGGGCCTGGTGGGTTAGTTATTTTGGCAGGGATGCTAGGTGGTGAGTAGTCGTTAGTGGTTATGGAGTCTTTTTTTAGTGCAATTTTTGTTTGGATAGTTTTGATTTTGTTGTTTAGGGTGTTTTGGACACTGGTGCTCCATTGTTTGTCTTTGGTTATATTATCTGGTGGGGGTATGGGGGATTGCAGTTCTCTAAGGATTGCGAATAGTTCCCTGGTATTGGAGCTGGAGTTTTTGTTTCTTTCATTGAAAAGGTTCTTTTTGGGGAGTAGGATTTCTTTTTTGTAGTTGTTTGCGAGTTGTTTAAGCTGTAGTTTGTTCGCTTATGTGGGGGTATTGCGCCATTGAGTTTCTAGTTTCCTTTTTTGCATTCTTAGTTCTTTCAGATGGGGCGTAAACCATGCGTTGAGGTGGGCTTGTTGTTTACTCTTTTTCAGTTTTAGAGGGGCAATAGTGTCTAGTCCTGTCTTCATGGCATTGTTGTAGCTTTCTACTAGGCACTCTGGGTCATGTGATCTGCTTCTTGCACACAGTGAGAATCTCTGGCACTGCTGCCTTTAAGGAGAATGAGCTCTAATTGGGTAAAATAACAGGCTTCATTGCACCAAAATACTAGATGGAGTGGCATGAACATGGGGGTTATCCAGGTCTATCAAGTTGTACCACTGCTTTACTTGACGGGTCCCATTGTTGGACCCTTAACCCATTAGCTCAGAAGTATAGCGCAGCCATGTTTACTTTTGCTTGGTCCCATCCCTTGTTCCCTCCACCCAGCAACCAATAGAAGGTCACCGAGAAGGCGTGATCACATCTGCACCTTATTCTGCACTTACCCATCCAGCAGCTCCCTATTTGCTGCTAGAAAAGAAAATTAGGTACAAAGTGAGGAACAAGGGAAGGACCAGAAACAAACAAGGAATTCAGCAAGGCAAAGGGATGAGTACATCTGACTAAAAGTGCCATGAGGATACAACATGGCAGGACAGACCTCCCCCTGGCATCCTTTTGTCTTCTGTAGCAGTGCCGCCCATGCGCTTGTCACCCAAATTCCAGGCTGTCCCCCTCGAGGCAGAGAGGAACCATCGTAATCCCCATCGCCCATGCTACAACCATCTAAATGGCCTGAATAGAGATAGTGTCATTAGGGTTACAGAGGGCTGAGGAGTGGCAGGGCAGTAAATGGGTGGTTGGGGTGGTGAGGCTGTGCACTTTGAAGCTGCATTTGTCACATTATGGCAGCACCTGGGCCCAGAGGCTTTATCGGGCATATGATGACTACACTAAGAGTTGAGAGGGGTCAGAGGCATTTAAAAACCAATCCAGGTTCCTCCCCAAATACAGCACTGAAACAGCTACCATACAGGAGGTTGACAACACCCTTCAGATTAAAGATAAAGGGGACTCATGCCAGCTAACTCTCCTTGTCCTCATGGCTGTGTTTAAATTTGTCGACCATGACATTCTACTCGCTCTCCTTGCACATAGGAGGTTCTTTGGCACTGCTCTGTAATGTTTCACATCCTACCTATCTGAGAGACCCCAGGCTGTCATTACAGGCTCCCTCAGGTCTGAATGCTGCCCCATCATCTGTGGAGTCCCTCAAAGTTCCATTCTCTTACTGGGCCTCTTTAACCGCTATGTGGGAATGGTGAGCTGGCTACTAGATGACCCCAACATCACAATACAGCCGGGCTCAGATGTTACACAATTGTACTTAAAGGTCATAGGCTGTTAGGGAGAATTCTCTGTTTAGGCTGAACTTCCTAACCTAGTGAGTCCCCCAGCAGCTTTGCTGGATTTCTGGAGTTTGTTTTTTCCATCCTGCCAAGAGTGAGACTCTTTTTCTCCCACTCTTGGACATGAATGTGTGTAATTCCTTTAAATGTCAATCTGTTCTATGGGCTATGGGGTCTTTTACTCCATAGGGTCTCATATGTTTTTCTATGTGTGTTACAATGCACCCTCCGTGCCGTAGCACTGGGGCATCCTAGCGGACCTCCATCATAGACTCCATACCCGGGGACTGACTACTGTCTCCCAGGGCATGTAAAGTCACCATTGGCTTTACTAGACCTAAATTTACTAACAGAACTAGTACCCACCATCTTATTGTGGACGTACTAGTAGGAGTAATTCGATTACTCCTAGGTCTGTTACTCGAGGGGGCACTGTCCCGTCCCCCCTCGTCGAGTTTTGGCTGGTGGCAGTGGAAATTACTTGTTATATTCGACCCCGAATATAACTCTATGGGATTCTTCTCATTGTTGGAGATTAATACTTTTTCTCTCGTTAATCTCTAGCATACCACCGATTTACTTATCTTAAATAAGTCTATCGGAGGGTATTTTCTTCCAGAACTCGGTTTTTAAAATGGCGTCTGTGTTCGTCTCTGTGACTCCTAAACCAAAGGTTGAGCCCTTTGTTCCACTTTTGGCGGGCTTCTGTACAGAGACCCTCCAAAGTGGTGCCATTCTGTCTGGGTTACCACAGGGTGTGGGAGGGCGTTTAGGCACCCTGGACCGAGTTGCCTTGCCAACTCCAGTCGCACTCTAGTGTGATTGGCCCAAGTGGTGAGCCACCCTGCTCACCACTTAGCGTGTTTTGATTGACAGCTAGGCTGAATGAATGGGGGTTTTCTGCATAAAAGCAGGGCTTTTGGGACTGGATCTTCAGAAGTCGCCACAGGACCTAAGAATCCGACGAGGGTAAAGCTGAGCCGACCTGCAACGACGACACCTCCGGTGGAGCCCTGCGGAACCGACTCACCACTTCCCCACGACAGAGGAGATCTCCCTGCCGGAGAGTCTCTTCCCCTGACTGGTGGGAACAACCAGTCCCCTTTGCTTTTTCTTCGCTCCAGGACGCAGTGGTCGAATTGCCTGTGCAGAGCACCTCGGCAACCAGATAGCCACTACCCCTCTACCGCGACCAAAAGGTGGTGCCTTGTGACGGAGCACTCCGCAGCTGGTCTCTTCCCTGGTGGTGCACCGGACTTCACTTTTCTTCGACGACGAGATCATCTCTACTCTTGCGAAAGACCCGACGTGCATCCACCACCAGGAACAACTGCCCCCGCCGGAGCTGTCTCTCCACAAACAAGGTACCGTATCCGCCTGGCTTCCCTTTCTGCTGGATAGTGAGGTGTCTTAATCCTCGCCTTTCCATTGGGTCGCCTTCAAGCTTTCTTTAACTTGTTGTTCTGAACTGGTCCAATCTTTCCATAACTATTTGCGATAAAGACTCGAAGTGCATTTCCACTGAGACACTTTTTGGGACATATCGCCTTGCCTCTCTCCGATTGGGCTAGGCCTCTGAACTTTGTGATCTGCAGTAGACCCTGCCTTACTTGCCTTGCATTTGTCCGTAAAGTATTGGTACCGAGTTGCCTTCATAACCTGCCTTATTTTTCCCTCCCGTCCTAAACGAATACTAGAATGCCATCTAGGTTAAAGCATACACCCCTGTCTCCAAATAAGTGATGCCGTTGAACGTAGACTTGTCGAACTATTGTTAGGGGGATTGATATTTTCTTCGTAGAGTAATTATGATTGAAATCGTTTGCCGTATTGAGTGCCAGAGTGTTTTCTAGATGTGTTCTTATAAATAAATAACTATATATCTTTACACCGAAGCCTTGTTGCGTGTTTGCTTGTCTTACTGTGTAAATTGCCCTATTTTGTATACTCCACATACTGCCTAACTCTTCTTGAGGGAAGTCTGACTGCTCAGCCACAGCTACCAAGTGAATCTGTGTGGTACAGACTGCTACCAAGTGGGTTTACTGCCAAACAACTGTAGTCCTAAATCTTTTGCAGTGGTCCCAGAGGGAACTGCACAGGTTTCCGCCTAACATAGGCCCACAAGCTGTAGCTCCCACTTACTCATGCCTTGAATGATGATTCAAGCATGGGTGACAAGTGCCTACTTAAAGCTTTCACCCACCAATGTGTACTCTTTGGCCACCCTTTCTAGGCAGGAAGCAATTCAAAGGTGGCTGGATGAAATGTGCTTGGACGGGTGCAACACTCAAACCACCCGCTCAGCAAAACCAAAAGCTTAATTGTAGATAGCAATCTATCCTTCCAACAACACATCGGTAAAAGTGTTCAAATGGCTCCGTAACTGATCTGCCTACTCAGCAAGATCAAGCCTCCCACCCCATGATTTCCAAACAGTTGTGCAGGCCCTAGTGATCTTGCTTATTGGTGTGGGGAACGCCATCATCATATGGTTCCTGGTTGCTCACCTGACCCCCCTCAAATCAGCCCACTGTGCATATTGACACTAATGATACTATACGAAAAACATATCCATGTTTTTTCTGCCGATTTTATGGCAGTATCCTCACATAAGAACATACTTTAGTTGCCGTTACCTTTAAAAATGCGTGCCACAGTATGAAAACATGTCCAAACTGGCTGTACTAAAATGCCAGTCAAGCTCCATAATAACACTTATCATGCTTGCTTTATCAAAGATGCTCAATATAAAATGCCATTCCACAATACAAAATGACTGAACTGGCCGTATTGACGTGCCAGTCAAGCTACAAAATAATACTTATGCTTGTTTTACCAATGGTGCCTAATACAACATGGCATGCCACAGTAAGAATAATAACACTGATCCTTCTTGCTTTATCAAAGATGCCCAAAACAAAATGTTGTTCCTCAGTAAGAAATGGCTAGACTGGTTGCATAAAAAATGCCAGTCTTGCATCATAATAACACTTATCATGCTTGCTTTACCAAAGATGCCCAATACAAAATGTCATACCACAATAAGAAATGGCAAGACAGACTGCATTAAGATGATAGTCTAGCTACATAATAGCACTTATCAAGCTTGCTTTATCAGCCGTTTGCATTAAAGAATGCCATGGCTGCTCCTTGGTGTGCCAGCTCCTTGCAGTCAGACATAATCACAATAATGACAAACGTGATTATGTGTGATTGCGAGGCGCTGGGGGTACTGGGGTAAGGCATGCTTTTTTTCATTCTGAGAATCTTTCATAGATGCCCAGTAAAAAAATGATACGCCTGTACCCTGGGTCCCGAGCTCCTTGCATATGCACACAATAAATGTGGTTATGTGAGCATGCCAGCCACTGGGGCACCAGTGGGCGGGCATGTTATTTTTTACTGGACATCTATCATAGATGTCCAGTAAAAAATATACCACGCCTGCCTCACAGCACCAAACACACAATCAAAGTGATTATGTTTGTATGCAAGGCGCTAGGGGGCCAGAAGGGCAGGTGTGGGATTTTTTACTGGATTTCTATCATAGATGTCCAGTAAAACAATACTATCACTGTCCCCTGGGCCCTAAACCACCTCAGACAGAGAGCTGATTTTGGCTGGTAAGGAGGGGATTTGTGCAACAAAGGCATTTTTTGAAATGCCTTTGTTGTTCAAACCTCCTAACCCCACTCGCCAAAATCATCTTGGACCAGCAGAAACACGCACACACAAACACACTTACACAACATACACACAGCAGGCACTCGCTGTCTCATTCACAGTCATGAGAACCCATCATGCACTCACTCATAACACATCCATACACATATTTAAATATTAAATAAACAAACAAACAAACACACACATTTACACAAATTACACACATAACCTACACACAGCAAGCACTCATTCATTCACACAAACATCCATCATGCACTCACTCAAAACACAACCATACATTCATCCATACACATATTTAAATTATAAACATACAAACACACACATTTACACAACATACACACAATAAGCACTCACTGTTTCATTCACACGAACATCCATCATGCACTCACTCAAAACATAAGCATACATGCATCCATACACATATTTTTTTTAGAAATGAACGTACAAACACACACACATTTAGACAATATACACACTGAAAGCACTCTTTCATTCACACAAGCACCCATCATGCACTCTCATAACACAAGCATACACACATTTAAATACTAAATAAACTAACATACAAACACACTCATTTACACAACATACACACAGAAAGCACTTACATCAGCATCCATCATCATACATTCACCTAACAACACAAGCATGCACGCATCCATACACATAATTTAAATTTCAAAAAATGAACATAAACAAACTTACTTTCTGCCGCGGGTCCGGAGGTTCCAGTGCTCCAGCCTCCTGCAAGCATGAACCAGAATCAGGACGTTTTCTGTTCCCTGCACATGCGTGCAAGGGGACTGAGCGTGGGTCTGGAGACACCCCATTCCAGCCTGTTCTGTCTGTATGTGCGAGTAGCCACAGGAGTGCCCCCTTGCACATTCAGACATGCAGTTCCCACAGCATTTCAAATGAGTCCTGCAAGGCTGCGGAAGCAAGCACCCCCAGCCTTGCATGGCTCATTGAGCTTGCACGACTCGAATCATTTAACTGTGAAAGGGAAAAAACAGCTGAGGGAGTGCTTGTATTTTAATGGGTTGGCTTCTCCATAATGGATGAGACAGGGCTAAGACTTGGTGGGTCGATGCCCCATCTCCCATTATGGTTGAACCATCCCTGGTTCATAGTCAATATACTAGTTCATTTACAAGCTTTGAGGATGCAAGCAGGACTCTTCTAGCATTAACATTGCAGAGTAGTTTACATTGCACTACAGTATGCCATTGAAGTCTCATAAACCAAAGGATCAGCCACACTCCTTCAATACAACGTTTGACATTTGAATGATTTGTGCACTTTCTGATACAAAAGCTGACTACTTCTTTCTAATTCTGAAACCAATGCACAGAAGGGAAAGGCATTATCATAAAAAGGCGTAATCTCATGGCCTGCCCTAGTCCAGGAACATATGCCTTTGGAGAACAAACCCTTCTGTGGGTTCCTATTTTCTCTGTGTGTTGTCACTGGTAGTGCTAAAAAAGAACCCCCAAGGCCACTATAGCATCTTCCATCTAAGACGTTGCAGATGCTTTTTTATCTTCTCTGTTAAGGACATCCACATCCTGACCCTATTAATTTCAGGAGCGGCCAATAACCCTGGACTCAAGCTGTGAAGCATCAACCCACCTTATCACATAACAAACATGCATGTGCATATGTTATGTTATGTTATTTGGCATTCATATAGCGCTCTATATATCATTGGTATGACCTGAAAGCGTTGGTAGATTGAACGACCTTGTGGACCGAAGTCCAGGTCAGTTGAGAGAGTAGGATGTTGAAGGGTGCTTGGGTGCACCAGTTAAGTGAGCTGCTGATGTAATTGCCTGATGGTAGCTCCATCCTAGCATTAGGTATGGTGATATTGATATCGGTTCAATGTGTGCAGTCTGGCGGGTGGACACCAAGATTGTGTTCTGGCTGCTTTAGGCCTGTGGGACGCTTATGTGTGTAGCTAGGTCAGTTTGTATTGGGAAATAGCTTTGTTTTATTAGAATGATGAGGTGTTCATGGGATAGTGTTCGTATGTGAGCAGCTAGGCCGAATTGATCGAGGGTTGTAGCTGCACTCTAATTGTGTGATGGTGTAGAGTAGAGAGTAAGCATAGTGATATGCTATGATATGATATGATAGTTTATTTATTCAGAGCTCACATACAATGCATTTCAAAGCACCCCGCGACAAGGGAGGGAACAAGGGAAAACACAAAAACATGCCTACAGGCCATTAACAATAAGAATGACAAGATTAACCATTGCACTTGGCCTGGTGACACCCCAGACAGTGCAACTGCCAAGACACAGACAGGCGGGAAACGGGAACAGACAGACAATTACTGTACTAGGCCTGACAACATCTACAGAGAATCACACAAGGTGAGGGAGAAGGTAGGAGAAAGGAACAAGCGACCATCGCACTAGGCCCTGCGACACTTCAGGCAGTGGGGCAGCGGGGGACGGAGAACCAGAGGCTGCTGGCGGCACACAGCGACAACACAGGACCAGAGGGGCTGGGACATACAGCGACAACACAGGGAACTAGAGGGGCTGGGGGCACACAGCTACATCAAGGGGGACCAGAGGGGCCTGGGGGGCACACAGCAGCATCACAGGGGATCAGATGGGGCTGGGTACACAGCAACAACACAGGGAACCAGAGTGGGCTGGGGGCACACAGCGACAACACAGGGGACCAGAGGTGCTGGGGGCAAAGAGCGACATCACAGGGGTACCAGAGGGGACTGAGGGCACACAACGACAACAAGGGGCTCAGAGGTGGCGGGGGCAGGCAGCAACATCACAGGGAACCAAAGGAGGTGGAGCACACAGTGACAACATGGGGGACAGAGGGGCTGGGGGCACACAGTGACATCACAGGGGACCAGAGGGGGCTGGGGGCGCACAGCGATATCATGGGGGACCAGGGTCGATGGGGCACACAAGGACAACACAGGGGACCAGAAGGTCTGGGGGCACACAGCAACACAATGGGAACCCGAGTGGGTTGAGGGAACACAGCAACAAAACGGGGACCAGAGGGGCATGGGGGGCATACAGCGACATCACGGGTGACCAGACGGGGCTGGTGGCACACAGTGATATCATGGAGGACTAGGAGGATGGGGCACACTGCGACAACTCGGGGTACCATAGTGTCTGGGGGCACACAGCAACAACATGAGGACCAGAGGGGGCTGGGGGGCATATAGCAACATCACGGAGAACCAGACAGGGCTGGGGCACACAAGGCTATCATGGGGGATCAGGGGGCATGGGGCACACAGTGACAACTCGGGGGACCAGAGGGTCTGGGGGCACACAGCGACATCACAGGGGATCAGAGGGTCTGGGGCACACAGCAACATTGCAGGGACCAGAGGGGGGTGGGGGCACACAGCAACATCATGGGGACCAGAGGGTGCAGGGGGCACACAGACATCACGGGGGACCAGAGGGTGTGGGACACACAGCAGCATCACAGAGGACCAGAGGGGGCTGGGGCACACAACAAGAACACGGGGGACCAAGGGGCTGGGGGCACACAGGAACAACACAGGGGACCAGAGGGTCTGGGGGCACACAGCAACATCATGGGGACCAGAGGGGCTGGGGCACACAGTGACATCACAGGTACCAGAGGGGGCAGGGGGACACAGTGACATCACGGGGACCAGAGGGGGCTGGGGGCACACAGAGACATCACGGGGACAAGATGGGCTTGGGGGACACAGCGACATCATGGGGAACAAGAGGGGCATGGGGCACACAGCGACACCACAGGGGACTGGGGGGATGGGGGCACACAGCAACATCACGTGGGACCAGAGGGGGCTGGGAGCACACAGCGATATCATGAGGGACCAAGGGGGATGGGGCACACAACGACAACACGGGGACCAGAGGGTCTGGGGGAACACAGCAACATCATGGGGACCAGGGTCAGCGGGGGGAACACAGCAACAAAACAGGGACCATATGGTGCTGGGGGGCATACAGCGACATCACAGGGGACCACACGGGGCTGGTGGCACACAGCGATATCATGGGGGACAAGGGGGATGGGGGCATACAGCAACAACAATGGGGAGGAGAGGGTCTGGGGCACACAGCAACATCATAGGGACCAGAGGGGGCTGGGGGCACACAGCGACATCATGGGGACCAGAGGGTGCAAGGGGGCACACAGAGACATCACGGGGAACCAGAGGGTGGGGGGCACACAGCAGCATCACAGGGGACCAACTGGGGCTGGAGCACACAGTGACAACACAGGGTTCAGGGGCCTGGGGGCACACAGGAACAACACAGGGGACCAGAGAGTCTGGGAGAACACAGAAACATCATGGGGACCAGAGGGGCTGGGGGCACACAGTGACATGACAGGGACCAGAGGGGGGCTGGGGGGACACAGCGACATCATGGGTGACCAGGGCCCCTGGGGGGTACACAGAAATATCACGGGGACTAGAGGAGGTGAGGGGCAGACAGCGATATCATGGGGGCCCAGAGAGGCCTGGGGCACACAGCAACAATAGGGGGAAGGAGAGTGGCATGGGGGCACACAGCGACAGCACGGGGGACCAGGGGGAGGCGGGGGGCACACAGTGACATCACATGGGACCAGGGGGCAGGGGGTATACAGGGACAACACAGGGGACTAGAGGGGCTGGGCGGGCACACAGCAACATCACAGGGGACCTGGGGGGCTGGGGGCACACATCGACAGCACCGGGACCAGAGGGTCTGGGGCACACTGCAACATCACAGTAACTAGAGGGAGCTCGGGCACACAACAACATCACGGGGGACCAGAGGGGGCTGGGAGCACACAGAGACATCACGGGGACAAGATGGGCTTGGGGGGCACAGCGACATCATGGGGGACCAGAGCGACTGGGGGGCACACAGTGACAACATGGGGACCAGAGGGGGTTGGGGGGCAGACATCAATATCATGGGGAAAAGAGGGGGCTGGGGCATTGTCTTGATATTGGGCAAAATCTTCCTCGGGGCCAGCCCTTTGAGAGCAAAAATACCCAATTCAGCCCAAAATACAGGTTCTATTGTGCTGAGCAGTGATCTCATGCTAGTGACAAATGACACCCTCAAAGCTTTAGCATATTTATTCTAAGCAGTGAATTTCATATACATTTGGGATTCAAGTTAGCGAATATTACAAAGCATAAAACAAAGAGCAATGCAAAATATAGTGAAACATGGAACTTAGATAAACATAGAGAAACATAGAGAAATATAGAGAAACATAGAGAAACACAGTCTTACGTCCCTTAATCTCAGCCCTGGGAGACCTGGGTTTCTCATAGAAAAACAAGGCTGGAGGACACCGTGAGAGCCAATTCCGGGCACCTGACTGTACACGAATCAAGTCCACAGGCGATCTCCCCCTGATCCATGTGTGCATGGATATTTTATAATCTCTTGCTGTCAGTCACCATGACGCACAGTTCCAGAACTTTCCCTGTGCAACTGGCTCATGGAAAAAACCCAGCTCTCTCTGAGATGCTCCCTTCTCGCTCCTACCCCCTCCCTTGGTTCCCATCTGCGCTGGCTGAGGAATGTCTTATCAGTACCTTCCCAGAGAAAAGGAAGATTAGCTTGGAGCCAGGGCTACCGTTAGTGAGGCTGAATATTCTAAGGGAAGCAGGGATGTATTAACCCCATCTGCAAGCTCTAAAAGGCTTGCACTCATAGATTAGTGTTTATAGCGCTTAAGACTGGCTATCTAAGCGCTATATAGGTGCCATGATGTTCCAAACACTCCAAAAACCTATTAGCTACATAGCTGGGGGCCCTCCCTGCCTGTCTATCAACAATGCTTAATTTGACCTATTTCATACTAGGCCTGCATATCCCTTGTAGCTCACTACTGCATAATGGAAGTGCTACAACAGACTACTGTCAGCATTTTTAGCACATACTTTGAATACACTATTGGCTTTCAGCGGCTAATGCTGTCATCTAAAGCCCTGATTGGCAAGGTTGCAATTTCGTGTATCACTACATTCCACCCCTATTCAACGTTTGTGCGACAAATGCTGACTAATACCTATCAACATAGTATTTAGTGCAGCGATAAAGACCTTGGGGCTTTGCAAGAGGTTTAAGCAAACTATCTTATAGCGGTTAGTTAGCGTGGCATGCAAGGTAAAACACTACCTAAACAAAAATGTACACAAAGTGAACAGTGACATATACCCTTGCCAAAACCTGGCCTACACCAAAAATACCTACACCAAGTGAACATGGACATCTACTCTAGCCAAAACATGGCCTACACAAAAATACCTAAATCAATTTTGTATAACTGATTGTCAGTTAAAAAGCAGCATGCAGTTAAAATGTCAAGGCAATCCAGTGTAGTCTAATCTACAATGCACTATTGCATTTATGTATGGTTACCAATTCTAAAACCTGGCAGCCTTTCACCCTAAGGGCCTACCCTCCCCCTGATCCCAGGGCATTCAAGCGTGACTATGGGCTGTGTGACTAGACACTTCCCCCAGGTATGTGGAACCCAACCAGAAACCATTTAATTTCGTGAACAAGGTGAACCCATGGGCACCAGGTTGTCTAAATAAAAACAATTCTACTAATTTACATCAAAGCATGGCATGTGTTATTCATGCAATCAAAAAGCAAGCAATTCAATCCATATGTATGCTGGTAACTGTAGCTCTGCGTGCCAGTGTGTGGAGGATGGTCGCCCCCACCCAGTAAAAAGCCAACACCTGCTGATTTAACAATGTTTGCCATACAATGCATTGTGTGTATTTAGCAGTCTTGTTGACCTGCCCTATGGCAGACAAAGATGTCTTCATGTCTAAAATTCTGTCATCTTCAATTGGCTGTCAATACTTGTAGCAGTGCTGGGCATATCAATGGGCCCCACTAGGCCAGAAGTTCTATAGCAGAGCTGGCATCAGAACCCATAGTGGCTAGCTTATTGTGCACAGTTTCTATGTCACAAGCATATAAAGCTCCTGCAATTAATGAATCTAGCTCCCTAGCTACGCGCACTCTAGTGATGGGCCATATAAATGGACTCCATTTGTAGCAGCTTGGTAGTATTAAGGAAACATTGCATCATAAATCTATGTCTAAGTGTATCACTGTAATTATGAAGGTGTGCATTACCAGTCTACAATTTACATGTTGTCTTACTACTGGAAAATCTAACAGGTTCACAGTGTCTACCTTCTGTGACTTGGAGAATACCCTTCTTCAAGTGGGATATCTACCATATACAATATTAACTTTAGCCACAAACACCATACTACTATCCGGCAGTGGCTGTTTCATCACACCATGGAAAAAATTCATTTAGTCAAGTTATAGTTCATAAGATCTTGGCGAGAACACTCGCTGCAGTTCTTGGTCAGAAAAACATCACATTAGACAAATTAAACAAATGGTATCCATTCAGTGACAAAAGATGCCTGACAATGTGCCAGGCCAGTACACTAGCAATTCCATGTGGATACTCATTTGTAGCGCTTTTCCAAAGAATTATTCCAAATGTTTACAATCAAAAGGTGACTCTTTGCATTAGTGTGCTGGAGACAGCTGTCCCCACAAAAACATGAAACTGGTTGGTTTAACAAAAAACCGTGTCACACTATGTGTCATAAAATCAAACATCAAGTCAGTCATGGTTTCATTTACCTGCCTTAAGCTGGCTGTAAAAGTATCCAGTGTTTCAAAGATTACCATTTCAAATTATAGCTCATACACTTGGCAGCATTACTTCAATTAAGAATCTTAACCTACGCACAGGTGACTTTGATGTGCGCACTCATCTTATCTCAAAATAAATTACACTCCTGCTTGCATAATTCTGCTGCCCCAACAGTTCATAAATCATTCTCCTGCCTACGTGCAATGTAGAATATTTTTTTTTCAAAAAAAACAAAACATCTCTGGTTAAAGCCATTCAGTTGGAAGAGTAAAACCATTTGGTTTTTTCAGATTCATCTCAACAGTGCATTTAAAAACCATTTTTCAATGTGTTAGCATTCTATTGCTGTGTCACACAGCTGTATGTGGTGCCTGATGTTACAGTCCACAATTCATTGTCCATAGTCCTTTAAACAAGAAAGGGCAAAACATGTCATTTAAATGTGTAGCATCAAATACTTGATAATTAGCCAAGTCTGCATCGTGCCAGTTCAGCAAAAGTTATTACTCTGTTGGACACTATTCGCAGGTTACAGCATTGAGTGCGGTGCAGGGCACGTTAAAGTTGAAATAGCATGTCGCAGTGGCTCGCTTTCTCTGAGAATGCGTCTGACCCTTCTTTGATCAGTGTCACCCACAAACTGCATATTCACTCTCTGATATTGTAAAATGTCGTGCTTTGTCTAGGCAAAATACAAACAGAAATGTTAGGATTTCATCAAAAGTTCAATATCAGCGTTATCCACCCCTTCCCATAATACCACCCCCATCTTCAAAAAGTCTCATCAGGTAACTACACACTTTGTCATAGCTACTGCAATTATTTATCACCTTTCTGCATGTTTCTGGGGGCTTATTTACACTCAACCATACGGGGTGTAACTGCCTAATCACAAACTCATTTGTGCAATGCAATCATAGCTGGTCAATGGTACCTCAGACTGATCTGTGCTTTTACAAAGCCATATAGTAAGTACCCAGGTCGCACAATGCTTTTCTTTTTTCACCAAAGCGATCACCAATGCCAGGCGCCAACTTGCTTCCAGTGTCCCATGATCTTGGTTTAGGTTGCCCTGCTGGCATCACTCCATTTTTCAAAGGTAAAGTCTTTCAGTCCAATACCGCTTGCAGTTGTACAGGCAGCTTTGTTTATTTATCTTTCTTTTCTTAGCAGTGTCTTTTCAAGCCTCTGGTTTTTTCACTTGTCATTTTTTCAAAGGGCGTTTGCTGTTTTTGAACCACCCCTTTGAGTGCGATAGTCTAAGCCAGTTTCTTTTGTTGCTTCAACAAATCATTCATTCTTGCACTAAGCCGTGTGGCTTCTGGATCATGGCTAATGTGCAGTGTTCATGTTGTACTTCAAAGCCCCGCTCTGCATGTTGTCTCTTGCAAAACGGCTAAGCACTTTTTGTCAGTATTGCTTCCATCTGGAATGCCATTATGTCTTTGTCAGTTACTCCATCCCCTGGCAATGTAGCTTGCAGTTTGCCAGATGTGTATTTTCTCTTCTCAAAGCGCCTAGAGGTTTCTTCTCCAGTGCACAGCGCTTTACTTCAGTTCACATCACATGGAGCATTGGAATGCAGCTTGCACAGCAATAGCGCTTTACTTCACTTCACATCACATCACATGGGAATGCGGTTTGCACAGTAATGTCTGTTGGAATGGGCAGCTGTCTTTTCTTGGCCCATTCACAGATGCATAGGTAAATGTTCAGATGTGATGTGCCCTTCTGCCATCCTGCATGAAGCCTTTGCTCCGTACCACAGTTTACTGGGCAAATTCTTTACTTTTTGAACAGCTCTCTGTTTTTGCTCCCCCTTCCTCAGGAATGCAGGCATGTTTATCTTTCGTGTGCACCTGGCAGCGCCATGAGCACGCAGCTTATCTCTTTTGCCTATAACTCTTATACTGTGGCGGCTTCACTCGTTTCAGACAGTTCATCCAGATTACCTCTTTCTTGTACTGTTTCTGCTTTTGTTTGCCTTCACGCACCTCGCCCAAGACAGCTTCAAGGCACAAGCTCTGCACACACAGCAAGACTCTTGTTTTCAAAAGCGGCACTTTTCTTGTCATTTTTCTACTCCATGTAATTTTGCAAAATGTCAAAGCGTCTTTTTTTTTCTTGTAATGTGCGATCTTTCAAGAGAACTCACAACCCATTAAATCTTTGTGCTATCTTATCACACACAGATGTTTCATTCTGTTGTACCATTGCCAAACTATAACCACTCAGTTCAGTGCATTTAAAAATAAAAATGCCAATGTTTAGTGCAGCTCCCTGCACGTTTTTTTTTTTTCTGCAAGAACAACCCACACTCTATTGCTTGTGGGCTGTTTAATGTGTCAACAACATTTTTCCCCATGTATCACAGTCAACAGGTCACTATTTCCAAATCATACATCACTTATAAGGCAACAGCACAAATCCATGGCATAGCATGGGATCAAAAAATACTCCAGGGGCAATTTAGAAAAATATAAATAGTTTTTCCCCCCAACCATTGCAAACTGATTCTGCAATTTCAAATCAGTACACAAAAATCGAAAATCCAAATAACATTCACTCACTTTCCTTTTAAGTGAGTCTCTCACCCAATATAAGCATGGCACAGCCTAAAATGCAATATAACCATTTTAGTGTGTTTCCTTTAAACAGAATTTGCCACCATTAGCACATGGAATTTTACAGTTGCCAAAAGAAAGAAAAAACTCTTTAGGCTCTCAGCACAGATGTTACTCATTCTCCTAAGCATGGCTCATTCCCCTTCCTCATTATTCAGGAATGCCAACCCTTCAAAAGCATATATAAAAAAAAAAACGAACCTTCGCCTCCGAACATTACAGCCCCCACTCGCTAGCACACTGGGGCTGAGTCAATGGTTAAATCACTATTCACAATTTGCATGTCAAATCCCTGCAATTATTTTTTTTTTCCTGCCCTCATGACAGAATAGAGATGAGAACTCCGTCTCATTATGCATTCCAAATTACAACTTTAAACTTGGGAAACCACATGATAAAATTCTTTTTCTAATTGAGCATACATCTTTCTTAACCATTCATCGGAGTGCTTTAAACAAAGCCATTTCCCGCTCGTTTATTGCCTTGTACTCCCTGGCACCAATCCCATGCAATAAGTCAGTCACGACTGATTTACTGAAGGGAGTCTTAACCACACAAGCTATCGGCCACGGCAAGCCGACACAACATTGCTGCCTTTTGAAGTCTCAGAGCTGCAGTGAGACCATCAAGGAAATGCGACAGCCTGCTCCCCACTCTACACTGTGTTCTCTCACACCATTTGTCATGTCAGCATGGCACTGCTCTTCACAAATCCCACAAAGCTGCCACCAAATGTCTTGATATTGGGCAAAATCTTCCTCGGGGCCAGCCCTTTGAGAGCAAAAATACCCAATTCAGCCCAAAATACAGGTTCTATTGTGCTGAGCAGTGATCTCATGCTAGTGACAAATGACACCCTCAAAGCTTTAGCATATTTATTCTAAGCAGTGAATTTCATATACATTTGGGATTCAAGTTAGCGAATATTACAAAGCATAAAACAAAGAGCAATGCAAAATATAGTGAAACATGGAACTTAGATAAACATAGAGAAACATAGAGAAATATAGAGAAACATAGAGAAACACAGTCTTACGTCCCTTAATCTCAGCCCTGGGAGACCTGGGTTTCTCATAGAAAAACAAGGCTGGAGGACACCGTGAGAGCCAATTCCGGGCACCTGACTGTACACGAATCAAGTCCACAGGCGATCTCCCCCTGATCCATGTGTGCATGGATATTTTATAATCTCTTGCTGTCAGTCACCATGACGCACAGTTCCAGAACTTTCCCTGTGCAACTGGCTCATGGAAAAAACCCAGCTCTCTCTGAGATGCTCCCTGCTCGCTCCTACCCCCTCCCTTGGTTCCCATCTGCGCTGGCTGAGGAATGTCTTATCAGTACCTTCCCAGAGAAAAGGAAGATTAGCTTGGAGCCAGGGCTACCGTTAGTGAGGCTGAATATTCTAAGGGAAGCAGGGATGTATTAACCCCATCTGCAAGCTCTAAAAGGCTTGCACTCATAGCTTAGTGTTTATAGCGCTTAAGACTGGCTATCTAAGCGCTATATAGGTGCCATGATGTTCCAAACACTCCAAAAACCTATTAGCTACATAGCTGGGGGCCCTCCCTGCCTGTCTATCAACAATGCTTAATTTGACCTATTTCATACTAGGCCTGCATATCCCTTGTAGCTCACTACTGCATAATGGAAGTGCTACAACAGACTACTGTCAGCATTTTTAGCACATACTTTGAATACACTATTGGCTTTCAGCGGCTAATGCTGTCATCTAAAGCCCTGATTGGCAAGGTTGCAATTTCGTGTATCACTACAGGCATTCAGCGACAACAGGGGGAACAAGAGGAGCACGGGGCACACAGCGACACCACAGGGGACTGGGGGGATGGGGGCACACAACGACATCACGTTGGACCAGAGGAGGCTGGGAGAACACAGCAATGTCATGGGGGACCAAGAGGGATTGGGCACACAACAACAACACGGTGGACCAGAGGGTCTGGGGGCACACAGCACCATCCTGGGGACCAGGGTGGGCTGGGGGAACACAGCAACAAAACGGGGACCATATGGTGCTGGGGGTCATACAGCAACATCACAGGGGACCACACGGGGCTGGTGGTACACAGCGATATCATGGGGGCCGAGGGGGATGGGGCACACATCGACAACTCGGGGACAAGAGGGCCTGGGGGCACACAGCAACATCACGGGGACCAGGCGTGCCTGGGGGCACACAGCAACAACACGGGGGACCAGAGGGTCTGGGGCACACAGCAACATCACAGGAACCAGAGGGGGCTGGGGGCACACAGCAACATCATGGGGACCAGAGGGTGCAGGGGGGCACACAGAGACATCACGGGGGACCAGAGGGTGGGGGGCACACAGCAGCATCACAGGGGACCAACTGTGGCTGGAGCACACAGTGAAAACACAGGGTTCAGGGGCCTGGGGGCACACAGGAACAGCACAGGGGACCAGAGGGTCTGGGAGAACACAGCAACATCATGGGGACCAGAGGGGCTGGGGCACACAGTGACATGACAGGGACCAGAGGGGGCTGCGGGGACACATCGACATCATGGATGACCAGGGTCCCTGGGGGGTACACAGAAATATCACGGGGACCAGAGGAGGTGGGGGGCAGACAGCAATATCATGGGGGACCAGAGGGGCTTGGGGCACACAGCAACAACAGGGGGAACAAGAGGGGCGTGGGGCCACACAGTGACATAACAGGGGACCGGGCAGGGGGGCTGAGGGCACACAGTGACATCATGTGGGACCAAGGGGCAGGGGGCATACAGGGACAACACAGGGGACTAGATGGGCTGGGGGGAACGCAACAACATCACAGGGGACCAGGGGGTTGGGAGGCACTCAGAGACATCACAGGGACCAGAGAAGGTGGGGGGCAGACCGTGATATCATCTGGGACCCGAGGGGCCTTGGGCACACAGCAACAACAGGGGGAATGAGAGGGCATGGGGACACACAGTGACATCATGGGGGACCGAGGGGGATGGGGGCACACATTGACATCACATGGGACCAGGTGGCAGGGAGCATACAGGGACATGGGGGACTAGAGGGGCTGGGTGCACACAGCAACATCACAGGAACCAGAGGGGGCTGGGGTACTCAGCGACATCATGGGGGACAAGAGGGGTTGGGGACACACAGAGACATCACGGAGACCATTGAGGGTGGGGGGCAGACAGCAATATCATGGTGAAAGGAGGGGGCTGGGGCACACAGCGACAACAGGGGGAACAAGAGGGGCGCAGGGGCACAGAGCATCACCACAGGGTTCCGGGGGGGTCTGGGGGCACACAGCGACATCACAGGTGACCAGACGGGGCTAGAGGCAGACAGCGATATCATGGGGGACCATGGGGATGGGGCACACAGTGACAACTCGGGGGACCAGAGGGTCTGGGGGCATACAGCGACATCACAGGGACAAGGGGGGACTGGGGGCAAACATCAACAACACAGGGGACCAGACGGGGCTGGGGCACACAGCAATATCATGGGGACAAGGGGATGGGGAACATAGCAACAACTCGGGGGACCAGAGGGTCTGGGGGCACACAGTGACATCACAGGGACCACGGGCGGCTGGGGGCACACAGCAACAACACGGGTGACCAGTGGGTCTGGGGCACACAGCAACATCACAGGGACCAGAGGGGGCTGGGGCACACAGCAACATCACGGGGACCAGAGGGTGCAGGGGGGCACACAGAGACATCACGAGGGACCAAGGGGGATGGGGCACACAACAACAACACGGTGGACCAGAGGGTCTGGGGGCACACAACACCATCATGGGGACCAGGGTGGGCTGGGGGAACACAGCAACAAAACGGGGACCATATGGTGCTGGGGGTCATACAGCGAAATCACAGGGGACAACACGGGGCTGGTGGTACACAGCGATATCATGGGGTCCAAGGGGGATGGGGCACACATCGACAACTCTGGGACAAGAGGGCATGGGGGCACACAGCAACATCACGGGGACCAGGCGTGGCTGGGGGCACACAGCAACAACACGGGGGACCAGAGGGTCTGGGGCACACAGCAATATCACAGGAACCAGAGGGGGCTGGGGGCACACAGCAACATCATGGGGACCAGAGGGGGCGTGGCTTGATGGCTACGTGAGAGGACGTTCCTTGGAGGAGCTCCCGATGATCCGATCCTGATCCTGGGAAAGAAGTGATGGTTTTTGGCGGACTTTCGAGCCCACGGTGCATCTAAAGGCGTATGAAAGTGGGGGGCACACGGTGCGTGCCCTCCCCAATGGCGAGACTGCATATTCACGGCACTAGACCCCGAAGAAGTTGGCGGTCGCGCAAAGGAAGGGAGCACCCAAGATGGCCGTCTGTGGACAAAGGGCCATAAAAGGTCTGACGAGCTGAGGAAGACAAGGTTGGTCGGAACGTGGGCGAGCCCAACCAGATAGACGGGTCGCATGCGCCTCGGGCTGAGAGCAAGAACATAAGGGCGAGCCCCTACCGCAGAGGCCATGGGTTGTGGCGGGCTAGCAGAGTGAACCCACGAGGATACAGCTGGGCGCGTGGGCCCAATCGACGCAACAGGATGTCTTCCAAGGTGGTGCGACCCCGGATCAAGCAGCCTACGATGGAGACATATGCTAGGTCACCCTCGGGCGCGGAAGGGGGCAAGAGCAAGGAAACCACTGCGGCGGCGACGGACCCACCGGGTACCATCCAGGAGGTGCTGGCAGCAATTGCTGACCTGAAGGTGGCCTGGGAGACGAAGCTGGGCCTGGCCATGAAAGAGTTGCAAGAGGGCCTAAACCTCAAGATAGGAGTGGTCCGAGAAGAAGTGAACCTGTTGCGCCAGGACGTGCGAACGATCGCAGAGCGCACTGGGGAACTGGAGCAGGAGTTGGCCCCGACCATGGAGGCGTGCAATACACACGCCAAGGAACTTCATGCCCTCGTGCAGCGAGTGGGCAACTTGGAGGACAGAGCAGAGCAGGCGGAGGGGAGCGCCAGGTGCAATAACATTCATGTAGTGGGGGTACCGGAGGGAATGGAAGGATCGAACCCCACGGATTTCGTTGAAACCATGCTTTTGCAGGAGATTACAGGCAGAGAGCTGACCCAGGTTCGCGGTTGAAAGGGCGCACAGGGCCCTGACCAGGAGACCGGCCCCAGGAGCCCCCCCGCGGCCGTTGATTGCAAAGATCTTGAACTATCGTGACCGCGAGAAGATTCTCGAATTTTTCCGGAAAGGGGGCACGATAGAAAGGGGGTCAGCGAATATAACAGCGTATCCGGATTACACGCTGCTTGTACAACGGAGTCGAATGAACTTTGGAACGGTGAAGAGGAGGCTCAGAGAGGCAGGCCACCGCTACATGTTGCTTTACCCCGCTAGGTTAAAGGTGATCCATAAGAACAGATCCCTCTTCTTTGAGACGTCGAGCGATGCGATGGAATGGCTGGATATGCAAGGTCGACCACAGGAATCGGATGCCCAGACAGAAGCGGATGGAGATAAGTAGCACGCTGCAGAGGCACCAGTGAGGCCATAGCTATGACATTGGGACTAGGATATAGTTTGATATTGTGCTTGTGTGGGGGAAGTCACGGCATCTGCTGACGGGTTCCGTTGAATTCACTTCTCCTAAATAGATGACTGGGAGCTCCTGGGGAGCAACCTCTGTACTCGATAGTAGTGCACTTAGTTAGGTCACTGTTAGATTGGTGACACCCCGCGGGCTCCTGGTTCTTGGTCACAAGACGGGTCCAGACGTGGGTAGGCCTGAGATCCAGGGATGGAGCTGGGCTATTGTTGGGGGTTGGTGGGGAGGGGGGGAGTTGTGTGCAGTGGTGTGAGGGTGGGGAAGGGGGAGGGGGGCACGGTTCGTTAACAGAAGGGAAGGAGCCAGGAAACGACCCTACATGGGGAACATTATAGGGTGGGATGGGACGGAGACAGACCGACTAGATGGCATCGGGTAATCTCAGAATTGTGACCTGGAATGTACGGGGCCTCAACAGCTACCTTAAACGCAACTAAGTGATGATGTATTTAAAGAGGATGCGCGTAGACATAGCCCTGCTGCAAGAGACCCACCTCACTAGGGAAAGGCTGGAGGTGGTCGGGAGGAAATGGAAGGGCACCGTTGTGGGGGTGGCGTACTCAGCGTTTGCCAGAGGGGTCATCACTTGGGTGGCGCCCCATGTGCCGTTTCGAGTGCTTGATTCTACGGTGGACCCGGAGGGTAGAATGGTGGTGGTAACGGGTCTCTTGGAAAACAGAGAAGTACACATCATAAATTTGTACGCCCCCAATAACATACAGTGGCTTACTTTAGGACCCTCTACGGTAAACTTGGCCCCCTGGCCGGGGGTACGGTAGTGTGGGGGGGGACTTTAACTGTAACGTAGACCCCAGTATGGATAGGTCCAAGGATAGGGCAGGAAAAATGGCACCGGCGGCTAAAGCACTGAGTACCCTACTGAATGACCTAGGCCTAGAGGATGCGTGGAGGAGGCTGCATCCCACGGATAGACAGTACTCACACCACACAGCGCCACATGATTTGTACACAAGGTTAGACTACATGTTTGTAACAGCCGGGATAGTGAGAGAAATAGAAGGAGCAGAATACAAGGCCCGAGTGCTGTCGGACCACTTGCCCTTGGTGGTAGACTGGAGACACCAGCCCCCACGCCCGCAGATCCCTACATGGAGACTTAGGACCGAGGCTCTGCAGGATAAGGGGTTTCGGGAGGGCCTGAGGGACGCCATTGAAGAATATTTTGATAAAAACATGGGAAGCGTAAGCTCTGTGGGCACACTGTGGGAAGCGTTTAAGGTGGTGGTGCGTGGGGTAGCTATTTCCCAAGTTAAAGGGCTACAGGGGGGGGTCGAAAGGGACCTCCGGGAGGCGGAAAGGGAGCTAGAGGAGCTCACGCGTTGCGTGAGCACCGCTCATGATAACAGAACCAAAGTAGAGGAGCTGCAATTGTCCTGTAGTGCACTCTGGGATTGACTGTGCAGACTCAGCTACAGGAAATATACGGAGCGGATACACGCAGGGGGGCGATAATCCGGGCAGATTGCTGGCTTGGCTGTACAAGAGTGAGGCCCCCCGCTCGGTGATTAGTGAGATTCAGGGCGAAGGAGGTAGCATATGCAACACCCAGAAAGAGGTAAATGAGGAATTCCTTAAGTTTTACAGACACTTGTATGAGGACACGGGGGAGGATATGGGCCAAGACATACTAGACACATTGGGGGACATTGAGCTGCCCACCTTAGATGATCTAGAACGCTCTGAGTTGGACGCACCCGTCACCTCGGATGAGCTGGAGGTAGTGATTCGGGACTTGCCCACTTGCAAGGCGCCGGGTTCGGATGGGCTGCCCAGCGAGTTCTACAAAACATACCAGCAAGTGTTGCTCCAGCCACTGCTTGCCACTTTCAATGAGGCCTATGAGAAGGGAGAACTCCCGTTGTCTCTCCGTGAGGCCGTAATCATCCCACTCTTGAAACCAGGCAAGCCGGCCGTGGAGCGCGGTCTTACAGACTGTTGTCCATGCTCAAGCAGGACAGCAAAATACTCACGGCGGTGCTGGCTAATAGACTGAAGAGGGTGATTAAGAAACTGATACACCCAGATCAGACGGGATATGTTCCGGGCAGGAACATCACCGATAACCACCGGAGGCTACACCATGTCATGGACCAAACTGAGGAGGACACGGGCGAACTGGCCATAGTGTCGTTAGACGCGGTCAAGGCCTTCGACTCGGTACGATGGCCCTGGCTGAAAGCGGTTCTGAAGGGGTATGGAGTGGGACCCGGATACCTCAGATGGGTACAGTTGTTTTACAGCACCCCGATGGCAAGGGTCAAGACAGGGTCCATGGTATCAGATTCTTGGCAACTGGGCAGGGGGACCAGACAGGGATGTCCCTGGTCACCGATGCTATATATACTGGCATTGGAGCCGCTGGCAATATGCCTGCGTCAACAATATGGGGAGATAGGCATAAACACGGCCAGTGGAGAGCATTTGATATCATTATATGCGGATGATATGCTCCTTTATTTACGCTATCCAGAAGAAAACCTACAGTACGTCCTAGAGGTGATAGAACGGTACGCCATCCTCTCCGGTATATCGGTGATCCCTGGAAAGTCCAGCCTGTTCCCTTTGGGTAGATATAGGAATGTCCTGGTGCAGAGGCTGCCTGTTCTGCCAATACCATAACATTTAGGTATCTGGGAATAAACATTTACCACAAGATCGAGACAGAACACAAGCACAACACGGAAAAGGCGATAGAGGGGATTAGGAACAGTATGGTGTTTTGGTCCAGACTGCCCCTGACCATGATGGGGAGGGCGGCCTTGCTCAAGATGGTGGTCCTGCCTAGACTCTTGCACTTTTTTACAAACGTCCCGTTTCTGATACCCAGAAGCCTATTTGCTAAACTTCACAGCGTGTGTAGGGGTTTTGTGTGGGGCAGCTCTAGGAATAGGGTGGATCTGTGGAAGCTCCAGAACCCGTGCGACAGGGGGGGGATAGGCCTGCCTAACTTCGAACTCTATTACCTGGCAGGGCAGCTGCAGTACGTGGCCAGGTGGCTCTCTACTGAAGATTTGGCGGAAGCCAGGCTCCTGCGCGAAGATACAGCCCCATACTTTCTGATGGAAGTGGTGTGGTTGGGCAGAGATAAACTGGTGGGCGGGGGGTGGTTACTGAGGTTGGGCTGGGAGATCTGGCACAGGACATGGAAGATTGGGGGGGACTCGGAACCATACTCGCAGCAGGCCCCTTTGGCGGCTCTGTGTGGGAGCGACCCCCAACTACTTGAATCGGTCCACAGATACTGGGAACAGGTAGGCCTAGCCACCCTCGGGGACATATGGCAGGAAGGGGAGGCGGTGGACTTTCAGCGGCTGCAGGAAGAGACGGGAGTACATGGTGGCCAATGCATAACCTACACTAGGCTGGTGAAAAAGACTAGAGAAAGATGGCCGGAGACAGTGCTCGCGGGGGATCCAGATGCCTCCCTGGAAACCATGTACGATGTATCAGAGGGCGGGCACGAAATATCGAGGATATATGAGCTCCTGCGGGCAAAGGCAGGGAAGGAGTTGCTCCAATTGAGACAAGATTGGGAGGAGGAGGTGGGAGGACCCATGACGGATGGGCAGTGGGAACGGGCCCAGAGGTACCATAAAAAGGTGTCCCGTAACGCGAGATTCCAACAGCTTCAGTTGTATATTACCCACAGGGCTTATTTAACCCCTGGGAAGATTGCGAAATTTGGGGGATCAGCTATACAGCAATGCCCCAGGTGTGGGGAGGTGAACGCGGGACTGCTACACATGTTTTGGGCTTGCCCGGAGGGGCATAGATTTTGGAATGAGGTCAAGACGAAACTGGCTGGCGGGGGGGTAGTGCTGAATGTGGAATCGGCCTGGTCATGCTTGCTTTTACTATTCCCTAGACCCGGGCATTTGAAACACATAAGCAAGATGAAGGACCTGGCCTATGTCTTGGCCAAACGTAGGATCGCCATGGGCTGGAAGGCGGACCATAGACCCAGGGTGGAGTTGTGGTGGACAGACCTCTTGAGATGGGCGGAAGCTGAATCTGTAGTCTGGTTTGAAGCGGTCACCAGGGGGGGCGAAGAAGAAGTAGGGCCCTTGTTGGCCTGGCGGCAATTGGTGGCCTCGTTGGCAAACCCTCACCAGGACCCGGTTGATGGCAGTCTGGGTAGTGTGCCACCCAGTGATGTTCCCGTAAATTATATGTGAGAACTGGCTCTAGTTTAAAGGGGGAGACGGGAGTTGGGGAGTTTGAAAATGTGTCGAAATATGATGCTTTCTATGTTTTGAAACAGTTGTAGTGTGTTTGTTTGACCTTAAAAAATAAAATAAAAATATATTTAAAAAAAAAACATCATGGGGACCAGAGGGTACAGGGGGGCACACAGAGACATCACGGGGGACCAGAGGGTGGGGGGCACACAGCAGCATCACAGGGGACCAACTGTGGCTGGAGCACACAGCGACAACACAGGGTTCAGGGGCCTGGGGGCACACAGGAACAGCACAGGGGACCAGAGGGTCTGGGAGAACACAGCAACATCATGGGGACCAGAGGGGCTGGGGCACACAGTGACATGACAGGGACCAGAGGGGGCTGGGGGGACACATCGACATCATGGGTGACCAGGGTCTCTGGGGGGTACACAGAAATATCACGGGGACCAGAGGAGGTGGGGTGGCAGACAGCGATATCATGGGGGACCAGAGGGGCTTGGGGCACACAGCAACAACAGGGGGAACAAGAGGGGCGTGGGGCCACACAGTGACATAACAGGGGACCGGGCGGGGGGGCTGAGGGCACACAGTGACATCATGTGGGACCAAGGGGCAGGGGGCATAAAGGGACAACACAGGGGACTAGATGGGCTGGGGGGAACGCAGCAACATCACAGGGGACCAGGGGGTTGGGGGGCACTCAGAGACATCACAGGCACCAGAGAAGGCGGGGGGCAGACCGTGATATCATCTGGGACCCGAGGGGCCTGGGGCACACAGCAACAACAGGGGGAATGAGAGGGCATGGGGACACACAGTGACATCATGGGGGACCGAGGGGGATGGGGGCACACATTGACATCACATGGGACCAGGTGGCAGGGGACATACATGGACATGGGGGACTAGAGGGGCTGGGTGCACACAGCAACATCACAGGAACCAGAGGGGGCTGGGTACTCAGCGACATCATGGGGGGCAAGAGGGGTTGGGGACACAGAGAGACATCACGGAGACCATTGAGGGTGGGGGGCAGACAGCAATATCATGGTGAAAGGAGGGGGCTGGGGCACACAGCGACAACAGGGGGAACAAGAGGGGCGCAGGGGCACAGAGCATCACCACAGGGTTCCGGGGTGGTCTGGGGGCACACAGCGACATCACAGGTGACCAGACGGGGCTAGAGGCAGACAGAGATATCATGGGGGACCATGGGGATGGGGAACACAGTGACAACTCGGGGGACCAGAGGGTCTGGGGGCATACAGCGACATCACAGGGACAAGGGGGGACTGGGGGCACACAGCAACAACACAGGGGACCAGACGGGGTTGGGGCACACAGCAATATCATGGGGACAAGGGGATGGTGAACATAGCAACAACTCGGGGGACCAGAGGGTCTGGGGGCACACAGTGACATCACAGGGACCACGGGCGGCTGGGGGCACACAGCAACAACACGGGTGACCAGTGGGTCTGGGGCACACAGCAACATCACAGGGACCAGAGGGGGCTGGGGCACACAGCAACATCATGGGGACCAGAGGGTACAGGGGGGCACACAGAGACATCACGAGGGACCAGAGGGTGTGGGGCACACAGCAGCATCACAGAAGACCAGAGGGGGCTGAGGCACACAACAACAACACAGGGGACAGGAGGGTCTGGGTGCACACAGCAACATCATGGGGACCAGAGGGGCTGTGGGCACACAGTGACATCACAGGGAGCAGAAATGGCTGGTGGGACACAGTGACATCATGGGGGACCATGGCCCCTGGGGGGCACACAGAGACATCACGGGGACCAGAGGAGGTGGGGGGCAGACAGCGATATCATGGGGGACCAGAGGGGCCTGGGGCGCATAGTGACAACACAGGGTTACAGCACAGGGGACCAGAGGGTCTGGGAGAACACAGCAACATCATGGGGACCAGAGGGGCTGGGGGCACACAGCGACATGACAGGGACCAGAGGGGGGTTGGGGGACACATCGACATCATGGGTGACCAGGGCCCCTGGGGGGTACACAGAAATATCACGGGGTCCAGAGGAGGTGGGGGGCAGACAGCGATATCATGGGGGACCAGAGGGGCTTGGGGCACACAGCAACAACAGGGGGAACAAGAGGGGCGTGGGGCCACACAGTGACATCACAGGGGACCGGGCAGGGGGGGCTGAGGGCACAAAGTGACATCATGTGGGACCAAGGGGCTGGGGGGAACGCAGCAACATCACAGGGGACCAGGGGGTTGGGAGGCACTCAGAAACATCACAGGGGACCAGAGAAGGTGGGGGGAATGAGAGGGGCATGGGGGCACACAGCGACATCACAGGGGACCGGAAGGGAGGGCTGGGGGCACACAGTGACATCATGTGGGACGAGGGGGCAGGGGCATACAGGGACAGCACAGGGGATTAGAGGGGCTGGGGGGCACACAGCACCATCACGGGGAACCAGGGAGTCTGGGGGCACAGGATCAGAGGATGTGGGGCACACAGCAACATCACAGGGACTAGAGGAGGTTGGGGGCACACAGCAACAGCACGGGGGACCAGAGGGGGCTGGAGGCACACAGAGACATCACGGGGACAAAATGGGCTAGGGGGTCAACGTGACATCATGGGGGACCAGAGGGGCTGGGGGCACACAGAGACATAACGGGGAGAAGAGAGGGGGTGGAGGGGCAGACAACAATATCATGGAGGAACAGAGGGGGCAGGGGCACACAGCGACAACGGGGGGAATGAGAGGGGCACGGGCTACACAGCAACATCACAGAGGACCAGAGGGCTGGGGGCACACAGCAACATCACATGGGACCAGGGGACTGGGGGGCACACAGCAACATCACAGGGACCAAGGAGGCTGGGGGCACACAGCGACAGCACGGGGGACCAGAGGGTGCACACAGCAACATCAGGGGGACTAGAGGGGACTGGGGGCACACATCGACATCATGGGGGTCCAGAGGGGGCTGGGAGCACATAGTGACAACATGGGGGTTGAGTGGGGCACGGGGGCATACAGCGATATCATGAGGACCAGAGGGGGCTGAGGGACACACAGCGACAACATGGGGGACCAGAGGGTCTGGGGGCACATAGCGACATCACAGGGACCAGAGGGTGCTTGGGGTACACAGCAACATCACGGGGGACCAGAGGGGCTGAGGGTATTGTTAGGGAGAATTCTCTAGAATGGCTAATTTCCCTTACCTACTGATTCCTCAGCAGTTTTGCTGGATTTCTGGGATTTATTTTTTTCACCCGGTAAGAGTGTGAGCCTTTTTTCCCACTCTTACATGTGTTTTACCGTGTGTATTTAACATTTTTGTGTTCATAGCCTGTGGAGCTTCACCTACTCCACAAGCATCATCTTTTTACTGTGTTACACAGCACCTTTAGTGCAGTGACACAGGGTTGACTTTTTCAGAATTCCCACTTTAAACTCCATATTCTCCCAGAACATGTAAAGTTGCCATTGACTTTATTAGTCTTTTTAAATTCACAGACCCAGTACAAACTATCTTACATAGAGTACTAGAATACTAGAAAGGATCTTACATAGAGTACTAGAAAGGGTTAAAAGTTATCCCTTTTTGTCTCTCATGGAACATTATTTTGTTCCCCTTTCTTTAAGATTTGGCTGGTGGCAGTGGTATCTACCCTATTTTTCCTACCGCGGTTTATGTAAATAGCCTTGGTACTGTTTTAGGCTAAGTTACTAGCCTCAAACTTAAATCTGCTGGACCCCATTTTACTTTTATTTGGTTCCGGCTGGGTTTATTCGCCATTTCTTTTTGGAAAGGTCTTTCTCGTGTTTTACTCTGCGCGCAAAACCAGGTTTGGTTCCTTTGTTCGCCTGTCCTTTGGCAGGCTTCTGCACAAAAGCTCTCCTTAGGCGCCTGAATGTCTGAGGGCGACATGATGTGAGGGAGGAGTTTGAGACTCCCTGCACAGGGTCTCCTTGGAGACCCATGTCGCACTCTGTATGATTGGCTGTGGTGAATGTCCCGCCAAGACAGCCACCCTGCTGTGTGATTGACAGCCAGGCTGTGTGAATGGGGGAAACTGCATAAAAAGCAGGTCTCTGGGGCTTGGAAGACAGTCTTGCCACTGGATCGAGCGAACCGAAGAAATGCTGAAAGAAGAGGACCACTCCCATGAATGAACCTCCCGTGAAGCCTGCTGCGGGTCCGAATCTCCAAACTTCGACAACAGAGAAGATCTGCAAGGAATCTCCTTCCCTTGAGCTAGTGGGACCAACCAGTTCGCCTCGCCAAACACCAAGCAAGGCCTCCCTCCCCTGGTCGAATTTGCTGTGCACAGCTGCAGTGAACCGGATAGCCAGGAGGACCGGACACTGTTTGGGTTTTAAGGAGTGCGCCTTTTATTCATTGCTTTGCTCTTCTGCTGGTTTCTTCCCTGGGCAGTGCAAGACCCTTCAGTCTTCCTACTTCGTGTCTGTCTGACAGTCGCTTCAGGAACCGTGAGCCTGGAGGATCTACCAGGAACGTCTGCCTCAGATACAGCCTTCTTCTTCATTTAAGGTACTGTTCTAACCCAGTTGTGTGTTCCGTCCGACCGCGGTGAAAGTGTTTGAAATCTTTCACCAACCCGAGGGCTTGTCCTTCTCTACTCTTTTAAGTAACTTTTCCTTCGACCAACTTCATTTCGAACTCTTGGCAAAGACTTAACCGAGAACTACTCTGAACTGTGTGATCCTCTGCAAAGACTCTGAACCATTAACATTGGCTCAGGCCTATTGATTTGAATCCTCATTGTTTTCTAGATTGCCCTGCCTACTTACTTGTTGGTGCTGCTTAATTTTGTATAACCTTGTCTTTCCCCCTCTTTTAAATTATTGGAGTGCCATTTTGCTCACATTTCATTTTGAGCCTAACTTGTCCAGAATTGATTGGGGGTTGTGTAGTATATTAAGAGTGTGAATTTTCTGCTGCTTTACTTAGAGAAGTGTTTTGCAACTGATGTGTAAATAAATGTATATTCTTTTACTCAGAAACCTTGAGTCAGTGTTTGTTTGAACGATAGTAATTGCTGTCCTTTGTGTAACTATTGATGTTGCTCACTTTACTCTTGAGATAAGTCTGGCTGCTCAGCCATCGCTATCACTTTACTGTGTGGTACAGGCTTGTACCAAAGGTGAATTTGTACTGTCACTTGTAGTCTTAATTGTGTGTGGTGTTCGCAAAGGGTACTGCATATGATTCTGCCTAACAGGTGTACAGCAACAACCAGAGGGGGCTGGGGGTACGCAGTGACAACACAGGGGACCAGAGGGGCTGGGGGGCACACAGCGACATCTCGGGGGGGGGCAGAGGGCCCTGGGGGCATGCAGCGACAACATGGGGAACCAGAGGGGCAGGGGGACACACAGCAAGATCATGGGGGACAGGGACTGGTGGGGGGCATACAGGCATACAGTGACAGCAAGGGAAACCTGAGGGGGCTGGTGGCACACAGCGACAACACGTGGGAACACAGGGGCTGGGGTATATAGCGACATCACAGGGGAGCAGGAAGCATACCTGATGCGGACAGGGAGGAGGCAGAGGCATTAGTTGTGGGCCTTGTTGGTAAAAAGCAGCAATGATACTGGCAAGGATATGTGAATACCAGTAAGGAGAGAGTTTGTGTGAAGTTATGATCTAAGGAGATCAATATTCTGTATTTCAGGCATGCAGTCGCTTAATTGGGAATTAATGAGCGTATTCAGTGATGACGTTGTTGTGGACAATGAACCGTCAATAACTAAGGGACGGGGAAACACGTGTCAGTGGTAAATGTTTACCACTACTAGCAATACTAGAATTTAATTTGATTCTGGTGCAAAACAATTGGATCCATCTCCTCATTTTTTCAATGTGAAAGAGGCTCACAATTTCTAAGTATGATGAACAGTTAGAAACACAGTAATATCTCAGAGTGCACCTTATAGGTGTGAATAGGGCTAAAAGTAACAATTTTAAGTGTGGGAATAGGTAGAATATGACGTAGCAATAGGGGGCACTTTCTAGATGCGAATCAGGCTAATAGGGGCAATTCTAAGTCACACAGGCCATTTTATAGATAAGAGTCAATGCTACAAGAGCAAATCTGTGTGGGACAGATAAATCACAGTAGTATTATGGCAAACACTTCTCTATGTGAATCGAGCTAAAAGAAACAATTCCTGTGTTTGACAGGCAGGAAAACACAGTAAAACTCCAGGGGATGCTTTTAGATGTGAATCAGGATAATAGGAACAGTTTAAGTGTGGGGAGAAGGCAGAGTTAAACACAGTAAGGATTCAGGCAGAATAAGACACAGTAATAACTCAGCAGGCACTTCCTAGATGCAAATCAGGCCAACAGGAACTATTCTAGAGGGCATTGTCTAGATGAGAATCAATGCAGCACGTGCAGATCTCTAAGTGTGTGGAACAAATAAATCACATAAATATCTCAGAGGGC